>NC_141097.1:34146196-35346196 GCF_041138505.1 Cibotium barometz | reverse complement strand
TCCCAAACCTGTATACATTGGGAAGGGTAGGCCTATCTCTTGAAGAAGAAAAAGACCTCATTGACGTAGCTACTCACAGAATTCCACGGTTGCTTTGTTTGGAAATATATGAATATGAAGAGCATGCCCCTAGAGGTGGTTAAATCACATCATTCCCATTGTGGAAGGAGTGTGGCCATCACGGCATAGAGCCTACCAAATGAATCCAAAGTATTCTAGTAGAATGGTCAAGGACTCGGAGATTGACAAACTCATTGAAGCTGGATTCATTTATGATATAGAGCACATGGAATGGCTATCCCTAATAGTCATAGTACCTGAGAAAATGGGAAAGATGCGATTTTGTGACAATCTTAAAAGTTCAATGCAACCATGGTGAAAGAACATTACCTATTGCCATTTATAGAGCATGTGTGCTGGAAGAACGAGTAGCAGGTAAGGAGGCATACAACTTCCTTCATGGGATCTCCGGTTATACCCAAGTAAAAATAGACCCGAATGAACAACATAAAACTCCATCTGTCACACAATGGGACACTTATACATATAGGGCAGGTATGCTTTTCGACCTATCCATTGATTGTAGGGCAACCGTGTAAGATTCCTCCCCAGCCTCTCAAAATGTCCAGCATCTTCCCTTGTAATCAATCCCCTCTTCAGAAATATAAAAGATCTTGTCTCTACCTATTTTGTCATAGAGAGAGAAAATTTTCTAGAGAGAGAATATTCAAATTTTAAATATTTTTAGATAAAAAAATTTCTCATAGTATTAAAATGAATTCCCCTAAAACAGAAATTCAAAAAGAACTTTCCAATGTGCAATTGGAATTAATTAGAAATGGGTATAAAGGACCTTAGCCTAAGGGTCTAGATTTTCAGAAATTTTTGGATTATGGTCCAATTAAGGTTCCTATGGGCCAATAAGATCAATCCATGTGTGGGGAGGAGATAAATCCAATTTTGTAAAAGAAGATACCAAAAAATGAGTAAATGCTCACATAAGATGAAGAGTTGACTATGTACAAGGTTTATTAGTAAGAAACTATGAGTAATATCAAAAATATGAGATATTTTGGGTATAATGATTCCATTTTGACACATATGTAAGGAAGGGGAGTCCCTTCAATTCTCACATAAGATGAAGAGTTGAATATGTACAAGGTTTATTAGTAAGAAACTATGAGCAATATAAAAAATATGAGATATTTTGGGTATAATGATTCTATTTTGACACTTATGTAAGGAAGGGGAGGCCCTTCAATGAGGCGCCTACTTCACATGCTTGAATGAGTTTTAAACTCATAAATAATGTGATATTTTATCTCTCCTCTCTCCTCATTCAAGTCTAGTTCCAAAAAGTTAGCTTAACTGACCTAAAAATGGTCAAAAATTGACCAAAATGATTTGGAAAATTCTAGAATCAGTTTGTTTGGTTAGGAGCTTAATTTTTCTTATAAATAGAAGCCTCCCCCTTTGTTGAAAAATAATAGTGTTTAATGCATTGTTACTCTACTCCACCCAAGTAGCCAAAAACTATGAATTTATTAATAATTCACTAGTTTTTGACATTTCCCTCTTCCAAAGATTGGTTGGCCACTCTTTTTCAAACAAGAGTTGAACCCATAAACCATCAAGCCAAAGGAAAGCTTTCAAAGTCATTAGTAAAAGTTGGTGATTCTTCTTTTCACTTATTTTATGGTTTTTATGGCTTTAAATGGTTTTTATGGCTTTAAATGGTTTTTATGCTTTATGTCTTCTCTAAAAATGTTATACCTCATTACAAAAAGGCATTTCTTTCTCTTTTCTAACAAAACCAACCATTCTCTATCCTAGGTGAATGGTTAATTGATTAATGTCAAGTTTTTATAATGATTATTTTATTATAAAAGTGTTACTTTTAACATAATTGTATTTCATGCATAGAGGTATGCATAAAAGATGAATATTTTATTGTAAAAGTGTTACTTTTAGCATAATTGAATTTCATGCATAGAGGTATGCATAAAAGATGAATATTTTATTGTAAAAGTGTTACTTTTAGCATAATTGAATTTCATGCATAGAGGTATGCATAAAAGATGAATATTTTATTGTAAAAGTGTTACTTGTAGCATAATTGAATTTCATGCATAGAGGTATGCATAAAAGATGAATATTTTATTGTAAAAGTGTTACTTGTAGCATAATTGAATTTCATGCATAGAGGTATGCATAAAAGATGAATATTTTATTGTAAAAGTGTTACTTTTAGCATAATTGAATTTCATGCATAGAGGTATGCATAAAAGATGAATATTTTATTGTAAAAGTGTTACTTTTAGCATAATTGAATTTCATGCATAGAGGTATGCATAAAAGATGAATATTTTATTGTAAACGTGTTACTTTTGGCATAATTGAATTTCATGCATTAGAGGTATGCATAAAAGATGAATATTTTATTGTAAAAGTGTTACTTTTAACATTATTGAATTTCATGCATAGAGGTATGAAAAAAATGATTATTTTATTGTAAAATTATTTAAAAAATGATTATTTGATTGTAAAAGTGTTGCTTTTATCATATTGAATTTCATGCATAGAGGTATGAAAAAAATGATTATTTTATTGTAAAAGTGTTACTTTTATCATATTGAATTTCATGCATAGAGGTATGAAAAAAAAATGATTATTTTATTGTAAAAAATATTTTTTTTTGAAAATGATTATTTTATTATAAAAGTGTTACTTTTATCACATTTGAATTTCATGCATAGAGGTATGCATAAAAGATGATTATTTTATTTAAAAAATGTTACTTTTATCATATTTGGATTTCATGCATAGAGGTATGCATAAAAGATATTTTTATACTAAAAGTGTGATTTTCATCCTAAATGAATCTTATGCATAAATAGATGCGTAAAGAAATCTTATATCAAATATAAGAATTCTCTTGTATTCTATAAATAGATATTGAGATGTGATAAGATGTGATAAGATGCGTATGGGAAGTGATAGGATGTGATAAGAGGTGTATGAGATGTGATAAGATGTGTATGGGAAGTGATAGGATATGATAAGAGGTGTATGAGATGTGATAAGATGCGTATGGGAAGTGATAGGATGTGATAAGAGGTGTATGAGATGCGATAAGATGTGATAAGATGCGTATGGGAAGTGATAGGATGTGATAAGAGGTGTATGAGATGTGATAAGATGTGATAAGATGCGTATGGGAAGTGATAGGATGTGATAGGAGGTATATGAGATGTGATAAGATGTGATAAGATACGTATGGGAAGTGATAGGATGTGATAAGAGGTGTATGAGATGTGATAAGATGTGATAAGATACGTATGGAAAGTGATAGGATGTGATAAGAGGTGTATGAGATGTGATAGGATGTGATAAGATGTGTATGAGATGTGATAAGATATGATAAGAGGTGTATGAGATGTGATAGGATGTGCTAAGATGAGTTAGGATGTGATAAGATGTGTATGGGATGAGGTAAAAAGTGTATCTGATGGGATAAGATGTATATGGGTTGTGATAGGGCGAGAATGGATGTGATGTGGATGTATGGATGTGAATGTGAATGTGAATGTGAATGTGAATGTGAAGTGGATGTATGGATGTAGATATGGAGGTGGATGTATGTATGTGAATGTGGATGTATGAATGAGGACGTGAAAATGGATGTATACATGTAGATGTGGATGTATGGATGTGAATGTGGATGTGGATGTGGATGTATGTATCTGGATATGGATGTGTATGTATGAATGCGGATATGGGATTGTGTATGAATGCGGATCTGGATATGGATGTGTATGAATGCGGATATGGGATTGGACATATGATGTGGATGTACAAACATGGATGTGTATGTAGAATAATGAATGTGAATGTGTATGTGAAATAATGTGTCGTGGATATGGGATGAATGGATGAGAATGAGTACACATATGAATGGAATGTGGAATAAGTAATGTGGACTAAGGAGGGATAATGTGGAAAGACGAGAGTTCGATATAGAGACTATATTTTGTGACCTGTTTGTAAATGACTGTTTTATGTCAAGAATGCTGGGGAAGCATTTTGACCGTCTTGTGGATTAAGGTCATGGAGACCTAACTGATAAAGTTGCAACTGCTGATGACGGAGAGTCTATGGAGGACGTCTCGCGTAGCAAGGTCGACCGAGGTCTTGACCAGCCTCGGTTCGATTTAAATGGTGAGCTTCCGGTACGGTGGATAAGGGACCAAGGAAGCGGCCTATGAGTGAAGCGCTAGGTCACCTACGAAGGATCCTAGAGGGTGCTGACCATACGGTGCTCGGGCTCTGGGTCGCCGAAGATACCGACACGTGCGCGTCGTGGAAGATATTGGAACAAGGAGTAAGTGTTGTTTTCTGAAACGGGGCATGGATCTGGTTGATTGACCTTGCTGGTCCTCAACGGATGATGTTGATTGATCTTGTTGATCTTCAACGAGGATTCCATCTTGAGTTTATATATGAAAATATTGTCGGGTACTATGAGCTAGGAACTATTGAAGAGGCCCCTGAGTGAACAGGTGGTGAGCGTTTTGGTTGCCAATGATGCCATAAGTGCACCGATAAATGTATGATTGGAAATATGGATTCAACCTGAGATTTTGAGGATTGTCATCAGTAACATAATGGTTTCATTAAAATATTGTTTTAAAGTTAGCTGATGCTGAGAAAAAGGCAATTTCATATTGGGTGTGTAAGTGGTGTGACTAGTCTTATGTTGCATGAACTTCCGGCTAGGGGGCCTGGGAACTCTTTTCCCTGGTACCCGGGACAAAACCTAACCAAGTTCCTAATTGGATCCCATCACTACAATGGTTGGTGGGCGGTTGGCTAACCCATGGGACTGGATGGGGTTAGGCTGGACTTATGGATCCGTAAATCGAGACTCAATTTTGTTATTACGATAGATAAAGTAAATCCCAGATAGTAATTGTTCTATGGATCTAGGAATCAACGACTGTGCCTCTTGATGGGGAAAAAAGCGTTGATCCCAATGATCCAAGTGCAAGTTTCTTCCTTGATCTGACCGAGTATCTTTATAGAGGTGCAATCGGATCAGCTTGATCAGTAATAGTCTTGACTACGTTAGAGTAAAGAGTTATCCTGGTGGAATCGCCCGTGCTTTTCGGGTAAAGGAAGTTTTTCCGGGTTCGGTTTTGGAAAAACCGACGGATTAGTCTCTTGTCCGGATATCCATGGACGAGGCCCTGAGTGTGGGACCCTGGCCTGCGCAGATGTGCTACTTCTGCTGCTAGCATCCCGAATCCATTGCGCGGTGGGAATTGGGATCTCACAGTTGGTATCAGAGCAAATTGGCTAATAAAGATCAACTGAGAAGCCAAATATGTCAAAAATTTATCAACAAGCACAAAAAGGTTGTAATTGTGTGATATAATTCATACAATTTGTTATTCAAACTGAAAATTTGTAAGTTAGTAATTGGGTCTTCAAATGAAAGTACCGCAATTGTATGGAACCCTGCCTTGCTTGAGGCCTAGACATGATGGTATTTACCTTATAGTTCCAAGTATCATTACTACCCGTATATACCCAGGGTATAACTACAGCTCTTTACCGACAGTATTTACGAGTAAATCTAAGACTTGAAATTCTAAGCATTAATGCTATCCAGATGATGATTTCGAATGTGGTTGATATGATTTTTAATTCTGTTTGAGAACTGATGAAATTGATTTGGATTCTGATTGAAAAATGATGAATTCTGAAATTTAGTTGAAATGTAATAAGCTGAGCGAAACCGCAATGAGGATGAATGGGACGAGTCCCTGTGATGATATTCATAACTAGAGCGATGATAATGATTTCAACAAATCACTATGAGATTAGTGGATTGTGCTGTCAAATTGCTACTGTTAATACTTGACATGGTAGATCAAGTTAAGGGATGGCAAATTGAGAACTTGCTTGACTGAAATTCCCATGGAGGAATGTTCAGAAAGAAATTTTTCAGTCTAATGGACCATTATCATGTTAAAGATATGAATGGTATGATTTGAATGAATTGTTATTTAATGATGAGTTCTATATAAGGGATACTTATCCCCGTATTCTGTTGGGTTGACCAAAATATAAGGAACCCCAGAATAAATTGGATCTTAAGAAAAAGAGTTGTCCTCTACTTTGCGAGATGAGGACATCTCGCACTTTTTTAAGTGGGGTAGAAAAATGTAAGATTCTTCCCCCAGTCTTCGAGCTATACAGGAGTAAGAACCTCCCTTTCTGATCTTATAATTATTCCCTCTCTAAAATAAAAGAAAGATTCTGTTTAAAAAGGAAGACCCTTTCCCCAGAATACTTCTCAGGAGCCCCACCTGTTTTAAGGATTCGGAACGATGAGTTCAGAAGTGAGAACCGGTGTTTTGGATGCCAAGGTTTTGGTCCTCAGTTAAAAGACTGCCCGACTCCTGCCATGACAAGGGCACAGTGAAGTCAAGAACCCAAATTCAGAGACCAATTCCTTCATACCAATCTAATCAGGGTCCGTCTCGGACAAGATTGCTTGACTCCATTAACTAGGTCCGACCCATTGATTAGGGTCGAGATGTCCAGACAAATGCTTGACGACATGGAGCAGCAGATGGAGGCAATTCATAAAGATATAAAAGCTGCCCAGGATCGACATAAGCAGTATGCAGATAAGAAGAGGTCAGTCATAGAATTCAAAGAAGCAGATATGGTCTTCATTCGAGTACGGCCCAAAAGAAGTTCTATATCTCTTGGGAAGTATAAGAAGTTATTCCCCAGATATTGTGGACCATATCTGATTTCAAAGAAAGTAGGTGACTTAGCCTACGAACTTCTTCTACCTCCTCATCTCAAAGTTCATAATGTATTTCATGTAAGCCATTCTAAAAGAATTATGTGCCAAGCCCAAATCATGGAAAGACGGTAAAACTTCAGTGGTAAGTTACACCGTCGGCTTCTAGGATACGCTAGTTCCTTCTTTTATATAAGTCGTAACTCTTACTTGTCGCTCGCACTAATCTTACTTCCATCGATCTCCCTTCTTTCTTAATCTCCTTTATGGCTTGGCAGCAGGACTTGGTTTTATCCATGATGATTTCTCACCTTCAAGACGCAAGCGAGTCTGTGAAGAAGGATTTTATAGAACTGTATGAGCGCTCACTTTTCCCTCACTTGGGAACTTCTGGAGCTCAGACCAAATGGCAGACCTATCAAGACATAACTAGGGTAACACCGTGGGGTCAGTGTAGCACTTTCGTAACAATGTCCGCTTGGCTATAGTTATTGAAGCCTTGGGTTTGGGTCCCCTATACTATTGCGTGATGAGATCAAGGCATGTTGGGTTTTCTAAGCGGGTCTTCTTACTTGCGTATTTTTTTCCTCACCAGAAGATATGCCTTTACCCCATTTTCGGCTTGCCTCTTAGAGGTCCTTTTGTTAGATCACCTCATACCAATGAGGTAGGTGCTGCAATAACCGGCCGAATTATTCCGATAGATGAGTTACCTTATACATGTGCAGCTTGTGAGTGCTGCTTTTGTGACCATATGATGGACGGGCTTATGGAATTGTAAAAAGTTCTATCTTTACTGTATATGTTCCAAGAGTGAATAAAGTTGAAATCTTTGTTCTTGTTTTGAGTCTTGCTCTCTTGGAGACTTTTCTTGGTGATTAATTTTAATTAAATTTTCTCTTAGTCTCATATTCGTGCATCTTGCAAAATTACCCCAGTTTGTGAGATGAGGACATCTCGCGTTTTTCAAGTGGGAGAGAATGTAAGATTCCTCCCCAGCCTCTCAAAATGTCCAGCATCTTCCCTTGTAATCAATCCCCTCTTCAGAAATATAAAAGATCTTGTCTCTACCTATTTTGTCATAGAGAGAGAAAATTTTAATATTCAGATTTTGAATATTTTTAGATAAAAAAATTTCTCATAGTATTAAAATGAATTCCCCTGAAACAAAAATTCAAAAAGAACTTTCCAATGTGCAATTGGAATTAATTGGAAATGGGTATAAAGGACCTTAGCCTAAGGGTCTAGATTTTCAGAAATTTTTGGATTATGGTCGAATTAAGGTTTCTATGGGCCAATAAGTTCAATCCATGTGTGGGGAGGAGATAAATCCAATTTTGTAAAAGAAGATACCCAAAAATGAGTAAATGCTCACATAAGATGAAGAGTTGACTATGTACAAGGTTTATTAGTAAGAAACTATGAGTAATATAAAAAATATGAGATATTTTGGGTATAATGATTCCATTTTGACACATATGTAAGGAAGGGGAGTCCCTTCATTGCTCTCATAAGATGAAGAGTTGAATATGTACAAGGTTTATTAGTAAGAAACTATGAGCAATATAAAAAATATGAGATATTTTGGGTATAATGATTCCATTTTGACACTTATGTAAGGAAGGGGAGGCCCTTCAATGAGGCACCTACTTCACATCCTTGAATGAGTTCTAAACTCATAAATAATGTGATATTTTATCTCTCCTCTCTCCTCATTCAAGTCTAGTGCCAAAAAGTTAGCTTAACTAACCTAAAAATGGTCAAAAATTGACCAAACTGATTTGGAAAATTCTAGAATCAGTTTGTTTGGTTAGGAGCTCAATTTTTCCTATAAATAGAAGCATCCCCCTTTTGTTGAAAAATAATAGTGTTTAATGCATTGTTACTCTACTCCACCCAAGCCAAACACTATGAATTTATTAATAATTCATTAGTTTTTGACATTTCCCTCTTGGTGATTCTTCTTTTCACTTATTTTATGGTTTTTATGGCTTTAAATGGTTTTTATGCTTTATGTCTTCTCTAAAAATGTTATACCTCATTACAAAAAGGCATTTCCTTCTCTTTTCTAACAAAACCAACCATTCTCTATCCTAGGTGAATGGTTAATTGATTAATGTCAAGTTTTTATAACGATTATTTTATTGTAAAAGTGTTACTTTTAGCATAATTGAATTTCATGCATAGAGGTATGCATAAAAGACGAATATTTTATTGTAAAAGTGTTACTTTTAGCATGATTGAATTTCATGCCTAGAGGTATGCATAAAAGACGAATATTTTATTGTAAAAGTGTTACTTTTAGCATGATTGAATTTCATGCATAGAGGTATGCATAAAAGATGAATATTTTATTGTAAAAGTGTTACTTTTAGCATGATTGAGTTTCATGCATAGAGGTATGCATAAAAGATGAATATTTTATTGTAAAAGTGTTACTTGTAGCATGATTGAATTTCATGCATAGAGGTATGCATAAAAGATGAATATTTTATTGTAAAAGTGTTACTTTTAGCATAATTGAATTTCATGCATAGAGGTATGCATAAAAGATGAATATTTTATTGTAAAAGTGTTACTTTTAGCATTATTGAATTTCATGCATAGAGGTATGAAAAAAATGATTATTTTATTATAAAACTATTTAAAAAAATGATTATTTTATTGTAAAAGTGTTACTTTTATCATATTGAATTTCATGCATAGAGGTATGAAAAAAAATGATTATTTTATTGAAAAACTGTGAAAAAAAATGATTATTTTGTTGTAAAAGTGTTACTTTCATCATATTGAATTTCATGCATAGAGGTATTAAAAAAATTGATTATTTTATTGTTGAAATGTTTTTTTAAAATGATTATTTTATTGTAAAAGTGTTACTTTTATCACATTTGAATTTCATGCATAGAGGTATGCATAAAAGATGATTATTTTATTGTAAAAATGTTACTTTTATCATATTTGGATTTCATGCATAGAGGTATACATAAGAGATATTTTTATACTAAAAGTGTGATTTTCATCCTAAATGAATTTTATGCATAAATAGATGCGTAAAGAAATCTTATATCAAATATAAGAATTCTCTTGTATTCTATGAATAGATATTGAGATGTGATAAGATGCGTATGGGAAGTGAGAGGATGTGATAAGAGGTGTATGAGATGTGATAAGATGTGATAAGATGCATATGGGAAGTGATAGGATATGAGGTGTATGAGATGTGATCAGATGTGATAAGATGCATATGAAAAGTGATAGGATGTGATAAGAGGTGTATGGAATGTGATAAGATGTGATAAGATGCGTATGAGAAGTGATAGGATTTGATAAGAGGTGTATGAGATGTGATAAGATGTGATAAGATGCGTATGGGAAGTGATAGGATGTGATAAGAGGTGTATGAGATGTGATAAGATGTGATAAGATACGTATGGGAAGTGATAGGATGTAATAAGAGGTGTATGAGATGTGATAAGATACGTATGGGAAGTGATAGGATGTGATAAGAGGTGTATGAGATGTGATAAGATGTGATAAGATACATATGGGAAGTGATAGGATGTGATAAAAGGTGTATGAGAAGTGATAGGTAAGCGTTGATCCCAATGATCCAAGTGCAAGTTTCTTCCTTGATCTGACCGAGTATCTTTATAGGTGCAGTCGGATCAGCTTGATCAGTAATAGTCTTGACTACGTTAGAGTAAAGAGTTATCCTGGTGGAATCACCCGTGCTTTCCGAGTAAAGGAAGTTTTTCCGGGTTCGGTTTTTGGAAAAACCGACGGATTAGTCTCTTGTCCGGATATCCATGGACGAGGCCCCGAGTGTGGGACCCTGGCCTGCACAGATGTGCTACTTCCACTGCTAGCATCCCGAATCCACTCCGCGGTGGGAACTGGGATCTCACAGTTGGTATCAGAGCAAATAAAGATCAACTGAGAAGCCAAATATGTCAAAAATTTATCAAGAAGCACAAAAAGGTTGTAATTGTGTGATATAATTCATACAATTTGTTATTCAAACTGAAAATTTGTAGGTTAGTAATTGGGTCTTCAAATGGAAGTACCGCAATTGTATGGAACCCTGACTTGCTTGAGGCCTAGACATGATGGTATTTACCTTATAGTTCCAAGTATCATTACTACTCGTATATACCGAGGGTATAACTGTAGCTCTTTACCGGTAGTATATACGAGTAAATCTAAGACTTGAAATTATAAGCATTAATGCTATCCAGATGATGATTTCGAATGTGGTTGATATGATTTTTAATTTTGTTTGAGAACTAATGAAATTGATTTGGATTCTGATTGAAAAATGATGAATTCTGAAATTTAGTTGAAATGTAATAAGCTGAGCGAAACCGCAATGAGGATGAATGGGACGAGTCCCTGTGATGATATTCATAACTAGAGCAATGATAATGATTTCAGCAAATCACTATGAGATTAGTGGATTGTGCTGTCAAATTGCTATTGTTAATACTTGACATGGTAGATCAAGTTAAGGGATGGCAAATTGAGAACTTGCTTGACTGAAATTCCCATGGAGAAATGTTCAGAAAGAATTTTTTCGATCTAATGGACCATTATCGTGTTAAAGATATGAATGGTATGATTTGAATGAATTGTTATTTAATGATGAGTTCTATATATAAGGGATACTTATCTCCATATTCTGTTGGGTTGACCAGAATATAAGGAGCCCCAGAATAAATTGGATCTTAAGAAAAAGAGTTGTCCTCTACGTTGCGAGATGAGGACATCTCGCACTCTTTTAAGTGGGGTAGAAAAATGTAAGATTCTTCCCCCACCAGCCTTCGAGGTATACAAGAGTAAGAACCTCCCTTTCTGATCTTATAATTATTCCCTCTCTAAAATAAAAGAAAGATTCTGTTTAAAAAGGAAGACCCTTTCCCCAGAATACTTCTCAGGAGCCCCACCTGTTTTAAGGATTCAGAACGATGAGTTCAGAAGTGAGAACTGGTGTCTTGGATGCCAAGGTTTTGGTCCTCAGTTAAAAGACTGCCCGACTCCTGCCATGACAAGGGCACAGTGAAGTCAAGAACCAAAATTCAGAGACCAACTCCTTCATACCAATCTAATCAGGGTCCGTCTCGGACAAGATTGCTTAACTCCATTAACTAGGTCCGACCCATTGATTAGGGTCGAGATGTCCAGACAAATGCTTGGCGACATGGAGCAGTAGATGCAGGCAATTCATAAAGATATAAAAGCTGCCCAGGATTGACAGAAGCAGTATGCAGATAAGAAGAGGTCAGTCAGAGAATTCAAAGAAGCAGATATGGTCTTCATTCGAGTACGGCCCAAAAGAAGTTCTATATCTCTTGGGAAGTATAAGAAGTTATCCCCCAGATATTGTGGACCATATCTGATTTCAAAGAAAGTAGGTGACTTAGCCTACGAACTTCTTCTACCTCCTCATCTCAAAGTTCATAATGTATTTCATGTAAGCCATTATAATAGAATTTTGTGCCAAGCCCAAATCATGGAAAGATGGTAAAACTTCAGTGGTAAGTTACACCGTCGGCTTCTAGGATACGCTAGTTTCTTCTTTTATATAAGTCGTAACTCTTACTTGTCGCTCGCAGTAATCTTACTTCCATCGATCTCCCTTCTTTCTTAATCTCCTTTATGGCTTGGCAGCAGGACTTGGTTTTATCCATGATGATTTCTCACCTTCAAGACGCAAGCGAGTCTGTGAAGAAGGATTTTATATAACTGTATGAGCGCTCACTTTTCCCTCACTTGGGAACTTCTGTAGCTCAGACCAAATGGCGGACTTATCAATACATAACTAGGGTAACACCGTGGGGTCAACAGCACTTTCGTAACAATGTCCGCTTGGCTATGGTTATTGAAGCCTTGGGTTTGGGTCCCCGATACTATTGCGTGATGAGATCAAGGCATGTTGGGTTTTCTGAGCGGGTCTTCTTACTTGCGTGTTTTCTTCCTCACCAAAAGATATGCCTTACCCCATTTTCGGCTTGCCTCTTAGAGGTCCTTTTGTTAGATCACCTCATACCAATGAGGTAGGTGCTGCAATAACCGGCCGAATTATTCCCATAGATAAGTTACCTTATACATGTGCAGCTTGTGAGTGCTGCTTTTGTGACCATATGATGGACGGGCTTATGGAATTGTAAAAAGTTCTTCTATCTTTACTGTATATGTTCCAAGAGTGAATAAAGTTGAAATCTTTGTTCTTGTTTTGAGTCTTGCTCTCTTGGAGACTTTTCTTGGTGGGGTTAATTTTAATTAAATTTTCTCTTAGTCTCATATTCGTGCATCTTGCGAAATTACCCCAGTTTGCAAGATGAGGACATCTCACATTTTTCAAGTGGGAGAGAATGTAAGATTCCTCCCCAGCCTCTCAAAATGTCTAGCATCTTCCCCTGTAATCAATCCCCTCTTCAGAAATGTAAAAGATCTTGTCTCTACCTATTTTGTCATAGTAGAGAGAGAGAATTTTCTAGAGAGAGAATATTCAGATTTTGAATATTTTTAGATAGAAAAATTTCTCATAGTATTAAAATGAATTCCCTTGAAACAGAAATTCAAAAAGAACTTTCCAATGTGCAATTGGAATTAATTGGAAATGGGTATAAAGGACCAAGGGTCTAGATTTTCAGAAATTTTTGGATTATGGTCCAATTAAGGCTCCTATGGGCCAATAAGTTCAATCCATGTGTGGGGAGGAGATAAATCCAATTTTGTAAAAGAAGATACCCAAAAATGAGTAAATGCTCACATAAGATGAAGAGTTGAATATATACAAGGTTTATTAGTAAGAAACTATGAGCAATATAAAAAATATGAGATATGCATAGAGGTATACATAAAAGATTATTATTTTAATATAAAGGTGTTACTCTTATCATATTTGATTTTCATGCATAGAGGTATCCATAAAAGATTATTAGTTTAATATAAAAGTGTTACTTTTATTATATTTGATTTTCATGCATAGAGGTATGCATAAAAGATTATTATTTATGTTACTTTTATCATATTTGATTTTCATGCATAGAGGTATGCATAAAAGATTATTATTTTAATATATAAAGTGTTACTTTTATCATATTTGATTTTTATGCATAAATGGGTGCATAAAAGATAATTTTTATACTAAAAGTGTGATTTTCATCATAAATGGATTTTATGCATAAATTAGATGCATAAGAGAAATTCTTTTATTCTAAAAGTGTAATTCCTACTAAATTGAATTTATGTATAGGAAGATGCATAAAAGATTGATTTTTAATTCAAAAGTGTCATTCTCATTTAAAATGAATTTATGCATAGGAAGATGCATAAAAGATTGATTTTTAATTCAAAAGTGTCATTCTCATTTAAAATGAATTTATGCATAGGAAGATGCATAAAAGATTGATTTTTATTTCAAAAGTGTTATTCTCTTTAAAATGGAATTTATGCATAAATAGATGCGTAAAGAAATCTTATATCAAATATAAGAATTCTCTTGTATTCTATAAATAGATATTAGGATGTGATAAGATGCGTATAAGAAGTGATAGGATGTGATAAGATACGTATGGAAAGTGATAGGATGTGATAAGAGGTGTATGAGATGTGATAGGATGTGATAAGATACGTATGAGAAGTGATAGGATGTGATAAGAGGTGTATGAGATGTGATAGGATGTGATAAGATACATATGGAGGTGATAGGATGTGATAAGAGGTGTATGAGATGTGATAGGATGTGATAAGATACGTATGAGAAGTGATAGGATGTGATAAGAGGTGTATGAGATGTGATAGGATGTGATAAGATACGTATGAGAAGTGATAGGATGTGATAAGAGGTGTATGAAATGTGATAGGAAGTGATAAGAGGTGTATGAGATGTGATAGGATGTGATAAGATACATATGGAAAGTGATAGGATGTGATAAGATACGTATGGGAAGTGATAGGATGTGATAAGAGGTGTATGAGATGTGATAGGATGTGATAAGATACGTATGAGAAGTGATAGGATGTGATAAGAGGTGTATGAGATGTGATAGGATGTGATAAGATGTGTATGAGATGTGATAGGATGTGATAAGAGGTGTATGAGATGTGATAGGATGTGCTAAGAGGAGTTAGGATGTGATAAGATGTGTATGGGATGAGGTAAGAAGTGTATCTGATGGGATAAGATGTATATGGGTTGTGATAGGGCGAGAATGGATGTGAAAATGCATGTATGCATGTAGATGTGGATGTATGGATGTGAATGAGGATGTGGATGTGGATGTATGGATGTGGATGTGTATGTATGAATGAGGATGTGAAAATGGATGTATGCATGTAGATGTGGATGTATGGATGTGAATGAGGATATGGATGTGGATGTATGGATGTGGATGTGTATGTATGAATGTGAATGTGAATATGGATGTGGATGTGGATGTATGGATGTGGATATGGATGTGTATGTATGAATGTAGATATGGGATTAGATGTATGATGTGGATGTACGAACATGGATGTGTATGTAGAATAATGAATGTGAATATGTATGTGAAATAATGTGTCGTGGATATGGGATGAATGGATGAGAATGAGTACACATATGAATGGAATGTGGAATAAGTAATGTGGACTGAGGAGGGATAATGTGGAAAGACGAGAGTTCGATATAGAAACTGTATTTTGTGACCTTTTTGTAAATGACTGTTTTATGTCAAGAATGCTGGGGAAGCATTTTGACTGTCTTGTGGATTAAGGTCATGGAGACCTAACTGATAAAGTTGCAACTGCTGACGGAGAGTCAATGGAGGACGTCTCGCGTAGCAAGGTCGACCGAGGTCTTGACCAGCCTCCTCGGTTCGATTTAAATGGCGAGCTTCCGGTACGGTGGATGAGGGACCAAGGAAGTGGCCTATGAGTGAAGCGCTAGGTCACCTGCAAAGGATCCTAGAGGGTGCTAACCATACGGTGCTCGGGCTCTGGGTCGCCGAAGATACCCACATGTGCGTTGTGGAAGATATTGAAATAAGGAGTAAGAGATGTTTTTTGAAACCGGGCATGGATCTGGTTGATTGACCTTGCTGGTTCTCAACGGATGAGTCCATGGCTCTTTTATATGGATCTGTTGGTTGATCTTGCTGATCTTGAATGGTGGAGATTCCATTTTGTTATGTGAATATATTGCCAATTACTATGAGCTAGGAACTATCGAAAAGGCCCCTAAGCGTTCTCGTTGCCAATGATGCCATAAGTACACCGATGAATGAATGACTGGAAATATAGATTCAACCAAAGATTTTGAGGATTGTGATCAGTGACTTAATGGTTTCATTAAAGGATTGTTTTAAAGTTAGCTGATGCGAAGAAAAAGGCAATTTCATATTGGGTGTGTAAGTGGTGTGACTAGTTTTACGTTTGCATGAACTTCCAGCTAGGGGGCCTGGGAACTCTCTTCCCTGGTACCCAGGACAAAACCTAACCAAATTCTAAATTGGATCCCATCACTACAGTGGTTGGGCGGTTGGCTAACCCATGGGGCTGGATGGGGTTAGGCTGGACTGATGGATCCATAAATCGAGACTCAATTTTTGTTTAGTTCGATAGATGAAGTAAATCCCGGACAAAAATTGTTCTATGAAAAAAGAATCAACGGCTGTGCCTCTCGATGAGGAAAAAAGCGTTGGTCTCTATGATCCAAGTGCAATCTGTCCCTTGATCTGACTATGGAACTTACGAGTTCGGTCAGATCAGATCAGTTAGTTAAGGCTTTTGACTACGTTAGCGAAAAGTTATCCAGGTGGAATCGCCCGTGCTTTCCAGACAAAGGAAGTTTTCCGGGTTCGGTTTTGGAAAACCGACGGATTAGTCTCTTGTCCGGATATCCGTGTGGGCGAGGCCCCGAGTGTGGGACCCTACCCCGCGCAAGAAGAGCTACTTCCGCTGCTAGCACCCCAGAATCCGTTACGCGGTGGGGACGGGGATCTTACAGTCGATTCTGTTTAAGAAGGAAGACCCTTTCCCCAGAATACTTTCTCAGGAGCCCCACCTGTTTTTAAGGTTTCAGAACGATGAGTTCAGAAGTGAGAACCGGTGTTTTGGATTGCCAAGGTTTTGGTCGTCAGTTAAAAGACTGCCCGACTCCTGCCATGTCAAGGGCACAGGGAAGTCTAGAACCCCAAATTCAGAGACCAATCCCTTCATACCAGTCTAATCAGGGTCCGTCTCGTCCAAGCCAGGGTAACCCCAGAAGAACTCCAGCTCATCCATCTGCCTTTGTCCAAAATAACCTCAGAACTCCTTTCCAGAACTGGGGCAACCAAAGAGAAAGAATTCCGCCTCTCAGACTGCAGTAGCCAGAGCAATCGCAATTTCATATGTAGTAGAAGAGGAAAAAGGATAGATCTAGGCTACAATTGAAAACCAAGGGCCTAACCGACAATTCTCAGTCATCCATACTCCAGCAGAGTATCAGGGTAAACCAAGTAATCGAAGATGCACTTCGGTCATGCTGTGGTGGCAGTTAACCCAAGAAGTGGCTAAGCTATCTGCACCTAGTCGAGTTCGCCTACAATGCTTCTTATCACAGAAGTATTAGGAATGAGCCCTTTTAAAGCTCTGTATGGACAAGATTGCTTAACTCCATTAACTAGGTCCGATCCATTGATTAGGGTGGAGATGTCCAGACAAATGCTTGACGACATGGAGCAGCAGATGCAGGCAATTCATAAAGATATAAAAGCTACCCAAGATCGATAGAAACAATATGCAGATAAGAATAGAATAGTCAGAGAATTCAAAGAAGCAGATATGGTCTTCATTCGAGTATGGCCCAAAAGAAGTTCTTTATCTCTTGGGAAGTATAAGAAGTTATCTCCCAGATATTGTGGGCCACATCTGATTTCAAAGAAAGTAGGTGACTTAGCCTACGAGCTTCTTCTACCTCCTCATCTCAAAATTCATAATGTATTTCATGTAAGCCTTCTAAAGAATTATGTGCCAAGCCCAAATCATGGAAAGACGGTAAAACTTCAGTGGTAAGATACACCGTCGGCTTCTAGGATACGCTTGTTCCTTCTTTTATATAAGTCGTAACTCTTACTTGTTGTCGCTCACTGTAATCTTACTTCCATCGATCTCGTTTATTTCTAAATCTCTTTTATGGCTTGGCAGCAGGACTTGGTTTTTATCCATGATGATTTCTCACCTTCAAGACGCAAGCGAGTCTGTGAAGAAGAAGGATTTTATAGAACTGTATGAGCGCTTACTTTTCCCTCACTTGGAAACTTCTGTAGCTCAGACCAAATGGTGGACCTATCGAGACATAACTAAGGTAACACCGTGGAGACAGCATCACTTTTGTAACAATGTCCGCTTGGCTATGGTTATTGAAGCTTTGGGTTTGGGTCCCTGATACTATTGCGTGATGAGATCAAGGCATGGTGGGTTTTCTGAGCGGGTCTTCTTACTTGCGTGTTTTCTTCCTCACCAGAAGATATGCCTTTATCCCATTTTTTGCTTGCCTCTCTTAGAGGTTCTTTTATTAGGTCACCTCATACCAATGAGGTAGGTGCTACAAATACCGGCCGAATTATTCCCATAGATGAGTTACCTTATACGTGTGCTGCTTGTAAGTGCTGCTTTTGTGACCATATGATGGACGGACTTATTGAATTGTAAAAAGTTCTTCTATCCTTGCTGTATATGTTCCAAGAGTGTATAAAGTTGAAATCTTTGTTCTGTCTTAAGTCTTACTTTCTTTGAGACTTTCTTGGTGGTTACTCTTAATTAAATTTTCTCTTAGTCTCATATTCTTGCATCTTGCGGGATTACCCCCAATTTGCGAGATGAGGGCATCTCGCGCTTTTCAAGTGGGAGAGAATGTAAGATTCCTCCCCAGCCTCTCAAGATGTCCAGCATCTTCCCCCTGTAATCAATCCCCTCTTCAGTAATATAAAAGATCTTGTCTCTACCTATTTTGACTTAGAGAGAGAAAATATTCTAGAGAGAGAATATTCAGATTTTGAATATTTTTAGATAGAAAAATTTCTCATATTAATTCCCCTGAAACAAAAATTCAAAAAGAACTTTCTAATGTGCAAATGGAATTGATTGGAAATGGGTATAAAGGACCTTAGCCTAAGGGTCTAGATTTTCAGAAATTTTTGGATTATGGTCCAATTAAGGTTCCTGTGGGCCAATAGGATCAATCCATGTGTGGGGAGGAGATAAATCCAATTTGTAAAAGAAGATACCCAAAAAAATGAGTAAATGCTCACATAAGATGAAGAGTTGACTATGTACAAGGTTTATTAGTAAGAAACTATGAGTAATATAAAATATATGAGATATTTTGGGTATAATGATTCCATTTTGACACATATGTAAGGAAGGGGAGTCCCTTTAATGAGGCGCCTACTTCACATGTGCAATTGACTTATAAATCTTTAAAAATTATGATATTTTTATCTCTCCTCTCTCTTGAACCAAACCAAATAAAAAAGGAACCAAACCGAATAAAAAAGGAACCAAGCTAGGTCCAAATCTAGTCCAAATTCAACCAAACTGAAATCTAGAAAATTCTAGAAATCATTTAGCTTTGGTTAGAGCTTCCCTCTCCTATAAATAGAACGTGAATCCTTTGAAAAAAAGAGGAGAATTTTATGATATTAGAATTATGCTGAAATAATGCTAATTTTTACTATTCTATCCCATCACTACAGTGGTTGGGCGGTTGGCTAACCCATGGGACTGGATGGGGTTAGGCTGCTGGACTGATGGATTCGTAAATCGAGACTCAATTTTTGTTTAGTTCGATAGATGAAGTAAATCCCGGACAAAAATTGTTCTATGGAAAAAGAATCAACTACTGTGCCTCTCGATGAGGAAAAAAGCGTTGGTCTCTATGATCCAAGTGCAATCTGTCCCTTGATCTGACTATGGAACTTACGAGTTCAGTCAGATCAGTTCAGTTAGTTAAGGCTTTTGACTACACGTTAGCAAAAAGTTATCCTAGTGGAATCGCCCGTGCGTGCTTTCCAGGTAAAGGAAGTTTTTCGGGTTCGGTTTTGGAAAACCGACGGATTAGTCTCTTGTCCGGATATCCGTGGGCGAGGCCCCGAGTGTGGGACCTTGCCCCACGCAAGAAGAGCTACTTCCGCTACTAGCACCCCAGAATCCGTTACGCGGTGGGGACGGGGATCTTACAGTCGATTCTGTTTAAGAAGGAAGACCCTTTCCCCAGAATACTTTCTCAAGAGCCCCACCTGTTTTTAAGGATACAGAACGATGAGTTCAGAAGTGAGAACCGGTGTTTTGGATTGCCAAGGTTTTGGTCATCAGTTAAAAGACTGCCCGACTCCTGCCATGTCAAGGGCACAGGGAAGTCTAGAACCCCAAATTCAGAGACCAATCCCTTCATACCAGTCTAATCAGGGTCCGTCTCGTCCAAGCCAGGGTAACCCCAGAAGAACTCCAGCTCATCCATCTGCCTCTGTCCAGAATAACCTCAGAACTCCTTTCCAAAAGAACTCGGACAACCAAAGAGAAAGAATTCTGCCCCAGACTACAGCAACCAGAGCAATCGCAATTTCAGATGTAGTCGAAGAGGAAAAAGGACAGATCTATGCTACAATTGAAAACCAAGGGCCTAACCGATAATTCTTAGTCATCCATACTCCAAAAGAGTATCAGGGTAAACCAAGTAATCGAAGATGCACTTCGGTCATGCTGTGGGTGGGAACCCAAGAAGTGGCTAAGCTATCTGCACCTAGTCCAGTTCGCCTACAATGCTTCTTATCACAAAAGTATTAGGAATGAGCCCTTTTAAAGCTCTGTATGGACAAGATTGCTTAACTCCATTAACTAGGTCCGACCCATTGATTAGGGTCGAGATGTCCAGACAAATGCTTGACGACATGGAGCAGTAGATGCATCCAATTCATAAAGATATAAAAGCTACCCAGGATTGATAGAAATAGTATGCAGATAAGAAGAGAACAGTCAGAGAATTCAAAGAAGTAGATATGGTCTTCATTCAATTATGGCCCAAAAGAAGTTCTTTATCTCTTGGGAAGTATAAGAAGTTATCTCCAAGATATTGTGGGCCACATCTGATTTCAAAGAAAGTAGGTGACTTAGCCTACGAGCTTCTTCTACCTCCTCATCTCAAAATTCATAATGTATTTCATGTAAGCCTTCTTCTACCTCCTCATCTCAAAATTCATAATGTATTTCATGTAAGCCTTCTAAAGAATTATGTGCCAAGCCCAAATCATGGAAAGACTGTAAAACTTCAGTGGTAAGATACACCGTCGGCTTCTAGGTTACGCTTGTTCCTTCTTTTATATAAGTCGTAACTCTTACTTGTCGCTCAGAGTAATCTTACTTGCATCGATCTCCTTTCTTTCTTAATCTCTTTTATGGCTTGGCAGCAGGACTTGGTTTTATTCATGATGATTTCTCACCTTCAAGACACAAGCGAGTCTGTGAAGAAGGATTTCATAGAACTGTATGAGCGCTTACTTTTCCCTCACTTTTGGGAACTTTTGTAGCTCATACCAAATGGCGGACCTATCGAGACATAACTAGAGTAACACCGTGGGGGACAGCATCACTTTCGTAACAATGTCCGCTTGGCTATGGTTATTGAAGCTTTGGGTTTGGGTCCCCGATACTATTGCGTGATGAGATCAAGGCATGGTGGGTTTTCTGAGCGGGTCTTCTTACTTGCGTGTTTTCTTCCTCACCAGAAGATATGCCTTTATCCCATTTTTGGCTTGCCTGTTAGAGGTCCTTTTATTAGGTCACCTCATACCAATGAGGTAGGTGCTGCAATAACCGGCCGAATTATTCCCATAGATGAGTTACCTTATACGTGTGCTGCTTGTGAGTGCTGCTTTTGTGACCATATAATGGATGGACTTATTGAATTGTAAAAATTTCTTCTATCCTTGCTGTATATGTTCCAAGAGTGTATAAAGTTGAAATCTTTGTTCTTCTCTTAAATCTTGCTTTCTTTGAGCCTTTTCTTGGTGGTTACTCTTAATTAAATTTTCTCTATCTCATATTCTTGCATCTTGTGGGATTACCCCCAATTTGCGAGATGAGGGTATCTCGCGTTTTTCAAGTGGGAGAGAATGTAAGATTCCTCCCCAGCCTCTCAAGATGTCGAGCATCTTCCCCCTATAATCAATCCCCTCTTCAGTAATATAAAAGATCTTGTCTCTGCCTGTTTTGACTTAGAGAGAGAGAAAATATTCTAGAGAGAGAATATTCAGATTTTGAATATTTTTAGATAGAAAAATTTCTCATATGATTAAAATGAATTCCCCTGAAACAGAAACTCAAAAAGAACTTTCCAATGTGCAAATGGAATTAATTGGAAATGGGTATAAAGGACCTTAGCCTAAGGGTCTAGATTTTTAGAAATTTTTAGATTATGGTCCAATTAAGGTTCCTGTGGGGGCCAATAGGATCAATCCATGTGTGGGAAGGAGATAAATCCAATTTGTAAAAGAAGATACCCAAAAATGAGTAAGTGCTCACATAAGATGAAGAGTTGACTATGTACAAGGTTTATTAGTAAGAAACTATAAGTAATATAAAAAATATGAGATATTTTGGGTATAATGATTCCATTTTGACACATATGTAAGGAAGGGGAGTCCCTTTAATGAGGCGCCTACTTCACATGTACAATTGACTTTTAAATCTTTAAAATTTATGATATTTTTATCTCTCCTCTCTCTTGAACCAAACCAAATCAAAAAGGAACCAAGCTAGGTCCAAATCTAGTCCAAATTCAACCAAACTGAAATCTAGAAAATTCTAAAAATCAGTTAGCTTTGGTTGTTAGAGCTTCCCTCTCCTATAAATAGAACATGAATCCTTTGAAAAAAAGAGGAGAATTTTACTATTTTAGAATTATGTTGAAATAATGCTAATTTTTACTATTCTCTAAAATTCTCTCCAAATTAGAGAAATTGGAGCTTCCCTCTTTCTTCAATCCCCATTGGTGGCTCCATCAACATACTAAACCAATTGATTGGTTGGGGGGCTCTACCGTGAACAAAGAATCAAGCAATTTGTAAGGTAAATGGTGAATTTTGATCTTTTCTATAATTTCTCAATGTTTCTCTCTTCTCAACCCCTCTCAAGCTTGAGAAGCTTAATTGGAATGATTTTTGAATGCTATTGAAGTTAATTGATGAATGGTAGTAAAGAATTATATAAATTGATGAATGCTATTGAAGTTAATTGATGAATGATTATCGTAAAGAATTACATAAATTTCCATTTATGCTTAATTCTAATGGTTTTTATGTAATTTCTCTCTCTCACTCAAGAAATGGTCATACTCATGACCTATTCTCAATCCAAATGAAGCTTTTCATAAAGCTTTTTCTTAATCCAAGATTAATCTATGCTTGAGGCCAAATTAATGGCTTTTTTCTATGCTTTAGTTTATGTATTTCATGAATATTGATGATTCAATCCATTATGGGTTAATGATCTAATTAGGAATCATTCTAATCATTCCCTTAATGATAAGCTTTATCCTTCAAAATAATTTGAGATTTATCAGTCATAGCAACAGCAACGGAGCTATGGCAAAATTTTTATAAAAATTACACATAAAATAATTTCATTCAAAGCATGAAAAGAGGACTTCCTACCATATTCTAGGAATTATCATCCTAGATTAATTGAAAGAACTTTATTGTAATCATGGAGAAATTGATTTTTATGTTATGCATAATTGATGAATTAAGAAAAAGAGAATTTCTAGAAATTAAATTTTATGCTAAAAGAGTAATTCCTATAAAGTCTATACTCTAAAAGTATCTTTTTATGCATAGAAGATGCATATTGATTATTATATTTGATTTTCATGCATATAGATATGCATAAAAGATTATTATTTTAACATAAAAGCGTTACTTTTATCATATTTGATTTTCATGCATAGAGGTATGCATAAAAGATTATTATTTTAATTTAAAAGTGTTATTTTTATCATATTTGAATTTCATGCATAGAGGTATGCATAAAAGATTATTATTTTAATGTAAAAGTGTTACTTTTATCATATTTGAATTTCATGCATAGAGGTATGCATAAAAGATTATTATTTTAATGTAAAAGTGTTACTTTTATCATATTTGAATTTCATGCATAGAGGTATGCATAAAAGATTATTTTTTAAAATTATAAAAGTGTTACTTTTATCATATTTGATTTTTATGCATAAATGGTTGCATAAAAGATATTTTTTTATACTAAAAGTGTGATTTTTATCATAAATGGATTTTATGCATAAATTAGATGCATAAGAGAAATTCTTTTATTCTAAAAGTGTAATTCCTACTAAATTGAATTTATGCATAGGAAGATGCATAAAAGATTGATTTTTAATTCAAAAGTGTCATTCTCATTTAAAATGAATTTATGCATAGGAAGATGCATAAAAGATTGATTTTTAATTCAAAAGTGTCATTCTCATTTAAAATGAATTTATGCATAGGAAGATGCATAAAAGATTGATTTTTATTTCGAAAGTGTTATTCTCTTTAAAATGGAATTTATGCATAAATAGATGCGTAAAGAAATCTTATATCAAATATAAGAATTCTCTTGTATTCTATAAATAGATATTAGGATGTGATAAGATGCGTATGAGAAGTGATAGGATGTGATAAGATACGTATGGGAAGTGATAGGATGTGATAAGAGGTGTTTGAGATGTGATAGGATGTGATAAGATGTGTATGAGATGTGATAGGATGTGATAAGAGGTATATGAGATGTGATAGGATGTGCTAAGAGGAGTTAGGATGTGATAAGATGTGTATGGGATGAGGTAAGAAGTGTATCTGATGGGATAAGATGTATATGGGTTGTGATAGGGCGAGAATGGATGTGATGTGTATGTATGAATGTGAATGAGAATGTGGATGTGGATGTATGAATGTGGATGTGAATGTATGCATGTAGATGTGGATGTATGGATAAGAATGTGGATGTGGATGTATGGATGTGAATGTGGATGTAGATACAGATGTGGTGGATGTATGTATGTGGATGTATGAATGAGGATGTGAAAATGGATGTATGCATGTAGATGTGGATGTATGAATGTGAATGAGGATGTGGATGTGGATGTATGGATGTGGATGTGTATGTATGAATGAGGATGTGAAAATGGATGTATGCATGTAGATGTGGATGTATGGATGTGAATGAGGATGTGGATGTGGATGTGTATGTATGAATGTGAATGTGAATATGGATGTGGATGTGGATATGGATGTGTATGTATGAATGCGGATATGGGATTGGATGTATGATGTGGATGTACGATGTGGATGTACGAACATGGATGTGTATGTAGAATAATGAATGTGAATGTGTATGTGAAATAATGTGTCGTCGATATGAGTGAATGGATGAGAATGAGTACACATATGAATGGAATATGGAATAAGTAATGTGGACTACTGAGGAGGGATAATGTGGAAAGACGAGAGTTCGATATAAAAACTGTATTTTGTGACCTGTTTGTAAATGACTGTTTTATGTCAAGAATGCTGGGGAAGCATTTTGACCGTCTTGTGGATTAAGGTCATGGAGACCTAACTGATAAAGTTGCAACTGACGGAGAGTCAATGGAGGACGTCTCGCGTAGCAAGATCGACCGAGGTCTTGACCAGACTCGGTTTGATTTAAATGGTGAGCTTCCGGTATGGTGGATGAGGGACCAAGAAAGCGGCCTATGAGTGAAGCGCTAGGTCACCTACGAAGGATCCTAGAGGGTGCTGACCATATGGTGCTCGGGCTCTGGGTCACCGAAGATACCCACACATGCGTCGTGGAAGATATTGGAATAAGGAGTAAGAGTTGTTTTCTGAAACCGGGGATGTATCGGGTTGATTGACCTTGTTGGTCCTCAAACGGATGAGTCCATGGCTCTCTTATATGGATCTGTTGATTGATCTTGCTGATCTTCAACAAGGATTCCATCTCGATTTTTATATGTGAAAATATTGTCGGGTACTATGAGCTAGGAACTATTGAGTGAACATGTGGTGAGCATCCTGGTTGCCAATAATGCCATAAGTATACCGATGAATGAATGATTAGAAATATGGATTCAACTAGAGATTTTGAGGATAGTGATCAATGACATAATGGTTTCATTAAAGAATTGTTTTAAAGTTAGCTGATGCTGAGAAAAAGGCAATTTCATATTGGGTGCGTAAGTGGTATGACTAGTTTTATGTTTGCATGAACTTCCGGCTAGGGGGCCTGGGAACTCTTTTCCTTGGTACCCGGGACAAAACCTAACCAAATTCCTAATTGGATCCCATCACTACAGTGGTTGGGCGGTTGGCTAACCCATGGGACTGGATGGGGTTAGGTTGGATTGATGGATCCGTAAATCGAGACTCAATTTCTGTTATTATGATAGATAAAGTAAATCTCGGATAGTAATTGTTCTATGGATAGGAATCAATGGCTGTGCCTCTTGATGGGGAAAAAAGCATTGATCCCAATGATCCAAGTGCAAGTTTCTTCCTTGATCTGACCGAGCATCTTTATAGGTGCAGTCGGATCAATTTGATCAGTAATGGTCTTGACTACGTTAGAGTAAAAAGTTATCCTGGTGGAAATGCCCGTGCTTTTCAGGTAAAAGAAGTTTTTCGGGTTCGGTTTTGGAAAAACCGACGTATTAGTCTCTTGTCCAAATATCCGTGTGGCGAGGCCCCGAGTGTGGGACCCTGCCCCGCGCAAGAAGTGCTACTTCTACTGCTAGCACCCGAAATCCATTGCGTGTGGTAGGGACAGGGATCTCACACTTACACCTTGTATAATCATTTGCCATGCTTGAAACACCCTCTGCATCACCACCAAAATCTTAAAGGAAGTCGACCCAAATTCGTCCCACGAGCGACTGAAAAATGGCGATTTTTGCTTGCTTGTTGGTGCTCCATGTGAAGCTTACAATATGCTCCAAGCTTGCCCCATGGTTGTTGTAGAAGGTGAAGCTAACTAACCCTAAACATGATCCATAGCCATGCAAAGTCTCAAAGAAGAAGAGGGAAGAAGAAATAATGTAGACACAACATTTCCCCCTATTCTGGTGGTCCAATGTTTTTAATAAGTTGGTCTCGACCCAGAAATTTGGTCCCTAAATTCAAAAATTGGCCCAAATCTCACACAAAAACCTTTGAAACATGGCTAAATGAAGATGAATCTTGTATTTCCATCGTCTTCCCCATCAATATCGAGAAAATACAGGAAGAAAGTATGCAAGAAATCAAGAAAATAGCGAAATCACACATAAGAGTCCATTCTCTTGCAAATCTATTACCAACAAAATTCCCACGATCGAGATCATAGCTTTGAGACCAATTGAAATGGGCGCCTGACTAACGTTAAAGAGGTCAACCTAGCAGGACCTAATGAGGATCCCAAACCTGTATACATTGGGAAGGGTAGGCCTATTTCTTGAAGAAGAAAAAGACCTCATTGACGTAGCTACTCACAGAATTCCATGGTTGCTTTGCTTGGAAATATATGAATATGAAGAGCATGCCCCTAGAGGTGGTTAAATCACACCATTCCCATTGTGAAAGGAGTGTGGCCATCAAGGCATAGAGCCTACCAAATGAATCCAAAGTATTCTAGTAGAATGGTCAAGGACTCGGAGATTGGCAAACTCATTAAAGCTGGATTCATTTATGATATAGAGCACACGGAATGGCTATCCCTAATAGTCATAGTACCTGAGAAAATCAGGAAGATGCAATTTTGTGATAATCTTAAAAGTTCAATGCAACCATGGTGAAAGAACATTACCTATTGCCATGTATAGAGCATGTGTGCTAGAAGAACGAGTAGCAGGTAAGGAGGCATACAGCTTCCTTCATGGGATCTCCGGTTATACCCAAGTAAAAATAGACCGAATGAAAAACATAAAACTCCATCTGCCATAGAATGGGGCACTTATACATATAGGGCAGGTATGCTTTTCAACCTATCCAATACCAATTGATTGTAGGGCAACCGTACGATTGGGATAAGACAGAATCATGAGGCATTGTCCTCAAGAATTTAAATATGTCGACATCCTTGAGCAAGCCAACTTTGGGGGGGAGGTTGTTGGAGGATATTTCTTTGCAGACTGGTACCAATGCCAAGAAAGTTCTACTTGACTATAGGACAACTGTACAATCATGAGGCACTCAAGAATTTAAATATGCCGACATCCTTAAGCAAGCCCAATCCGGGGTAGCTAGAGGATATTTCTCTGTAGAGCAGACACTACACTCTAAAAAATTTCTACTTGGTAGGCTTGTGGTGGTCCACACTATTTAGAGAGGCGGCTGAATTTGTAAAAGGCTACGATGATTGTCAGTGATTCGCTGGTATTCATAACCACCCGTGATAAAATGCCCCACCTTGTAGTGTCTCTTCAACCATTTGAAAAGGGGGGAATTGACTTTATTAGACTATTAGTCCAGTGGCCCACGGTACTCAAGCATGATTCGTCATGGTCTCTACCTCTCACATACTGTTGTATCAAGCGGGTAGAGGCCCATGTGACCCAAAAGGGTGATGCTACACAGGCAACATCCAAATTCCTTTACGAGAATATAGTTACTAGATTTGGATATCCACTTAAACTAGTAAGCGATAGGGGAACCCACTTCATCAATGTAATCAAGTTCTTGTTGAGTGATTTTATGCTCATACATTACAAATACTCCGTTAAGAAATCAAGCATGATTAAGCTCAAGGTGGATCAGAACTATATGAGAACATGATTAAGCATATCACGATTAAGATAATACACAGAATAAGATTAAGCCAACATCAAGATAATGACAACAATTAAGAAGTACACCATCATAGCCGTATTCCATTGGAGTTGACGCAAGTACATCCTTTTATAGCTCTCATGGAGCTCCCTACATACAAGATACATATGTGCACCCTTGTGCCACGTGCCTCCTTGTACTTTCCATGTGCTACCATTTTGACCTTTGACTTCACCTTTTACGAATGATCATAGAAATCATCCTTTGCCAATGTTCCCTAAGTCTATTCCTTTTATAATATGCATGATTCTCCCCTTGCTCTTCTACGCATGTTTCACCCTGACACATTGCATTTCTCAACACATCGCCTCAGTGTGATGAGAGTCTTAACACCTAGCTTTGACCTGGCCTCCTACTACACTCACTCCATACTCATATGGTTAGCGCGGTCCGTCTAGGTTGCTCTATGAGCTACAATGTTGGCTTGGTCTTGACATTTTACACATCGGGAGAGTGGGGTTATAACTAGGTGTAAGGAGCCATGCTCCTCATATCATCTAGAAAAGATGCTCGGTGTTGCCTCCATCCTGGGAGGCCTCATCACTTTGTCTTCCTTCTTCGTCATTACATTGGCTTCTTCGGCTCCCTTTTTATGCCAGCAATCCTTTTCTATGTGATCAATTTTGCAACTATGATGGTAGGCCTTTGTCCTTGCTCCTTCTCTAGTCCTTGATCCTAGTCCTCTCGAGAAGAGTGCTTTCTCCTCACTTGATATAACTTGGGTTGTCCTCCCTTGAGTCCGCTTCTCCTCTTCTACGAGTGTTGCTTCCACTCCTACACAATGGTCAGATTTGGGAGGTTCTTCAAGAAGCCACTAAGGGCTCACACTCCTCAAGTGTCATGCTTTTTAATAGTATGGCTATGGCATCCTCTTCCTCTGCTGGTGCCCCAATGCCATCCAATTGTTGTTGTGTCATGCTCTTCATTTTGGTAAGGTGTGCTGAAAGTGATTCACTATCTTTAATGTCCAAGCCAAAGAATTATATTTTTAAGCTTATTTTTGAATTCTTTTATTTTGCCCCAAAAATTTTATCCAGCTCATCCCAACCACCCTTCGATGTATCTTATGATGCAATATTCTCCCAATCCTAATGCAATGATGGCTAATCCTTCTTTCATTCTGGCTTAACCATCTATTCTTTTCATCCCCTTCATCCTCCGGACATTTTCCCCTTCCATTTACAATGCTCCATAGCCTTCACTAACATAGATTTGATTTTAACTTGCCATGTGTGGAAGGATTCCCCTTTAAACTTGCCATGTGTGGAAGGATTCCCCTTTAAACTTATCAAGCACAAATGAAGCAGTCATTTTAGGGCTGAGAAGGTCTTAACACTCGAGTACTACTTAAGGTCAGTATCTAATCTCAACACAAGAGAGTTTTTAATGCAAGTGACGACTTCTTGACACTAAACCCAGTTTCCATTTTCTAATCTACCTTCAATTAATCCCAATCGCATATATTAATGTGATAAGATTAATGCCAAAAAGAATTGTGGATTAGCAAGCCGCGTGAGCTTGGAGACTTCAATCGAGCTTGTAGGAGCACTTCTTTATGGGGATTTTTACCTATATTAGATGACTTTTATGAGGGGAATGGGAAAATGTAAGCATTGAAGGTATCATTAAGAAGCTTACACCTTGTATGAAAGTAAGCATGGACGGTATCATTGAGAAGCTTACACCTTGTATAATCATTTGCCATGCTTGAAACACCCTCTTCATCACCACCCAAAACTTAAAGGAAGTCGACCCAAATTCGTCCCACGGCTGAAAAATGGCAATTTTTGCTTGCTTGTTGTTGGTGCTCCATGTGAAGCTTACAATCTACTCCATGCTTGCCCCATGGTTGTTGTAGAAGGTGAAGCTAACTAACCCTAAACATGCTCCATAGCCATGCAAAGTCTCAAAGAAGAAGAGGGAAGAAGCAAAAATGTAGACACAACATTTCCCCCAATTCTGGTGGTCCACAATGTTTTTAATAAGTTGGTCCCGATCTAGAAATTTGGTCCCTAAATTCAAAAATTGGCCCAAATCTCACACAAAAACCTCTGAAACATGGCTAAATGAAGATGAATCTTAAATTTCCATCGTCTTCCCCATCAATATCGAGAAAATATAGGAAGAAAGTATGCAAGAAATCAAGAAAATAGCAAAATCACACATAAGAGTCCATTCTCTTGCAAATCTATTACCAGCAAAATTCCCACGATCGAGATCAGAGCTCTGAGACCAATTGAAATGGGCGCCTCACTAACGTTAAAGAGGTCAACCTCGCAGGACGACCTGATGAGGATCCCAATCCTGTATACATTGGGAAGGGTAGGCCTATCTCTTGAAGAAGAAAAAGACCGCATTGACGTAGCTACTCATAGAATTCCACGGTTGCTTTGCTTGGAAATATATGAATATGAAGAGCATGCCCCTAGAGGTGGTTAAATCACATCATTCCCATTGTGGAAGGAGTGTGGCCATCAAGGCATAGAGCCTACCGAATGAATCCAAAGTATTCTAGTAGAATGGTCAAGGACTCGGAGATTGACAAACTCATTGAAGCTGGATTCATTTATGATATAGAGCACACGGAATGGCTATCCCTAATAGTCATAGTATCTGAGAAAATGGGGAAGATGCGATTTTGTGATAATCTTAAAAGTTCAATGCAACCATGGTGAAAGAACATTACCTATTGCCATTTATAGAGCATGTGTGTTGGAAGAACGAGTAGCAGGTAAGGAGGCATACAGCTTCCTTCATGGGATCTCCGGTTATACCCAAGTAAAAATAGACCCCAATGAACAACATAAAACTCCATCTGCCATCCACAAAATGGGGCACTTACATGAGGGACTGTCCGCAAGATTTTAAATATGTCGACATCCTTGAGCAAGCCACTTTGGGGGGGTTGTTGGAGGATATTTCTCTGTAGACTGGTACCACCGCCAAGAAAGTTCTACTTGACTATAGGACAACTGTACAATCACAAGGCACTCAAGAATTTAAATATGCCGACAGTCTTGAGCAAGCCTAATCCGGGGTAGCTAGAGGATATTTCTCCGCAGAGCAGAGACACTACACGCTAAAAAAGTTCTACTTGGTAGGCTTGTGGTGGTCCACACTATTTGGAGAGGCGGCTGAATTTGTAAAAGGCTACGATGAATGTCAGTGATTCGTTGGTATTCATAACCACCGTGATAAAATGCCCCACCTTGTAGTGTATCATCAACAATTTGAAAAGGGGGGAATTGACTTTATTAGACTATTAGTCCGGTGGCCCACGGTACTCAAGCATGATTCATCATGGTCTCTACCTCTCACATACTGTTGTATCAAGCGGGTAGAGGCCCATGTGACCCAAAGGGGTGATGCTACACTTAAACTAGTTAGTAGATTTGGATATCCACTTAAACTAGTAAGCGATAGGGGAACCCACTTCATCAATAATGTAATCAAGTTCTTGTTGAGTGAACTTATGGTCATACATTACAAATACTCTGTTAAGAAATCAAGCATGATTAAGCTCAAGGTGGATCAGAACTATATGAGAACATGATTAAGCATATCGCGATTAAGATAATACACAGAATAAGATTAAGCCAACACCAAGATAATGACAACAATTAAGAAGTACACCATCATAGCCGCATTCCATTAGAGTTGACCCAGGTACATCCTTTTATAGCTCTCATGGAGCTCCCTACTCACAAGATACATATGTGCACCCTTGTGCCACGTGCCTCCTTGGACTTTCCATATGTGCTACGGTTTTGACCTTTGACTTCACCTTTTATGAATGATCATAGAAATGAACCTTTGCCAATGTTCCCTAAGTCTATTCGTTTTATAATATGCATGATTCTCCCCTTGCTCTTCTACGCATGTTTCACCCTGACACATTGCATTTCTCAACACCTCCCCTCAGTGTGATGAGAGTCTTAACACCTAGCTTTGACTTGGCCTCCTACTACACTCACTCCATACTCATATGGTTGGCGCGGTCCGTCTAGGTTGCTCTATGAGCTACAATGTTGGCTTGGTCTTGACATTTTACACATCGGGAGAGTGGGGTTATAACTAGGTGTAAGGAGCCATGCTCCTCATATCATCTAGAAAAGATGCTCGGTGTTGCCTCCATCCTGGGAGGCCTCATCACATTGTCTTCCTTCTTCGTCATTACATTGGCTTCTTTGGCTCCCTTTTTATGCCAGCAATCCTTTTCTATGTGATGGATTTTGCCACTATGATGGTAGGCCTTTGTCCTTGCTCCTTCTCTAGTCCTTGATCCTAGTCCTCTCGAGAAGAGTGCTTTCTCCTCACTTGATATAGCTTGGGTTGTCCTCCCCCGAGTCCGCTTGTCCTCTTCTGCGAGTGTTGCTTCCACTCCTACAATGGTCGGATTTGGGAGGTTCTTCCACGTAGCCACTAAGGGCTCATACTCCTCAAGTGTCATGCTTTTTAACAGTATGGCTATGGCATTCTTTTCCTATGCTGGTGCCCCAATGCCAACCAATTGTTGTTGTGTCATGCTCTTCATTTTGTGAAGGTGTGCTGAAAGTGATTCACTATCTTTAATGTCCAAGCCAAAGAATTATATTTTTAAGCTTATTTTTAATTTCTTTTATTTTGCCCCAAAAATTTTATCTAGCTCATCCCAACCACCCTTTGATGTATCTTACGATGAAAAAATCCATCTCCCAACCCTAATGCAATGATGGCTAACCATCTGTTCTTTTCATCCCCTTCATCCTCCAGACATTTTCCCCTTCCATTTACAATGCTCCATAGCCTGCACTAACATAGATTTGATTTTAACTTGCCATGTGTGGAAGGATTCCCCTTTAAACTTCTCAAGCACAAATGAAGCAGTCATTTTAGGACTGAGAAGGTCTTAACACTCGAGTACTAGTTAAGGTCAGTATCTAATCTCAACACAAGGGAGTTTTTAATGCAAGTGACGACTTCTCGACACTAAACCCAATTTCCATTTTCTAATCTACCTTCAATTAATCCCAATCGGATATATTAATAAAAAGATTAATGCCAAAAAGAATTGTGGATTAGCAAGTCGCGTGAGCTTGGAGACTTCAATCGAGCTTGTAGGAGCACTTCTTTATGGGGATTTTTACCTATATTAGATGACTTTTATGAGGGGAATGGGAAAATGTAAGCATTGAAGGTATCATTGGGAAGCTTACACCTTGTATGAAAGTAAGCATGGACGGTATCATTGAGAAGCTTACACCTTGTATAATCATTTACCATGCTTGAAACACCCTCTTCTCATCACCACCGAAATCTTAAAGGAAGTCAGCCCAAATTCGTCCCACGACTAAAAAATGGCAATTTTTGCTTGCTTGTTGGTGCTCCATGTGAAGCTTACAATCTGCTCCATGCTTGCCCCATGGTTGTTGTAGAAGGTGAGGCTAACTAACCCTAAACATGCTCCATAGCCATGCAAAGTCTCAAAGAAGAAGAGGGAAGAAGCAAAAATGTAGACACAACATTTCCCCCTATTTTGGTGGTCCAATGTTTTTAATAAGTTGGTCCCGACCCTGAAATTTGGTCCCTAAATTCAAAAATTGGCCCAAATCTCACACAAAAACCTCTGAAACATGGCTAAATGAAGATGAATCTTGTATTTCCATCGTCTTCCCCATAAATATCGAGAAAATACACGAAGAAAGTATGCAAGAAATCAAGAAAATAGCAAAATCACACATAAGAGTCCATTCTCTTGCAAATCTATTACCAGCAAAATTCCCACAATCGAGATCATAGCTTTGAGACCAATTGAAATGGGCGCCCGACTAACGTTAAAGAGGTCAACCTAGCAGGACCTGATGAGGATCCCAAACCTGTATACATTGGGAAGGGTAGGCCTATTTCTTGAAGAAGAAAAAGACCTCATTGACGGTTGCTTTGCTTGGAAATATATGAATATGAAGAGCATGCCCCTAGAGATAGTTAAATCACACCATTCCCATTGTGGAAGGAGTGTGGCCATCAAGGCATAGAGCCTACCAAATGAATCCAAAGTATTCTAGTGGAATGGTCAAGGACTCCAAGATTGAGAAACTCATTGAAGCTGGATTCATTTATGACATAGAGCACACGAAATGGCTATCCCTAATGGTCATAGTACCTGAGAAAATCAGGAAGATGCAATTTTGTGATAATCTTAAAAGTTCAATGCAACCATGGTGAAAGAACATTACCTATTGCCATGTATAGAGCATGTGTGCTGGAAGAACGAGTAGCAGGTAAGGAGGCATACAGCTTCCTTTATGGGATCTCCGGTTATACCCAAGTAAAAATAGACCCGGATGAACAACATAAAACTCCATTTGCCACAAAATGGGGCACTTTTACATATAGGGCAGGTATGCTTCTCAACCTATCCAATACCAATTGATTGTAGGGCAACCGTACGATTGGGATAAGATAGAATCATGAGGCACTGTCCTCAAGAATTTAAATATGTCGACATCCTTGAGCAAGCCAAGCCCACTTTTGGGGGGGTTGTTGGAGGATATTTCTCTGTAGTCTGGTACCACCGCCAAGAAAGTTCTACTTGACTGTAGGACAACTGTATAATCACGAGGCACTCAAGAATTTAAATATGCCAACATCCTTGAGCAAGCCCAATCCGGGGTAGCTAGAGGATATTTCTCCGTAGTAGCAGACACTACACGCTAAAAAAGTTCTACTTGGTAGGCTTGTGGTGGTCCACACTGTTTGGAGAGACACAGTGATTTGCTGGTATTCATAACCGCCGTTGATAAAATGCCCCACCTTGTAGTGTCTCTTCAACCATTTGAAAAGGGGGGAATTGACTTTATTAGACTATTGGTCTGATGGCCCACGGTACTCAAGCATGATTCATCATGGTCTCTACCTCTCACATACTATTGTATCAAGCGGGTAGAGGCCCATGTGACCCAAAATGGTGATGCTACACAGGCAACAACCAAATTCCTTTACGAGAATATAGTTACTAGATTTGGATATCCACTTAAACTAGTAAGCGATAGGGGAACCCACTTCATCAATGTAATCAAGTTCTTGTTGAGTGAACTTATGGTCGTACATTACAAATACTCTGTTAAGAAATCAAGCATGATTAAGCTCAAGGTGGATCAGAACTATATGAGAACATGATTAAGCATATCGCAATTAAGATAATACACAGAATAAGATTAAGACAACACCAAGATAATGACAACAATAAAGAAGTACACCATCATAGCCGTATTCCATTGGAGTTGACGCACGTACATCCTTTTATAGCTCTCATTGAAGGTATCATTGGGAAGATTACACCTTGTATGAAAGTAACCATGGATGGTATCATTGAGAAGCTTACACCTTGTATAATCATTTGCCATGCTTGAAACACCCTCTTCATCACCACCGAAATCTTAAAGGAAGTCGACCCAAATTCATCCCACGACTGAAAAATGGCGATTTTTGCTTGCTTGTTGGTGCTCCATGTGAAGCTTACAATCTGCTCCATGCTTGCCCCATGGTTGTTGTAGAAGGTGAAGCTAACTAACCCTAAACATGCTCCATAGCCATGCAAAGTCTCAAAGAAGAAGAGGGAAGAAGCAAAAATGTAGACACAACAATGTTTTTAATAAGTTGGTCCCGACCCTGAAATTTGGTCCCTAAATTCAAAAATTGGCCCAAATCTCACACAAAAACCTCTGAAACATGGCTAAAGGAAGATGAATCTTGTATTTCCATCGTCTTCCCCATCAATATCGAGAAAATACAAGAAGAAAGTATGCAAGAAATCAAGAAAATAGCAAAATCACACATAAGAGTCTATTCTCCTGCAAATCTATTACCAGCAAAATTCCCACGATCGAGATCAGAGCTCTGAGACCAACTGAAATGGGCGCCCGACTTATGTTAAAGAGGTCAACCTCGCAGGACGACCAGATGAGGATCCCAAACCTGTATACATTGGGAAGGGTAGGCCTATCTCTTGAAGAAGAAAAAGACCTCATTGACGTAGCTACTCACAGAATTCCTTGGTTGCTTTGCTTGGAAATATATGAATATGAAGAGCATGCCCCTAGAGGTGGCTAAATCACATCATTTCCATTGTGGAAGGAGTGTGGCCATCAAGGCATAGAGCCTACGAAATGAATCCAAAGTATTCTAGTAGAATGGTCAAGGACTCCAGGATTGACAAACACATTGAAGCTGGATTCATTTATGACATAGAGCACACGGAATGGCTATCCCTAATAGTCATAGTACCTGAGAAAATCAAGAAGATGCAATTTTGTGATAATCTTAAAAGTTCAATGCAACCATGGTGAAAGAACATTACCTATTGCCATTTATAGAGCATGTGTGCTGGAAGAACGAGTAGCAGGTAAGGAGGCATACAGCTTCCTTCATGGGATCTCCAGTTATACCCAAGTAAAAATAGACCCAAATGAACAACATAAAACTCCATCTGCCACAAAATGGGGCACTTATACATATAGGGCAGGTATGCTTTTCGACCTATCCAATACCAATTGATGATTGTAGGGCAACCATACGATTGGGATAAGACAGAATCATGAGGCACTATCCTCAAGAATTTAAATATGTCAACATCCTTGAGCAAGCCAAGCCCACTTTGGGGGGGTTGTTGGAGGATATTTCTCTGCAGACTGGTATCACCGCCAAGAAAGTTCTACTTGACTGTAGGATAACTGTACAATCACGAGGCATCCTTGAGCAAGCCCAATCCGGGGTAGCTAGAGGATATTTCTCCGCTGTAGACACTACACGCTGAAAAAGTTCTACTTGGTAGGCTTGTGGTGGTCCACACTACTTGGTAGGCTTGTGGTGGTCCACACTGTTTGGAGAGGCGGCTGAATTTGTAAAAGGCTACGATGAATGTCAGTGATTCGCTGGTATTCATAACGACCGTGATAAAATGCCGCACCTTGTACTGTCTCTTCAACCATTTGAAAAGGGGGGAATTGACTTTATTAGACTATTAGTCCGGTGGCCCACGGTAATGAAGCATGATTCATCATGGTCTCTACCTCTCACATACTGTTGTATCAAGCGGGTAGAGGCCCATGTGACCCGAAAGGGGATGCTGCACATGCAACAACCAAATTTCTTTTTTACGAGAATATAGTTACTAGATTTGGATATCCACTTAAACTAGTAAGCGATAGGGGAACCCACTTCATCAATAATGTAATCAAGTTCTTGTTGAGTGAACTTATGGTCGTACTTTACAAATACTTTGTTAAGAAATCAAGCATGATTAAGCTCAAGGTGGATCAGAACTATATGAGAACATGATTAAGCATATGGCGATTAAGATAATACACAAAATAAGATTAAGCCAGTACCAAGATAATGACAACAATTAAGAAGTACACCATCATAGCCGCATTCCATTGGAGTTGACCCACGTACATCCTTTTATAGCTCTCATCGAGCTCCTTACTCACAAGATACATATGTGCACCCTTGTGCCACGTGCCTCCTTGGACTTTCCATGTGCTACCATTTCGACCTTTGACTTCACCTTTTACAAATGATCGTAGAAATCAACCTTTGCCAATGTTCCCTAAGTCTATTCCTTTTATAATATGCATGATTCTCCCCTTGCTCTTCTACCCATGTTTCACCTTGACACATTGCATTTCTCAACACCTCCCCTCAGTGTGATGAGAGTCTTAACACCTAGCTTTGACCTGGCCTCCTACTACACTCACTCCATACTCATATGGTTGGCGCGGTCCGTCTAGGTTGCTCTATGAGCTACAATGTTGGCTTGGTCTCTTGACATTTTACACATCGGGAGAGTGGGGTTATAACTAGGTGTAAGGAGCCATGCTCCTCATATCATCTAGAAAAGATGCTCGGTGTTGCCTCCATCCTGGGAGGCCTCATCACATTGTCTTCCTTCTTCGTCATTACATTGGCTTCTTTGGCTCCCTTTTTATGCCAGCAATCCTTTTCTATGTGATGGATTTTGCCACTATGATGGTAGGCCTTTGTCCTTGCTCCTTCTCTAGTCCTTGATCCTAGTCCTCTCGAGAAGCGTGCTTTCTCCTCACTTGATATAGCTTGGGTTGTCCTCCCCCGAGTCAACTTCTCCTCTTGTGCGAGTGTTGCTTCCACTCCTACAATGGTCGGATTTGGGAGGTTCTTCCATGTAGCCACTAAGGGCTCATACTCCTCAAGTGTCATGCTTTTTCCAATTGTTGTAGTGTCATGCTCTTCATTTTGTGAAGGTGTGCTGAAAGTGATTCACTATCTTTAATGCCCAAGCCAAAGAATTATATTTTTATTTTTATTTTTGAATTCTTTTATTTTGTTGTTGTGTAGGTGTGCTGAAAGTGATTTACTATCTTTAATGTCCAAGCCAAAGAATTATATTTTTAAGCTTATTTTTAAATTCTTTTATTTTGCCCCAAAAATTTTATCTAGCTCATCCCAACCACCCTTCGATGGATCTTACGATGCAATATGTTGAAAAAATCCATCTCCCAATCCTAATGCAATGATGGTTAATCCGTTTTTCATTCTGGCTTAACCATCTGTTCTTTTCATCCCCTTCATCCTCCGGACGTTTTCCCCTTCCATTTACAATGCTCCATAGCCTGCACTAACATTGATTTGATTTTAACTTGCCATGTGTGGAAGGATTTCCCTTTAAACTTCTCAAGCACAAATGAAGCAGTCATTTTAGGGCTGAGAAGGTCTTAACACTCGAGTACTACTTAAGGTCAGTATCTAATCTCAACACAAGAGAGTTTTTAATACAAGTGAAGCAGTCATTTTAGGGCTGAGAAGGTCTTAACACTCGAGTACTACTTAAGGTCAGTATCTAATCTCAACACAAGAGAGTTTTTAATACAAGTGACGACTTCTCGACACTAAACCCAGTTCCCATTTTCTAATCTACCTTCAATTAATCCCAATCGGATATATTAATGAAAAGATTAATGCCGAAAAGAATTGTGGATTAGCAAGCCGTGTGAGCTTGGAGACTTCAATCGAGCTTGTAGGAGCACTTCTCTATGGGGATTTTTACCTATATTAGATGACTTTTATGAGGGGAATGGGAAAATGTAAGCATTGAAGCTATCATTGGGAAGCTTACACCTTGTATGAAAGTAAGCATGGACGGTATCAGTGAGAAGCTTACACCTTGTATAATCATTTGCCATGCTTGAAACACCCTCTTCATCACCACCGAAATCTTAAAGGAAGTCGACCCAAATTCGTCCCACAACTGAAAAATGGAAAATTTTGCTTGCTTGGTGCTCCATGTGAAGCTTACAATCTGCTCCATGCTTTCCCCATGGTTGTTGTAGAAGGTGAAGCTAACTGACCCTAAACATGCTCCATAGCCATGCAAAGTCTCAAAGAAGAAGAGGGAAGAAGCAAAAATGTAGACACAACATTTCCCCCTATTCTGGTGGTCCAATGTTTTTAATAAGTTGGTCTCGACCCTGAAATTTGGTCCCTAAATTCAAAATTGGGCCCAAATCTCACACAAAAACCTCTGAAACATGGCTAAAGGAAGATGAATCTTGTATTTCCATTGTCTTCCCCATCAATATCGAGAAAATACAGGAAGAAAGTATGCAAGAAAAATCAAGAAAATAGCAAAATCACACATAAGAGTCCATTCTCTTGCAAATATTTTACCAGCAAAATTCCCACGATCGAGATCAGAGCTCTGAGACTAATTGAAATGGGCACCCGAAGGTAAAACCTAGCAGGACCTGATGAGGATCCCAAACCTATACACATTGGGAAGGGTAGGCCTATTTCTTCAAGAAGAAAAAGACCTCATTGATGTAGCTACTCACAGAATTCCACGGTTGCTTTGCTTGGAAATATATGAATATGAAGAGCATGCCCCTAGAGGTGGTTAAATCACACCATTCCCATTGTGGAAGGAGTGTGGCCATCAAGGCATAGATCCTACCAAATGAATCCAAAGTATTCTAGTAGAATGGTCAAGGACTCGGAGATTGACAAACTCATTGAAGCTGGATTCATTTATGACATAGAGCACACGGCATGGTGAAAGAACATTACCTATTGCCATTTATAGAGCATGTGGTGCTGGAAGAACAAGTAGCAGGTAAGGAGGCATACAGCTTCCTTCATGGGATCTCTGGATATACCCAAGTAAAAATAGACCCGAATGAACAACATAAAACTCCATCTGCCACAAAATGGGGCACTTATACATATAGGGCAGGTATGCTTTTCAACCTATCTAATACCAATTGATTGTAGGGCAACCGTACGATTGGGATAAGACAGAATCATGAGGCACTGTCCTCAAGAATTTAAATATGTTGACATCCTTGAGCAAGCCAAGCCCACTTTGGGGGGGGTTGTTAGAGGATATTTCTCTGCAGACTGGTACCCAACGCCAAGAAAGTTCTGCTTGACTGTAGGACAACTGTACAATCACGAGGCACTCAAGAATTTAAATATGCCGACATCCTTGAGCAAGCCCAATCCGGGGTAGCTAGAGGATATTTCTCCGCTGCAGACACTACACACTAAAAAAGTTCTACTTGGTAGGCTTGTGGTGGTCCACACTATTTGGAGAGGCGGCTGAAATTGTAAAAGGCTACGATTGTCAGTGACTCACTGGTATTCATAACCACCGTGATAAAATGCCCCACCTTGTAGTGTCTCTTCAACCATTTGAAAAGGGGGGAATTGACTTTATTAGACTATTAGTCCAGTGGCCCATGGTACTCAAGCATGATTCATCATGGTCTCTACCTCTCACATACTATTGTATCAAGCAGGCAGAGGCCCATGTGACCCAAAAGGGTGATGCTACACAGACAACAACCAAATTCCTTTACGAGAATATAGTTACTAGATTTGGATATCCACTTAAGCTAGTAAGCGATAGGGGAACCCACTTCATCAATGTAATCAAGTTCTTGTTGAGTGAACTTATGGTCGTACATTACAAATACTCTGTTAAGAAATCAAGCATGATTAAGCTCAAGGTGGATCAGAACTATATGAGAACATGATTAAGCATATCGCGATTAAGATAATACACAGAATAAGATTAAGCCAACACCAAGATAATGACAACAATTAAGAAGTACAACATCATAGCCGTATTCCATTGGAGTTGACGCAGGTACATCCTTTTATAGCTCTCATGGAGCTCCCTACTACTCACAAGATACATATGTGCACCCTTGTGCCACGTGCCTCCTTGAACTTCCCATGTGCTACCGTTTTGACCTTTCACTTCACCTTTATGAATGATCATAGAAATCAACCTTTGCCAATGTTCCCTAAGTCTATTCCTTTTATAATATGCATGATTCTCCCCTTGCTTTTCTACGCATGTTTCACCCTGACACATTGCATTTCTCAACACATCGCCTCAGTGTGATGAGAGTCTTAACACCTAGCTTTGACCTGACCTCCTACTACACTCACTCCATACTCATATGGTTGATGCTGCCCGTCTAGGTTGCCTATGAGCTACAATGTTGGCTTGGTCTTGACATTTTACACATCGGGAGAGTGGGGTTATAACTAGGTGTAAGAGCCATGCTCCTCATATCATCTAGAAAAGATTCTTGGTGTTGCCTCCATCCTGGGAGGCCTCATCACATTGTCTTCCTTCTTCGTCATTACATTGGCTTCTTCGGCTCCCTTTTTATGACAGCAATCCTTTTCTATGTGATCTATTTTGCAACTATGATGGTAGACCTTTGTCCTTGCTCCTTCTCTAGTCCTTGATCCTAGTCCTCTCGAGAAGAGTGCTTTCTCCTCACTTGATATAGCTTGGGTTGTCCTCCCCCGAGTCCGCTTCTCCTCTTCTGCGAGTGCTGCTTCCACTCCTACACAATGGTCATATTTGGGACTCATACTCCTCAAGTGTCATGCTTTTTAATAGTATGGCTATGGCATCCTCTTCCTCTGCTGGTGCCCCAATGCCAACCAATTGTTGTTGTGTCATGCTTTCATTTTGTTAAGGTGTGCTGAAAGTGATCACTATCTTTAATGTCCAAGCCAAAGAATTATATTTTTAAGCTTATTTTTGAATTCTTTTATTTTGCCGCAAAAATTTTATCTAGCTCATCCCAACAACCACCCTTTGATGTATCTTACGATGCAATATTCTCCCAATCCTAATGCAATGATGGCTAATCCTTTTTTCATTCTGGCTTAACCATCTATTCTTTTCATCCCCTTCATCCTCCGGACATTTTCCCCTTCCATTTACAATGCTCCATAGCCTTCACTAACATAGATTTGATTTTAACTTGCCATGTGTGGAAGGATTCCCCTTTAAACTTCTCAAGCACAAATGAAGCAGTCATTTTAGGGCTGAGAAGGTCTTAACACTCGAGTACTACTTAAGGTCATTATCTAATCTCAACACAAGAGAGTTTTTAATGCAAGTGACGACTTCTTGACACTAAACCCAGTTCCCATTTTCTAATCTACCTTCAATTAATCCCAATCGCATATATTAATGATAAGATTAATGCCAAAAAGAATTGTGGATTAGCAAGCCGCGTGAGCTTGGAGACTTCAATCGAGCTTGTAGGAGCACTTCAATGGAGCTTGTAGGAGCACTTCTTTATGGGGATTTTTACCTATATTAGATGACTTTTATGAGGGGAATGGGAAAATGTAAGCATTGAAGGTATCATTGGGAAGCTTACACCTTGTATGAAAGTAAGCATGGACAGTATCAGTGAGAAGCTTACACCTTGTATAATCATTTGCCATGCTTGAAACACCCTCTTCATCACCACCGAAATCTTAAAGGAAGTCGACCCAAATTCATCCCACGGTTGAAAAATGGCGATTTTTGCTTGCTTGTTTTGGTGCTCCATGTGAAGCTTATAATCTGCTCCATGCTTGCCCCATGGTTGTTGTAGAAGGTGAAGCTAACTAACCCTAAACATGCTCCATAGCCATGCAAAGTCTCAAAGAAGAAGAGGGAAGAAGCAAAAATGTAGACACAACATTTCCCCGAATTCTGGTGGTCCAATGTTTTTAATAAGTTGGTCCCGACCCAGAAATTTGGTCCCTAAATTCAAAAATTGGCCCAAATCTCACACAAAAACCTCTGAAACATGGCTAAATGGAGATGAATCTTGTAGTATTTCCATCGTCTTCCCCATCAATATCGAGAAAATACAAGAAGAAAGTATGCAAGAAATCAAGAAAATAGCAAAATCACACATAAGAGTCCATTCTCTTGCAAATATTTTACGAGCAAAATTCCCACGATCGAGATCAGAGCTCTGAGACCAATTGAAATGGGTGCCTAACTAACGTTAAAGAGGTCAACCTCGCAAGATGACCTGATGAGGATCCCAAACCTGTATACAGTGGGAAGGGTAGGCCTATCTCTTGAAGAAGAAAAAGACCTCATTGACGTAGCTACTCACAAAATTCCACGGTTGCTTTGCTTAGAAATATATGAATATGAGGAGCATGCCCCTACAGGTGGTTAAATCACAGTATTCCCATTGTGGAAGGAGTGTGGCCATCAAGGCATAGAGCCTACCAAATGAATCCAAAGTATTCTAGTAGAATGGTCAAGGACTCGGAGATTGACAAACCCATTGAAGCTGGATTCATTTATGATATAGAGCACACGCAATGGCTATCCCTGATAGTCATAGTACCTGAGAAAATGGGGAAGATACAATTTTGTGATAATCTTAAAAGTTCAATGCAACCATGGTGAAAGAACATTACCTATTGCCATTGATAGAGCATGTGTGCTGGAAGAACGAGTAGCAGGTAAGGAGGCATACAGCTTCCTTCAAGGGATCTCCGGTTATACCCAATTAAAAATAGACCCGAATGAACAACATAAAACTGCATCTGCCACAAAATGGGGCACTTATACATATAGGGCAGGTATGCCTTTTGACCTATCCAATACCAATTGATTGTAGGGCAACCGTACGATTGGGATAAGACAGAATCATGAGGCACTGTCCTCAAGAATTTAAATATGTCGACATCCTTGAGCAAGCCAAGCCCACTTTGGCGGGGGGGCTGTTGGAGGATATTTCTGTGTAGACTGGTACCACCGCCAACAAAGTTCTACTTGACTGTAGGACAACTGTACAATCACGAGGCACTCAAGAATTTAAATATGCCGACATCCTTGAGCAAGCCCAATTCGGGGTAGCTAGAGTATATTTCTCCGCAGCAGCAGCAGACACTACACGCTAAAAAAGTTCTACTTGGTAGGCTTGTGGTGGTCCACACTGTTTGGAGAGGTGGCTGAATTTGTAAAAGGCTACGATGAATGTCAGTGATTCGTTGGTATTCATAACCACCGTGATAAAATGCCCCACCTTGTAGTGTATCATCAACAATTTGAAAAGGGGGGAATTGACTTTATTAGACTATTAGTCCGGTGGCCCACGGTACTCAAGCATGATTCATCATGGTCTCTACCTCTCACATACTGTTGTATCAAGCGGGTAGAGGCCCATGTGACCCAAAACGGTGATGCTACACATGCAACAACCAAATTCCCTTACAAGAATATAGTTACTAGATTTGGATATCCACTTAAACTAGTAAGCGATAGGGGAACCCACTTCATCAATGTGATCAAGTTCTTGTTGAGTGAACTTATGGTCGTACATTACAAATACTCTATTAAGAAATCAAGCATGATTAAGCTCAAGGTGGATCAGAACTATATGAGAACATGATTAAGCATATCGCGATTAAGATAATACACAGAATAAGATTAAGCCAACACCAAGATAATGACAACAATTAAGAAGTACACCATCATAGCCGTATTCCATTGGAGTTGACCCAGGTACATCCTTTTATAGCTCTCATGGAGCTCCCTACTACTCACAAGATACATATGTGCACCCTTGTGCCACGTGCCTCCTTGGACTTTCCATGTGCTACCATTTTGACCTTTGACTTCACCTTTTACGAATGATCAAAGAAATCATCCTTTGCCAATGTCCCCTAAGTCTATTCCTTTTATAATATGCATGATTCTCCCCTTGCTCTTCTACGCATGTTTCACCCTGACACACTGCATTTCTCAACACATCGCCTCAGTGTGATGAGAGTCTTGACACCTAGCTTTGACCTGGCCTCCTACTACACTCACTCCATACTCATATGGTTGGCGTGGTCCGTCTAGGTTGCTCTATGAGCTACAATGTTGGCTTGGTCTTGACATTTTACACATCGGGAGAGTGGGGTTATAACTAGGTGTAAGGAGCCATGCTCCTCATATATCATCTAGAAAAGATGCTCGGTGTTGCCTCCATCCTGGGAGGCCTCATCACATTGTCTTCCTTCTTTGTCATTACATTGGCTTCTTCGGCTCTCTTTTTATGCGAGCAATCCTTTTGTATGTGATCGATTTCACAACTATGATGGTAGGCCTTTGTTGTTGCTCCTTCTCTAGTCCTTGATCCTAGTTCTCTCGAGAAGAGTGCTTATTTTTGAATTCTTTTATTTTGCCCCAAAAAATTTATCTAGCTCATCAACCACCCTTCGATGTATCTTACGATGCAATATTCTCCCAATCCTAATGCAATGATGGTGGCTAATCCTTTTTTCATTCTGGCTTAACCATCTGTTCTTTTCATCCCCTTCATCCTCCCGACATTTTCCCCTTCCATTTACAATGCTCCAAAGCCTTCACTAGTAACATAGATTTGATTTTAACTTGCCATGTGTGGAAGGATTCCCCTTTAAGCTTCTCAAGCACAAATGAAGCAGTCATTTTAGGGTTTTAGGGGGGGCTGAGAAGGTCTTAACACTCGATTACTACTTAAGGTCAATATCTAATCTCAACACAAGAGAGTTTTTAATGCAAGTGACGACTTCTTGACACTAAACCTAGTTCCTATTTTCTAATCTACCTTCAATTAATCCCAATCACATATATTAAATGATAAGACTAATGCCAAAAAGAATTGTGGATTAGCAAGCCGCGTGAGCTTGGAGACTTCAATCGAGCTTGTAGGAGCACTTCTTTATGGGGATTTTTACCTATATTAGATGACTTTTATGAGGGGAATGGGAAAATGTAAGCATTGAAGGTATCATTGGGAAGATTACACCTTGTATGAAAGTAAGCATGGATAGTATCATTGAGAAGCTTACACCTTGTATAATCATTCACAATGCTTGAAACACCCTCTTCATCACCACCAAAATCTTAAAGGAAGTCGACCCAAATTTGTCCCACGGCTGAAAAATGGCGATTTTTGCTTGCTTGTTGGTGCTCCATGTGAAGCTTACAATCTGCTCCATGCTTGCCCCATGGTTGTTGTAGAAGGTGAAGCTAACTAACCCTAAACATGCTCCATAGCCATGTAAAGTCTCAAAGAAGAAGAGGGAAGAAGCAAAAATGTAGACACAACATTTCCCCCAATTCTGGTGGTCCAATGTTTTTAATAAGTTGGTCCCCGACCTAGAAATTTGGTCCCTAAATTCAAAAATTGGCCCAAATCTCACACAAAAACCTCTGAAACATGGCTAAAGGAAGATGAATCTTGTATTTCCATCATCTTCCCCATCAATATCAAGAAAATACAAGAAGAAAGTATGCAAGAAATCAAGAAAATAGCAAAATCACAAATAAGAGTCCATTCTCCTGCAAATCTATTACTAGTAAAATTCCCATGATCGAGATCAGAGCTCTGAGACCAATTGAAATGGGCGCCCGACTTATGTTAAAGAGGTCAACCTCGCAGGACGACCAGATGAGGATCCCAAACCTGTATACATTGGGAAGGGTAGGCCTATCTCTTGAAGAAGAAAAAGACCTCATTGACGTAGCTACTCACAGAATTCCTTGGTTGCTTTGCTTGGAAATATATGAATATGAAGAGCATGCCCCTAGAGGTGGCTAAATCACATCATTCCCATTGTGGAAGGAGTGTAGCCATCAAGGCATAGAGCCTACAAAATGAATCCAAAGTATTCTAGTAGAATGGTCAAGGACTCGGAGATTGACAAACACATTGAAGTTGGATTCATATATGACATAGAGCACACGGAATGGCTATCCCTAATAGTCATAGTACCTGAGGAAATCAGGAAGATGCGATTTTGTGATAATCTTATAAGTTCAATGCAACCATGGTGAAAGAACATTACCTATTGCCATTTATAGAGCATGTGTGCTGGAAGAACGAGTAGCAGGTAAGGAGGCATACATCTTCCTTCATGGGATCTCCGGTTATACCCAAGTAAAAATAGACCCGAATGAACAACATAAAACTCCATCTACCACAAAATGGGGCACTTATACATATAGGGCAGGTATGCTTTTCGACCTATCCAATACCAATTGATTGTAGGGCAACCATACGATTGGGATAAGACAGAATCATGAGGCACTATCCTCAAGAATTTAAATATGTCAACATCCTTGAGCAAGACAAGCCCACTTTGGGGGGGGTTGTTGGAGGATATTTCTCTGCAGAGACTAGTACCACCGCCAAGAAAGTTCTACTTGAATGTAGGATAACTGTACAATCACGAGGCACTCAAGAATTTCAATATGCCGACATCCTTGAGCAAGCCGAATCCGGGTTAGCTAGAGGATATTTCTCCGCAGAGCAGCAAACACTACACACTAAAAAAGTTCTACTTGGCCGGCTTGTGGTGGTCCACACTGTTTGGAGAGGCAGCTAAATTTGATCAGAGCTCTAAGACCAATTGAAATGGGTGCCCGACTAACGTTAAAGAGGTCAACCTCGTAGGATGACCTGATGAGGATCCCAAACCTGCATACATTGAAAAGGGTAGGCCTATCTCTTGAAGAAGAAAAAGACCTCATTGACGTAGCTACTCACAGAATTCCACGGTTGCTTTGCTTGGAAATATATGAATATGAGGAGCATACCCCTAGAGGTGGTTAAATCACAGCATTCCCATTGTGGAAGGAGTGTGGCCATCAAGGCATAGAGCCTACCAAATGAATCCAAAGTATTCTAGTAGAATGGTCCAGGACTCGGAGATTGACAATCTCATTGAAGCTGGATTCATTTATGATATAGAGCACACGCAATGGCTATCCCTAATAGTCATAGTACCTGAGAAAATGGGGAAGATACAATTTTGTGATAATCTTAAAAGTTCAATGCAACCATGGTGAGAGAACATTACCTATTGCCATTGATAGAGCATGTGTGCTGGAAGAACGAGTAGCAGGTAAGGAGGCATACATCTTCCTTCATGGGATCTCCGGATATACCCAAGTAAAAATAGACCCGAATAAACAGCATAAAACTCCATCTGCCACAAAATGGGGCACTTATACATATAGGGCAGGTATGCTTTTCGACCTATCCAATACCAATTGATTATAGGGCAACCGTACGATTGGGATAAGACAGAATCATGAGGCACTGTCCTCAAGAATTTAAATATGTCGACATCCTTGAGCAAGCCAAGCCCACTTTGGGGGGGGGCTGTTGGAGGATATTTCTGTGTAGACTGGTACCACCGCCAAGAAAGTTCTACTTAACTATAGGACAACTGTACAATCACGAGGCAGTCAAGAATTTAAATATGCCGACATCCTTGAGCAAGCCCAATTCGGGGTAGCTAGAGGATATTTCTCCACACAGCAGCAGACACTACACGCTAAAAAAGTTCTACTTGGTAGGCTTGTGGTGGTCCACACTGTTTGGAGAGGTGGCTGAATTTGTAAAAGGCTACGATGAATGTCAGTGATTTGTTGGTATTCATAACCACCGTGATAAAATGCCCCACCTTGTAGTGTCTCTTCAACCATTTGAAAAGGGGGGAATCGACTTTATTAGACTATTAGTCCGGTGGCCCACGGTACTCAAGCATGATTCATCATGGTCTCTACCTCTCACATACTGTTGTATTAAGGGGGTAGAGGCCCATGTGACCCAAAAGGGTGATGCTACACAGGCAACAACCAAATTACTTTATGAGAATATAGTTACTAGATTTGGATATCCACTTAAACTAGTAAGCAATAGGGGAACCCACTTCATCAATGTAATCAAGTTCTTTTTGAGTGAACTTATGGTCGTACATTACAAATACTCTGTTAAGAAATCAAGCATGATTAAGCTCAAGGTGGATCAGAACTATATGAGAACATGATTAAGCATATCGGGACATAGAATAAGATTAAGCCAACACCAAGATAATGACAACAATTAAGAAGTACACCATCATAGCCGTATTCCATTGGAGTTGACGCAGGTACATCCTTTTATAGCTCTCATGGAGCTCCCTACTACTCATAAGATACATATGTGCACCCTTGTGCTGCCGCCACGTGCCTCCTTGGACTTTCCATGTGCTACCGTTTTGACCTTTGACTTCACCTTTTACAAATGATCATAGAAATCAACCTTTGCCAATGTTCCCTAAGTCTATTCCTTTTATAATATGCATGATTCTCCCCTTGCTCTTCTACGCATGTTTCACCCTGACACACAGTGCATTTCTCAACACATCGCCTCAGTGTGATGAGAGTCTTAACACCTAGCTTTGACCTGGCCTCCTACTACACTCACTCCATACTCATATGGTTGGCGCGGTCCGTCTAGGTTGCTCTATGAGCTACAATGTTGGCTTGGTCGTCTTGACATTTTACACATCGGCGGGAGAGAGGGGTTATAACTAGGTGTAAGGAGCCATGCTCCTCATATATCATCTAGAGAAGATGCTCGGTGTTGCCTCCATCCTGGGAGGCCTCATCACATTGTCTTCCTTCTTTGTCATTACATTGGCTTCTTTGGCTCCCTTTTTATGCCAGCAATCCTTTTGTATGAGATCGATTTCACAACTATGATGATAGGCCTTTGTCCTTGCTCCTTCTCTAGTCCTTGATCCTAGTTCTCTCGAGAAGAGTGCTTATTTTTGAATTCTTTTATTTTGCCCCAAAAAATACAATGTTACGATGTATCTTACCACCCTTCGACGTATCTTACGATGCAATATTCTCCCAATCCTAATGCAATGATGGCTAATCCTTTTTTCATTCTGGCTTAACCATCTGTTCTTTTCATCCCCTTCATCCTCCCGACATTTTCCCCTTCCATTTACAATGCTCCATAGCCTTCACTAACATAGATTTGATTTTAACTTGCCATGTGTGGAAGGATTCCCTTTTAAACTTCTCAAGCACAAATGAAGCAGTCATTTTAGGGTTTTAGGGGGGGCTGAGAAGGTCTTAACACTCGAGTACTACTTAAGGTCAGTATCTAATCTCAACACAAGAGAGTATTTAATGCAAGTGACGACTTCTTGACACTAAACCTAGTTCCTATTTTCTAATCTACCTTCAATTAATCCCAATCGCATATATTAAATGATAAGACTAATGCCGAAAAGAATTGTGGATTAGCAAGCCGCGTGAGCTTGGAGACTTCAATAGAGCTTGTAGGAGCACTTCTTTTTGGGGATTTTTACCTATATTAGATGACTTTTATGAGGGGAATGGGAAAATGTAAGCATTGAAGGTATCATTGGGAAGATTACACCTTGTATGAAAATAAGCATGGACAGTATCATTGAGAAGCTTACACCTTGTATAATCATTCGCAATGCTTGAAACACCCTCTTCATCACTCACCACCGAAATCTTAAAGGAAGTCGACCCAAATTTGTCCCACGGCTGAAAAATGGCGATTTTTGCTTGCTTGTTGGTGCTCCATGTGAAGCTTACAATTTGCTCCATGCTTGCCCCATGGTTGTTGTAGAAGGTGAAGCTAACTAACCCTAAACATGCTCCATAGCCATGCAAAGTCTCAAAGAAGAAGAGGGAAGAAGCAAAAATGTAGACACAACATTTCCCCCTATTCTGGTGGTCCAATGTTTTTAATAAGTTGGTCCCGACCCTGAAATTTGGTCCCTAAATTCAAAAATTGACCCAAATCTCACACAAAAACCTCTGAAACATGGCTAAAGGAAGATGAATCTTGTATTTCCATCGTCTTCCCCATCAATATCGAGAAAGTATGCAAGAAATCAAGAAAATAGCAAAATCACACATAAGAGTCCATTCTCTTGCAAATCTATTACCAGCAAAATTCCCACGATCGAGATCAGAGCTCTGAGACCAATTGAAATGGGCGCCCGACTTATGTTAAAGAGGTCAACCTCGCAGGATGACCAGATGAGGATCCCAAACCTGTATACATTGGGAAGGGTAGGCCTATCTCTTGAAGAAGAAAAAGACCTCATTGACGTAGCTACTCACAGAATTCCTTGGTTGCTTTGCTTGGAAATATATGAATATGGAAAGCATGCTCCTAGAGGTGGCTAAATCACATCATTCCCATTGTGGAAGGAGTGTGGCCATCAAGGCATAGAGCCTACGAAATGAATCCAAAGTATTCTAGTAGAATGGTCAAGGACTCGGAGATTGACAAACACATTGAAGCTGGATTCATTTATGACATAGAGCACACGGAATGGCTATCCCTAATAGTCATAGTACCTGAGAAAATCAAGAAGATGCGATTTTGTGATAATCTTAAAAGTTCAATGCAACCATGGTGAAAGAACATTACCTGTTGCCATTTATAGAGCATGTGTGCTGGAAGAACGAGTAGCACGTAAGGAGGCATAGAGCTTCCTTCATGGGATCTCCGGTTATACCCAAGTAAAAATAGACCCGAATGAACAACATAAAACTCCATCTGCCACAAAATGGGGAACTTATACATATAGGGCAGGTATGCTTTTCTACCTATCCAATACGAATTGATTGTAGGGCAACCATACGGTTGGAATAAGACAGAATCATGAGGCACTGTCCTCAAGAATTTAAATATGTCGACATGCTTGAGCAAGCCAAGCCCACTTTTGGGGGGGTTGTTGGAGGATATTTCTCTGCAGACTGGTACCACCGCCAAGAAAGTTCTACTTGACTGTAGGATAACTGTACAATCACGAGGCACTCAAGAATTTAAATATGCCAACATCCTTGAGCAATCCCAATCCAGGGTAGCTAGAGGATATCTCTCCACAGAGCAGACACTACACGCTAAAAAAGTTCTACTTGGTAGGCTTGTGGTGGTCCACACTGTTTGGAGAGGCGGCTGAATTTGTAAAAGGCTACGATGAATGTCAGTTATTTTCTGGTATTCATAACCACCCTGATAAAATGCCCCACCTTGTAGTGTCTCTTCAACCATTTGAAAAGGGAGGAATTGACTTTATTAGACTATTAGTCCGGTGGCCCACGGTACTCAAGCATGATTCATCATGGTCTCTACCTCTCACATACTATTGTATCAAGCGGGTAGAGGCCCATGTGACCCGAAAGGGGATGCTACACAGGCAACAACCAAATTTCTTTTTTACGAGAATATAGTTACTAGATTTGGATATCCACTTAAACTAGTAAAGCGATAGGGGAACCCACTTCATCAATAATGTAATCAAGTTCTTGTTGAGTGAACTTATGGTCGTACTTTACAAATACTCTGTTAAGAAATCAAGCATGATTAAGCTCAAGGTGGATCAGAACTATATGAGAACATGATTAAGCATATGGCGATTAAGATAATACACAGAATAAGATTAAGCCAATACCAAGATAATGACAACAATTAAGAAGTACACCATCATAGCTGCATTCCATTGGAGTTGACCCAGGTACATCCTTTTATAGCTCTCATGGAGCTCCCTACTCACAAGAAACATATGTGCACCCTTGTGCCACATGCCTCCTTGGACTTTCCATGTGCTACCGTTTTGACCTTTGACTTCACCTTTTACGAATGATCATAGAAATCAACCTTTGCCAATGTTCCCTAAGTCTATTCCTTTTATAATATGCATGATTCTCCCCTTGCTCTTCTACCCATGTTTCACCCTAACACATTACATTTCTCAACACCTCCCCTCAGTGTGATGAGAGTCTTAACACCTAGCTTTGACCTGGCCTCCTACTACATTCACTCCATACTCATATGGTTGGCGCGGTCCGTCTAGGTTGCTCTATGAGCTACAATGTTGGCTTGGTCTCTTGACATTTTACACATCGGGAGAGTGGGGTTATAACTAGGTGTAAGGAGCCATGCTCCTCATATCATCTAGAAAAGATGCTCGGTGTTGCCTCCTTTCTTCGTCATTACATTGGCTTCTTTGGCTCCCTTTTTATGCCAGCAATCCTTTTCTATGTGATGGATTTTGCCACTATGATGGTAGGCCTTTGTCCTTGCTCCTTCTCTAGTCCTTGATCCTAGTCCTCTCGAAAAGTGTGCTTTCTCCTCACTTGGTATAGCTTGGGTTGTCCTTGATATAGCTTGGGTTGTCCTCCCCTGAGTCCGCTTCTCCTCTTGTGCGAGTGTTGCTTCCACTCCTACAATGGTCGGATTTGGGTGGTTCTTCTATGTAGCCACTAAGGGCTCATACTCCTCAAGTGTCATGCTTTTTAACAGTATGGCTATGGCATCCTCTTCCTATGCTGGTGCCCCAATGCCAACCAATTGTTGTTGTGTCATGCTCTTCATTTTGTGAAGGTGTGCTGAAAGTGATTCACTTTCTTTAATGTCCAAGCTAAAGAATTATATTTTTAAGCTTATTTTTGAATTCTTTTATTTTGTTGTTGTGTCATGCTCTTTATTTTGTGAAGGTGTGCTGAAAGTGATTCACTATCTTTAATGTCCAAGCCAAAGAATTATATTTTTAAGCTTATTTTTGAATTCTTTTATTTTGCCCCAAAAAATTTATCTAGATCATCCCAACCACCCTTCGATGTATCTTACGATGCAATATGATGAAAAAATCCATCTCCCAATCCTAATGCAATGATAACTAATTCGTTTTTCATTCTGGCTTAACCATCTTTTCTTTTCATCCCCTTCATCCTTCGGACATTTTCCCCTTCCATTTACAATGCTCCATAGCCTGCACTAACATTGATTTGATTTTAACTTGCCATGTGTGGAAGGATTTCCCTTTAAACTTCTCAAGCACAAATGAAGGAGTCATTTTAGGGCTGAGAAGGTCTTAACACTCGAGTACTACTTAAGGTCAGTATATCTAATCTCAACACAAGAGAGTTTTTAATACAAGTGACAACTTCTCGACACTAAACCCAGTTCCCATTTTCTAATCTACCTTCAATTAATCCCAATCGAATATATTAATGAAAAGATTAATGCCGAAAAGAATTGTGGATTAGCAATCCGCGTGAGCTTGGAGACTTCAATCGAGCTTGTAGGAGCATTTCTTTATGGGGATTTTTACCTATATTAGATGACTTTTATGAGGGGAATGGGAAAATGTAAGCATTGAAGGTATCATTGGGAAGCTTACACCTTGTATGAAAGTAAGCATGGACGGTATCAGTGAGAAGCTTACACCTTGTATAATCATTTGCCATGCTTGAAACACCCTCTTCATCACCACCGAAATCTTAAAGGAAGTCGACCCAAATTCGTCCCACGACTGAAAAATGGCAATTTTTGCTTGCTTGTTGGTGCTCCATGTGAAGCTTACAATCTGCTCCATGCTTGCCCCATGGTTGTTGTAGAAGGTGAAGCTAACTAACCCTAAACATGCTCCATAGCCATGCAAAGTTGGTCCCGACCCAGAAATTTGGTCCCCTAAATTCAAAAATTGGCCCAAATCTCACACAAAAACCTCTGAAACATGGCTAAATGAAGATGAATCTTGTATTTCCATCGTCTTCCCCATCAATATCGAGAAAATACAGGAAGAAAGTATGTAAGAAATCAAGAAAATAGCAAAATCACACATAAGAGTCCATTCTCTTGCAAATATTTTACCAGCAAAATTCCCACGATCGAGATCAAAGCTCTGAGACCAATTGAAATGGGAGCCCGACTAACGTTAAAGAGGTAAAACCTAGCAGGACCTGATGAGGATCCCAAATCTGTACACATTGGGAAGGGTAGGCCTATTTCTTGAAGAAGAAAAAGACCTCATTGATGTAGCTACTCACAGAATTCCACGGTTGCTTCGCTTCGAAATATATGAATATGAAGAGCATGCCCCTAGAGGTGGTTAAATCACACCATTCCCATTGTGGAAGGAGTGTGGCCATCAAGGCATAGAGCCTACCAAATGAATCCAAAGTATTCTAGTAGAATGGTCAAGGACTCGGAGATTGACAAACTCATTGAAGCTGGATTCATTTATGACATAGAGCACACGGAATGGCTATCCCTAATAGTCATAGTACCTGAGAAAATGGGGAAGATGCGTTTTTGTGATAATCTTAAAAGTTCAATGCAACCATGGTGAAAGAACATTACCTATTGCCATTTATAGAGCATGTGTGCTGGAAGAACAAGTAGCAGGTAAGGAGGCATACAACTTCCTTCATGGGATCTCCGGCTATACCCAAGTAAAAATAGACCCGAATGAACAACATAAAACTCCATCTGCCACAAAATGGGGCACTTATACATATAGGGCAGGTATGCTTTTCAACCTATCCAATACCAATTGATTGTAGGGCAACCGTACGATTGGGATAAGACAAAATTACGAGGCACTGTCCTTAAGAATTTAAATATGTCGACATCCTTGAGCAAGCGAAGCCCACTTTGGGGGGGGTTGTTGGAGGGTATTTCTCTGCAAAGACTGGTACCAATGCCAAGAAAGTAGTTCTACTTGACTGTAGGACAACTATACAATCACGAGGCACTCAAGAATTTAAATATGCCGACATCCTTGAGCAAGCCCAATCCGGGGTAGCTAGAGGATATTTCTCCGCAGCAGACACTACATGCTAAAAAAGTTCTACTTGGTAGGCTTGTGGTGGTCCACACTGTTTGGAGAGGCGTCTGAATTTGTAAAAGGCTACGATGATTGTCAGTGATTCACTTGTATTCATAACCACCGTGATAAAATGCCCCACCTTGTAGTGTCTCTTCAACCATTTGAAAAGGGGGGAATTAACTTTATTAGACTATTAGTCCGGTGGCCCACGGTACTCAAGCATGATTCATCATGGTCTCTACCTCTCACATACTGTTGTATCAAGCGGGCAGAGGCCCATGTGACCCAAAAGGGTGATGCTACACAGACAACAACCAAATTCCTTTACGAGAATATAGTTACTAGATTTGGATATCCACTTAAGCTAGTAAGCGATAGGGGAACCCACTTCATCAATGTAATCAAGTTCTTGTTGAGTGAACTTATGGTCGTACATTACAAATACTCTGTTAAGAAATCAAGCATGATTAAGCTCAAGGTGGATCAGAACTATATGAGAACATGATTAAGCATATCGTGATTAAGATAATACACAGAATAAGATTAAGCCAACACCAAGATAATGACAACAATTAAGAAGTACACCATCATAGCCGTATTCCATTGGAGTTGACGCAGGTACATCCTTTTATAGCTCTCATGGAGCTCCCTACTACTCACAAGATACATATGTGCACCCTTGTGCCGCCGCCACGTGCCTCCTTGGACTTTCCATGTGCTACCGTTTTGTCCTTTGACTTCACCTTTTACGAATGATCATAGAAATCAACCTTTGCCAATGTTCCCTAAGTCTATTCCTTTTATAATATGCATGATTCTCCCCTTGCTCTTCTACGCATGTTTCACCCTGACACATTGCATTTCTCAACACATCGCCTCAGTGTGATGAGAGTCTTAACACCTAGCTTTGACCTGGCCTCCTACTACACTCACTCCATACTCATATGGTTGGCGTGGTCCGTCTAGGTTGCTCTATGAGCTACAATGTTGGCTTGGTCTTGACATTTTACACATCGGGAGAGTGGGGTTATAACTAGGTGTAAGGAGCCATGCTCCTCATATCACCTAGAAAAGATTCTCGGTGTTGCCTCCATCCTGGAAGGCCTCATCACATTGTCTTCCTTCTTCGTCATTACATTGGCTTCTTTGGCTCCCTTTTTATGCCTGCAATCCTTTTCTATGTGATCTATTTTGCAACTATGATGGTAGGCCTTTGTCCTTGCTCCTTCTCTAGTCCTTGATCCTAGTCCTCTCGAGAAGAGTGCTTTCTCCTCACTTGATATAGCTTGGGTTGTCTTCCCCCTTCTCCTCTTGTGCGAGTGTTGCTTCCACTCCTACAATGGTCGGATTTGGGAGGTTCTTCCACGTAGCCACTAAGGGCTCATACTCCTCAAGTGTCATGCTTTTTAACAGTATGGCTATGGCATCCTTTTCCTATGCTGGTGCCCCAATGCCAACCAATTGTTGTTGTGTCATGCTCTTCATTTTGTGAAGGTGTGCTGAAAGTGATTCACTATCTTTAATGTCCAAGCCAAAGAATTATATTTTTAAGCTTATTTTTGAATTCTTTTATTTTGCCCCAAAAAATTTATCTAGCTCATCCCAACAACCACCCTTTGATGTATCTTACGATGCAATATTCTCCCAATCCTAATGCAATGATGGCTAATCCTTTTTTCATTCTGGCTTAACCATCTATTCTTTTCATCCCCTTCATCCTCCGGACATTTTCCCCTTCCATTTACAATGCTCCATAGCCTTCACTAACATAGATTTGATTTTAACTTGCCATGTGTGGAAGGATTCCCCTGTAAACTTCTCAAGCACAAATGAAACAATCATTTTAGGGCTGAGAAGGTCTTAACACTCGAGTACTACTTAAGGTCATTATCTAATCTCAACACAAGAGAGTTTTTAATGCAAGTGACGACTTCTTGACACTAAACCCAGTTCCCATTTTCTAATCTACCTTCAATTAATCCCAATTGCATATATTAATGATACGATTAATGCCAAAAAGAATTGTGGATTAGCAAGCCGCGTGAGCTTGGAGACTTCAATCGAGCTTGTAGGAGCACTTCAATGGAGCTTGTAGGAGCACTTCTTTATGGGGATTTTTACCTATATTAGATGACTTTTATGAGGGGAATGGGAAAATGTAAGCATTGAAGGTATCATTGGGAAGCTTACACCTTGTATGAAAGTAAGCATGGACAGTATCAGTGAGAAGCTTACACCTTGTATAATCATTTGTTGCCATGCTTGAAACACCGTCTTCATCACCACCGAAATCTTAAAGGAAGTCGACCCAAATTCATCCCACGGTTGAAAAATGGCGATTTTTGCTTGCTTGTTTTGGTGCTCCATGTGAAGCTTACAATCTGCTCCATGCTTGCCCCATGGTTGTTGTAGAAGGTGAAGCTAACTAACCCTAAACATGCTCCATAGCCATGCAAAGTCTCAAAGATGTACTATTTCCATCGTCTTCCCCATCAATATCGAGAAAATACAAGAAGAAAGTATGCAAGAAATCAAGAAAATAGCAAAATCACATATAAGAGTCCATTGTCTTGTAAATCTATTACCAGAAAAATTCCCACGATCGAGATCAGAGCTCTAAGACCAATTGAAATGGGTGCCCGACTAACGTTAAAGAGGTCAACCTCGCAGGATGACCTGATGAGGATCCCAAACCTGTATACATTGGGAAGGGTAGGCCTATCTCTTGAAGAAGAAAAAGACCTCATTGGCGTAGCTACTCACAGAATTCCACGGTTGCTTTGCTTGGAAATATATGAATATGAGGAGCATGCGCCTAGAGGATGACCTGATGAGGATCCCAAACCTGTATACATTGGGAAGGGTAGGCCTATCTCTTGAAGAAGAAAAAGACCTCATTGACGTAGCTACTCACAAAATTCCACGGTTGCTTTGCTTGGAAATATATGAATATGAGGAGCATGCCCCTAGAGGTGGTTAAATCACAGCATTCCCATTGTGGAAGGAGTGTGGCCATCAAGGCATAGAGCCTACCAAATGATGGTCAAGGACTCGGAGATTGACAAACTCATTGAAGCTGGATTCATTTATGATATAGAGCACACGGAATGGCTATCCCTAATAGTCATAGTACCTGAGAAAATGGGGAGGATACAATTTTGTGATAATCTTAAAAGTTCAATGCAACCATGGTGAAAGAACATTACCTATTGCCATTGATAGAGCATGTGTGCTGGAAGAACGAGTAGCAGGTAAGGAGGCATACAGCTTCCTTCATGGGATCTCCGGTTATACCCAAGTAAAAATAGACCCGAATGAACAACATAAAACTCCATCTGCCACCACAAAATGGGGCACTTATACATATAGGGCAGGTATGCTTTTCGACCTATCCAATACCAATTGATTGTAGGGCAACCGTACCATTGGGATAAGACAGAATCATGAGGCACTGTCCTCAAGAATTTAAATATGTCGACATCCTTGAGCAAGCCAAGCCCACTTTGGGGGGGGGGGGGGCTTTTGGAGGATATTTTTGTGTAGACTGGTACCACCGCCAAGAAAGTTCTACTTGACTATAGGACAATTGTACAATCACGAGGCACTCAAGAATTTAAATATGCCAACATCCTTGAGCAAGCTCAATCTGGGGTAGCTTGAGGATATTTCTCCGCAGCAGCAGACACTACACGCTAAAAAAGTTCTACTTGGTAGGCTTGTGGTGGTCCACACTGTTTGGAGAGGTGGCTGAATTTGTAAAAGGCTACGATGAATGTCAGTGATTCGCTCTTATTCATAACCACCGTGATAAAATGACCCACCTTGTAGTGTATCTTCAACCATTTGAAAAGGGGGGAATTGACTTTATTAGACTATTAGTCCGGTGGCCCACGGTACTCAAGCATGATTCATCATGGTCTCTACCTCTCACATACTGTTGTATCAAGCGGGTAGAGGCCCATGTGACCCAAAAGGGTGATGCTACACAGGCAACCTTTGACTTCACCTTTTACGAATGATCATAGAAATCAACCTTTGCCAATGTTCCCTAAGTTTATTCCTTTTATAATATGCATGATTCTCCCCTTGCTCTTCTATATTAAGGGACTAAGGTTATGTAGAAGGTTGAGAGAAAGGTGTGAGTGTGAATGGACTTGAGGTCCACTTGTTCACCTATTTAAAGGTGAGGCCATGAGGCATTTTGTATGAGAGCAAAGCCTAGTTGTATGTAGAAGGGTGAGAGAAAGGTGTGAGTGTGAATGGACTTGAGGTCCACTTGTTCACCTATTTAAAGGTGAGGCCATGAGGCATTTTGTATGAGAGCAAAGCCTAGTTGTATGTATAAGCAACTTAATAAGCAAGATATTATTCTTGTATTTTGTGAGTCTCTCCTCTCCACACACTTGATCTAGCATGAGCACCACGTTTTCTCATCATGGTATCTAGAGCTTATGTGAGTTCAAACCTTGTGGTGTAGAGAATAAATCATATTTATCCACTTTTTGCTCATCTCCTTTGTGTGGAGCTCAACCTATAGCCCTTGGAGGCCTTCCACAGGCGTGTAGAGAGCTCAATACTCCACGAATCCTTCATGGAAGTTGAAGAGCAGCACTGGCCAAATACATTCGTACATCCAATTCGATGATTACCCTCGCATTCAACGCGGCATTGGTGTTTGAGCTCTCCGCCTGTTCCAGTGCTGGCCGTACAGAAATTCGGCGCCCATGAGCAACCAAATGGGATGGGCTTTGAGGGCTATGGTAGCCCATTGAGTCTACACTCTACAGCTCAAATCTGAGCTTATTTCATCCACGGATGCGTCGGCAGGAGAAGAAAAACCAGGCGCCTCTCTCATTTTCACTCAAGCTTTCCATTAAAGCTTGAGTTTTTTGGGTTTTGTTCTCTCTAATCATCTCTCCCTTCCTCTAATCACTCAAGCGTGAGAGTGAATGAATACTACTAGTCTTAATCTTGATTTTGAAGTGGTTTCCAACCACATGAGGGAGTGCAACAACCTCATGCCTGTTAAGCTTCAACATCAACATCTTTTTTCAAGCTTCCAAAGTGATTAAAGTGTGCTTCTAAGCACTAATTATATTATTTAATACTAATTACTCTGTTAATCCAACAAAGGGAAAGTGTTTTTAAACACTAATATTAAACACTAATGGTGAGTTAATCACCAAAATAAGTGTCATTTGATACTAAAAATGTGTTTTTTAGCACTAATTATATTTTATACACACTAATGGTGATCCTAATCACCAACCAAAGTGTTCATTAACACTAATGAAGCCAATCCTCATCAAAAATCAATAATTAAGTACAAACCCTAAGTGCTATATCATAAAATTACTATTTTAATCTCCTACTTATGCAACATTCTCAACTTAATTAGGGTTGTTGCACTATAATAAGCCTCTCTCTTTCCAATTAAACCTAAATTATCAAAAATTCTGGTTTTTTCTCTTCATAATCAGCCCCTTTCCCTTCTCATAATCACTCAATGTCAAAGGATACTCAAATCAAGAAGTTCTCGGGAGAGGGCTTCCATACTTGGCAAGTCCTTGTCAAGTATAAGATGATGTCCAAGGGCTTTTGGCCATTCATCTCCGGCACCAAAGTGATTGATCGAGCAAAGCCTGAAGATGTTGAAGATGATGAGAGGGCACAAGCCATCATCATGCTTCATCTTGATGAGGCACTCATCCACCATGTGGACCAGCTTCCGACTACAAAGGAGAAGTGGGATGAGCTTGATAAGCTCTATGGAGCTCGTGGCAAGAATTCCAAGATCTCTCTCAAGATCGAATTGTTTAGCTTGGAACTCAAAGAGGGAGAGGGCATTGAAGCCTTCATCTCTCACTTGAAGGGCCTTATGGCTCAACTTGCATCAGTGAATGCAAGAATGGATGAAGATGATGCAGTGGCTGTTTTACTCAAAGCGGTCAAGAAGGTGTACCCCACTTTAGTCACCACCCTGAAGAACATACCGAATCCCACCCTCAAAGGAGTCATCCAATCATGTCTTGACGAAGAAAAGAGGCCAAAGGGACCAACTGAATCTTCACATGCAACCACTTCATCGACTATGGAACAAGCTTTGTCACATCAGGTAGTCAAAGTAAGATGTGCCCATTGTAAAAAGGTGGGACACTTGGCAAATAATTGTTGGGTCAAATACCCCAACAAAATGAAATGTAACAAATGTAAAAAAACGGGGCATATTACTTCTAAATGTCCTAACAAAGAGTCAGAGGCCAACTTTGTATCAGCCTCTACCTCTTTTGAGAAATTGTTTTAATTCTCAATGTAATCACACCTATACTCCAAAGCCTTGTACGCCTAATGTTATAAAGGCATCCTATGTCCAATACCACCTATTCCATCCTTTCATAGTTGGTATTGAGGGGGGTATTAAGGGACTAAGGTTATGTAGAAGGGTGAGAGAAAGGTGTTAGTGTGAATGGACTTGAGGTCCACTTGTTCACCTATTTAAAGGTGAGGCCATGAGGCATTTTGTATGAGAGCAAAGCCTAGTTGTATGTATAAGCAACTTAATAAGCAAGATATTATTCTTGTATTTTGTGAGTCTCTCCTCTCCACACACTTGATCTAGCATGAGCACCACGTTTTCTCATCATTCTACCCTTGTTTCACCCTGACACATTGCATTTCTCAACACCTCCCCTCAGTGTGATGAGAGTCTTAACACCTAGCTTTGACCTAGCCTCCTACTACACTCACTCCATACTCATATGGTTGGCGCGGTCCATCTAGGTTGCTCTATGAGCTTTAATGTTGGCTTGGTCTTCACATTTTACACATCGAGAGAGTGGGTTTATAACTAGGTGTAAGGAGCCATGCTCCTCATATCATCTAGAAAAGATGCTCGGTGTTGCCTCCATCCTGGGAGGCCTCATCACATTGTCTTCCTTCTTCATCATTACATTGGCTTCTTTGGCTCCCTTTTTATGCCAGCAATCCTTTTCTATGTGATGGATTTTGCCACTATGATGGTAGGCCTTTGTCCTTGCTCCTTCTCTAGTCCTTGATCCTAGTCCTCTTGAGAAGAGTGCTTTCTCCTCACTTGATATAGCTTGGGTTGTCTTCCCCCGAGTCCGCTTCTCCTCTTGTGCGAGTGTTGCTTCCACTCCTACAATGGTCGGATTTGGGAGGTTCTTCCACGTAACCACTAAGGGCTCATACTCCTCAAGTGTCATGCTTTTTAACAGTATGGCTATGGCATCCTCTTCCTATGCTGGTGCCCCAATGCCAACCAATTGTTGTTGTGTCATGCTCTTCATTTTGTGAAGGTGTGCTGAAAGTGATTCACTATCTTTAATGTCCAAGCCAAAGAATTATATTTTTAAGCTTATTTTTGAATTCTTTTATTTTGCCCCAAAAAATTTATCTAGCTCATCCCAACCACCCTTCGATGTATCTTACGATGCAATATGATGAAAAAATCCATCTCCCAATCCTAATGCAATGATGGCTAATCCGTTTTTCATTCTGGCTTAACCATCTGTTCCTTTCATCCCCTTCATCCTCCGGACATTTTCCCCTTCCATTTACAATGTTCCATAGCCTGCACTAACATATATTTGATTTTAACTCGCCATGCGAAGGATTTCCCTTTAAACTTCTCTAGCACAAATGAAGCAGTCATTTTAGGGCCGAGAAGGTCTTAACACTCGAGTACTACTCAAGGTCAGTATCTAATCTCAACACAAGAGAGTTTTTAATGCAAGTGATGACTTCTCGACACTAAACCCAGTTTCCATTTTCTAATCTACCTTCAATTAATCCCAATCGGACATATTAATGAAAAGATTAATGCCGAAAAGAATTTTGGATTAGCAAGTCGCGTGAGCTTGGAGACTTCCTCTCATGAACCATAGAGCTTGATTTCCACATGTACATAGGGGCCCATGGGCAAAAGGAGTTAGTGACTATAAATAGGGCTTGGGATACTTTGGTAGGACCTTTTTTGACACTTTTACTAATTTTGGTCATCTTGTACCTTTGGGCTCCATCTATGGAGATATGGCCTTCCATGGTCATCCTCTTGGTGAGAGGTTAAACTCACTTAGGCTATTTGTGCATCTTCTCTTGCTACATGCACTTATAGATTTTCTCTCTCTTTTGTATATTCATGTGATGAGCCATTTGATCACTAATCTCATGATTAATGGATGCTAGATTCTTGCTTTGATGTGTTTGATTCCATATTTTTCTCTAGATCCATTTCATTTGGTATCAGAGCCTTGATTTTGATTCATTTTCAAGGTTTTGGGCATGAGATTAGTCATTTTCTTGATAATTTTTTTGAATTTTCTCTTGATTTCTTGGAGTTTTGGCTTAATCTTGCTTAATTTCTACTTAATCTTTGGAGATTAGTGGAGGGGAGGCATCATTTCATGTGATTTCATGGAGATTTAGCTCATTTGGACCTAATTTGGACACTCTGGACCAAATTTTTGGGACGGGGTACAAAAATTGGGGAAAATTTGAATTAATCATCTTTTAATTTCTCTGTTAATCATGTTTATCTTTTGTGCTTCTTTTCCAAGCTTTCCATAGCCATTACTTCTCCTCTTTGCCCCGTTTTGCTTCCATTTGCTAGGGCTTTTGTTGAGCTTGAGGAGAGGAACACATAGAGTACCAATTTACATGCAAATTTCTGAAAATTTCTGAAATTTTTTCCCTCTTCCTTCCCTTTGCTCCAAACCCTAATCTCTCTCACATAGCTCACTCTTATCCATCCCCACTCACTCTAAATGGCTGCAAGTGTATGCTATGGCTATTGAGAGCTAACATTGGAGTTGATTTTTGTGCTTTTCTACTCATGAGGATGGGCGTAGCTGCGTTTTTATCCCACGCTTCCTCACGGCCAATATTCACAAGAAATGGCTCCATTCCATGCCATTCCATACCATTTAGTTGTTAGCTAAGGTGTTTGGCCTCTCTTTGGTGGATTTTGGAGAGTTTTTCATGGCTATTGGAGAGGGAGAAGAGGAGGTTTGAGCAGCCCACAACAATCATCAAAAAGAGGGAAAATCTTCAAGCATTGGACTAATTGAATGCTCCATCAAGCAAATTTCCAACCATTGAAGCTTCCGGCATGCTATTGGTGAGTTGCTATGACCATTTCCTCAAGCAATGGTGATTATTCTTCATGCCATGGTCTATTAGGGTTATTCATGAGGGGAAACCCTAATTTACAGAAATTCAACACTCATACATAACTCATAATCATTTGGAAAGTGGTTACATACTCTCATTGCTCACATTTCTTATTAATCACACTCATTTGGATGCAATGGGCCATTGGAGAGACAAATGGAACATTAATTGATGAATCTATGCATAAATGGAAGAGGGAATGCATTTGCCTTGATGCATTGATTGAACCACATACATGGAATGGATGTTGGTTCATAATATGAAGGCTTTTGCCATGAGCATGATGCTTCTATGCATGGGAATGATGCTAGTGAGCATTGGAAAAGCTTGATTGATGATTGGAATCAATTGGCAATACTACATTCAAATGCAATGGATACCCTTGGATGCCATTTGATTGCAATTACTCATAAGCAATGCTCATGGGATTGATACCAAGTGGATTTTGATACCATTGGTTTATGGTATTACTTGATTTGTGCTTGTTGATGATTGATGTTGGATTTGTGGATGAATGGTGGACACTTGGAGCTATGAGGATAAGCATGAGTTCATGCATCATGGTTCATGAGTATATTGTAAATGGCATGAGTCATGCCACATCCTTGTAAGTGATTCCCCCCCATTACATTCACCTCATTTTGAGATTCAAGTTACATACACCTCACGATTGTTTACACTCACGTCAAATTTCTAAAAACTAGATATGTGGTGAGGGTACCCCGGGTGTTGGTGGAGAGGCCCGTGGGTAGAGCATGACTTGAATCTACCGTGCCGTGATTGCCTTGGGAAAGCGGTACGGTGGAGGATTAGGTTTGGTGGTGAAGACTTGGCCTCAACTCGTGCCTTGATTCGAACTCGGTACGAGGGTGGGAAGAGCTTGGCCGGGAGATCGGCAAGCTTCGACGCGCTACACCGACAATCCTCTTCAAACGATCACTCTCTTGGTTCATGCCTTGGGATTGCAAGGATTGCTATGCCTTTTTGGTGATGCATATGCTTGGAATTGCAAGGATTGGGATGCCTTTTTGATGATGTAATGAGGCACATGCTATGCAGTAAATTGAATTTGATAAGAAGATTGTGGAATTCTTATTGCATTGCTATTTGAGAAATATTGAGATTTAGCTCCAAAGACAAAGGAGACTATGTCGAAATTTTCTCAAAATTCTGGTTATACATGGGCAATTGAGGTTAGTGAAACATAAATTGCAGACCTTGGGATGCAAAGGAAGTGCAAAAGGTGTTGACAAGGGTGCGGGAACAAACAAGGATCAATTGGGCACAAAAAGGGTCACTTTGGCAAGAATCTGCAGGTTTTCAAAAACCCTAATTCAGTCCCAACCCTTTTGGACTGACTTAAAGGGGACTATATGAGCTCTTAGTGCTTCCTTAGAGCTACCCAACGAGCCCTTAACCTCTGCATTTCGATATCTCTTTAGGGTAGAATTTAGGGTTTTTGCAGAAACAGTAAACCCTAATTCAGTCATAGGGGTTTGAAGATCTTCTGAATCTAATTACATAGGCTTGTAGTACTCATTGAGGGCTTCGATTTGAGCTAAAAAGTTTTACATTTGAATATTCCTAGCTCAAGTTATACCCAAAATACTGTTTCAGCCTATAACCCTGTAAACCCTAAAACAGAGAATAGTAGCACACCTCATCTCTTACAAGTCTTTGCATAGTGGTCTAGTACACTTCATTAGCTCTCCAACAAGCTTTAGATCACTTCAATCGGACATCCCTACCTCAATTTAGAGCCAAATTTCTAAAACCAAAGGTTTCCATGGGGCCGAAGCCAAAAGGGCGACCGAGGCGCAACACTTTGGCTTCCGAAGAGGTAGAAGATGAAGAGGCAATGATGGAACAAGGAATTTTGGATGCTCCGGAGGATACTCTTGGGCACACTTCAAGAGAAGGGGATACTTTTGGGCATACTTCAAGAGAAAGGAATGAGGAGTTGAATGTCGGAAGTGCCCATAAGCACACCCCACAATCTTCACATACCATCCCCATCGATTCGATCATGCAAATGCTGATGGAAATGAATGCTAAGATGGACATGATGGCTACAAGGGTGGAAGTCAATGGTAGGCTTGACACTATGGCTACAAGGATGGAAGTTTTGGAAGAGAGGGTCGCTCGGCCAATGAGCCAACCTTCCTATGATAGTGGTCATGGTGCTTTACATGAAGGCAAGCAATTTGGGACAGCTTTTGAAGGCCATAGGGAAGGCAAGCTACCCATGGTACAAGAGGTTTCTCCCAAGGTAACACATGAGCATTCCACCAAGAATGTCACTTTTAGATTCATGGCGGATGCTAGGAGGCCTTCTATGCAGGAGATGAAGCCTACTACATTCCAAGCGGGTTCTTCTCGATTGGATGGAAAGCAACATGCACCTACATTCAGACATGAGGAGTCAAATTTTGGGGATCCGAGGAGAGTACCTTTGCATCCCAAAGCAAATCAGTCCTCCATGCTTGAAGAGGAGGTGTATGATATGGATGATGTGGTTGAGCTTGATTGGGAACATATGTCATTCATTGAGAGACAAAGAGAAGCTCATGATAGGTGGATGGAAATGCCAAATTTCCTCAAGAGGGAGTACAAGGACTTTGCACAATTCCTTGGATCTTTTGTGCAAATGCAAAAGCACAAGCCCTTGCACCATCATGAGAATGCATCGTCAACCGTGTCAAAGGATGTAAAGGACAAGATTTCACTCTCTAAGTTCAAGGGTGATGGTTCAGCCCCACATGAGTTGGAAGAATGGATGAATAAGTTGGATACATACTTTCAGCTCTATCCGAAGAGTGAAAGGGACAAAGTGCATTTTGCATCCTTGCATTTGGAAGACTATGCACATCAATGGTGGAGACATATGCTCAAGGAAGGAGTTATGCCACATACTTGGGAAGAACTCAAGCATGAAATGAATTTGACATTTGTGTCGTCTTTGGTTCTTGACCGATACCATGAAGAATGGTATGAACTCACACAAAAGAGCATGTCGGTTAGGGAGTACATCAAGAGGTTCATGAAGCTCTCTATGTTTGTGGATGGACTCAATGAAGGCATGCGATTGAAGAAGTTTGTACATGGTCTAGATTCATACATCAAAGCGGATGTCTCGGCACAAAGACCAAGCACTATCAAAGAGGCTATGAGATTGGCGGAGCTATATGAGCCAAAGTATAAGAGGGTTCAGCCCAATGTACCTTTTCATAAGCCATTTCACACTTCTTCAAATGTGGAGAGAAGTCTACCTTCTTCTACATCCACTTACACTTCCGAATTCCATACATCTTTTGGAAGTGGACAGTCCACAAGTGGAGTTCATAATGATGCTAAGAAGAGCAATGGGTTTGTCAAGGAGTCTCCTCAACCATTCATGAAGACTCAACGGATGGATGATCCTAAGATTGAGGAATTGAGGAGCAAAGGCTATGTTTTAAATGCAAAGAGAAATGGTCACCCGGGCACATTTGCAAATCAAAGAAAGTGGTGGCTACTATGATCATTATGGATGCGGATTATGATTCCAAGTCATCTCATGATGTGAAAGAGTTTGATGATTGCAGCAAGGAGACACATGAAGTAGACTTGGAGGGTCATTCTTTTGTCAACAAAGAAGAGGATGAGTTTCCTTTCGACCCCGGTGGAAGGGATCATGCATGCATTTTGGAGGATCATTCTTTTGTCAAAGAAGAGGATGAGTTTCCTTTCGACCCCGGTGGAAGGGATCATGCATGCATTTTGAGGGACAATATGCCAAAATAGAGTGCTAACCATATTTACAGAAAATTACAGCAAGGAGATGGTGAAGAATTTCCTCATTATAAGCTTCGGAATGGTCTACTATGGCACAAGGATAAGGTGTATTTGGTTCCAACCTCATCCTACATATTCCAAGTTGGCACATAGATACTATGGCCCATATTTGGTAGTCAAGAAAGTGGGAGATTTGGCTTATAAGCTTGACCTGCCTCCTTCTACAAGGATTCATAATATGTTTCATGTATCCAATCTTAAGAGGTTTGTGGGATCTCTTCCTCAAGAGATTGAAGAGGGAGAGATTATCTATGAGCCGGAGAGGATTGTGGACAAGAGGACAAGGGTTTTGAGGAACCGGAACATTGATGAATTCCTTGTGAAATGGAAGCGCTTGCCCATAGATGAGGCTACTTGGCAATCAATGGAGTATGTTCAACAACATAGTTTACTTGATGGAAGTATTCCTTGATCAAGTGGCATGATTATTATGTGAAGAATGGGCATATCATGAGGTTTTATATGTGCTGTAATTTCTGGACAGCTTTGGTGGGATTTATTGTTGGGGTTACCAATCTACTCCAACACACTTGGAAGATCATTTGGTTCGATGACAAATATGTGGGACTTTTTTGGGTGCGGCTACGCATCATTTGCAGCTCATTTTTATGGAGGTTTCATGAAGAATTTCAAGGGAAGCTTCATCGACAACATGGCTGCCATAACAGTCCTACATGCTATTTTTGGAGAAGGAGTTTGCCGGCTTCACTACATTTGGTTTTCCTATTCCAAATGTATTCGGGGCGCATTTTTGAAGACCTCTCTACTTCCCATGGGTTTACATTGAGTTTGCGATTCAATTGTAAATATCCTGTATGATTTTGAGGACAAAATCTTTAGGAAGGGATGGTTTGTCATGAACCATAGAGCTTGATTTCCACATGTACATAGGGGCCCATGGGCAAAAGGAGATAGTGACTATAAATAGGGCTTGGGATACTTTGGTAGGACCTTTTTTGACACTTTTACTAATTTTGGTCATCTTGTACCTTTGGGCTCCATCTATGGAGATATGGCCTTCCATGGTCATCCTCTTGGTGAGAGGTTAAACTCACTTAGGCTATTTGTGCATCTTCTCTTGCTACATGCACTTATAGATTTTCTCTCTCTTTTGTATATTCATGTGATGAGACATTTGATCACTAATCTCATGATTAATGGATGCTAGATTCTTGCTTTGATGTGTTTGATTCCATATTTTGCTCTAGATCCATTTCATTGAAACCACCATTTCAATGAAATGGATCTAGAGCAAAATATGGAATCAAACACATCAAAGCAAGAATCTAGCATCCATTAATCATGAGATTAGTGATCAAATGTCTCATCACATGAATATACAATGAAATGGATCTAGAGCAAAATATGGAATCAAACACATCAAAGCAAGAATCTAGCATCCATTAATCATGAGATTAGTGATCAAATGTCTCATCACATGAATATACAAAAGAGAGAGAAAATCTATAAGTGCATGTAGCAAGAGAAGATGCACAAATAGCCTAAGTGAGTTTAACCTCTCACCAAGAGGATGACCATGGAAGGCCATATCTCCATAGATGGAGCCCAAAGGTACAAGATGACCAAAATTAGTAAAAGTGTCAAAAAAGGTCCTACCAAAGTATCCCAAGCCCTATTTATAGTCACTATCTCCTTTTGCCCATGGGCCCCTATGTACATGTGGAAATCAAGCTCTATGGTTCATGACACTTCCATCGAGCTTGTAGGAGCACTTCTTTATGGGGATTTTTACCTATATTAGATGACTTTTATGAGGGGAATGGGAAAATGTAAGCATTGAAGGTATCATTGGGAAGCTTACACCTTGTATGAAAGTAAGCATGGATGGTATCATTGAGAAGCTTACACCTTGTATAATCATTTGCCATGCTTGAAACATCCTCTTCATCACCACCGAAATCTTAAAGGAAGTCGACCCAAATTCGTCCCACGACTGAAAAATGGCGCGATATTTGCCTGCTTGTTGGTGCTCCATGTGAAGCTTACAATCTGATCCATGCTTGCCCCATGGTTGTTGTCGAAGGTGAAGCTAACTAACCCTAAACATGCTCCATAGCCATGCAAAGTCTCAAAGAAGAAGAGGGAAGAAGAAAAAATATAGACACAACATTTCCCCCTATTCTGGTGGTCCAATGTTTTTAATAAGTTGGTCCCGACCCAGAAATTTGGTCCCTAAATTCAAAAATTGGCCCAAATCTCACACAAAAACCTCTGAAACATGGCTAAATGAAGATGAATCTTGTATTTCCATCGTCTTCCCCATCAATATCGAGAAAATACAAGAAGAAAGTATGCAAGAAATCAAGAATATAGCAAAATCACACATAAGAGTCCATTCTCTTGCAAATCTATTACTAGTAAAATTTCCACGATCGAGATCAGAGCTCTGAGACCAATTGAAATGGGTGCCCGACTAACGTTAAAGAGGTTAACCTAGCAGGACCTGATGAGGATCCCAAACCTGTATACATTGGGAAGGGTAGGCCTATTTCTTGAAGAAGAAAAAGACCTCATTGACGTAGCTACTCACAGAACTCCACGGTTGCTTTGCTTGAAAATATATGAATATAAAGAGCATGCCCCTAGAGGTGGTTAAATCACACCATTCCCATTGTGGAAGGAGTGTGGCCATCAAGGCATAGAGCCTACCGAATGAATCCAAAGTATTCTAGTGGAATGGTCAAGGACTCGGAGATTGACAAACTCATTGAAGCTGGATTCATTTATGACATAGAGCGCACGGAATGGCTATCCCTAATAGTCATAGTACCTGAGAAAATCAGGAAGATGCAATTTTGTGATAATCTTAAAAGTTCAATACAACCATGGTGAAAGAACATTACCTATTGCCATTTATAGAGCATGTGTGCTGGAAGAACGAGTAGCAGGTAAGGAGGCCTACAGCTTCCTTCATGGGATCTCTGGTTATACCGAAGTAAAAATAGACCCGAATGAACAACATAAAACTCCATCTGCCACAAAATGGGGCACTTATACATATAGGGCAGGTATGCTTTTCAACCTATCCAATACCAATTGATTGTAGGGCAACCGTACGATTGGGATAAGACAGAATTATGAGGCACTGTCCTCAAGAATTTAAATATGTCGACATGCTTAAGCAAGCGAAGCCCACTTTGGGGGGGGGGGTTGTTGGAGGATATTTCTCTGCAAAGATTGGTACCACCGCCAAGAAAGTTCTACTTGACTGTAGGACAACTGTACAATCAGGAGGCACTCAAGAACTTAAATATGCCGACATCCTTGAGCAAGCCCAATCCAAGGTAGCTAGAGGATATTTCTCCGTAGTAGCAGACACTACACGCTAAAAAAGTTCTACTTGGTAGGCTTGTGGTGGTCCACACTGTTTGGAGAGGTGGCTGAATTTATAAAAGGCTACGATGATTGTCAGTGATTCACTGGTATTCATAACCGCCGTGATAAAATGCCCCACCTTGTAGTGTCTCTTCAACCATTTGAAAAGGGGAGAATTGACTTTATTAGACTATTAGTCCGATGGCCCACGGTACTCAAGCATGATTCATCATGGTCTCTACCTCTCACATACTGTTGTATCAAGCGGGTAGAGGCCCATGTGACCCAAAAGGGTGATGCTCCAAATTCCTTTACGAGAATATAGTTACTAGATTTGGATATCCACTTAAACTAGTAAGCGATAGGGGAACTCACTTCATCAAGTTAATCAAGTTCTTGTTGAGTGAACTTATTACATTATAAATACTCTGTTAAGAAATCAAGCATGATTAAGCTCAAGGTGGATCAGAACTATATGAGAACATGATTAAGCATATCGCGATTAAGATAATACACAGAATAAGATTAAGCCAACACCAAGATAATGACAACAATTAAGAAGTACACCATCATAGCCGTATTCCATTGGAGTTGACGCAGGTACATCCTTTTATAGCTCTCATGGAGCTCCCTACTACTCACAAGATACATATGTGCACCCTAGTGCCACGTGCCTCCTTGGACTTTCCATGTGCTACCGTTTTGACCTTTGACTTCACCTTTTACGAATGATCATAGAAATCAACCTTTGCCAATGTTCCCTAAGTCTATTCCTTTTATAATATGCATGATTCTCCCCTTGCTCTTCTACGCATGTTTTACCGTGACACATTGCATTTCTCAACACATCGCCTCAGTGTGATGAGAGTCTTAACACCTAGCTTTGACCTGGCCTCCTACTACACTCACTACATACTCATATGGTTGGCGTGGTCCGTCTAGGTTGCTCTATGAGCTACAATGTTGGCTTGGTCTTGACATTTTACACATCGGGAGACTGGGGTTATAACTAGGTGTAAGGAGCCATGCTCCTCATATCATCTAGAAAAGATGCTCGGTGTTGCCTCCATCCTGGAAGGCCTCATCACATTGTCTTCCTTCTTCGTCATTACATTGGCTTCTTCGGCTCCCTTTTTATGCCAGCAATCCTTTTCTATGTGATCTATTTTGCAACTATGATGGTAGGCCTTTGTCCTTGCTCCTTCTCTAGTCCTTGATCCTAGTCCTCTCGAGAAGAGTGCTTTCTCCTCACTTGATATAGCTTGGGTTGTCCTCCCCCGAGTCCGCCTCTCGAGTCCGCCTCTCCTCTTCTGCGAGTGTTGCTTCCACTCCTACACAATGGTCAGATTTGGGAGGTTCTTTCAAGTAGCCACTAAGGGCTCATACTCCTCAAGTGTCATGCTTTTTAATAGTATGGCTATGGCATCCTCTTCCTCTGCTGGTGCCCCAATGCCAACCAATTGTTGTTGTGTCATGCTCTTCATTTTGTTAAGGTGTGCTGAAAGTGATTCACTATCTTTAATGTCCAAGCCAAAGAATTATTATTTTAAGCTTATTTTTTAATTCTTTTATTTTGCCCCAAAAAATTTATCTAGCTCATCCCAACCACCCTTCGATGTATCTTACGATGCAATATTCTCCCAATCCTAATGCAATGATTGCTAATCCTTTTTTCATTCTGCCTTAACCATCTGTTCTTTTCATCCCCTTCATCCTCCGGACATTTTCCCCTTCCATTTACAATGCTCCATAGCCTGCACTAACATTGATTTGATTTTAACTTGCCATGTGTGGAAGGATTTCCCTTTAAATTTCTCAAGCACAAATGAAGCAGTCATTTTAGGACTGAGAAGGTCTTAACACTCGAGTACTACTTAAGGTCAGTATCTAATCTCAACACAAGAGAGTTTTGAATGCAAGTGACGACTTCTTGACACTAAACCTAGTTCCTAATTTTTAATCTACCTTCAATTAATCCCAATTGCATATATTAATGATAAGATTAATGCCGAAAAGAATTGTGGATTAGCAAGCCGCGTGAGCTTGGAGACTTCAATCGAGCTTGTAGGAGCACTTCTTTATGGGGATTTTTACCTATATTAGATGACTTTTATGAGGGGAATGGGAAAATGTAAGCATTGAAGGTATCATTGGGAAGCTTACACCTTGTATGAAAGTAAGCATGGAAAGTATCATTGAGAAGCTTACACCTTGTATAATCATTTGCCATGCTTGAAACACCCTCTTCATCACCACCCAAATCTTAAAGGAAGTTGACCCAAATTCATCCCACGGCTGAAAAATGGCGATTTTTGCTTGCTTGTTGGTGCTCCATGTGAAGCTTACAATCTGCTCCATGCTTGCCCCATGGTTGTTGTATAGAAGGTGAAGCTAACTAACCCTATACATGCTCCATAGCCATGCAAAGTCTCACAAAAGAAGAGGGAAGAAGCAAAAATGTAGACACAACATTTTCCCCAATTCTGGTGGTCCAATGTTTTTAATAAGTTGGTCCCGATCCAGAAATTTGGTCCCTAAATTCAAAAATTGGCCCAAATCTCACACAAAAACCTCTGAAACATGGCTAAATGAAGATGAATCTTGTATTTCCATCGTCTTCCCCATCAATATCGAGAAAATACAAGAAGAAAGTATGCAAGAAATCAAGAAAATAGCAAAATCACACATAAGAGTCCATTCTCTTACAAATCTATTACCAGCAAAATTCCCATGATCGAGATCAGAGCTCTGAGACCAATTGAAATGGGTGCCCGACTAATGTTAAAGAGGTCAACCTCGCAGGACGCCCTGATGAGGATCCCAAACCTGTATACATTGGGAAGGGTAGGCCTATCTCTTGAAGAAGAAAAAGACCTCATTGACGTAGCTACTCACAGAATTCCACGGTTGCTTTGCTTGGAAATATATGAATATGAAGAGCATGCCCCTAGAGGTGGTTAAATCACATCATTCCCATTGTGGAAGGAGTGTCGCCATCAAGGTGGTTAAATCACATCATTCCCATCAAGGCATAGAGCCTACCAAATGAATCCAAAGTATTCTAGTAGAATGGTCAAGGACTCAGAGATTGACAAACTCATTGAAGCTGGATTCATTTATGATATAGAGCACACGGAATGGCTATCCCTAATAGTCATAGTACCTGAGAAAATCAAGAAGATGCAATTTTGTGATAATCTTAAAAGTTCAATGCAACCATGGTGAAAGAACATTACCTATTGCCATTTATAGAGCATGTGTGCTGGAAGAACGAGTAGCACGTAAGGAGGCATACAGCTTCCTTCATGGGATCTCCGGTTATACCCAAGTAAAAATAGACCCGAATGAACAACATAAAACTCCATCTGCCACAAAATGGGGCACTTATACATATAGGGCAGGTATGCTTTTCAACCTATCCAATACCAATTGATTGTAGGGCAACCGTACGATTGGGATAAGACAGAATCATGAGGCACTGTCCTAAAGAATTTAAATATGTCGACATCCTTGAGCAAGCCAAGCCCACTTTGGTGGGGGGGTTGTTGGAGGATATTTCTCTGCAGACTGGTACCACCGCCAAGAAAGTTCTACTTGACTGTAGGACAACTGTACAATCACAAGGCACTCAAGAATTTAAATATGCCGACATCCTTGAGCAAGCCCAATCTGGGGTAGCCGGAGGATATTTCTCCGCAGAGCAGACACATTGCATTTCTCAACACATCGCCTCAGTGTGATGAGAGTCTTAACACCTAGCTTTGACCTGGCCTCCTACTACACTCACTCCATACTCATATGGTTGGCGCGGTCCGTCTAGGTTGCTCTATGAGCTACAATGTTGGCTTGGTCTTGACATCTTACACATCGGCGGGGAGAGTGGGGTTATAACTAGGTGTAAGGAGCCATGCTTCTCATATCATCTAGAAAAGATGCTCGGTGTTGCCTCCATCCTGGGAGGCCTCATCACATTGTCTTCCTTCTTCATCATTACATTGGCTTCTTTGGCTCCCTTTTTATGCCAGCAATCCTTTTCTATGTGATGGATTTTGCCACTATGATGGTAGGCCTTTGTCCGTGCTCCTTCTCTAGTCCTTGATCCTAGTCCTCTCGAGAAGAGTGCTTTCTCCTCACTTGATATAGCTTGGGTTGTCCTCCCCCGAGTCCGCTTGTCCTCTTCTCCGAGTGTTGCTTCCACTCCTACAATGGTCGGATTTGGGAGGCTCTTCCACGTAGCCACTAAGGGCTCATACTCCTCAAGTGTCATGCTTTTTAACAGTATGGCTATGGCATCCTCTTCCTATGCTGGTGCCCCAATGCCAACCAATTGTTGTTGTGTCATGCTCTTCATTTTGTGAAAGTGTGCTGAAAGTGATTCACTATCTTTAATGTCCAAGCCAAAGAATTATATTTTTAAGCTTATTTTTGAATTCTTTTATTTTGCCCCAAAATATTTATCTAGGTCATCCCAACCACCCTTTGATGTATCTTACGATGCAATATGATGAAAAAATCCATCTCCCAATCCTAATGAAATGATGGCTAATCCGTTTTTCATTCTAGCTTAACCATCTGTTCTTTTCATCCCCTTCATCCTCCGGACATTTTCCCCTTCCATTTACAATGCCCCATAGCCTGCACTAACATTGATTTGATTTTAACTTGCCATGTGTGGAAGGATTTCCCTTTAAACTTCTCAAGCACAAATGAAGCAGTCATTTTAGGGCTGAGAAGGTCTTAACACTCGAGTACTACTTAAGGTCAGTATCTAATCTCAACACAAGAGAGTTTTTAATGCAAGTGACGACTTCTTGACACTAAACCTAGTTTCTAATTTTTAATCTACCTTCAATTAATCCCAATTGCATATATTAATGATAAGATTAATGCCGAAAAGAATTGTGGATTAGCAAGCCGCAAGAGCTTGGAGACTTCAATCGAGCTTGTAGGAGCACTTCTTTATGGGGATTTTTACCTATATTAGATGACTTTTATGAGGGTAATGGGAAAATGTAAGCATTGAAGGTATCATTGGGAAGCTTACACCTTGTATGAAAGTAAGCATGGACGGTATCATTAAGAAGCTTACACCTTGTATAATCATTTGCCATGCTTGAAACACCCTCTTCATCACCACCGAAATCTTAAAGGAAGTCGACCCAAATTCGTCCCACGACTGAAAAATGGCAATTTTTGCTTGCTTGTTGGTGCTCCATGTGAAGCTTACAATCTGCTCCATGTTGCCCCATGGTTATTGTAGAAGGTCCATAGCCATGCAAAGTCTCAAAGAAGAAGAGGGAAGAAGCAAAAATGTAGACACAACATTTCCCCCTATTCTGGTGGTCCAATGTTTTTAATACGTTGGTCCCGACCCAAAAATTTGGTCCCTAAATTCAAAAATTGGCCCAAATCTCACACAAAAACCTCTGAAATATGGCTAAATGAAGATGAATCTTGTATTTCCATCGTCTTCCCCATCAATATCGAGAAAATACAAGAAGAAAGTATGCAAGAAATCAAGAAAATAACAAAATCACACATAAGAGTCCATTCTCTTGCAAATCTATTACCAGCAAAATTCCCACGATCGAGATCAAAGCTCTGAGACCAATTGAAATGGGTGCTTGACTAATGTTAAAGAGGTCACCCTAGCAGGACCTGATGAGGATCCCAAACTTGTATACATTGGGAAGGGTAGGCCTATTTCTTGAAGAAGAAAAAGACCTAATTGACGTAGCTACTCACAGAATTTGTGAGATCCCTGTTCCCACCACGCAACGGATTCAGGGTACTAGCAGCGGAAGTAGCACTTCATGCGCAAGGCAGGGTCTCACACTCGGGGCCTCGTCCCCCACCCCACGGATATCTGGACAAAAGACTAATCCGTCGGTTTTTCCAAAACCGAACCCGAAAAAACTTCCCTTATCCAAAAAGCACGGGCGACTCCTCCATGATAACTTTTACTCTAACGTAGTCAAGACCATTAGTGATCAAACTGATTCGACTGCACCTATAAAGATACTCGGTCAGATCAAGGAGAAACTTGCACTTGGATCAATGGGATCAATGCTTTTTTCCCCATCAAGAGGCACAGCCGTTGATTCCTATCCATAGAACAATTACTATCTGGGATTTACTTTATCTATCGTAGTAACGGAAATTGAGTCTCGATTTATGGATCCATCAGTCTAGCCTAACCCCATCCGATCCCATGGGTTAGCAGACCGCCCAACCACTGTAGTGATGGGATCCAATTTGGAATTTGGTTAGGTTTTGTCCCGGGTACCAAGGAAAAGAGTTCCAAGGCCCCCTAGCCGGAAGTTCATGCAAACATAAAACTAGCCACACCACTTACACACCTAATATGAAATTGCCTTTTTCTTAGCATCAGCTAACTTTAAAATAATCCTTTCATGAAACCATAGTACCACTGATCACAATCTTCCAAATTATCCGGTTGATTCTTAATTTCCCATCATTCCTTCATCAGAGTATCTATGGCATCATTGGCAACTAGAACGCTCACCACCTGTCCACTCAGGGGCCTTTTCAATAGTTCCTAGCCCATAATACTCGGCAATATAATCACTTATAAAAATCAAGATGGACTCTCGTTGAATGTAAGATTCTCCCCCAGCCTTCGAGGTATACAGGAGTAAGAATCTCCCTTTCTGATCTTATAATTATTCTCTCTCTAAAATTTAAAAAAAAGATTCTGTTTAAAAAAGGAAGAACCTTTTCCCTGAATACTTCTCAAGAGTCCCACCTATTTTAAGGATTCAGAACAATGAGTTCAGAAGTGAGAATCGATGTTTTGGATATCAAGGTTTTGGTCTTCATTCGAGTACGGTCCAAAAGAAGTTCTTTATCTCTTGGGAAGTATAAGAAGTTATCTCCCAGATATTGTGGACCAAAGAAAGTAGGTGATTTAGCTTACAAACTTCTTTTATCTCCTCATCTCAAAGTTCTGAATGCCTTCTATAGAAAAATGTGCCAAACCCAAATCATGGAAAGACGGTAAAACTTCAGTGGCAAGTTACCGTTGGCTTCTAAGTTACGCTAGCTCCTTTCTTTATGTAAGTCGTAACTTTTACTTGTCGTTCACAGTAATCTTACTCCCATCGATCTCCTTTCTTTCTTAATCTCCTTCATGGCTTGGCAACAAGAATTAGTTTTATCCATAATGATTCCTCACCTTCAAGACGCAAGTGAGTCTGTGAAGAAGGATTTTATAGAACAGTATAAGCGCTCACTTTTCCCTCACTTGGGAACTTCTGTAGCTCAGACCAAATGGCGGACCTATCAAGACATAACTAGGGTAACACCTTGGGGTCAGCAGCACTTTCGTAGTAACAATGTCCACTTAGCCATGGTTATTGAAGCTTTGGGTTTGGGTCCCCGATACTACTGCCTCATGAGATCAAGGCATCTTAGGTTTTCTGAGCGGGTCTTCTTATTGGCGTGTTTTCTTCCTCATGAGAAGATATGCCTTTACCCCGTTTTTGGCTTGCCTCTTAGAGGTCCTTTTGTTAGAATACCTCATACCACTGAGATAGGTGCGGCAATAACCAACAGAATTATTCCCATAGATGAGTTACCTTATACTTGCGCAGCTTGTGAGTGCTGCTTTTGTGATCATATGATGGACGGGCTTATGGAAGTGTAAAGAGTTCTTCTATCTTTACTGTATAAGTTTCGAGAATGAATAAAGTTTAAATCTTGTTCTTATCTTGCTCTCTTTGAGACTTTTCTTGGTGGTTAATCTTGATTAAAAATTTTCTCTAAGTCTCATATTCGTGCATCTTGCGAAATTACCCCAGTTTGCGAGATGAGGACATCTCGCGTTTTTTAAGTGGGGTAGAATGTAAGATTCCTCCTCCACCCCCTTTTTGATGTCTAGTATCTTCCCCTGTAATCAATCCCTCTTCAGAAATATAAAGACCTTGTTTCTAACTATTTTAACCTAGAGAGAGAAAATATTCTAGAGAGAGAATATTCAGAATTTTAATATTTTTGGATAGAAAGTTATCTCATCTTATTAAAATAAGTTTCCCTGAAACAGAAATTCAAAAAGAACTTTCCAATGTGCAATTGGAATTAATTAGAAATGGGTATAAAGGACCTTAGCCTAAGGGTCTAGATTTTCAGAAATTTTTAGATTATGGTCCAATTAAGGTTCCTATGGGCCAATAGCATCAATCCATGTGTAGGAAGGAGATAAATCCAATTTGTAAAGAAGATACCCAAAAAAATAAGTAAATGCTCACATAAGATGAAGAGTTGAAAATGTACAATGTTTATTAGTAAAAAACTATGAGCAATATTAAAAATATGAGATATGTAAGAAAGGGGAGTTCTTTAAAGGAGGTGCATATTTCACATAAGATGAAGAGTTGAAAATGTACAAGGTTTATTAGTAAAAAACTATGAGCAATATTAAAAATATGACATATGTAAGGAAGGGGAGTTCTTTAAAGGAGGTGCATATTTCACATAAGATGAAGAGTTGAAAATGTACAAGGTTTATTAGTAAAAAACTATGAGCAATATTAAAAATATGACATATGTAAGGAAGGGGAGTTCTTTAAAGGAGGTGCATATTTCACATGCTTGAATGAGTTTTAAACTCATAAAAATTGAGATATTTCATCTCTCCTCTCTCCTAATTCAAGTCTAGTTCCAGAAAGTTAGCTTAACTGACCTAAAAATGGTCAAAAATTGACCAAACTGATTTGGAAAGTTCTAGAATCAGTTTGTTTTGGTTAGGAGCTCAATTTTTCCTATAAATAGAAGCCTCCCCCTTGTTGAAAAGTAGATAGTGTTTATGCATCGTTACTCTACTCCACCTAAGCCAAGAACTGTGAATTCATTTAATAATTCACTAGTTTTTGGAGCTTCCCTCTTTCTTCAATCCCTATTAGTGGCTCCATCAACATATTAACCAATTGATTGGTTGGGGGCCTCTACCGTGAATAAAGAATCAAGCAATTTGTAAGGTAATTAGTGAATATTGATCTTTTCTATAATTTCTCAATGTTTCTCTCTTCTCAACCCCTCTCAAGCTTGAGAAGCTTAATTGGTATGGTTTTTTAAATGCTATTGAAGTTAATTGGTGAATAGTAGTGAAGAGTTACATAATTTGATGAATGCTATTGAAGTTAATTAATTAATGATAGTAAAAAATTACATAAATTTCTATTTATGTTTAAATTCTAATGGTTTTATGTAATTTCTCTCTCTCACTCAAGAAATGGTCATACTCATAACCCATTCTCAATCCAAATGAAGCTTTTCATAAAGCTTTTCCTTAACCCAAGATTAAGCTATGCTTGAGGCCAAATTAATGGCTTTTTTCTATGCTTTTAGTTTATGTATATTGATGATTCAATCCATTATGGATTAATTATCCAATTAGATAATCATTTTGATTATCTCCTTAATGATAAGCTTTATCCCTTAGAAAAATTGAGATTTATCAGTCATAGCAGCGAAGCTATGGCAAAATTTTTATAAAAATTATGCATAAAATAATTTCATTCAAAGCATAAAAAGAGGACTTTCTACCATATTCTAGGAATTATCAGCCTAGATTAATTGAAAGAATCTCATTATAATCATGGAGAAATTGAATTTTAATATTATGCATAAAGGAGAAGTTTTTATATCAAAAGTGTTATTTTTACTATTTTTATTTCATGCATAGAAGTATGCATAATGAATAAATTTTTATATCAAAAGTGTTATTTTTACCATTTTTATTTTCATGTATAGAAGTATGCATAATGGATAAATTTTTATATCAAAAGTGTTACTTTTATCATTTTTACTTTCATGCATAGAAGTATGCATCATGGATAAATTTTTATATCAAAAGTGTTATTTTTTCATTTTTATTTTCATGCATAGAAGTATGCATAAAGGATAAATTTTTATATCAAAAGTGTTACTTTTATCATTTTTACTTTCATGCATAGAAGTATGCATAATGGATAAATTTTTATATCAAAAGTGTTATTTTTTCATTTTTATTTTCATGCATAGAAGTATGCATAAAGGATAAATTTTTATATCAAAAAAGTGTTACTTTTATCATTTTTATTTCATGCATAGAAGTATGCATAAAGGATAAATTTTTATATCAAAAGTGTTACTTTTATCATTTTTATTTCATGCATAGAAGTATGCATAATGGATAAATTTTTATATCAAAAGTGTTACTTTTATCATATTTGAATTTCATGCATAAAGGATGCATAAAAGTTTATTATTTTATTATAAAGTGTGACTTTTATCATAATTAAATTTCATGCATAAAGGTATGCATAAAAGTTGATTATTTTATTATAAAAGTGTGTCTTTTATTATATTTGAATTTCATGCATAAAGGTATGCATAAAAGTTGATTATTTTATTTTAAAAGTGTGACTTTTATTATAATTAGATTTCATGCATAGAGGTATGCATAAAAGATATTCTTTTATACTAAAAGTGTGATTTTCATCATAAATGGATTTTATGCATAACTTAGATGCATAAGAGAAATTCTTTTATTCTAAAAGTGTAATTCCTACCAAATTGAATTTATGCATAAGAAGATGCATAAAAGATTGATTTTTACTTCGAAAGTATTAATCTCCTTAAATAGAATTTATGCATAAATAAATGTGTAAAGAAATCTTATATCAAATATAAGAATTCTCTTGTATTCTATAAATGGATATGAGATGTGATAGGATGTGATAAGAGGTGTATAAGATGTGACAAGAGGTGATAAGATGCTTATGAAATAAGTTATGAGGTGATAAGATGAATTAAGATTTGATAAGATGTGTATGGGATGAGGTAAGAAGTGTATGTGATAGGATAAGATGTATATGGGTTGTGATAGGGCGAGAATGGATGTGATGTAAAAGATTAGATGTGAAGGCATATGGGGTTATATGAATGGGAATGTGAAAATGGATGTATGTATGTGGATGTGTGGATGTATGTATGTGGATGTGTGGATGTGGAGATGGGAGTATGGATGTATGTATGTGGATGTGTGGATGTGGAGATGGGAGTGTGGATGTATGAATGTGAAAAGGGATGTATGCATGAAGATGTATATGCATAGATGTGAATGTGGATGTAGATGTATGCATGAAGATGTATATGCATAGATGTGAATGTGGATGTAGATGTGGATGTATAGATGTGAATGTGAATGTGGATGTATGCATGAGGATGTATATGCATAGATGTGAATGTGGATGTAGATGTGGATGTATAGATGTGAATGGGAATGTGGATGTGGATGTATGTGAATGTGGATGTGAATGGGAATGGGAATGTGGATGTGAATGGGAATGTGGATGTGGATGTGGATGTATGTGAATGTGGATGTAGATGTGGATGTATAGATGTGAATGTGGAATGTGGATGTGGATGTATGTATGTATCTCGATGTAGATGTGGATGTATAGATGTGAATGGGAATGTGGATGTGGATGTGGATGTATGTGGATGTAGATGTGAATGTGGAATGTGGATGTGGATGGATGTATGTATGTGGATGTAGATGTGGATGTATAGATGTGAATGGGAATGTGGATGTGGATGTATGTATGTATGTGGATGTATGTATGTATGTGGATGTGGATGTATGAATGAGGACGTGATAGTGGATGTATGCATGTGGGTGTGGATGTATGGATGTGGATATGGATGTGTATGTATGAATGTGGATACGGGATGTGGATGTATAAATGAGGATGTGAAAATGGAGGTAAGCATGTAGATGTGGATGTATGGATGTGAATGTGGATGTGGATGTGGATGTATGGATGTGGATATGGATGTGAATATATGATATGTGATGTGAAGGAATCTGAAGTGAAGAGATGGAAAATGATGTGATTGGATGAGTACATATATAAATGGAATGTGGAATAAGTAATGTGGATTAATGAGGGATAATGTGGAAAAATGAGAGTTAATATAGAAACTGTATTTGTAAACTATTGTAAATGCTGTTTGTAAATGGCTGTTTTATGTCAAGAATGCTGGGGAAAGCATTTTGACCGTCTTGTGATTAAGGTCGTGGAGACCTAACTGTTAAAGTTGCAACTGCTGACGGAGAGTCAATGGAGGACGTCTCGCGTAGCAAGGTCGACCGAGGTCTTGACCAGCCTCGGTGCGATTAAAATGGTGAGCTTCCGGTACGGTGGATGAGGGACCAAGGAAGCTGCCTATGAGTGAAGCGCTAGGTCACCTGCAAAGGATCCTAGAGGGTGCTGACCATACAGTGCTCGGGCTCTGGGTCGCCTAGGATACCCACGCGTGCGTCGAGGAAGATATTGGAACAAGGAGTAAGAGTTGTTTTGTGAAACCGGGCATGGATCTGGTTGATTGACCTTGCTGGTCTTCAATGGATGAGTCCATGGCTCTTTTTATGGATCTGTTGGTTGATCTTGCTGATCTTCAACGAGAGTCCATCTTGATTTTTACAAGTGATTATATTGCCGAGTATTATGGGCTAGGAACTATTGAAAAGGCCCCTGTGTGGACAGGTGGTGAGCATTCTAGCTGCCAATGATGCCATAGATACTCTGATGAAGGAATGATGGGAAATTATGAATCAACCGGATAAAATGGAAGATTGTGATCAGTGGTACTATGGTTTCATTAAAGGATTGTTTTAAAGTTAGCTGATGCTAAGAAAAAGGCAATTTCATATTGGGTGTGTAAGTGGTGTGGCTAGTTTTATGTTTGCATGAACTTCTGGCTAGGGGGCCTTGGAACTCTTTTCCTTGGTACTCGGGACAAAACCTAACCAAATTCCAAATTGGATCCCATCATTACAGTGGTTGGGCGGTTGGCTAACCCATGGGATCAGATGGGGTTAGGCTGGACTGATGGATCCATAAATCGAGACTCAACTTTTGTTATTACGATAGATAAAGTAAATCCCGGACAGTAATTGTTCTATGGATAGGAATCAACGGCTGTGCCTCTTGAATGGGGAAAAAAGCGTTGATCCCAATGATCCAAGTGCAAGTTTCTTCCTTGATCCGATCAAATATCTTATAGATGCAATTGGATCAGTTTGATCAGAAATGATCTTGACTACGTTAGAGTAAAAAGTTATCCTGGTGGAATCGCCCGTGCTTTCCGGTAAAGGAAGTTTTTTCGAGTTTCGTTTTTTGGAACAACCGACGGATTAGTCTCTCATCCGGATATCCGTGGGTGAGGCCCCGAGTGTGGGACCCCTGTCCCGCGCGAGAAGTGCTACTTCCGAATCCGTCGCATGGTGGGGACAGGGATCTCACAGTTGGTATCAGAGGCAGGTTAATAAGGATCAACCGAGAAGCCAAATATATCAAAAATTTATCAAGAATCAAAAAGGTTGTAATTGTGTGATATAATTCATACAATTTGATATTCAAACTGAAATTCATAATTTGGTAATTGGGTCTTCAGATGGAAGTACCGTAATTATATAGAATCCCTGATTTGCTTAAGGCCTAGACATGATGGTATTTACCTTATAATTCCAAGGTCCGTGACTACCCGTATATACCGAGAGTATACTGCAGATCTTTACTGACAGTATATAGGAGTAAATCTAAGACTTGAAATTATAAGCGTTAATGCTATCTAGAGGATGATTTCGAATGTGGTTGATATGATTTTTAATTCTGTTTGAGAATTGATGAATTGATTTGGATTCTGATTGAAAAATGATGATCCCTGAAATTTGGTTGAAACGTAATAAGCTGAGCGAAACCTCAATGAGGATGAATGGGACGAGTCTCTCTGATGATATTCATAACTGAAATGACGATAATGATTTCAGCAAATAACTATGAGATTAGTGGATTGTGCTGTCAGATTGCTACTATTAATACTTGACCATTAGATCAAGTTAAGGGATGACAAATTGAGAACTTGAATGAAATTCCCGTGGAGGAATGTTCAGAAGGAAATTTTTCGGTCTAATGAACCATTATCATGTTAAAGATATGAATGATATGATCTGAATGAATTGTTGATGAGTTCTAACGGATATTTATCCCAGTATTCTGTTGGGTTGACCAGAATATAAGGAACCCCAGAATAAAATTGGATCTTAAGAAAAAGAGTTACCCTCTACCTTGCGAGATGAGGACATCTCGCACTTTTTTAAGTGGGGTAGAATGTAAGATTCTCCCCCAGCTTTCGAGGTATACAGGAGTAAGAATCTCCCTTTCTGATCTTATCACTATTCTCTCTCTAAAATTTAAAAAAAAAAGATTCTGTTTAAAAAAGGAAGAACCTTTTCCCTGAATACTTCTCAAGAGTCCCACCTGTTTTAAGGATTCAGAACAATGAGTTCAGAAGTGAGAATCGATGTTTTGGATATCAAGGTTTTGGTCTTCATTCGAGTACGGCCCAAAAGAAGTTCTTTATCTCTTGGGAAGTATAAGAAGTTATCTCCCAGATATTGTGGACCAAAGAAAGTAGATGATTTAGCTTACGAACTTCTTTTATCTCCTCATCTCAAAGTTCTGAATGCCTTCTATAGAAAAATGTGCCAAACCCAAATCATGGAAAGACGGTAAAACTTCAGTGGCAAGTTACCGTTGGCTTCTAAGTTACGCTAGCTCCTTTCTTTATGTAAGTCGTAACTTTTACTTGTCGTTCACAATAATCTTACTCCCATCGATCTCCTTTCTTTCTTAATCTCCTTCATGGCTTGGTAACAAGAATTAGTTTTATCCATAATGATTCCTCACCTTCAAGACGCAAGTGAGTCTGTGAAGAAGGATTTTATAGAACAGTATGAGCGCTCACTTTTCCCTCACTTGGGAACTTCTGTAGCTCAGACCAAATGGCGGACCTATCAAGACATAACTAGGATAACACCCTGGGGTCAGCAGCACTTTCGTAACAATGTCCACTTAGCCATGGTTATTGAAGCTTTGGGTTTGGGTCCCCGATACTATTGCGTCATGAGATCAAGGCATCTTGGGTTTTCTGAGCGGGTCTTCTTACTGGCGTGTTTTCTTCCTCATGAGAAGATATGCCTTTACCCCGTTTTTGGCTTGCCTCTCAGAGGTCCTTTTGTTAGAATACCTCATACCACTGAGATAGGTGCGGCAATAACCAACAGAATTATTCCCATATATGAGTTACCTTATACGTGCGCAGCTTGTGAGTGCTGCTTTTGTGATCATATGATGGACGGGCTTATGGAAGTGTAAAGAGTTCTTCTATCTTTACTGTATAAGTTCCGAGAATGAATAAAGTTTAAATCTTGTTCTTATCTTGCTCTCTTTGAGACTTTTCTTGGTGGTTAATCTTGATTAAAATTTTTCTCTAAGTCTCATATTCGTGCATCTTGCGAAATTATCCCAGTTTGGGAGATGAGGACATCTCGCGTTTTTTAAGTGGGGTAGAATGTAAGATTCCTCCCCCACCCCCTTTTTGATGTCTAGTATCTTCCCGTGTAATCAATCCCTCTTCAGAAATATAAAGATCTTGTTTCTAACTATTTTAACCTAGAGAGAGAAAATATTCTAGAGAAAGAATATTCAGAATTTTAATATTTTTGGATAGAAAGTTATCTCATCTTATTAAAATAAGTTTCCCTGAAACAGAAATTCAAAAAGAACTTTCCAATGTGCAATTGGAATTAATTAGAAATGGGTATAAAGGACCTTAGCCTAAGGGTCTAGATTTTCAGAAATTTTTGGATTATGGTCCAATTAAGGTTCCTATGGGCCAATAGCATCAATCCATGTGTAGGAAGGAGATAAATCCAATTTGTAAAGAAGATACCCAAAAAAAATGCGTAAATCCATTCTGGATTAATTATCCAATTAGAGAATCATTTTGATTATTTCCTTAATGATAAGCTTTATCCCTTAGAAAAATTGAGATTTATCAGTCATAGTAGCGGAGCTATGGCAAAATTTCTATAAAAATTATGCATAAAATAATTTCATTCAAAGCATAAAAAGAGGACTTCCTACCATATTCTAGGAATTATCATCCTAGATTAATTGAAAGAATCTCATTATAATCATGGAGAAATTGAATTTTAATATTATGCATAAAGGATAAGTTTTTATATCAAAAGTGTTATTTTTACTATTTTTATTTCATGCATAGAAGTCTGCATAATGGATAAATTTTTATATCAAAAGTGTTATTTTTACCATTTTTATTTTCATGTATAGAAGTATGCATAATGGATAAATTTTTATATCAAAAGTGTTACTTTTATCATTTTTACTTTCATGCATAGAAGTATGCATAATGGATAAATTTTTATATCAAAAGTGTTATTTTTTCATTTTTATTTTCATGCATAGAAGTATGCATAAAGGATAAATTTTTATATCAAAAGTGTTACTTTTATCATTTTTACTTTCATGTATAGAAGTATGCATAATGGATAAATTTTTATATCAAAAGTGTTATTTTTTCATTTTTATTTTCATGCATAGAAGTATGCATAAAGGATAAATTTTTATATCAAAAGTGTTACTTTTATCATTTTTACTTTCATGCATAGAAGTATGCATAATGGATAAATTTTTATATCAAAAGTGTTATTTTTTCATTTTTATTTTCATGCATAGAAGTATGCATAAAGGATAAATTTTTATATCAAAAGTGTTACTTTTATCATTTTTATTTTCATGCATAGAAGTATGCATAAAGGATAAATTTTTATATCAAAAGTGTTACTTTTTTCATTTTTATTTCATGCATAGAAGTATGCATAATGGATAAATTTTTATATCAAAAGTGTTACTCTTATCATATTTGAATTTCATGCATAAAGGATGCATAAAAGTTGATTATTTTGTTATAAAAGTGTGACTTTTATCATAATTGAATTTCATGCATAAAGGTATGCATAAAAGCTGATTATTTTATTATAAAAGTGTGACTTTTATTATATTTGAATTTCATGCATAAAGGTATGCATAAAAGCTGATTATTTTATTTTAAAAGTGTGACTTTTATTATAATTGGATTTCATGCATAGAGGTATGCATAAAAGATATTCTTTTATACTAAAAGTGTGATTTTCATCATAAATGGATTTTATGCATAACTTAGATGCATAAGAGAAATTCTTTTATTCTAAAAGTGTAATTCCTACCAAATTGAATTTATGCATAAGAAGATGCATAAAAGATTGATTTTTTCTTCGAAAGTATTAATCTCCTTAAATAGAATTTATGCATAAATAAATGTGTAAAGAAATCTTATATCAAATATAAGAATTCTCTTGTATTCTATAAATAGATATGAGATGTGATAGGATGTGATAAGAGGTGTATAAGATGTGACAAGAGGTGATAAGATGCTTATGAAATAAGTTATGAGGTGATAAGATGAATTAAGATTTGATAAGATGTGTATGGGATGAGGTAAGAAGTGTACGTGAAAGGATAAGATGTATATGGGTTGTGATAGGGCGAGAATGGATGTGATGTAAAAGATTAGATGTGAAGGCATATGGGATTATATGAATGGGAATGTGAAAATGGATGTATGTATGTGGATGTGTGGATGTATGTATGTGGATGTGTGGATGTGGAGATGGGAGTGTGGATGTATGTATGTGGATGTGTGGATGTGGAGATGGGAGTGTGGATATATGAATGTGGAAAGGGATGTATGCATGAAGATGTATATGCATAGATGTGAATGTGGATGTAGATGTATGCATGAAGATGTATATGCATAGATGTGAATGTGGATGTAGATGTGGATGTATAGATGTGAATGTGAATGTGGATGTATGCATGAGGATGTATATACATAGATGTGAATGTGGATGTAGATGTGGATGTATAGATGTGAATGGGAATGTGGATGTGGATGTATGTGAATGTGGATGTGAATGGGCATGGGAATGTGGATGTGAATGGGAATGTGGATGTGGATGTGGATGTATGTGAATGTGGATGTAGATGTGGATGTATAGATGTGAATGTGGATGTATGTATGTATCTGGATGTAGATGTGGATGTATAGATGTGAATGGGAATGTGGATGTGGATGTATGTGAATGTGGATGTAGATGTGAATGTATAGATGTGAATGTGGAATGTGGATGTGGATGGATGTATGTATGTGGATGTAGATGTGGATGAATAGATGTGAATGGGAATGTGGATGTGGATGTATGTATGTATGTGGATGTGGATGTATGAATGAGGACGTGATAGTGGATGTATGCATGTGGGTGTGGATGTATGGATGTGGATATGGATGTGTATGTATGAATGTGGATACGGGATGTGGATGTATAAACGAGGATGTGAAAATGGAGGTAAGCATGTAGATGTGGATGTATGGATGTGAATGTGGATGTGGATGTGGATGTATGGATGTGGATATGGATGTGAATATATAGATGTGAATGTGGATGTGGATATGGATGTGAATGTGGATGTGGATGTGGATGTATGGATGTGGATATGTGATGTGAAGGAATCTGAAGTGAAGAGATGGAAAATGATGTGATTGGATGAGTACATATATAAATGGAATGTGGAATAAGTAATGTGGATTAATGAGGGATAATGTGGAAAAATGAGAGTTAATATAGAAACTGTATTTGTAAACTATTGTAAATGCTGTTTGTAAATGGCTGTTTTATGTCAAGAATGCTGGGGAAAGCATTTTGACCGTCTTGTGATTAAGGTCATGGAGACCTAACTGTTAAAGTTGCAACTGCTGACGGAGAGTCAATGGAGAACGTCTCGCGTAGCAAGGTCGACCGAGGTCTTGACCAACCTCGGTGCGATTAAAATGATGAGCTTCCAGTACGGTGGATGAGGGGCCAAGGAAGCGGCCTATGAGTGAAGCGCTAGGTCACCTGCGAAGGATCCTAGAGGGTGCTGACCATACGGTGCTCGGGCTCTGGGTCGCCTAGGATACCCACACATGCGTCGAGGAAGATATTGGAACAAGGAGTAAGAGTTGTTTTGTGAAACCGGGCATGGATCTGGTTGATTGACCTTGCTGGTCTTCAATGGATGAGTCCATGGCTCTTTTTATGGATCTGTTGGTTGATCTTGCTGATTTTCAACGAGAGTCCATCTTGATTTTTACAAGTGATTATATTGCCGAGTATTATGGGCTAGGAACTATTGAAAAGGCCCCTGTGTGGACAGGTGGTGAGCGTTCTAGTTGCCAATGATGCCATAGATACTCTGATGAAGGAATGATGGGAAATTATGAATCAACCGGATAAAATGGAAGATTGTGATCAGTGGTACTATGGTTTCATTAAAGGATTGTTTTAAAGTTAACTGATGCTAAGAAAAAGGCAATTTCATATTGGGTGTGTAAGTGGTGTGGCTAGTTTTATGTTTGCATGAACTTCTGGCTAGGGGGCCTTGGAACTCTTTTCCTTGGTACCCGCGACAAAACCTAACCAAATTCCAAATTAGATCCCATCACTACAGTGGTTGGGCGGTTGGCTAACCCATGGGATCGGATGGGGTTAGGCTGGACTGATGGATCCATAAATCGAGACTCAACTTTTGTTATTACGATAGATAAAGTAAATCCCGGACAGTAATTGTTCTATGGATAGGAATCAACGGCTGTGCCTCTTGAATGGGGAAAAAAGCGTTGATCCCAATGATCCAAGTGCAAGTTTCTTCCTTGATCCGACCAAATATCTTATAGATGCAATTGGATCAGTTTGATCAGAAATGATCTTGACTACGTTAGAGTAAAAAGTTATCCTGGTGGAATCGCCCGTGCTTTCCGGTAAAGGAAGTTTTTTCGGGTTCGATTTTGGAACAACCGACGGATTAGTCTCTCATCCGGATATCCGTGGGTGAGGCCCCGAGTGTGGGACCCCTATCCCGCGCGAGAAGTGCTACTTCCGAATCCGTCGCATGGTGGGGACAGGGATCTCACAGTTGGTATGAGAGGCAGGTTAATAAGGATCAACCGAGAAGCCAAATATATCAAAAATTTATCAAGGATCAAAAAGGTTGTAATTGTGTGATATAATTCATACAATTTGATATTCAAACTGAAATTCATAATTTGGTAATTGGGTCTTCAGATGGAAGTACCGTAATTATATAGAATCCCTGACTTGCTTAAGGCCTAGACATGATGGTATTTACCTTATAATTCCAAGGGCCGTGACTACCCGTATATACCGAGAGTATACTGCAGTTCTTTACTGACAGTATATAGGAGTAAATCTAAGACTTGAAATTATAAGCGTTAATGCTATCTAGAGGATGATTTCGAATGTGGTTGATATGATTTTTAATTCTGTTTGAGAATTGATGAATTGATTTGGATTCTGATTGAAAAATGATGATCCCTGAAATTTGGTTGAAACGTAATAAGCTGAGCGAAACCTCAATGAGGATGAATGGGACGAGTCCCTCTGATGATATTCATAACTGAAATGATGATAATGATTTCAGCAAATAACTATGAGATTAGTGGATTGTGCTGTCAGATTGCTACTATTAATACTTGACCATTAGATCAAGTTAAGGGATGACAAATTGAGAACTTGAATGAAATTCCCGTGGAGGAATGTTCAGAAGGAAATTTTTCGGTCTAATGGACCATTATCATGTTAAAGATATGAATGATATGATCTGAATGAATTGTTGATGAGTTCTAATGGATATTTATCCCAGTATTCTGTTGGGTTGACCATAATATAAGGAACCCCAGAATAAAATTGGATCTTAAGAAAAAGAGTTACCCTCTACCTTGCGAGATGAGGACATCTCGCACTTTTTTAAGTGGAGTAGAATGTAAGATTCTCCCCCAGCTTTCGAGGTATACAGGAGTAAGAATCTCCCTTTCTGATCTTATAATTATTCTCTCTCTAAAATTTAAAAAAAGAGATTCTGTTTAGAAAAGGAAGAACCTTTTTCCTGAATACTTCTCAAGAGTCCCACCTGTTTTAAGGATTCATAACAATGAGTTCAGAAGTGAGAATCGATGTTTTGGATATCAAGGTTTTGGTCTTCATTCGAGTACGGCCCAAAAGAAGTTCTTTATCTCTTGGGAAGTATAAGAAGTTATCTCCCAGATATTGTGGACCAAAGAAAGTAGGTGATTTAGCTTACGAACTTCTTTTATCTCCTCATCTTAAAGTTCCGAATGCCTTCTATAGAAAAATGTGCCAAACCCAAATCATGGAAAGATGGTAAAACTTCAGTGGCAAGTTACCGTTGGCTTCTAAGTTACGCTAGCTCCTTTCTTTATGTAAGTCGTAACTTTTACTTGTCGTTCACAATAATCTTACTCCCATCGATCTCCTTTCTTTCTTAATCTCCTTCATGGCTTGGTAACAAGAATTAGTTTTATCCATAATGATTCCTCACCTTCAAGACGCAAGTGAGTCTGTGAAGAAGGATTTTATAGAACAGTATGAGCGCTCACTTTTCCCTCACTTGGGAACTTCTGTAGCTCAGACCAAATGGCGGACCTATCAAGACATAACTAGGATAACACCCTGGGGTCAGCAGCACTTTCGTAACAATGTCCACTTAGCCATGGTTATTGAAGCTTTGGGTTTGGGTCCCCGATACTATTGCGTCATGAGATCAAGGCATCTTGGGTTTTCTGAGCGGATCTTCTTACTGGCGTGTTTTCTTCCTCATGAGAAGATATGCCTTTACCCCGTTTTTGGCTTGCCTCTGAGAGGTCCTTTTGTTAGAATACCTCATACCACTGAGATAGGTGCGGCAATAACCAACAGAATTATTCCCATAGATGAGTTACCTTATACGTGCGCAGCTTGTGAGTGCTGCTTTTGTGATCATATGATGGACGGGCTTATGGAAGTGTAAAGAGTTCTTCTATCTTTACTGTATAAGTTTCGAGAATGAATAAAGTTTAAATCTTGTTCTTATCTTGCTCTCTTTGAGACTTTTCTTGGTGGTTAATCTTGATTAAAATTTTTCTCTAAGTCTCATATTCGTGCATCTTGCGAAATTATCCCAGTTTGCGAGATGAGGACATCTCGTGTTTTTTAAGTGGGGTAGAATGTAAGATTCCTCCCCCACCCCCTTTTTGATGTCTAGTATCTTCCCGTGTAATCAATCCCTCTTCAGAAATATAAAGACCTTGTTTCTAACTATTTTAACCTAGAGAGAGAAAATATTCTAGAGAGAGAATATTCAGAATTTTAATATTTTTGGATAGAAAGTTATCTCATCTTATTAAAATAAGTTCCCCTGAAACAGAAATTCAAAAAGAACTTTCCAATGTGCAATTGGAATTAATTAGAAATGGGTATAAAGGACCTTAGCCTAAGGGTCTGGATTTTCAAAAAATTTTGGATTATGGTCCAATTAAGGTTCCTATGGGCCAATAGCATCAATCCATGTGTAGGAAGGAGATAAATCCAATTTGTAAAGAAGATACCCAAAAAAATGAGTAAATCCATTCTGGATTAATTATCCAATTAGAGAATCATTTTGATTATTTCCTTAATGATAAGCTTTATCCCTTAGAAAAATTGAGATTTATCAGTCATAGTAGCGGAGCTATGGCAAAATTTCTATAAAAATTATGCATAAAATAATTTCATTCAAAGCATAAAAAGAGGACTTCCTACCATATTTTAGGAATTATCATCCTAGATTAATTGAAAGAATCTCATTATAATCATGGAAAAATTGAATTTTAATATTATGCATAAAGGATAAGTTTTTATATCAAAAGTGTTATTTTTACTATTTTTATTTCATGCATAGAAGTATGCATAATGGATAAATTTTTATATCAAAAGTGTTATTTTTACCATTTTTATTTTCATGCATAGAAGTATGCATAATGGATAAATTTTTATATCAAAAGTGTTACTTTTATCATTTTTACTTTCATGCATAGAAGTATGCATAATGGATAAATTTTTATATCAAAAGTGTTATTTTTTCATTTTTATTTTCATGCATAGAAGTATGCATAAAGGATAAATTTTTATATCAAAAGTGTTACTTTTATCATTTTTACTTTCATGTATAGAAGTATGCATAATGGATAAATTTTTATATCAAAAGTGTTATTTTTTTATTTTTATTTTCATGCATAGAAGTATGCATAAAGGATAAATTTTTATATCAAAAGTGTTACTTTTATCATTTTTACTTTCATGCATAGAAGTATGCATAATGGATAAATTTTTATATCAAAAGTGTTATTTTTTCATTTTTATTTTCATGCATAGAAGTATGCATAAAGGATAAATTTTTATATCAAAAGTGTTACTTTTATCATTTTTATTTTCATGCATAGAAGTATGCATAAAGGATAAATTTTTATATCAAAAGTGTTACTTTTTTCATTTTTATTTCATGCATAGAAGTATGCATAATGGATAAATTTTTATATCAAAAGTGTTACTCTTATCATATTTGAATTTCATGCATAAAGGATGCATAAAAGTTGATTATTTTGTTATAAAAGTGTGACTTTTATCATAATTGAATTTCATGCATAAAGGTATGCATAAAAGTTGATTATTCTATTATAAAAGTGTGACTTTTATTATATTTGAATTTCATGCATAAAGGTATGCATAAAAGTTGATTATTTTATTTTAAAAGTGTGACTTTTATTATAATTGGATTTCATGCATAGAGGTATGCATAAAAGATATTCTTTTATACTAAAAGTGTGATTTTCATCATAAATGGATTTTATGCATAACTTAGATGCATAAGAGAAATTCTTTTATTCTAAAAGTGTAATTCCTACCAAATTGAATTTATGCATAAGAAGATGCATAAAAGATTGATTTTTTCTTCGAAAGTATTAATCTCCTTAAATAGAATTTATGCATAAATAAATGTGTAAAGAAATCTTATATCAAATATAAGAATTCTCTTGTATTCTATAAATAGATATGAGATGTGATAGGATGTGATAAGAGGTGTATAAGATGTGACAAGAGGTGATAAGATGCTTATGAAATAAGTTATGAGGTGATAAGATGAATTAAGATTTGATAAGATGTGTATGGGATGAGGTAAGAAGTGTACGTGATAGGATAAGATGTATATGGGTTGTGATAGGGCGAGAATGGATGTGATGTAAAAGATTAGATGTGAAGGCATATGGGGTTATATGAATGGGAATGTGAAAATGGATGTATGTATGTGGATGTGTGGATGTATGTATGTGGATGTGTGGATGTGGAGATGGGAGTGTGGATGTATGTATGTGGATGCGTGGATGTGGAGATGGGAGTGTGGATATATGAATGTGAAAAGGGATGTATGCATGAAGATGTATATGCATAGATGTGAATGTGGATGTAGATGTATGCATGAAGATGTATATGCATAGATGTGAATGTGGATGTAGATGTGGATGTATAGATGTGAATGTGAATGTGGATGTATGCATGAGGATGTATATACATAGATGTGAATGTGGATGTAGACGTGGATGTATAGATGTGAATGAGAATGTGGATGTGAATGTATGTGAATGTGGATGTGAATGTGGATGTGAATGGGCATGGGAATGTGGATGTGAATGGGAATGTGGATGTGGATGTGGATGTATGTGAATGTGGATGTAGATGTGGATGTATAGATGTGAATGTGGATGTATGTATGTATCTGGATGTAGATGTGGATGTATAGATGTGAATGGGAATGTGGATGTGGATGTATGTGAATGTGGATGTAGATGTGAATGTATAGATGTGAATGTGGAATGTGGATGTGGATGGATGTATGTATGTGGATGTAGATGTGAATGGGAATGTGGATGTGGATGTATGTATGTATGTGGATGTGGATGTATGAATGAGGACGTGATAGTGGATGTATGCATGTGGGTGTGGATGTATGGATGTGGATATGGATGTGTATGTATGAATGTGGATACAGGATGTGGATGTATAAACGAGGATGTGAAAATGGAGGTAAGCATGTAGATGTGGATGTATGGATGTGAATGTGGATGTGGATGTGGATGTATGGATGTGGATATGGATGTGAATATATAGATGTGAATGTGGATGTGGATATGGATGTGAATGTGGATGTGGATGTGGATGTATGGATGTGGATATGTGATGTGAAGGAATCTGAAGTGAAGAGATGGAAAATGATGTAGCGCTAGGTCACCTGCGAAGGATCCTAGAGGGTGCTGACCATACGGTGCTCGGGCTCTGGGTCGCCTAGGATACCCACACGTGCGTCGAGGAAGATATTGGAACAAGGAGTAAGAGTTGTTTTGTGAAACCGGGCATGGATCTGGTTGATTGACCTTGCTGGTCTTCAATGGATGAGTCCATGGCTCTTTTTATGGATCTGTTGGTTGATCTTGCTGATCTTCAACGAGAGTCCATCTTGATTTTTACAAGTGATTATATTGCCGAGTATTATGGGCTAGGAACTATTGAAAAGGCCCCTGTGTGGACAGGTGGTGAGCGTTCTAGTTGCCAATGATGCCATAGATACTCTGATGAAGGAATGATGGGAAATTATGAATCAACCGGATAAAATGGAAGATTGTGATCAGTGGTACTATGGTTTCATTAAAGGATTGTTTTAAAGTTAGCTGATGCTAAGAAAAAGGCAATTTCATATTGGGTGTGAAGCTACTATTAATACTTGACCATTAGATCAAGTTAAGGGATGACAAATTGAGAACTTGAATGAAATTCCCGTGGAGGAATGTTCAGAAGGAAATTTTTCGGTCTAATGGACCATTATCATGTTAAAGATATGAATGATATGATCTGAATGAATTGTTGATGAGTTCTAATGGATATTTATCCCAGTATTCTGTTGGGTTGACCATAATATAAGGAACCCCAGAATAAAATTGGATCTTAAGAAAAAGAGTTACCCTCTACCTTGCGAGATGAGGACATCTCGCACTTTTTTAAGTGGGGTAGAATGTAAGATTCTCCCCCAGCTTTCGAGGTATACAGGAGTAAGAATCTCCCTTTCTGATCTTATAATTATTCTCTCTCTAAAATTTAAAAAAAGAGATTCTGTTTAGAAAAGGAAGAACCTTTTCCCTGAATACTTCTCAAGAGTCCCACCTGTTTTAAGGATTCATAACAATGAGTTCAGAAGTGAGAATCGATGTTTTGGATATCAAGGTTTTGGTCTTCATTCGAGTACGGCCCAAAAGAAGTTCTTTATCTCTTGGGAAGTATAAGAAGTTATCTCCCAGATTTTGTGGACCAAAGAAAGTATGTGAATTAGCTTACGAACTTCTTTTATCTCCTCATCTTAAAGTTCCGAATGCCTTCTATAGAAAAATGTGCCAAACCCAAATCATGGAAAGATGGTAAAACTTCAGTGGCAAGTTACCGTTGGCTTCTAAGTTACGCTAGCTCCTTTCTTTATGTAAGTCGTAACTTTTACTTGTCGTTCACAATAATCTTACTCCCATCGATCTCCTTTCTTTCTTAATCTCCTTCATGGCTTGGTAACAAGAATTAGTTTTATCCATAATGATTCCTCACCTTCAAGACGCAAGTGAGTCTGTGAAGAAGGATTTTATAGAACAGTATGAGCGCTCACTTTTCCCTCACTTGGGAACTTCTGTAGCTCAGACCAAATGGCGGACCTATCAAGACATAACTAGGATAACACCCTGGGGTCAGCAGCACTTTCGTAACAATGTCCACTTAGCCATGGTTATTGAAGCTTTGGGTTTGGGTCCCCGATACTATTGCGTCATGAGATCAAGGCATCTTGGGTTTTCTGAGCGGATCTTCTTACTAGCGTGTTTTCTTCCTCATGAGAAGATATGCCTTTACCCCGTTTTTGGCTTGCCTCTGAGAGGTCCTTTTGTTAGAATACCTCATACCACTGAGATAGGTACGGCAATAACCAACAGAATTATTCCCATAGATGAGTTACCTTATACGTGCGCAGCTTGTGAGTGCTGCTTTTGTGATCATATGATGGACGGGCTTATGGAAGTGTAAGAGTTCTTCTATCTTTACTGTATAAGTTTCGAGAATGAATAAAGTTTAAATCTTGTTCTTATCTTGCTCTCTTTGAGACTTTTCTTGGTGGTTAATCTTGATTAAAATTTTTCTCTATGTCTCATATTCGTGCATCTTGCGAAATTATCCCAGTTTGCGAGATGAGGACATCTCGTGTTTTTTAAGTGGGGTAGAATGTAAGATTCCTCCCCCACCCCCTTTTTGATGTCTAGTATCTTCCCGTGTAATCAATCCCTCTTCAGAAATATAAAGACCTTGTTTCTAACTATTTTAACCTAGAGAGAGAAAATATTCTAGAGAGAGAATATTCAGAATTTTAATATTTTTGGATAGAAAGTTATCTCATCTTATTAAAATAAGTTCCCCTGAAACAGAAATTCAAAAAGAACTTTCCAATGTGCAATTGGAATTAATTAGAAATGGGTATAAAGGACCTTAGCCTAAGGGTCTGGATTTTCAGAAATTTTTGGATTATGGTCCAATTAAGGTTCCTATGGGCCAATAGCATCAATCCATGTGTAGGAAGGAGATAAATCCAATTTGTAAAGAAGATACCCAAAAAAATGAGTAAATCCATTCTAGATTAATTATCCAATTAGAGAATCATTTTGATTATTTCCTTAATGATAAGCTTTATCCCTTAGAAAAATTGAGATTTATCAGTCATAGTAGCGGAGCTATGGCAAAATTTCTATAAAAATTATGCATAAAATAATTTCATTCAAAGCATAAAAAGAGGACTTCCTACCATATTCTAGGAATTATCATCCTAGATTAATTGAAAGAATCTCATTATAATCATGGAGAAATTGAATTTTAATATTATGCATAAAGGATAAGTTTTTATATCAAAAGTGTTATATTTACTATTTTTATTTCATGCATAGAAGTATGCATAATGGATAAATTTTTATATCAAAAGTGTTATTTTTACCATTTTTATTTTCATGTATAGAAGTATGCATAATGGATAAATTTTTATATCAAAAGTGTTACTTTTATCATTTTTACTTTCATGCATAGAAGTATGCATAATGGATAAATTTTTATATCAAAAGTGTTATTTTTTCATTCTTATTTTCATGCATAGAAGTATGCATAAAGGATAAATTTTTATATCAAAAGTGTTACTTTTATCATTTTTACTTTCATGTATAGAAGTATGCATAATGGATAAATTTTTATATCAAAAGTGTTATTTTTTCATTTTTATTTTCATGCATAGAAGTATGCATAAAGGATAAATTTTTATATCAAAAGTGTTACTTTTATCATTTTTACTTTCATGCATAGAAGTATGCATAATGGATAAATTTTTATATCAAAAGTGTTATTTTTTCATTTTTATTTTCATGCATAGAAGTATGCATAAAGGATAAATTTTTATATCAAAAGTGTTACTTTAATCATTTTTATTTTCATGCATAGAAGTATGCATAAAGGATAAATTTTTATATCAAAAGTGTTACTTTTATCATTTTTATTTCATGCATAGAAGTATGCATAATGGATAAATTTTTATATCAAAAGTGTTACTCTTATCGTATTTGAATTTCATGCATAAAGGATGCATAAAAGTTGATTATTTTGTTATAAAAGTGTGACTTTTATCATAATTGAATTTCATGCATAAAGGTATGCATAAAAGTTGATTATTTTATTATAAAAGTGTGACTTTTATTATATTTGAATTTCATGCATAAAGGTATGCATAAAAGTTGATTATTTTATTTTAAAAGTGTGACTTTTATTATAATTGGATTTCATGCATAGAGGTATGCATAAAAGATATTCTTTTATACTAAAAGTGTGATTTTCATCATAAATGGATTTTATGCATAACTTAGATGCATAAGAGAAATTCTTTTATTCTAAAAGTGTAATTCCTACCAAATTGAATTTATGCATAAGAAGATGCATAAAAGATTGATTTTTTCTTCGAAAGTATTAATCTCCTTAAATAGAATTTATGCATAAATAAATGTGTAAAGAAATCTTATATCAAATATAAGAATTCTCTTGTATTCTATAAATAGATATGAGATGTGATAGGATGTGATAAGAGGTGTATAAGATGTGACAAGAGGTGATAAGATGCTTATGAAATAAGTTATGAGGTGATAAGATGAATTAAGATTTGATAAGATGTGTATGGGATGAGGTAAGAAGTGTACGTGATAGGATAAGATGTATATGGGTTGTGATAGGGCGAGAATGGATGTGATGTAAAAGATTAGATGTGAAGGCATATGGGGTTATATGAATGGGAATGTGGAAATGGATGTATGTATGTGGATGTGTGGATGTGGAGATGGGAGTGTGGATGTATGTATGTGGATGTGTGGATGTGGAGATGGGAGTGTGGATATATGAATGTGGAAAGGGATGTATGCATGAAGATGTATATGCATAGATGTGAATGTGGATGTAGATGTATGCATGAAGATGTATATGCATAGATGTGAATGTGGATGTAGATGTGGATGTATAGATGTATAGATGTGAATGTGGATGTATGCATGAGGATGTATATGCATAGATGTGAATGTATAGATGTGAATGTGAATGTGGATGTATGCATGAGGATGTATATGCATAGATGTGAATGTGGATGTAGATGTGAATGTATAGATGTGAATGGGAATGTGGATGTGGATGTATGTGAATGTGGATGTGAATGGGAATGGGAATGTGGATGTGAATGGGAATGTGGATGTGGATGTGGATGTATGTGAATGTGGATGTAGATGTGGATGTATAGATGTGAATGTGGATGTATGTATGTATCTGGATGTAGATGTGGATGTATAGATGTGAATGGGAATGTGGATGTGGATGTATGTGAATATGGATGTAGATGTGAATGTATAGATGTGAATGTGGAATGTGGATGTGGATGGATGCATGTATGTGGATGTAGATGTGGATGTATAGATGTGAGTGGGAATGTGGATGTGGATGTATGTATGTATGTGGATGTGGATGTATGAATGAGGACGTGATAGTGGATGTATGCATGTGGGTGTGGATGTATGGATGTGGATATGGATGTGTATGTATGAATGTGGATACAGGATGTGGATGTATAAATGAGGATGTGAAAATGGAGGTAAGCATGTAGATGTGGATGTATGGATGTGAATGTGGATGTGGATGTGGATGTATGGATGTGGATATGTATGTGAATATATGGATGTGAATGTGAATGTGGATATGGATGTGAATGTGGATGTGGATGTGGATGTATGGATGTGGATATGTGATGTGAAGGAATCTGAAGTGAAGAGATGGAAAATGATGTGATTGGATGAGTACATATATAAATGGAATGTGGAATAAGTAATGTGGATTAATGAGGGATAATGTGGAAAAATGAGAGTTAATATAGAAACTGTATTTGTAAACTATTGTAAATGCTGTTTGTAAATGGCTGTTTTATGTCAAGAATGCTGGGGAAAGCATTTTGACCGTCTTGTGATTAAGGTCATGGAGACCTAACTGTTAAAGTTGCAACTGCTGACGGAGAGTCAATGGAGGACGTCTCGCGTAGCAAGGTCGACCGAGGTCTTGACCAGCCTCGGTGCGATTAAAATGGTGAGCTTCCGGTACGGTGGATGAGGGGCCAAGGAAGCGGCCTATGAGTGAAGCGCTAGGTCACTTGCGAAGGATCCTAAAAGGTGCTGACCATACAGTGCTCAGGCTCTGGGTCGCCTAGGATACCCACACGTGCGTCGAGGAAGATATTGGAACAAGGAGTAAGAGATGTTTTGTGAAACCGGGCATGGATCTGGTTGATTGACCTTGCTGGTCTTCAATGGATGAGTCCATGGCTCTTTATATGGATCTGTTGGTTGATCTTGCTGATCTTCAACGAGAGTCCATCTTGATTTTTACAAGTGATTATATTGCCGAGTATTATGGGCTAGGAACTATTGAAAAGGCCCCTGTGTGGACAGGTGGTGAGCGTTCTAGTTGCCAATGATGCCATAGATACTCCGATGAAGGAATGATGGGAAATTATGAATCAACTGGATAAAATGGAAGATTGTGATCAGTGGTACTATGATTTCATTAAAGGATTGTTTTAAAGTTAGCTGATGCTAAGAAAAAGGCAATTTCATATTGGGTGTGTAAGTGGTGTGGCTAGTTTTATGTTTGCATGAACTTCTAGCTAGGGGGCCTTGGAACTCTTTTCCTTGGTACCCGGGACAAAACCTAACCAAATTCCAAATTGGATCCCATCACTATAGTGGTTGGGCGGTTGGCTAACCCATGGGATCGGCGGATGGGGTTAGGCTGGACTGATGGATCCATAAATCGAGACTCAACTTTTGTTATTACGATAGATAAAGTAAATCCCGGACAGTAATTGTTCTATGGATAGGAATCAACGGCTGTGCCTCTTGAATGGGGAAAAAAGCGTTGATCCCAATGATCCAAGTGCAAGTTTCTTCCTTGATCCGACCAAATATCTTATAGATGCAATTGGATCAGTTTGATCAGAAATGATCTTGACTACGTTAGAGTAAAAAGTTATCATGGTGGAACCGCCCGTGCTTTCCGGTAAAGGAAGCTTTTCCGAGTTCGGTTTTGAAACAACCGACGGATTAGTCTCTCATCCGGATATCCGTGGGTGAGGCCCCGAGTGTGGGACCCGTGTCCCGCGCGAGAAGTGCTATTTCCGCTAGTATCCCAAATCCGTCTCGCATGGTGGGGACAGGGATCTCACAGTTGGTATTAGAGGCAGGTTAATAAGGATCAACCGAGAAGCCAAATATATCAAAAATTTATCAAGAATAAAAAAGGTTGTAATTGTGTGATATAATTCATACAATATGATATTCAAATTGAAATTCATAATTTGGTAATTGGGTCTTCAGATGGAAGTACCGTAATTATATAGAATCCCTGACTTGCTTAAGGCCTAGACATGATGGTATTTACCTTATAATTCCAAGGGCCGTGACTACCCGTATATACCGAGAGTATACTGTAGCTCTTTACTGACAGTATATACGAGTAAATCTAAGACTTGAAATTATAAGCGTTAATGCTATCCAGAGGATGATTTCGAATGTGGTTGATATGATTTTTAATTCTGTTTGAGAATTGATGAATTGATTTGGATTCTGATTGAAAAATGATGATCCCTGAAATTTGGTTGAAACGTAATAAGCTGAGCGAAACCTCAATGAGGATGAATGGGACGAGTCCCTCTGATGATATTGATAACTGAAATGATGATAATGATTTCAGCAAATCACTATGAGATTAGTGGATTGTGCTGTCAGATTGCTACTATTAATACTTGACCGTTAGATCAAGTTAAGGGATGACAAATTGAGAACTTGAATGAAATTCCCGTGGAGGAATGTTCAGAAGGAAATTTTTCGGTCTAATGGACCATTATCATGTTAAAGATATGAATGATATGATCTGAATGAATTGTTGATGAGTTCTAAGGGATATTTATCCCAGTATTCTGTTGGGTTGACCAGAATATAAGGAACCCCAGAATAAAATTGGATCTTAAGAAAAAGAGTTACCCTCTACCTTGCGAGATGAGGACATCTCGCACTTTTTTAAGTGGGGTAGAATTTAAGATTCTCCCCCAGCATTCGAGGTATACAGGAGTAAGAATCTCCCTTTCTGATCTTATAATTATTCTCTCTCTAAAATAAAAAAAAAGATTCTGTTTAAAAAAAGAAGAACCTTTTCCCTGAATACTTCTCAAGAGTCCCACCTGTTTTATGGATTCAGAACAATGAGTTCAAAAGTGAGAATCGATGTTTTGGATATCAAGGTTTTGGTCTTCATTCGAGTACGGCCTAAAAGAAGTTCTTTATCTCTTGGGAAGTATAAAAAGTTATCTCCCAGATATTGTGGACCAAAGAAAGTAGGTGATTTAGCTTACGAACTTCTTTTATCTCCTCATCTCAAAGTTCTGAATGCCTTCTATAGAAAAATGTGCCAAACCCAAATCATGGAAAGACGGTAAAACTTCAGTGGCAAGTTACTGTTGACTTCTAAGTTACGCTAGCTCCTTTCTTTATATAAGTCGTAACTTCACTGTAATCTTACTCCCATCGATCTCCTTTCTTTCTTAATCTCCTTCATGGCTTGGCAACAAGAATTAGTTTTATCCATAATGATTCCTCACCTTCAAGACGCAAGTGAGTTTGTGAAGAAGGATTTTATAGAACAGTATGAGCGCTCACTTTTCCCTCCCTTGGGAACTTCTGTAGCTCAGACCAAATGGCGGACCTATCAAGACATAACTAGGGTAACACCCTGGGGTCAGCAACACTTTCGTAACAAATGTCCACTTAGCCATGGTTATTGAAGCTTTGGGTTTGGGTCCCCGATACTACTGCGTCATGAGATCAAGGCATCTTGGGTTTTCTGAGCGGGTCTTCTTACTGGCGTGTTTTCTTCCTCATGAGAAGATATGCCTTTACCCCGTTTTTGGCTTGCCTCTGAGAGGTCCTTTTGTTAGAATACCTCATACCATTGAGATAGGTGCGGCAATAACCAACAGAATTATTCCCATAGATGAGTTACCTTATACGTGCACAGCTTGTGAGTGCTGCTTTTGTGATCATATGATGGACGGGCTTATGGAAGTGTAAAGAGTTCTTCTATCTTTACTGTATAAGTTCCGAGAATGAATAAAGTTTAAATCTTGTTCTTATCTTGCTCTCTTTGAGACTTTTCTTGGTGGTTAATCTTGATTAAAATTTTTCTCTAAGTCTCATATTCGTGCATCTTGCGAAATTACCCCAGTTTGCGAGATGAAGACATCTCGCGTTTTTTAAGTGGGGTAGAATGTAAGATTCCTCCCCCACCCCCTTTTTGATGTCTAGTATCTTCCCCTGTAATCAATCCCTCTTCAGAAATATAAAGACCTTGTTTCTAACTATTTTAACCTAGAGAGAGAAAATATTCTAGAGATAGAATATTCAGAATTTTAATATTTTTGGATAGAAAGTTATCTCATCTTATTAAAATAAGTTCCCCTGAAACAGAAATTCAAAAAGAACTTTCCAATGTGCAATTGGAATTAATTAGAAATGGGTATAAAGGACCTTAGCCTAAGGGTCTAGATTTTCAGAAATTTTTGGATTATGGTCCAATTAAGGTTCCTATGGGCCAATAGCATCAATCCATGTGTAGGAAGGAGATAAATCCAATTTGTAAAGAAGATACCCAAAAAAGTGAGTAAATGCTCACATAAGATGAAGAGTTGAAAATGTACAATGTTTATTAGTAAAAAACTATGAGCAATATTAAAAATATGAGATATGTAAGGAAGGGGAGTTCTTTAAAGGAGGTGCATATTTCACATAAGATGAAGAGTTGAAAATGTACAAGGTTTATTAGTAAAAAACTATGAGCAATATAAAAATATGACATATGTAAGGAAGAGGAGTTCTTTAAAGGAGGTGCATATTTCACATAAGATGAAGAGTTGAAAATGTACAAGGTTTATTAGTAAAAAACTATGAGCAATATTAAAAATATGACATATGTAAGGAAGGGGAGTTCTTTAAAGGAGGTGCATATTTCACATGCTTGAATGAGTTTTAAACTCATAAAAATTGAGATATTTCATCTCTCCTCTCTCCTAATTCAAGTCTAGTTCCAAAAAGTTAGCTTAACTAACCTAAAAATGGTCAAAAATTGACCAAACTGATTTGGAAAGTTCTAGAATCAGTTTGTTTTGGTTAGGAGCTCAATTTTTCCTATAAATAGAAGCCTCCCCCTTGTTGAAAAATAGATAGTGTTTATGCATCGTTACTCTACTCCACCTAAGCCAAGAACTGTGAATTCATTTAATAATTCACTAGTTTTTGGAGCTTCCCTCTTTCTTCAATCCCTATTAGTGGCTCCATCAACATACTTAACCAATTGATTGGTTGGGGGCCTCTACCGTGAACAAAGAATCAAGCAATTTGTAAGGTAATTAGTGAATATTGATCTTTTCTATAATTTCTCAATGTTTCTCTCTTCTCAACCCCTCTCAAGCTTGAGAAGCTTAATTGGTATGGTTTTTTAAATGCTATTGAAGTTAATTGGTGAATAGTAGTGAAGAGTTACATAATTTGATGAATGCTATTGAAGTTAATTAATTAATGATAGTAAAGAATTATATAAATTTCTATTTATGTTTAAATTCTAATGGTTTTATGTAATTTCTCTCTCTCACTCAAGAAATGGTCATACTCATAACCCATTCTCAATCCAAATGAAGCTTTTCATAAAGCTTTTCCTTAACCCAAGATTAAGCTATGCTTGAGGCCAAATTAATGGCTTTTTTCTATGCTTTTAGTTTATGTATATTGATGATTCAATCCATTATGGATTAATTATCCAATTAGAGAATCATTTTGATTATTTTCTTAATGATAAGCTTTATCCCTTAGAAAAATTGAGATTTATCAGTCATAACAGCGAAGCTATGGCAAAATTTCTATAAAAATTATGCATAAAATAATTTCATTCAAAGCATAAAAAGAGGACTTCCTACCATATTCTAGGAATTATCATCCTAGATTAATTGAAAGAATCTCATTATAATCATGGAGAAATTGAATTTTAATATTATGCATAAAGAAGAAGTTTTTATATCAAAAGTGTTATTTTTACTATTTTTATTTCATGCATAGAAGTATGCATAATGGATAAATTTTTATATCAAAAGTGTTACTTTTACCATTTTATTTTCATGTATAGAAGTATGCATAATGGATAAATTTTTATATCAAAAGTGTTACTTTTATCATTTTTACTTTCATGCATAGAAGTATGCATAATGGATAAATTTTTATATCAAAAGTGTTATTTTTTTATTTTTATTTTCATGCATAGAAGTATGCATAAAGGATAAATTTTTATATCAAAAGTGTTACTTTTATCATTTTTACTTTCATGCATAGAAGTATGCATAATGGATAAATTTTTATATCAAAAGTGTTATTTTTTTATTTTTATTTTCATGCATAGAAGTATGCATAAAGGATAAATTTTTATACCAAAAGTGTTACTTTTATCATTTTTATTTTCATGCATAGAAGTATGCATAAAGGATAAATTTTTATATCAAAAGTGTTACTTTTAATCATTTTTTTTCATGCATAGAAGTATGCATAATGGATAAATTTTTATATCAAAAGTATTACTTTTATCATATTTGAATTTCATGCATAAAGGATGCATAAAAGTTGATTATTTTGTTATAAAAGTGTGACTTTTATTATAATTGAATTTCATGCATAAAGGTATGCATAAAAGTTGATTATTCTATTATAAAAGTGTGACTTTTATTATATTTGAATTTCATGCATAAAGGTATGCATAAAAGTTGATTATTTTATTTTAAAAGTGTGACTTTTATTATAATTGGATTTCATGCATAGAGGTATGCATAAAAGATATTCTTTTATACTAAAAGTGTGATTTTCATCATAAATGGATTTTATGCATAACTTAGATGCATAAGAGAAATTCTTTTATTCTAAAAGTGTAATTCCTACCAAATTGAATTTATGCATAAGAAGATGCATAAAAGATTGATTTTTTCTTCGAAAGTATTAATCTCCTTAAATAGAATTTATGCATAAATAAATGTGTAAATAAATATTATATCAAATATAAGAATTCTCTTGTATTCTATAAATAGATATGAGATGTGATAGGATGTGATAAGAGGTGTATAAGATGTGACAACAAGAGGTGATAAGATGCTTATGAAATAAGTTATGAGGTGATAAGATGAATTAAGATTTGATAAGATGTGTATGGGATGAGGTAAGAAGTGTATGTGATAGGATAAGATGTATATGGGTTGTGATAGGGCGAGGATGGATGTGATGTAAAAGATTAGATGTGAAGGCGTATGGGTTTATATGAATGGGAATGTGGAAATGGATGTATATATGTGGATGTGTGGATGTATGTATGTGGATGTGTGGATGTGGAGATGGGAGTGTGGATGTATGTATGTGGATGTGTGGATGTGGAGATGGGAGTGTGGATGTATGAATGTGGAAAGGGATGTATGCATGAAGATGTATATGCATAGATGTGAATGTGGATGTAGATGTATGCATGAAGATGTATATGCATAGATGTGAATGTGGATGTAGATGTGGATGTATAGATGTGAATGTGAATGTGGATGTATGCATGAGGATGTATATGCATAGATGTGAATGTGGATGTAGATGTGGATGTATAGATGTGAATGGGAATGTGGATGTGGATGTATGTGAATGTGGATGTGAATGGGAATGGGAATGTGGATGTGAATGGGAATGTGGATGTGGATGTGGATGTATGTGAATGTGGATGTAGATGTGGATGTATAGATGTGAATGTGGAATGTGGATGTGGATGTATGTATGTATCTGGATGTAGATGTGGATGTATAGATGTGAATGGGAATGTGGATGTGGATGTATGTGAATGTGGATGCAGATGTGAATGTATAGATGTGAATGTGGAATGTGGATGTGGATGGATGTATGTATGTGGATGTAGATGTGGATGTATAGATGTGAATGGGAATGTGGATGTGGATGTATGTATGTATGTGGATGTGGATGTATGAATGAGGACGTGATAGTGGATGTATGCATGTGGGTGTGTATGGATGTGGATATGTATGTGTATGTATGAATGTGGATACGAGATGTGGATGTATAAATGAGGATGTGAAAATGGAGGTAAGCATGTAGATGTGGATGTATGGATGTGAATGTGGATGTGGATGTGGATGTATGGATGTGGATATGGATGTGAATATATGATATGTGATGTGAAGGAATCTGAAGTGAAGAGATGGAAAATGATGTGATTGGATGAGTACATATATATATGGAATGTGGAATAAGTAATGTGGATTAATGAGGGATAATGTGGAAAAATGAGAGTTAATATAGAAACTGTATTTGTAAACTATTGTAAATGCTGTTTATAAATGGCTGTTTTATGTCAAGAATGCTGGGGAAAGCATTTTGACCGTCTTGTGATTAAGGTCCTGGAGACCTAACTGTTAAAGTTGCAACTGCTGACGGAGAGTCAATGGAGGACGTCTCGCGTAGCAAGGTCGACCGAGGTCCTGACCAGCCTCGGTGCGATTAAAATGGTGAGCTTCCGGTACGGTGGATGAGGGGCCAAGGAAGCGGCCTATGAGCTAGGTCACCTACGAAGGATCCTAGAGGGTGCTGACCATACGCTGCTCGGGCTCTGGGTTGCCTACGATACCCACACGTGCATCGAGGAAGATATTGGAACAAGGAGTAAGAGATGTTTTGTGAAACCGGGCATGGATCTGGTTGATTGACCTTGCTGGTCTTCAATGGATGAGTCCATGGCTCTTTATATGGATCTGTTGGTTGATCTTGCTGATCTTCAACGAGAGTCCATCTTGATTTTTACAAGTGATTATATTGCCGAGTATTATGGGCTAGGAACTATTGAAAAGGCCCCTGTGTGGACAGGTGGTGAGCGTTCTAGTTGCCAATGATGCCATAGATACTCTGATGAAGGAATGATGGGAAATTATGAATCAACCGGATAAAATGGAAGATTGTGATCAGTGGTACTATGGTTTCATTAAAGGATTGTTTTAAAGTTAGCTGATGCTAAGAAAAAGGCAATTTCAGATTGGGTGTGTAAGTGGTGTGGCTAGTTTTATGTTTGCATGAACTTCTGGCTAGGGGGCCTTGGGACTCTTTTCCTTGGTACCCGGGACAAAACCTAACCAAATTCCAAATTGGATCCCATCACTACAGTGGTTGGGCGGTTGGCTAACCCATGGGATCGGATGGGGTTAGGCTGGACTGACGGATCCATAAATCGAGACTCAACTTTTGTTCTTACGATAGATAAAGTAAATCTCGGATAGTAATTGTTCTATGGATAGGAATCAACGGCTATGCCTCTTGAATGGGGAAAAAAGCGTTGATCCCAATGATCCAAGTACAAGTTTCTTCCTTGATCCGACCAAATATCTTATAGATGCAATTGGATCAGTTTGATCAGAAATGATCTTGACTACGTTAGAGTAAAAAGTTATCCTGGTGGAATCGCTCGTGCTTTCCGGTAAAGGAAGTTTTTCCGGGTTCGGTTTTGGAACAACCGACGGATTAGTCTCTCATCCGGATATCCGTGGGTGAGGCCCCGAGTGTGGGACCCCTGTCTCGCGCGAGAAGTGCTACTTTCGCTGCTAGTACCCCGAGTCCGTCGCATGGTGGGGACAGGGATCTCACATTGAAGATCAGCAAGATCAACCAACAGATCCATAAAAAGAGCCATGGACTCATCCATTGAAGACCAGCAAGGTCAATCAACCAGATAAAAACAACTCTTACTCCTTGTTCCAAAATCTTCCTCGACGCACGCGTGGGTATCCTAGGCGACCCAGAGCCCGAGCACCGTATGGTCAGCACCCTCTAGGATCTTTCGCAGGTGACCTAGCACTTCATTCATAGGCCGCTTCCTTGGTCCCTCATCCACCCTACCGGAAGCTCACCATTTTAATCGAACCGAGGCTGGTCAAGACCTCGGCCGACCTTGCTACGCGAGACGTCCTCCATTGACTCTCCGTCCAGCAGTTGCAACTTTATCAGTTAGGTCTCCATAACCTTAATCACAAGACGGTCAAAATGCTTCCCCAACATTCTTGACATAAAACATCCATTTACAAACAGCATTTACAAACAGTTTACAAATACAATTTCTATATTAACTCTCATTTTTCCATATTATTCCTCATTAATCCACATTACTTATTCCACATTCCATTTATGTGTGTACTCATCCAATCACATCATTTTCCATCTCTTCACTTCAGATTCCTTCACATCACATATCATAATTTCACATCCATATCCACATCCATACATCCACATCCACATCCACATTCACATCCATACATCCACATCTACATGCTTACCTCCATTTTCACATCCTCATTTATACATCCACATCCCATATCCACATTCATACATACACATCCATATCCACATCCATACATCCACATCCACATGCATACATCCACTATCACGTCCTCATTCATACATCCACATCCACATACATACATACATCCGCATCCACATTCCCATTCACATCTATACATCCACATCTACATCCACATACATACATACATTACATCCACATCCACATTCCACATTCCACATTCCCATTCACATCTATACATCCACATTCCACATTCCACATTCCCATTCACATCTATACATCCACATCTACATCCACATACATACATACATCCACATCCACATTCCACATTCACATCTATACATCCACATCTACATCCACATTCACATACATCCACATCCACATTCCCATTCACATCTATACATCCACATCTACATCCACATACATACATACATCCACATCCACATTCCACATTCACATCTATACAGCCACATTCACATCTATGCATATACATCTTCATGCATACATTCATTTTCACATTCATACACCCACATCCACATGCATATATCCGCTATCACATCCTCATTCATACATCCACATACATACATACATACATCCGCATCCACATTTCCATTCACATCTATACATCCACATCTACATCCACATACATACATATATCCACATTCACATCTATACATCCACATCTACATCTACATCCACATTCACATACATCCACATCCACATTCCCATTCACATCTATACATCCACATCTACATCCACATTCACATACATACATATATCCACATCCACATACATACATATATCCACATACATCCATATATCCACATACATACATATATCCACATACATATACATCCACATACATACATATATCCACATCCACATTACACATTCACATCTATACAGCCACATCTACATCCACATTCACATCTATGCATATACATCTTCATGCATACATCCATTTTCACATTCATACATCCACACTCCAATCTCCACATCCACACATCCACATACATACATCCATTTCCACATTCCCATTCATATAACCCCATATGCCTTCACATCTAATCTTTTACATCACATCCACTCTCGCCCTATCACAACCCATATACATCTTATCCTATCACATACACTTCTTACCTCATCCCATACACATCTTATCACATCTTAATTCATCTTATCACCTCCTAACTTATTTCATAAGCATCTTATCACCTCTTATCACATCTTATACATCTCTTATCACATCCTATCACATCTCATATCTATTTATAGAATACAAGAGAATTCTTATATTTGATATAAGATTTCTTTACACATTTATTTATGCATAAATTCTATTTAAGGAGATTAATACTTTCGAAGTAAAAATTAATCTTTTATGCATCTTCCTATGCATAAATTCATTTTAAATGAAAATGACACTTTTGAATTAAATTTCAATCTTTTATGCATTTTCCTATGCATAAGTTCAATTTAGATGAGAATGACACTTTTGAATTAAAAATCAATCTTTATGCATCTTCTTATGCATAAATTCAATTTGCTAGGAATTACACTTTTAGAATAAAAGTAGAATAAAAGAATTTCTCTTATGCATCTAAGTTATGCATAAAATCCATTTATGATAAAAAATCACACTTTTAGTATAAAAAGAATATCTTTTATGCATACCTCTATGCATGAAATTCAATATGATAAATGTAACACTTTTACATTAAAATAATCAACTTTTATGCATACCTCTATGCATGAAATCCAATATGATAAATGTAACACTTTTACAATAAAATAATCAACTTTTATGCATACCTCTATGCATGAAATTCAATTATGATAAAAGTAACACTTTTATATTAAAATAATAATCTTTTATGCATACCTCTATGCATGAAATCTAATTATGATAAAAGTAACACTTTTATGTTAAAATAATAAACGTTTATGCATACCTCTATGCATGAAAATCAATTATGCATAATATAAAAATTAATTTCTCTATGATTACAATGAATATCTTTCAATTAATCTAGGATGATAATTCCTAGAATATGGTAAGAAGTCCTCTTTTTATGCTTTGAATGAAATTATTTTATGTGTAATTTTTATAAAAAATTCGCCATAGCTCCGCTGCTATTGACTGATAAATCTCAATTTTTCTAAGGAATAAAGCTTATCATTAAGGAAATAATTAGAATGATCCCTAATTGGATCATTAATCCATAATGGATTGAATCATCAATATACATAAACTAAAAGCATAGAAAGAAGCCATTAATTTGGCCTCAAGCATAGATTAATCTTGGATTAAGGAAAAGCTTTATGAAAAGCTTCATTTGGATTGAGAATGGATCATGAGTATGACCATTTCTTGAGTGAGAGAGAATTTACATAAAAACCATTTGAATTAAGTATAAATGAAAATTTATGTAATTCTTAACTATCATTAATCAATTAACTTCAATAGCATTCATCAAATTATGTAGCTCTTCACTACTATTCATCAATTAACTTCAATAGCATTCAAAAACCATTCTAATTAAGCTTCTCAAGCTTGAGAGGGGTTGAGAAGAGAGAAGCATTGAGAAATTATAGAAAAGATCAAAATTCACCATTTACCTTACAATTTGCTTGATTCTTTGTTCACGGTAGAGGCCCCCAACCAATCAATTAGTTAAGTATGTTGATGGAGCCACCAATGGGGATTGAAGAAAGTGGGAAGCTCCAATTTCTTCAATTTGGAGAGAATTTTAGAGAATAGTAGAAATTAGCATTATTTCAGCATAACTCTAGTATAGTAAAATTCTTCTATCTTTTTTTCAAAGGACTCATGTTCTATTTATAGGAGAGGGAAGCTCTAACCAAAGCTAACTGAATTCTAGAATTTTCCAAATTCAGTTTTGTTGAATTTGGACTAGATTTGGACCTAGTTTGGTTACTTTTTGATTTGGTTTGGTTCCATTTTGATTTGATTTGGTTCAAGAGAGAGGAGAGATAAAAATATCACATTATTTTTGAGTTTTAAACTCATTCAAGCATGTGAAATATGCACCTCCTTTAAAGAACTCCCCTTTCTTACATATGTGTCAAAATGGAATCATTATACCCAAAATATCTCGTATTTTTAATATTGCTCATAGTTTTTTACTAATAAACCTTGTACATTTTCAACTCTTCATCTTATGTGAGCATTTACTCATTTTTGGATACCCAAAATATCTCATATTTTTAATATTGCTCATAGTTTTTTACTAATAAACCTTGTACATTTTCAATCTTCATCTTATGTGAGCATTTACTCATTTTTGGATACCCAAAATATCTCATATTTTTAATATTGCTCATAGTTTTTTACTAATAAACCTTGTATATTTTCAACTCTTCATCTTATGTGAGCATTTACTCATTTTTGGGTATCTTCTTTTACAAATTGGATTTATCTCCTCCCTACACATGGATTGATGCTATTGGCCCATAGGAACCTTAATTGGACCATAATCCAATTTTTTTGAAAATCCTTTATGCATACTTCTATGCATGAAAATAAAAATGATAAAAGTAACACTTTTGATATAAAAATTTATCCTTTATGCATACTTCTATGCATGAAAATAAAAATGATAAAAATAACACTTTTGATATAAAAACTTATCCTTTATGCATACTTCTAAGCATGAAAATAAAAATTGATAAAAGTAACACTTTTGATATAAAAATTTATCCTTTATGCATACTTCTATGCATGAAAATAAAAAATGATAAAAATAACACTTTTGATATAAAAATTTATCCTTTATGCATACTTCTATGCATGAAAATAAAATTTGATAAAAGTAACACTTTTGATATAAAAATTTATCCTTTATGCATACTTCTATGCATGAAAATAAAATTTGATAAAATTAACACTTTTGATATAAAAATTTATCCTTTATGCATACTTCTATGCATGAAAATAAAAATGATAAAAATAACACTTTTGATATAAAAATTTATCCTTTATGCATACTTCTATGCATGAAAATAAAAATTAAAAAAAGTAACACTTTTGATATAAAAATTTATCCTTTATGCATACTTCTATGCATGAAAATAAAAATGATAAAAGTAACACTTTTGATATAAAAATTTATCCTTTATGGATAATATAAAAATTTAATTTCTCCATGATTACAATGAAATTCTTTTAATTAATCTAGGATGATAATTCCTAGAATATGGTAGGAAGTCCTCTTTTCATGCTTTGAATGAAATTATTTTATGTGTAAATTTTTATAAAATTTTGCTATAGCTTCGCTGCTATGACTGATAAATCTCAATTATTTTAAAAGATAAAGCTTATCTTTAAGGGAATGATTAGAATGATCCCTAATTGGATCATTAACCCATAATGGATTGAATCAAAAATAATCATGAAATACATAAACTAAAAGCATAGAAAAAAAATCATTAATTTGGTCTCAAGCATAGATTAATCTTGGATTAAGGAAAAGCTTTATGAAAAGCTTCATTTGGATTGAGAATGGGTCATGAGTATAACCATTTCTTGAGTGAGAGAGAGAAATTACATAAAAACCATTAGAATTTAAACATAAATGAAAATTTATGTAATTCTTTACTATCATTAATCAATTAACTTCAATAGCATTCATCAAATTATGTAACTCTTCACTACGATTCATCAATTAACTTCAATAGCATTTAAAAACCATACCAATTAAGCTTCTCAAGCTTGAGAGGGGTTAAAAAGAGAGACATTGAGAAATTATAGAAAAGATCAATATTTACTAATTACCTTACAAATTGCTTGATTCTTTGTTCACGGTAGAGGCCCCCAACCAATCAATTGGTTTAGTATGTTGATGGAGCCACCAATGGGGATTGAAGAAAGAAGGAAGTGTAAAAAACTAGTGAATTATTAATGAATTCACAGTTCTTGGCTTAGGTGAAGTAGAGTAACAATGCATTAAACATTGTTGAGTTTCAACAAAGGGGAAGGCCTCTATTTATAGGAAAAAGTGAGTTCCTAACCAAACAAACTGATTCTAGAATTTTTCAACTTAGTTTGGTCAATTTTTGACCATTTTTAGGTCAGTTCAGCTAACTTTTTGTAACTAGACTTGAATTAGGAGAGAGGAGAGATAAAATATCTCAATTTTTATGAGTTTAAAACTCATTCAAGCATGTGAAATATGCACCTCCTTTAAAGAACTCCCCTTCCTTACATATTTGTCAAAATGGAATCATTATACCCAAAATATCTCATATTTTTAATATTGCTCATAGTTTTTTACTAATAAACCTTGTACATTTTCAACTCTTCATCTTATGTGAAATATGCACCTCCTTTAAAGAACTCCCCTTCCTTACATATGTGTCAAAATGGAATCATTATACCCAAAATATCTCATATTTTTAATATTGCTCATAGTTTTTTACTAATAAACCTTGTACATTTTCAACTCTTCATCTTATGTGAAATATGCACCTCCTTTAAAGAACTCCCCTTCCTTACATATGTGTCAAAATGGAATCATTATACCCAAAATATCTCATATTTTTAATATTGCTCATAGTTTTTTACTAATAAACCTTGTACATTTTCAACTCTTCATCTTATGTGAGCATTTACTCATTTTTAGGTATCTTCTTTTACAAATTGGATTTATCTCCTCCCTACACATGGATTGATGCTATTGGCCCATAGGAACCTTAATTGGACCATAATCCAAAAATTTCTGAAAATCTAGACCCTTAGGCTAAGGTCCTTTATACCCATTTCCAATTAATTCCAATTGCACATTGGAAAGTTCTTTTTTGAATTTCTGTTTCAAGGAAACTTATTTTAATAAGATGAGATAATTTTCTATCCAAAAATATTAAAAATCTGAATATTCTCTCTCTAGAATATTTTCTCTCTCTAGGTTAAAACAGTTAGAAACAAGTCTTTTATATTTCTGAAGAGGGATTGATTACAGGGGAAGATGCTGGACATTTTGAGAGGCTGGGGAGGAATCTTACATTCTCCCCCACTTGAAAAACGCGAGATGCCCTCATCTCGCAAACAGGGGGTAATTTCGCAAGATGCACAAGTATGAGACTGAGAGAAATTTTTTAATTAAGATTAACCACCAAGAAAAGTCTCAAAGAGAGTAAGGGTCAAGACAAGAACAAGATTTAAACTTTATTCATTCTTGGAACATATACAGTTTAAAGATAGAAGAACTCTTTACACTTCCATAAGCCCGTCCATCATATGATCACAAATGTGAGATCCCTGTTCCCACCATGCGACGGATTCAGGGTACTAGTAGCGGAAGTAGCACTTCATGCACGGGGCAGGGACCCACACTCGGGGCCTCGCCCACGGATATCCGGATAAGAGACTAATCCGTCGGTTGTTCCAAAACCGAACCCGGAAATACTTCCTTTACCGGAAAGCACGGGCATTTCCACCAGGATAACTTTTTACTCTAACGTAGTCAAGATCATTTCTGATCAAACTGGTCCAATTGCATCTATAAGATATTTGGTCGGATCAAGGAAGAAACTTGCACTTGGATCATTGGAATCAACGCTTTTTTCCCCATTCAAGAGGCACAGCCGTTGATTCCTATCCATAGAACAATTACTGTCCGGAATTTAATTTATCTATCGTAATAACAAAAGTTGAGTCTCGATTTATGGATTCATCAGTCCAGCCTAACCCCATCCGATCCCATGGGTTAGCCAACTGCCCAACCACTGTAGTAATGGGATCCAATTTGGAATTTGGTTAGGTTTTGTCCCGGGTACCAAGGAAAAGAGTTCCAAGGCCCCCTAGCCGGAAGTTCATGCAAACATAAAACTAGCCACACCACTTACACACCCAATATGAAATTGCCTTTTTCTTAGCATCAGCTAACTTTAAAACAATCCTTTAATGAAACCATAGTACCACTGATCACAATCTTCCAATTTATCCAGTTGATTCATAATTTCCCATCATTCCTTCATCAGAGTATCTATGGCATCATTGGCAACTAGAATGCTCACCACCTGTCCACACAGGGGCCTTTTCAATAGTTCCTAGCCCATAATACTCGACAATATAATCACTTATAAAAATCAAGATGGACTCTCGTTGAAGATCAGCAAGATCAATCGACAGATCCATATAAAGAGCCATGGACTCATCCATTGAAGACCAGCAAGGTCAATCAACCAGATCCATGCCCGGTTTCACAAAACAACTCTTACTCCTTGTTCCAATATCTTCCTCGACGCACGTGTGGGTATCCTAGGCGACCCAGAGCCCGAGCACCGTATGGTCAGCACTCTCTAGGATCCTTCGTTTCGCAGGTGACCTAGCGCTTCACTCATAGGCCGCTTCCTTGGTCCCTCATCCACCGTATCGGAAGCTCACCATTTTTAATCGAACCGAGGCTGGTCAAGACCTCGGCCGACGACCTTGCTACGCGAGACGTCCTCCATTGACTCTCCGTCTCAGCAGTTGCAACTTTAACAGTTAGGTCTCACATTATCCCTCATTAATCCACATTACTTATTCCACATTCCATTTATATATGTACTCATCCAATCACATCATTTTCCATCTCTTCACTTCAGATTCCTTCACATCACATATCATATATTCACATCCATATCCACATCCATACATCCACATCCACATCCACATTCACATCCATACATCCGCATCTACATGCTTACCTCCATTTTCACATCCTCATTTATACATCCACATCCCGTATCCACATTCATACATACACATCCATATCCACATCCATACATCCACACCCACATGCATACATCCACTATTACGTCCTCATTCATACATCCACATCCACATACATACATACATCCACATCCACATTCTCATTCACATCTATACATCCACATCTAAATTCACATACATCCACATTCCCATTCACATACATCCACATTTCCATTCACATCTATACATCCACATCTACATCCACATACATACATACATCCACATTCCACATTCTACATACATACATACATCCACATCTACATACATACATACATCCACATCCACATTCCACATTCACATCTATACATCCACATCTACATCCACATTCACATCCACATCCACATTCACATACATCCACATCCACATTCCCATTCACATCTATACATCCACATCTACATCCACATTCACATCTATGCATATACATCTTCATGCATACATCCACATTCACATTCACATCTATACATCCACATACATCCACATTCACATCTATACATCCACATCTACATCCACATTCACATCTATGCATATACATCTTCATGCCATTTTCACATTCATACATCCACACTCCCGTCTCCACATCCACACATCCACATACATACATCCATTTCCACATTCCCATTCATATAACCCCATATGCCTTCACATCTAATCTTTTACATCACATCCATTCTCGCCCTATCACAACCCATATACATCTTATCCTATCACATACACTTCTTACCTCATCCCATACACATCTTAATTCATCTTATCACCTCCTAACTTATTTCACAAGCATCTTATCACCTCTTATCACATCTTATACACCTCTTATCACATCCTTTCACATCTCATTTCTATTTATAGAATACAAGAGAATTCTTATATTTGATATAAGATTTCTTTACACATTTATTTATGCCTAAATTCCATTTAAGGAGATTAATACTTTCGAAGTAAAAATCAATCTTTTATGCATCTTCCAATGCATAAATTCATTTTAAATGAAAATGACACTTTTGAATTAAAATTCAATCTTTTATGCATCTTCCCATGCATGAATTCAATTTAGATGAGAATGACACTTTTGAATCAATCTTTTATGCATCTTCATATGCATAAATTCAATTTGGTAGGAATTACACTTTTAGAATAAAAGAATTTCTCTTATGCATCTAAGTTATGCATAAAATCCCTTTATGATGAAAATCACACTTTTAGTATAAAAAGAATATCTTTTATGCATACTTCTATGCATGAAATCCAAATATGATAAAAGTAACACTTTTATAATAAAATAATCAACTCTTATGCATACTTCTATGCATGAAATTCAATTATGATAAAAGTCACACTTTTATAATAAAATAATCAACTTTTATGCATACCTTTATGCATGAAATTCAATTATGATAAAAGTCACACTTTTATAATAAAATAATCAACTTTTATGCATAACTTTATGCATGAAATTCAAATATGATAAAAGTAACACTTTTGATATAAAAAATTATCCATTATGCATACTTCTATATGCATGAAATAAAAATGATAAAAGTAACACTTTTGACATAAAAATTTATCCTTTATGCATACTTCTATGCATGAAAATAAAAATGATAAAAGTAACACTTTTGATATAAAAATTTATCCATTATGCATACTTCTATGCATGAAAATAAAAATGGTAAAAATAACAGTTTTGATATAAAAATTTATCCTTTATGCATACTTCTATGCATGAAAATAAAAATGATAAAAATAACACTTTTGATATAAAATTTTATCCATTATGCATACTTCTATGAGAGTAAAAACGATAAAAGTAACACTTTTAATATAAAAATTTATCCATTATGCATACTTCTATGCATGAAAAAAAAATGGTAAAAATAACACTTTTGATATAAAAATTTATCCATTATGCATACTTCTATGCATGAAATAAAAATGGTAAAAATAACACTTTTGATATAAAAACTTATCCTTTATGCATAATATTAAAATTCAATTTCTCCATGATTATAATGAAATTCTTTCAATTAATCTAGGATGATAATTCCTAGAATATGGTAGGAAGTCCTCTTTTTATACTTTGAATGAAATTATTTTATGCATAATTTTTATAAAAATTTTGCCATAGCTCCGCTGCTATGACTGATAAATCTCAATTTTTCTAAGGGATAAAGCTTATCATTAAGAAAATAATTAAAATGATCTCTAATTGGATCATTAATCCATAATGGATTGAATCATCAATATACATAAACTAAAAGCATAGAAAAAGCCATTAATTTGGCCTCAAGCATAGCTTAATCTTGGGTTAAGGAAAAGCTTTATGAAAAGCTTCATTTGGATTGAGAATGGGTCATGAGTATTACCATTTCTTGAGTGAGAGAGGGAAATTACATAAAAACCATTAGAATTTAAACATAAATAGAAATTTATGTAATTCTTTACTATCATTAATTAATTAACTTCAATAGCATTCATCAAATTATGTAACTCTTCACTACTATTCACCAATTAACTTCAATAGCATTTAAAAAACCATATCAATTAAGCTTCTCAAGCTTGAGAGGGGTTGAGAAGAGAGAAACATTGAGAAATTATAGAAAAGATCAATATTCACTAATTACCTTACAAATTGCTTGATTCTTTGTTCACGGTAGAGGCCCCCAACCAATCAATTGGTTAAGTATGTTGATGGAGCCACCAATGGGGATTGAAGAAAGAGGGAAGCTCCAAAAACTAGTGAATTATTAATGAATTCACAGTTCTTGGCTTAGGTGGAGTAGAGTAACGATGCATAAACACTATATATTTTTCAACAAGGGGTAGGCTTCTATTTATAGGAAAAATTGAGCTCCTAACCAAACAAACTGATTCTAGAATTTTCCAAATCAGTTTGGTCAATTTTTGACCATTTTTAGGTCAGTTAAGCTAACTTTTTGGAACTAGACTTGAATGAGGAGAGAGGAGAGATGAAATATCTCAATTTTTATGAGTTTAAAACTCATTCAAGCATGTGAAATATGCACCTCCTTTAAAGAACTCCCCTTCCTTACATATGTGTCATAGTTTTTTAACTAATAAACCTTGTACATTTTCAACTCTTCATCTTATGTGAAATATGCACCTCCTTTAAAGAACTCCCCTTTCTTACATATGTGTCAAAATGGAATCATTATACCCAAAATATCTCATATTTTTAATATTGTTCATAGTTTTTTACTAATAAAGCTTGTACATTTTCAACTCTTCATCTTATGTGAGCATTTACTCATTTTTGGATACCCAAAATATCTCATATTTTTAATATTGCTCAGAGTTCTTTACTAATAAACCTTGTACATTTTCAACTCTTCATCTTATGTGAGCATTTACTCATTTTTGGGTATCTTCTTTTACAAATTGGATTTATCTCCTCCCTACACATGGATTGATGCTATTGGCCCATAGAAACCTTAATTAGACCATAATCCAAAAATTTCTGAAAATCTAGACCCTTAGGCTAAGGTCCTTTATACACATTTCCAATTAATTCCAATTGCACATTGGAAAATTCTTTTTGAATTTCTGTTTCAGGGGAATTCATCTTAATTATAAGAGATATTTTTCTATCCAAAAATATTCAAAATCTAAATATTCTCTCTCTAGAATATTTTCTCTCTCTAGGTTAAAACAGTTAGAAACAAGGTCTTTATATTTTTGAAGAGGGATTGATTACAGGGGAAAATGTTGGACATTTTGAGAGGCTGGGGAGGAATCTTACATTAAAAGCAGCACTCATGTGAGATCCCTGTTCCCACCGAGCAACGGATTCGGGGTACTAGCAGCGAAAGTAGCACTTCTCGTGCGGGACAGGGGTCCCACACTCGGGGCCTCGCCCACGGATATCCGGACAAGAGACTAATCCGTCGGTTTGTCTAAAACCGAAACCGGAAAAACTTCCTTTACCCGGAAAGCACGGGCAATTCCACCAGGACAACTCTTTACTCTAACATAGTCAAGATCATTACTGATCAAACTGATCTGACAGCACCTTTAACGGTACTTGGTCAAATCAAGGAAGAACTTGCACTTGGATCATTGGGATCAACACTTTTTTCCCCATCAAGAGGCACAGCCGTTGATTCCTATCCATAGAATAATTTCTATCCGGGATTTACTTCATCTATCGTAATAATAGAAATTAAATCTCGATTTACGGATCCATCAGTCCAGCCTAACCCCATCCGCGATCCCATGGGTTAGCCAACTGCCCAACCACTGTAGTGATGGGATCCAATTTGGAATTTGGTTAGGTTTTATCCCGGGTACCAAGGAAAAGAGTTCCAAAGCCCCCTAGCCGGAAGTTCATGCAAACATAAAACTAGTCATACCACTTACACACCCAATATGAAATTGCCTTTTTCTTAGCATCAATTAGCTTTAAAACAATCCTTTAATAAAACCATTATGTCACTGATGACAATCCTCAAAGTCTCTGGTTGAATCCTTATTTCCAGTAATTCTTTCATCGGTATACTTATGGCATCATTGGCAACCAAAACGCTCACCACCTGTTCTCTCAGGGGCCTTTTCCATGGTTCCTAGCTCATAGTAACCGGCAATATATTCATATAATAGAATGGAGTCTCCGTGGAAGATCAGCAAGATCAACCCACAGATCCATATAAAAGAGCCATGGACTCATCTGTTGAGGACCAGCAAGGTCAATCAACCAGACCCATGCCCGGTTTCAGAAAACAACTCTTACTCCTTATTCCAATATCTTCCACGACGCACGTGTGGGTATCTTCGGCGACCCAGAGCCCGAGCACCGTATGGTCAGCACCCTCTAGGATCCTTCGCAGGTGACCTAGCGCTTCACTCATAGGCCGCTTCCTTGGTCCCTCATCCAGCGTACCGGAAGCTCACCATTTAAATCGAGCCGAGGCTGGTCAAGACCTCGATCGACCTTGCTACGCGAGACGTCCTCCATTGACTCTCCGTCAGCAGTTGCAACTTTATCAGTTCAGTCTTCATGACCTTAATCCTCAAGACGGTCAAAATGCTTCTCCAGCATTCTTGACATAAAACAGTCATTTACAAACAGTCACAAATACAGTTTCTATAACGAACTCTTGTCTTTCCATATTATCCACTCTCGGACCACATTACTTATTCCACATTCCATTCATCAGTGTGTACTCGTTCTCATCCATTCACTCATATAGACTACATTATCTCACATACATCTTCATATTCATTATTCTACATACATATCCATGTTTGTACGTCCACATCATACATCCAATTTCACATTCATACATACGCATCTACATGCATACATCCACATCTACATTCATACATCCATACCTCCATTTCCACATCCACACATCCACATTCATATTCATACATCCACATTCACATGCATACATCCATTTTCACATCCTCATTCATACATCCACATTCACATACATACATCCACATCCGTATCTACATCCATACATTCACATCCACCTCTTCATTCACAATCACATCCATACATCCACATCTACATACATACATCCACATCTGTATCTACATCCATACATTCACATCCACCTCTTCATTCACAATCACATCCATACATCCACATCTACATACATACATCCACATCTACATACATACATCCATACATCCACATCTATATACATACGTCCATTTTTACATCCTCATTCATACATACACATCCACATACATACATACACATCCGTATCTACATCCATACATCCACATCCACATCAACATTCACATTCATACATATACATCTACATGTATACATCCACATCACATTCATACAACCATATTACATCCATTCTCGTCCTAACACATTCCATATACATCTTAACACATCCTAACTCATCTTAACACATTCTATCACATCTCATACACATCTTATCACATCTTTTTACATCTCATACACCTCTTATCACATCCTATCACTTTCCATACGCATCTTATCAAATCTTATCACATCTCGTACACATCTTATCACATCTTTTTACATCTCATACACCTCTTATCACATCCTATCACTTTCCATACGCATCTTATCAATTCTTATCACATCTCATACACCTCTTATCACATCCTATCACTTTCCATACGCATCTTATCAATTCTTATCACATCTCATACACCTCTTATCACATCCTATCACTTTCCATACGCATGTTATCAATTCTTATCACATCTCATACACCTCTTATCACATCTTATCACATTTCATATCTTTTTAAAAAAAAGAGAATTCTTATATTTGATATAAGATTTCTCTACACATTTATTTATACATAAATTCCATTTAAGGAGACTAACACTTTCGAAATTAAAATCAATCTTTTATGCATCTTCTTATGCATAATTTCAATTTGGTAGGGAATTACACTTTTAGAATAAAAGAATTTCTCTTATGCATCTAAGTTAAGCATAAAATCCATTTATGAGGAAAATCACACTTTTAGTATAAAAAGAATATCTTTTATGCATACCTATATGCATGAAATCCAATATGATAAAAGTAACACTTTTGATATAAAATTTTTTCTTTTATGCATACTTCTATGCATGAAAATTAAAAATGATAAAAGTAACACTTTTGATATAAAAATTTTCTTTTATGCATACTTTTATGCATGAAAATTAAAAATGATAAAAGTAACACTTTTGATATAAAAATTTTTCCTTTATGCATACTTCTATGCATGAAAATTAAAAATGATAAAAGTAACACTTTTGATATAAAAAAATTTCCTTTATGCATACTTCTATGCATGAAAATTAAAAATGATAAAAGTAACACTTTTGATATAAAAATTTTCTTTTATGCATACTTTTATGCATGAAAATTAAAAATGATAAAAGTAACACTTTTGATATAAAAAAAATTTCTTTTATGCATACTTCTATGCATGAAAATTAAAAATGATAAAAGTAACACTTTTGATATAAAAAATTTTCTTTTATGCATACTTCTATGCATGAAAATTAAAAATGATAAAAGTAACACTTTTGATATAAAAATTTTTCCTTTATGCATACTTCTATGCATGAAAATTAAAAATGATAAAAATAACACTTTTGATATAAAAATTTATTCACTATGCATACTTCTATGCATGAAATAAAAATGGTAAAAATAACACTTTTGATATAAAAATTTATCCATTATGCATACTTCTATGCATGAAATAAAAATGGTAAAAATAACACTTTTGATATAAAAATTTATCCATTATGCATACTTCTATGCATGAAATAAAAATGGTAAAAATAACACTTTTGATATAAAAACTTATCCTTTATGCATGATATTAAAATTCAATTTCTCCATGATTGTAATGAAATTCTTTCAATTAATCTAGGATGATAATTCCTAGAATATGGTAGGAAGTCCTCTTTTTATGCTTTGAATGAAATTATTTTATGCATAATTTTTATAAAAATTTTGCCATAGCTCCGCTGCTATGACTGATAAATCTCAATTTTTCTAAGGGATAATGCTTATCATTAAGGAAATAATTAAAATGATCTCTAATTGGATTATTAATCCATAATGGATTGAATCATCAATATACATAAACTAAAAGCATAGAAAAAAGCCATTAATTTGACCTCAAGCATAGCTTAATCTTGGATTAAGAAAAAGCTTTATGAAAAGCTTGATTTGGATTGAGAACGGGTCATGAGTACGACCATTTCTTGAGTGAGAGAGAGAATTTACATAAAAATCATTAGAATTTAAACATAAATGAAAATTAACTTCAATAGCATTTATTAAATTATGTAACTCTTCACTACTATTCAAACTTCAACAGCATTTAAAAAACCATACCAGTTAAACTTCTCAAGCTTGAGAGGGGTTGAGAAGAGAGAAACATTGAGAAATTATAGAAAGATCAATATTCACTAATTACCTTACAACTTGCTTGATTCTTTGTTCATAGTAGAGGCCCCCAACCAATCAATTGGTTAAGTATGTTGATGGAGCCACTAATGGGGATTGAAGAAAGAGGGAAGCTCCAAAAACTAGTGAATTATTAAATGAATTCACAGTTCTTCGCTTAGGTGGAGTAGAGTAACGATGCATAAACACTATCTATTTTTCAACAAGGGGGAGGCTTCTATTTATAGGAAAAATTGAGCTCCTAACCAAACAAACTGATTCTAGAATTTTCTAAATCAGTTTGGTCAATATTTGACCATTTTTAGGTCAGTTAAGCTAACTTTTTGGAACTAGACTTGAATGAGGAGAGAGGAGAGATGAAATATCTCAATTTTTATGAGTTTAAAACTCATTCAAGCATGTGAAATATGCACCTCCTTTAAAGAACTCCCCTTCCTTACATATGTGTCATAATGGAATCATTTTAATATTGCTCATAGTTTTTTAACTAATAAACCTTGTACATTTTCAACTCTTCATCTTATGTGAAATATGCACCTCCTTTAAAGAATTCCCCTTCCTTACATATGTGTCATAATGGAATCATTTTAATATTGCTCATAGTTTTTTACTAATAAACCTTGTACATTTTCAACTCTTCATCTTATGTGAAATATGCACCTCCTTTAAAGAATTCCCCTTCCTTACATATGTGTCATAATGGAATCATTTTAATATTGCTCATAGTTTTTTTACTAATAAACCTTGTACATTTTCAACTCTTCACCTTATGTGAGCATTTACTCATTTTTGGGTATCTTCTTTTTACAAACTTGGATTTATCTCTTCCCTACACATGGATTGATGCTATTGGCCCATAAGAACCTTAATTGGACCATAGTCTAAAGATTTCTGAAAATCTAGACCCTTAGACTAAGGTTCTTTATACCTATTTCCAATTAATTCCAATTGCACATTGGAAAATTCTTTTTGAATTTCTATTTCAGGGGAACTCATCTGAATTATAAGAGATATTTTTCTATCCAAAAATATTCAAAATCTGAATATTCTCTCTCTAGAATAATTTTCCTCTCTCTAGGCTAAAATAGTTAGCAACAGGGTCTTTATATTTCTGAAGAGGGTTGATTATAGGGGAAGATACTAGACATCAAAAAGGGGTTGGGGGAGGAATCTTACATTCTACCCCACTTAAAAAACGCGAGATGTCCTCATCTCGCAACTTGTGATAATTTTGCAAGATTCACGAATATGAGACTTAGAGAAAAATTTTAATCAAGATTAACCACCAAGATAAGTCTTAAAGAGAGCAAGATTCAAAATACGAACAAGATTTAAACTTTATTCATTCTCGGAACTTATACAGTAAAGATAGAGGAACTCTTTACACTTCCATAAGCCCGTCCATCATATGGTCACAAAAGCAGTCCTCACAAGCTGCACAAGTATAAGGTAACTCATCTATGGGAATGATTCTGTGGGTTATTGCTGCGCCTATCTCAGTGGTATGAGGTGTTCTAACAAAAGGACCTCTGAGAGGTAAGCCAAAAACGGGGTAAAGGCATATCTTCTCATGAGGAAGAAAACACGCCAGTAAGAAGACCCGCTCAGAAAACCCAAGATGTCTTGATCTCATGACGCAGTAGTATCGAGGACCCAAACCCAAGGCTTCGATAACCATGGCCAAGCGAACATTGTTACGAAAGTGCTGCTGACCCCAGGGTGTTACCCTAGTTATGTCTTGATAGGTCCGCCATTTGGTCTGCGCTACAGAAGTTCCTAGGTGAGGAAAAAGTGAGCGCTCATACTGTTCTATAAAATCCTTCTTTACAGACTCACTTGCATCTTGAAGGTGAGGAATCATTATGGATAAAACTAATTCTTGTTGCCAAGCCATGAAGGAGATTAAGAAAGAAAGGAGATCAGGGATTTCATTAACGTCTTCACAATTTCGTGATCACGTTAACAAAACCTATTGTTAACATATTAAAACTTGTGATCACATTGTATATTCACATGACCTGAGAAATGACCTGTCGGAACCCACTATTCCAGTAACACCTCCGGGCTTCTACCATTCCCGGTGGGCCCGCCGGGGTATGAGGTTTTCCCGGCGGGCCCGCCGGGAAAGGTAAAAGCCCGGCGGGCCCGCCGGGGAAAACAAAAAACACCGGCGGGGTATTATTCTGTATATAAACACTGCCCGACACCCATCGTACAACTTTTGGGAAGATAGTCCTTGTTTTGGGGGCGTGATATCTCTCCTTAAAGTACTTGTAGAGCTCTCGAGTTGCTAGAAGTGTCCTCTTGGGAAGAACGTCCTTATTTTAGGGGCTGTCGTCTTTCCTTGTAGGCACTCCTAAGGCTATTGGGCCACTCGTCCTTAGTTCTTTGAACTGGGGGCAGGGTGTGGTTCGTAGCTAATACTTGCGGAGATTTAGGGACAAATTTGGAGTCATTCAGCTTTGCATTTGAGCCACGTACGTAATCTACCTCATTCTGCTTTATGAATGGTTTGATGGAGCCAAGAGTCCTACTTAGGGGCTTGTATTGGTTCTTGATACTTGATATAGTTTAGAGTAGACAAGGGTCTATTGTCCTATACTAGAGTATTGGGCAAGCATAGATCTTTGATTTTTTTTTGTGAATGTTAGAGAAGGTCTATTGTCCTATACTAGAGTATTGGGCAAGCATAGATCTTTGATTGTGTAAAGTATCCTTAATTGGGTACAAAAGGCATCCTTCATTGGGGGTGCAATGTGCATGATAGTTTCGAAGTAGTTATACGTGAGTGTTTTGTTGTTTTTTCATTTGTGTATTCATTGTTATATGCTTGCAATCGACTTCTTGCAAATCGAGCAGATAAACTTCTTGCAGATCGAGCAGATAAACTTGTTTACATGTACTGCAATGAAAAGATCTTGCGAGACATCGAAAGCGAAGAGTATGAAGAAGATATGCCCAGATGGATGTACAATTGTGAAGATGTAGTAGACGAGAACTTTGATGTTGGACGTACGTTGTGCACCACCCTTGAGATAGAAGACAATTTAGACATTGACTTAGATGAGCTTAATTTAGCAGACGAGAGAGTAAACGGTGAAAGAATTTTGGAGCAAGATACTGACATAGAGGAAGAAGTCACTTCATTAATTTAATAAAAAGTACTTGTACAAATGATCATATTTGGAGAAATTATCAATACAAAAGTAGAATTTGTTTTTCTTAGCTCTCATCTTGAAATAAATTGCGAATTGCACTAGGAGTTGCATCTAAAGGTCCTGGTGGTTTATATTCGCTAGCCATACCGAACACTGTATAAATACCTTGATTTATTGGGACATTGCACAATGCACATGTGGAAGTATTTTGCATTTGTCTCACTAAACATATTAAGTGGTAGTAGTGTCCACATGGTAGTATATACTGGCCGCTCCACCCATCGAATACTTTGTAACATACAGGACATTGGGGGGTGGAGGAACTTGTAGCCTCAGCAGAAACTCCCACAAGATCAGGATGTATCAAAAAATGAGAGATGTGGTTTCCTTGGCGCACAGGAGCAATACGTGAAGAGATGCTCTGCACGTCTTGGCTGATCTTTGTTAGCTGCTCTTGAATTCCTCTATTGGCCGGGGGAGGAGTTGACGCTTGAGTTAATCGGTCAGCTTCTTTCTCCTTCTCTGCTAGCTGTGCCCCTAAGCTTTCTTTGACCTGGTTTAACTCCAGTCCGGCGCCCTCCACCATGAGAGCAAGTTCTTCTCTTGTGAATGTAACTGTCTCTTCACGTATGTCGTGGGTGTTGACAGTGGCCTCTCTGGAGGCGAAGTCCACTGGAGTTTCCAGTATAAAGTGAGCATATAGCATTTTAGCAAAATACAGTGGAGCGTCGGCGTTATGGAGAGGACGGCCGTACACCTCCAAGAAAATGCGCTCGGCATTAGTTTTGATATCATTGTGAGTGCAACGAGAAATCTTCCATCTTCCCTTCTTTATCTCGCCATCTGGACATGGCCATATTGCCTTTATCATCTCTGTGGTTACCCGTTTGTTTATGTCTTTCCATTGGGCATAAGTTGGATTTGTCCATTTCGATAATCTGCACACTGTTCTTGTAGCTTCGCGGGCTGTCAGGCCATGTGCAAGGGCCTTCATTCTCTCGTATGCCTTCTTGGCTAACTCCTGATGCTCGTTCGCTTGCGCCTGCTCCATATCTGCATGAACGTAAACGACTTTAGGATTTTAATGAACTGTAAAGATCAACGTAAGATAAATTGACCATTGCTCTCAAAATCTTGAAGTCAAACACAACGAGAGGAGATATGTATTGCAAAGACTCGATGAGAAATATCCACTTGACTCCCAAAACACTTCAAACAATGCTCGCACATTAAATTTTGAAGAGAAAACATAAACTTAAACACCAGAAGAGGAGAGAGATATTGCAAAGACTCAATGAAGAGAGAAACAAAATTTTGAAACATTGGACACATCAAATTTTGAAGAGAAACAAAATTTTGAAACATTGGACACATCAAATTCTCAAATTCCTGAAACTTCATCTCTTGATACTGTATCATTACAAAGTCGGGGTGAATGCCACCGCCGATAGCTCTACAAGAGGACGTTGTGCCCTCGTAGGGTCAGTATTTAGTGACCTAAAAAATTCAACTACTTGCAAAATTGATTTTCGCTCATCGCGATTAGGCAGAAACATCCAATTTTTGACTCTATGAATAATAGTATCCATGGTAACTTTGTCATGCGAACTATTATCCATCCACAACTCTTGCACTTTCTTCCAAAAGTCATATAAAGTTTGTAATAAATATCCCAAGGCAAAAACATCAGATGCAGGAGTGTATGCATCTGCCAAAAATGGATCATAAAGCTCTGGGGCAATCCACGGCCGTTTATTTCGCTCTCTGTCTGCGTAGGAGACTGCCTGTGCCACCTTCTCCGGGTTCTTGTCTGCTTCAAAAACAAAATTGAGAGACACCCGTTTTTTGGGCGCTCTCAGCAGCAACCCCCAATCGATAAGACCTATGCGTGGCTTTAGCTCTTTTGTATAATCCAACACTACATTAAAAGGATGTAGGTCGGTATGTACAATACCTGCCATATGTGCTACCGCTACACCTTCCACCAAGGCATGCATAATATGTGGCATATTTATTACTACCTCTTTTATTTTTGAAAGTTCTAGATGACCTAAAGGGATATTATCAGGCGGGGGTTGTCTCCATCCTCGATCCAAACGAAAAATGGCTCTGGTGAACTCACTGAATCTAAAGGGAACCTTCAGAAGAGTATCACCAAGAGCGCCGCCATTATAGTACGGGAAAATTGTGATCCAAGGAGCCTCTTTTGTAAAGGCAATGCATCGGACAATCAATGGATGTAGCACTTGCATACCCTGCTCTGCCTGGAAACTCTCGAACTTCGCGCTGCCTTCTCCTTTGTAGTGCTTTCCGCAAAAAGTGATGTGCTCCGGTAAAAATGATATACCTTTAATTGCATACTCTTTTACTGTTCCAAACACACCGGAGCCAATTGTTCGTCCTTCGTGAAGAGCTTCGTGCAGGATGCCAATAAGATGTGTGCACATAGAATTGTAGATGGTACGATTAATGACACCTGTACCACTTGCATCTGCCTGACTGGACGTTGCAGCGACGTCCTGGGCAATTCGCACTCTTTTGGGGAGGGACTCTGCATCCAACGCCTTCATGCGCTTGCTTTTGGCCCTTTGCTCGCTCCATACAACGTCCCATAACTGTAGACGTTGCATGTTGGCTTCAGGCGGGGCAGCATCTCTTAGATCACTGCACGCTACTCGCATGCTCCCCAAAATGGTTCGTGTTATGTACTGATGGTTGAAATCTGCTATCTTCTGTCTATCTAGCAGCTCAGCGTTGCCTCCGCTTCGAAGCCGACGCTGTGCATTTTCCCATATTTGGTCTATGAGATCTCGCATGAGTATCTCAGACTCATTGATCTTCTTGACGACATCATCAGTACATTGTGATACTGTGATGAGCGCTTCAACGCGAATTGCTCGCAGAACAATTTTGCGCTCTTCGGGAGAAAGCATGTTGATCGTCTTCGTAAATCTAGCAAATAACACTAAACATAAAAAAACAAAATATCAAACATTACTGAAATAAACATCAAGCAGACGTGAGAGAACAGCAACAAGTATATCAATATCGTCAATGTTCATACAAAAACGGAATATCAAATAATTTTAATGAACTCAATATCATCCAATACATCATTAAACGTGAGAAAACAGCAATAAGTGTATCATTACTTATCAATGATCAAACAAAAACAGAATATATCAAACATTACTGAACTCAACATCATGCAATACATTATCGAACGTGAGACAACCGCAACAAGCGCATTATTACTTACGAAGTGTATACATTATCGAATGAGAGAGAGAGAGAGAGAGGGGGAGGAAGAGAGAGAGGTGTGACAGATAGAGAGAGGAAACATTAAATGATATTTTTTATAGTTTTGTGAGTTCCTAGAGAGAGAAAAATAATGTTTTGTAATCCTAAAGCACTCCTCATCTACATACCTATCGTGATAGAGAGAGATGTGAAGTGTATCATGAGAGAGAGAGAGAAAGAGTTGTGAAGTGTATCATTGCGAGAGAGAGAGAGAGAATTGTGAAGTGTATCATGAGAGAGAGAGAGAGAGGAGAGGAAGAGAGAGTTGTGACAGATAGAGAGAAGAAACATTAAATCACATTTTTAATGTTTTTGGGAGTTCCTAAAGAGAAAAATAATGTATTGTTTTAATTTTTAAGTAAATAGAGGGAGAAAAAAGAAATTATTAAGAATTATGTATATTTTAAGAGAAATAAAAAAAATCATTATCTACACATCTATCGTGTTGTGAAGTGAATCATGAGAGAGATAGAGAAAGAGTTGTGAAGTGTATCATGAGAGAGAGGGGGGTAAGAAGAGAGCCCGGGGCCTCCACCTTATAGACCTGTAGGTGTAGCACGTGCGTTCAAAAGGATGGGTTTTAATATAAATCTCACTTACAGTTTTAAAAAGAAAGGAGGGGTATTACAATTGTGCCTGGAAAAAATAAAATAAGGAGTGTTTTTATTCACGAAACTTCAGAAGTAGGGTACTATTCTAGTGGTATGACATAATTTTGTTGGGGTCTAGGTAGAGGGTTCAAATCTAGTAGTGTTTTTTGGCCCCACACTTTAAAGTTCTTTTTTTGCTCCACACTCTATTTAACGTTTTTTAAATTTGAAGTGAAGTGTTTTAAATTAGTTGCTGTAAAAGAGAGAAGCAATAAAGAAACATCTCACGTAATGATGCTCTCTCTTTACTACTCCCTCCCTCCTTTTGGACGCCTCTTCCCCCTTTCTCTATCTTTGCGCTCTGATTTTTTTCAAATCCCCTTGTATAATCTATTCTACACTGTGGGTTCACTCTTCACTCTAATGGCTTGTATATAGTCCAAGGTTAACACCAAGCACCATTATAAGCTATTGTGGCATCATCACATCATGCCCTACATATAGTTGAAGGCCAATGCTTATTATAAATTGATGCTTATGATATTGGTTTGGATACAAGCACAGTTTAGACAAGTTCCCACTATAATTCTCACTTTGCGCATTACGACAACATCACGAGCGTCCATAGGGAAGGCACCGCGTAGAAGTTTTGGTGGGCATTTTCCCATGTGGTAAAGAGGCGTTCCCTTATGTTTCCCTATAGTGTGCAACATTATTAGCTTCTACAAATGAGGCTCTGCATGCATTGTGGGGCAGGGGGTGTCAACCCCCTCCTTCAGGGCCGGCAACCCCCTGCTCTCCACTGCATCTAGCTAGGTATGCTCCACCTCACCTTGAGGAAGCTCATGATATTGTCACAATCCTCAATGTGGGAATCATAGTGAAAATGCCTAAAACTTCTTGTGATAGATAGGGGCTCCTACACTCCCTTGCCCCCGTCATCATGTTGTTGTAGTCTGCGAAGCAGGAATCATAGTGGGATTTTGTCTAAAACTTCCTATGATACTAGAAGAGAATTGTTAGGTTTCCCATATGTAAATTGTAGGCAACAAGAATGCACTACTACATCTTAGAGTTGGTAAGAGGATCCTTTTGTTTGTTCTCCCATAACCACCTAGAAAGAGACAACCCTTATTAAAATGGCACTACAATGTGAATAACCATGGGGGCATCCATGGTATTCAATTCTTTGTTTCAATAAACTTGCATTCCTACTTTCTAGGAAGACCTTGATAATCTCACTAAGTCTGCATGCTGGCCTTCTTTCAAGGCATTTAGAAAGGACATGTTCTTAAGGATCTCCCTTGTTTTCTCTTGGAATGCACAAATTCCAAGATAAGGTCAAGGTGAGAATGTGTACTTGACATGACGGCATCCTTCTATATGTAGTAGTATATGCAAGCTGACAAAGGCTTATCGATTATTCTTGTGATCACCTTTTTCAATAATTGTAAGGGGCGTGATATCTTTAAATTTAAATTTACTAGAGGGGGAAAAAATTCTATGAGCTGGAAATTTTAAAAGTACAGGAGGGTTATAATAATATATTGCAAAAGTAATAGGAGGTATGCATAAAATAGGGGAAATCAAGCTACAGAGGGGTTTTAAAATATGCCTTTGAACGCACGTGATACAAACTTTTTTGGAAGGTGGAGGCCCCGGGGAAGAGAGAGATTCATATTTTTCGAGTTACGAATCACGATATTATAAAATAAAACGGTTAGACAATATGATGTAAACTTTGATCCATGAAATACTAATGCCGCGTTAGCAACCAAGTATCGCATGGATCAAACACAATAAAAACAATACAAGTCAAATCAAACAAATTTACGACATTTATTCGACCGCGTTAACGATCATATGCCGAAATACGCAAGCAAATTTACGACACTTTTTCGACCGCGTTAACGATCAAATGCCGCAATATGCAAAAAACATTTTATGCACTAGCGGACGACACCAACTTGCCGTGTTAACGACAAAATGCCGCCGGATTCTATGGGAATACCAATAGGATACGAACATACACTGGCCGCGTTACCGACCATATGTTCGCATTTGACAAAGGGAAGGGAAGGGAAGGTGACATCGCCATAACGATACTATGCTTGCCGCGTTACCGACTAGTACCGCTACGGCGTGCCATACTTACCATAGGACACAGACTAGCCGCGTTACCGACTAAGTGCCCCAGGGTAAGCACCATTCCGAAGAATGGCCTTACACACACACACCAGTCGTGTGGCGGGCCACCCAAATCCTGCCGCGCATTGCGACAATGGGCGGCTGCCCACACGAACTCACCCACACACACATCCCTTGTGTGGCGGACCACCCACATCTTGTCGCGCATTGCGACAGTGGGCGGCTGCCCGCACGAACACACCCACATACACAAACACACACACACACACACAAGTTTTTTATTACCTGTGTATGCTGTCAGCAATGAAATCCCAAAGGGCCCCCCGGGCCCATATATATAGAAAAATGTACCCCGCCGGGATATGTGACGACCCCGCAGGGACCCGCCAGGCAAAGCAAAAGCCCGGCGGGCCCGCCGGGTATATCAAAAGCCCGGCGGGATTTTTCCCGGTTACCAGGTCGCTTGCCACCGGCTTTTTTGTGAACATGTTAATAACATGTTCACACATGTTATTAACAAAAAAAATTTTGTGATCACGTGAATATAAAATCCCTGAAGGAGATCGATGGGAGTAAGATTACTGTGAACGACAAGTAAAAGTTACGACTTATATAAAGGAAGGAGCTAGCGTAACTTAGAAGCCAACGGTAACTTGCCACTGAAGTTTTACCGTCTTTCCATGATTTGGGTTTGGCATATTTTTCTATAGAAGGCATTTAGAACTTTGAGATGAGGAGATAAAAGAAGTTCGTAAGCTAAATCACCTACTTTCTTTGGTCCACAATATCTGGGAGATAACTTCTTATACTTCCCAAGAGATAAAGAACTTCTTTTGGGCCGTACTCGAATGAAGACCAAAACCTTGATATCCAAAACATCGATTCTCACTTCTGAACTCATTGTTCTGAATCTTAAAACAGGTGGGACTCTTGAGAAGTATTCAGGGAAAAGGTTCTTCCTTTTTTAAACAGAATATTTCTTTTATTTTAGAGAGAGAATAATTATAAGATCAGAAAGGGAGATTCTTACTCCTGTATACCTCGAAGGCTGGGGGAGAATCTTACATTCTACCCCACTTGAAAAGTGCGAGATGTCCTCATCTCGCAAGGTAGAGGACAACTCTTTTTCTTAAGATCCAATTTATTCTGGGGTTACTTATATTCTGGTCAACCCAACAGAATACGGGGATAATTATCCCTTATATAGAACTCATCATTAAATAACAATTCATTCAGATCATATCATTCATATCTTTAACACGATAATGGTCCATTAGACTGAAAATTTTCCTTCTGAACATTCCTCCACAGGAATTTTAGTTAAGCAAGTTCTCAATTTGTCATCCCTTAACTTAATCTACCGTCTCAAGTGTTAACAGTAGCAATCTGACAGCACAATCCACTAATCTCATAGTGATTTGCTGAAATCATTATCATCATTCCAGTTATGAATATCATCACTCGGACTCATCCCATTCATCCTCATTGTGGTTTCGCTCAGCTTATTACATTTCAACTAAATTTCGGAAATCGTCATTTTTCAATCAGAATCCAATTCAATTCATCAATTCTCAAACAGAATTAAAAATCATATCAACCACATTCGAAATCATCATCTGGATAGCATTAACGCTTATAATTTCAAGTCTTAGATTTACTCGTATATACTGTCAGTAAAGAGCTGCAGTTATACTCTCGGTATATACGGGTAGTCATGATACTTGGAACTATAAGATAGATACCATCATGTCTAGGCCTCAAGCAAGTCAGGGTTCCATACAATTGCGGCATCTGAAAACCCAATTACTAAATTACAAATTTTTCAGTTTGAATATCAAATTGTATGAATTATATCACACAATTACAACCTTTTTGTGTTTCTTGATAAATTTTTGACATATATGGCTTCTCAGTTGATCTTTATTAGCCAATTGCTCTGATGATTGTATCCTGTGACATCAAAATACTCTTCCAAGGCTTCCACCCATTTCTCCACAGCCTCACCCAAGTTCTCCCCTTCTCCTTTGAAGGGTCCTGGCTGAGACCTATGAAGAGCCTTGCGAACATTAAGGTCAAGCTCGTCATCTTCAGAGACAGGGTCTGGCTGACGACCACGGTTTCCTCGTCTCATGATTTTGCCAAAATTTATATATTATTAAATTTTTATTCTGATATTATTCACGAGATCCTAAGACTTAAGAGTTCGGAAAACAATTTCTTATACAAGACAAGATCTTAATGGAGATCTATGGCATATGTCCGATAACATATTTTTTTTTTCTTTATCAGCAGTAGATCGTTCGCCATAAACAATCATTTATTCAACAGGAATTTTTTTAACCGAAAAACGTTTCTTTATTTATATAAAAGTTGCAATATATACATAGAGCAACTCGGCTCTGAGTTCAAAATCTCCTCGAAAGACATATAAGAGGACCGTACTGGGCCATAGTCATGCCTTGTTACATAAGTTCTCTAACTGCGAAGGGAGCTATTATTTTCTCCTTAGGGATAAATCGACTAAGGAGTCTATAAACTCGGCAAGCACGTCTGAAATTTTGAGGCGTTGAAAGATATAGAATGACACCACGTGTCATTTTCAGCTTTATCAAAATCATGGCCAATGAGAGGTTCTGCCTCAGCATTGCACGCCCGTTATAAGAGGCGTGGATATATAGCCCTGCAACCCACTTATGCTGTTGTCTCTCCACTGGGTTAGGAAAATATAATTCCTCGAAATGGCGTGCGAGTCTTGCTCGGCTTGTTCGTGTTGAAGCGGAAGAGATGAGATGCTCGAAAGCAAATGCAATCATATCTTAAGACTGGGTGAGGTCGGGAATACCAGATAAATGGGAAACTTCCATCTATAAAAACAATTTCTTTGATTAAAATTTTTCATTAAAGAAGCTTACGGAATGAAAATACATTATGAAAATGTTGTTTCTGAATTCTTATTACCAATTTCAGATAAGAATTTAATTATCTTTATTAGCTTTCAAAACCTGCTCTGATACCAACTGTGAGATCCCTGTTCCCACCGAGCAACGGATTCGGGGTACTAGCAGCGGAAGTAGCACTTCTCGCGCGGGACAGGGGTCCCACACTCGGGGCCTCGCCCACGGATATCCGGACAAGAGACTAATCCGTCGGTTTGTCCAAAACCGAAACCGGAAAAACTTCCTTTACCCGGAAAGCACGGGCGATTCCACCAGGATAACTCTTTACTCTAACGTAGTCAAGATCATTACTGATCAAACTGATCTGATAGCACCTTTAACGGTACTTGGTCAAGGAAGAACTTGCACTTGGATCATTGGGATCAACGCTCTTTTCCCCATCAAGAGGCACAGCCGTTGATTCCTATCCATAGAACAATTTCTATCCGGGATTTACTTCATCTATCGTAATAATAGAAATTAAATCTCGATTTATGGATCCATCAGTCCAGCCTAACCCCATCCGCAATCCCATGGGTTAGCCAACTGCCCAACCACTGTAGTGATGGGATCCAATTTGGAATTCGGTTAGGTTTTATCCCGGGTACCAAGGAAAAGAGTTCCAAGGCCCCCTAGCCGGAAGTTCATGCAAACATAAAACTAGTCATACCACTTATGAAATTGCCTTTTTCTTAGCATCAATTAGCTTTAAAACAATCCTTTAATAAAACCATTATGTCACTGATGACAATCCTCAAAGTCTCTGGTTGAATCCTTATTTCCAGTAATTCTTTCATCGGTATACTTATGGCATCATTGGCAACCAAAACGCTCACCACCTATTCTCTCAGGGGCCTTTTCCATGGTTCCTAGCTCATAGTAACCGGCAATATATTCATATAATAGAATGGAGTCTCCGTGGAAGATCAGCAAGATCAACCCACAGATCCATATAAAAGAGCCATGGACTCATCTGTTGAGGACCAGCAAGGTCAATCAACCAGACCCATGCCCGGTTTCAGAAAACAACTCTTACTCCTTATTCCAATATCTTCCACGACGCACGTGTGGGTATCTTCGGCGGCCCAGAGCCCGAGCACCGTATAGTCAGCACCCTCTAGGATCCTTCGCAGGTGACCTAGCGCTTCACTCATAGGCCGCTTCCTTGGTCCCTCATCCAGCGTACCGGAAGCTCACCATTTAAATCGAGCCGAGGCTGGTCAAGACCTCGATCGACCTTGCTACGCGAGACGTCCTCCATTGACTCTCCGTCAGCAGTTGCAACTTTATCAGTTCAGTCTTCATGACCTTAATCCTCAAGACGGTCAAAATGCTTCTCCAGCATTCTTGACATAAAACAGTCATTTACAAACAGTCACAAATACAGTTTCTATAATGAACTCTTGTCTTTCCATATTATCCACTCTCGGACCACATTACTTATTCCACATTCCATTCATCAGTGTGTACTCGTTCTCATCCATTCACTCATATAGACTACATTATCTCACATACATCTTCATATTCATTATTCTACATACATATCCATGTTCGTACGTCCACATCATACATCCAATTTCACATTCATACATACGCATCTACATGCATACATCCACATCTACATTCATACATCCATACCTCCATTTCCACATCCACACATCCACATTCATATTCATACATCCACATTCACATGCATACATCCATTTTCACATCCTCATTCATACATCCACATTCACATACATACATCCACATCCATACATTCACATCCACCTCTTCATTCACAATCACATCCATACATCCACATCTACATACATACATCCACATCTGTATCTACATCCATACATTCACATCCACCTCTTCATTCACAATCACATCCATACATCCACATCTACATACATACATCCACATCTACATACATACATCCATACATCCACATCTATATACATACGTCCATTTTTACATCCTCATTCATACATACACATCCACATACATACATACACATCCGTATCTACATCCATACATCCACATCCACATCAACATTCACATTCATACATATACATCTACATGTATACATCCACATCACATTCATACAACCATATTACATCCATTCTCGTCCTAACACATCCCATATACATCTTAACACATCCTAACTCATCTTAACACATTCTATCACATCTCATACACATCTTATCACATCTTTTTACATCTCATACACCTCTTATCACATCCTATCACTTTCCATACGCATCTTATCAAATCTTATCACATCTCGTACACATCTTATCACATCTTTTTACATCTCATACACCTCTTATCACATCCTATCACTTTCCATACGCATCTTATCAATTCTTATCACATCTCATACACCTCTTATCACATCCTATCACTTTCCATACGCATCTTATCAATTCTTATCACATCTCATACACCTCTTATCACATCCTATCACTTTCCATACGCATGTTATCAATTCTTATCACATCTCATACACCTCTTATCACATCTTATCACATTTCATATCTTTTTAAAAAAAAGAGAATTCTTATATTTGATATAAGATTTCTCTACACATTTATTTATACATAAATTCCATTTAAGGAGACTAACACTTTTGAAATTAAAATCAATCTTTTATGCATCTTCTTATGCATAATTTCAATTTGGTAGGGAATTACACTTTTAGAATAAAAGAATTTCTCTTATGCATCTAAGTTAAGCATAAAATCCATTTATGAGGAAAATCACACTTTTAGTATAAAAAGAATATCTTTTATGCATACCTATATGCATGAAATCCAATATGATAAAAGTAACACTTTTGATATAAAAATTTTTCTTTTATGCATACTTCTATGCATGAAAATTAAAAATGATAAAAGTAACACTTTTGATATAAAAATTTTCTTTTATGCATACTTTTATGCATGAAAATTAAAAATGATAAAAGTAACACTTTTGATATAAAATTTTTTCCTTTATGCATACTTCTATGCATGAAAATTAAAAATGATAAAAGTAACACTTTTGATATAAAAAATTTTCCTTTATGCATACTTCTATGCATGAAAATTAAAAATGATAAAAGTAACACTTTTGATATAAAAATTTTCTTTTATGCATACTTTTATGCATGAAAATTAAAAATGATAAAAGTAACACTTTTGATATAAAAAAAATTTCTTTTATGCATACTTCTATGCATGAAAATTAAAAATGATAAAAGTAACACTTTTGATATAAAAAATTTTCTTTTATGCATACTTCTATGCATGAAAATTAAAAATGATAAAAGTAACACTTTTGATATAAAAAAATTTCCTTTATGCATACTTCTATGCATGAAAATTAAAAATGATAAAAATAACACTTTTGATATAAAAATTTATTCACTATGCATACTTCTATGCATGAAATAAAAATGGTAAAAATAACACTTTTGATATAAAAATTTATCCATTATGCATACTTCTATGCATGAAATAAAAATGGTAAAAATAACACTTTTGATATAAAAATTTATCCATTATGCATACTTCTATGCATGAAATAAAAATGGTAAAAATAACACTTTTGATATAAAAACTTATCCTTTATGCATGATATTAAAATTCAATTTCTCCATGATTGTAATGAAATTCTTTCAATTAATCTAGGATGATAATTCCTAGAATATGGTAGGAAGTCCTCTTTTTATGCTTTGAATGAAATTATTTTATGCATAATTTTTATAAAAATTTTGCCATAGCTCCGCTGCTATGACTGATAAATCTCAATTTTTCTAAGGGATAATGCTTATCATTAAGGAAATAATTAAAATGATCTCTAAGTGGATTATTAATCAATAATGGATTGAATCATCAATATACATAAACTAAAAGCATAGAAAAAAGCCATTAATTTGACCTCAAGCATAGCTTAATCTTGGGTTAAGGAAAAGCTTTATGAAAAGCTTGATTTGGATTGAGAACGGGTCATGAGTACGACCATTTCTTGAGTGAGAGAGAGAATTTACATAAAAATCATTAGAATTTAAACATAAATGAAAATTAACTTCAATAGCATTTATTAAATTATGTAACTCTTCACTACTATTCAAACTTCAACAGCATTTAAAAAACCATACCAGTTAAACTTCTCAAGCTTGAGAGGGGTTGAGAAGAGAGAAACATTGAGAAATTATAGAAAGATCAATATTCACTAATTACCTTACAACTTGCTTGATTCTTTGTTCATAGTAGAGGCCCCCAACCAATCAATTGGTTAAGTATGTTGATGGAGCCACTAATGGGGATTGAAGAAAGAGGAAAGCTCCAAAAACTAGTGAATTATTAAATGAATTCACAGTTCTTCGCTTAGGTGGAGTAGAGTAACGATGCATAAACACTATCTATTTTTCAACAAGGGGGAGGCTTCTATTTATAGGAAAAATTGAGCTCCTAACCAAACAAACTGATTCTAGAATTTTCTAAATCAGTTTGGTCAATATTTGACCATTTTTAGGTCAGTTAAGCTAACTTTTTGGAACTAGACTTGAATGAGGAGAGAGGAGAGATGAAATATCTCAATTTTTATGAGTTTAAAACTCATTCAAGCATGTGAAATATGCACCTCCTTTAAAGAACTCCCCTTCCTTACATATGTGTCATAATGGAATCATTTTAATATTGCTCATAGTTTTTTAACTAATAAACCTTGTACATTTTCAACTCTTCATCTTATGTGAAATATGCACCTCCTTTAAAGAATTCCCCTTCCTTACATATGTGTCATAATGGAATCATTTTAATATTGCTCATAGTTTTTTACTAATAAACCTTGTACATTTTCAACTCTTCATCTTATGTGAAATATGCACCTCCTTTAAAGAATTCCCCTTCCTTACATATGTGTCATAATGGAATCATTTTAATATTGCTCATAGTTTTTTTACTAATAAACCTTGTACATTTTCAACTCTTCACCTTATGTGAGCATTTACTCATTTTTGGGTATCTTCTTTTTACAAATTTGGATTTATCTCTTCCCTACACATGGATTGATGCTATTGGCCCATAAGAACCTTAATTGGACCATAGTCTAAAGATTTCTGAAAATCTAGACCCTTAGACTAAGGTTCTTTATACCTATTTCCAATTAATTCTAATTGCACATTGGAAAATTCTTTTTGAATTTCTGTTTCAGGGGAACTCATCTGAATTATAAGAGATATTTTTCTATCCAAAAATATTCAAAATCTGAATATTCTCTCTCTAGAATAATTTTCCTCTCTCTAGGCTAAAATAGTTAGCAACAGGGTCTTTATATTTCTGAAGAGGGTTGATTACAGGGGAAGATACTAGACATCAAAAAGGGGTTGGGGGAGGAATCTTACAACTCACAAGCTGCGCACGTATAAGGTAACTCATCTATGGGAATAATTCTGTTGGTTATTGCCGCACCTATCTCAGTGGTATGAGGTGATCTAACAAAAGGACATCTGAGAGGCAAGCCAAAAACGGGGTAAAGGCATATCTTTTGATGAGGAAGAAAACACGCCAGTAAGAAGACCCGCTCAGAAAACCCAAGATGTCTTGATCTCATGACGCAGTAGTATCGGGGACCCAAACCCAAGGCTTCAATTAACCATGGCCAAGCGGACATTGTTATGAAAGTGCTGCTGACCCCAAGGTGTTACCCTAGTTATGTCTTGATAGGTCCGCCATTTGGTCTGAGCTACAGACATTCCCAAGTGAGGAAAAAGTGAGCGCTCATACTGTTCTATAAAATCCTTCTTCACAGACTTGCTTGCATCTTGAAGGTGAGAAATCATCATGGATAAAACTAATTCTTGTTGCCAAGCCATGAAGGAGATTAAGAAGAAGGGAGATCGATGGAAGTAAGATTACTGTGAGCGATAAGTAAAAGTTACGACTTATATAAAGGAAGGAGTTATCGTAACCTAGAAGCCAACGGTATCTTGCCACTGAAGTTTTACCATCTTTCCATGATTTGGTTTTGGCACATATTTCTATAAGAGGCATTAAGAACTTTGAGATGAGGAGATAAAAGAAGTTCGTAGGCTAAGTCACCTACTTTCTTTGATCCACAATAGCTGTGGGATAACTACTTATACTCCCCTAGAGATAAAGAAATTCTTTTGGTCCGTATTCAAATGAAGACTATAACTGCTTCTTTGAATTCTCTGACTGTCCTCTTTTTATCTGTAAATTGTCTCTGTCGATCTTGGGCAGCATTTATATCTTTATGAATTGCCTGCATCTGTTGCTCTAAGTTGCCGTAGCATTTGACTGGTCATCTTGACCCTAATCAATGGGTCGGACCTAGTTAATGGAGTTAAGCAATCTTGTTCGAGACGGACCCAGATTAGATTGGTATGAAGGAGTTGGTCTCTGAATTTGGGTTCTAGACTTCCCTGTGCCCTTTTTATGGTAGGAGTCAGGCAGTCTTTTAAGTGATGGTCAAAACCTTGGCATCCAAAACACTGGTTCTCACTTCTGAACTCATCGTTCTAAATCTTTAAAATAGGTGGGCTCCTGAGAAGGTATTTTGGGTAAAGTGTCTTCCCTTTTTAAACAGAATCTTTCTTTTATTTAGAGAGAGAATAATTATAAGATCAAAAAAGGAGATGCTTACTCCTGTATACCTCGAAGGTTGGGGGAGGAATCTTACAAACTTCTACCCCACTTAAAAAGGTGCGAGATGTCCTCATCTCGCAAAGTAGAGGACAACTCTTTTTCTTAAGATCCAATTTATTCTGGGTTCCTTATATTCTGGTCAACCCAACAGAATACGGGGATAATTATCCCTTAAATAGAACTCATCATTAAATAACAATTCTTTTAGATCATATCATTCCTATGATAATGGTCCATTAGACCGAAAAATTTCCTTCTGAACATTCCTCCACGAAAATTTCAGTTAAGTTATCAATTTGTCATCCCTTAACTTGATCTACCGTGACAAGTGTTAACAGTAGTAATTTGACAGCACAATCCACTAATCTCATAGTGATTTGCTGAATTCATTATCATCATTCTAGTTATGAATATCATCACAGGGACTCGTCCCAATCATCCACATTGTGGTTTCGCTCAGTTTATTACATTTCAATCCATAATCAGGGATCATCATTTTTCAATCAGAATCCAAATCAACTCATCAGTTCTCAAACAGAATTAAAAAATCATATCAACCACATTCGAATTCATCATCTGGATAGCATTAATGCTTATAATTTCAAGTCTTGAATTTACTCGTATATACTACCGGTAAAGAGCTGCAGTTATACCCTCGGTATATACGGATAGTCATGATACTCGAAACTATAAGGTAAATACCATCATGTCTAGGCCTCAAGCAAGTCAGGGTTCCATACAATTGCGGTACTTCCAATTGAAGACCCAATTACTAATTTACGAATTTCAATTTGAATTAACAATTTAAAAGTGTTACTTTTATCACAATTGAATTTCATGCATAGAGGTATGCATAAAAGTTGCTTATTTTATTATAAAAGTGTTACTTATATCACAACTGAATTTCATGCATAGAAGTATGCATAAGAGTTGATTATTTTATTATAAAAGTGTTACTTTTATCATATTTGGATTTCATGCATAGAAGTATGCATAAAAGATATTCTTTTTATACCAAAAGTGTGATTTTCATCATAAAGGGATTTTATGCATAACTTAGATGCATAAGAGAAATTCTTTTATTCTAAAAGTGTAATTCCTACCAAATTGAATTTATGCATAGGAAGATGCATAAAAGATTGATTCAAAAGTGTCATTCTCATCTAAATTGAATTCATGCATAGGAAGATGCATAAAAGATTGAATTTTGATTCAAAAGTGTCATTTTCATTTAAAATGAATTTATGCATAGGAAGATGCATAAAAGATTGATTTTTACTTCGAATGTGAGATCCCCCTGTTCCCACCGAGCAACGGATTCGGGTACTAGCAGCGGAAGTAGCACTTCTCGCGCGGGACAGGGGTCCCACATTCGGGGCCTTGCCCACGGATATCCAGACAAGAGACTAATCCGTCGGTTTGTCCAAAACCGAAACCGAAAAAACTTCCTTTACCCGGAAAGCATGGGCGATTCCACCAGGATAACTCTTTACTCTAACGTAGTCAAGATCGTTACGGATCAACTGATCTGACTGCACCTTTAACGGTACTTGGTCAAATCAAGGAAGAACTTGCACTTGAATCATTGGGATCAACACTTTTTTCCCCATCAAGAGGCACAGCCGTTGATTCCTATCCATAGAACAATTTCTATCCGGGATTTACTTCATCTATCGTAATAACAGAAATTGAGTCTCGGTTTACGGATCCATCAGTCCAGCCTAACCCCATCCGATCCCATGGGTTAGCCAACCGCCCAACCACTGTAGTGATGGGATCCAATTTGGAATTTGGTTAGGTTTTGTCCCGGGTACCAAGGAAAAGAGTTCCAAGGCCCCCTAGCCAGAATTTCATGCAAACATAAAACTAGCCACACCACTTACACACCCAATATGAAAATTGCCTTTTTCTTAGCATCAGCTAACTTTAAAACAATCCTTTAATGAAACCATAGTACCACTGATCACAATCTCCCAATTTATCCAGTTGATTCATAATTTCCCATCATTCCTTCATCAGAGTATCTATGGCATCATTGGCAACTAGAACGCTCACCACCTGTCCACACAGGGGCCGTTTCCATAGTTCTTAGCCCATAATACTCGGCAATATAATCATTTATCAAGATGGACTCTCGTTGAAGATCAGCAAGATCAACCAACAGATCCATATAAAAGAGCCATGGACTCATCCGTTGAGGACCAGCAAGGTCAGTCAACCAGATCCATGCCCGGTGTCACAAAACAACTCTTACTCCTTGTTCCAATATCTTCCTCGACGCACGCGTGGGTATCCTAGGCGACCCAGAGCCCGAGCACCGTATGGTCAGCACCCTCTAGGATCCTTTGCAGGTGACCTAGCGCTTCACTCATAGGCCGCTTCCTTGGTCCCTCATCCACCGTACCGGAAGCTCACCATTTTAATCGAACCGAGGCTGGTCAAGACCTCGGTCGACCTTGCTACGCGAGACGTCCTCCATTGACTCTCCGTCAGCAGTTGCAACTTTATCAGTTAGGTCTCCACGACCTTAATCACAAGACGGTCAAAATGCTTCCCCAGCATTCTTGACATAAAACAGCCATTTACAAACAGCATTTACAAACAGTTTACAAATACAGTTTCTATATTAACTCTCATTTTTCCACATTATCCCTCATTAATCCACATTACTTATTCCACATTCCATGTATATGTGTACTCATCCAATCACCTCCTTTTCCATCTCTTCACTTCAGATTCCTTCATATCACATATCATATATTCACATCCATATCCACATCCATACATCCACATCCACATCCACATTCACATCCATACATCCACATCTACATGCTTATTTCCATTTTCACATCCTCATTTATACATCCACATCCCATATCCACATTCATACATACACATCCATATCCACATCCACATCCACATCCACATTCACATCCATGCATCCACATCTACATGCTTAACTCCATTTTCACATCCTCATTTATACATCCACATCCCATATCCACATTCATACATACACATCCATACATCCACATACATACATACATCCACATCCACATTCCACATTCACATCTATACATCCACATCTACATTCACATTCACATACATCCACATCCACATTCCCATACATCCACATCTATACATCCACATTCCACATTCACATCTACATTCACATTCACATACATGCATCCACATCTACATCCACATACATACATACATCCACATCCACATTCCACATTCACATCTATACATCCACATTTCACATTCACATCTACATTCACATTCACATACATCCACATCTACATCCACATACATACATACATCCACATCCACATTCCACATTCACATCTATACATCCACATCTACATTCACATTCACATACATCCACATCCACATTCCCATACATCCACATCTATACATACACATTTCACATTCACATCTACATTCACATTCACATACATCCACATCTACATTCACATTCACATACATCCACATCCTTTCACATCTATACATCCACATCTACATCCACATTTACATCTATGCATATACATCTTCATGCATATATCCATTTTCATGTTCATACATCCACACTCCCATCTCCATATCCACACATCCACATACATACATCCATTTTCACATTCCCATTTATATAACCCCATATACCTTCACATCTAATCTTTTACATCATATCCATTCTCGCCCTATCACAACCCATATACATCTTATCCTATCACATACACTTCTTACCTCATCCCCCCATACACATCTTAATTCATCTTATCACATCCTAACTTATTTCATAAGCATCTTATCACCTCTTATCACACCTCTTATCACATCCTATCACTTTCCATACGCATCTTATCAATTCTTATCACATCTCATACACCTCTTATCACATCTTATCACATTTCATATCTTTAAAAAAAAAAAAAGAGAATTCTTTTATTTGATATAAGATTTCTCTACACATTTATTTATACATAAATTCCATTTAAGGAGACTAACACTTTCAAAATTAAAATCAATCTTTTATGCATCTTCTTATGCATGATTTCAATTTGGTAGGGAATTATACTTTTAGAATAAAAGAATTTCTCTTATGCATTTAAGTTAAGCATAAAATCCAATTATGAGGAAAATCATACTTTTAGTATAAAAAGAATATCTTTTATGCATACCTATATGCATGAAATCCAATATGATAAAAGTAACACTTTTGATATAAAATTTTTTCCTTTATGCATACTTCTATGCATGAAAATTAAAAATGATAAAAGTAACACTTTTGATATAAAAATTTTCCTTTATGCATACTTCTATGCATGAAAATTAAAAATGATAAAAGTAACACTTTTGATATAAAAATTTTCTTTTATGCATACTTTTATGTATGAAATAAAAATGATAAAAGTAACACTTTTGATATAAAAATTTATCCATTATGCATACTTCTATGCATGAAAATAAAAATGGTAAAAATAACACTTTTGATATAAAAATTTATCCTTTATGCATAATATTAAAATTCAATTTCTCCATGATTATAATGAAATTCTTTCAATTAATCTAGGATGATGATTCCTAGAATATGGTAGGAAGTCCTCTTTTTATGCTTTGAATGAAAATTTTTTATGCATAATTTTTATAAAAATTTTGCCATAGCTCCGCTGCTATGACTGATAAATCTCAATTTTTCTAAGGGATAAAGCTTATCATTAAGGAAATAATTAAAATGATTCTCTAATTGGATCCCTAATCCATAATGGATTGAATCATCAATATACATAAACTAAAAGCATAAGAAAAAATCATTAATTTGGCCTCAAGCATAGCTTAATCTTGGGTTAAGGAAAAGCTTTATGAAAAGCTTGATTTGGATTGAGAATGGGTCATGAGTATGACCATTTCTTGAGTGAGAGAGAGAATTTACATAAGAATCATTAGAATTTAAACATAAATGAAAATTAACTTCAATAGCATTTATTAAATTATGTAACTCTTCACTACTATTCAAACTTCAATAGCATTTAAAAAAAACCATACCAATTAAACTTCTCAAGCTTGAGAGGGGTTGAGAAGAGAGAAACATTGAGAAATTATAGAAAGATGAATATTCACTAATTACCTTACAAATATCTTGATTCTTTGTTCACGGTAGAGGCCCCCAACCAATCAATTGGTTAAGTATGTTGATGGAGCCACTAATTGGGATTGAAGAAAGAGGGAAGCTCCAAAAAACTAGTGAATTATTAAATGAATTCACAGTTCTTGGCTTAGGTGGAGTAGAGTAACGATGCATAAACACTATATATTTTTCAACAAGGGTGAGGCTTCTATTTATAGGAAAAATTGAGCTCCTAACCAAACAAACTGATTCTAGAATTTTCTAAATCAGTTTGGTCAATATTTGACCATTTTTAGGTCAGTTAAGCTAACTTTTTGGAACTAGACTTGAATGAGGAGAGAGGAGAGATGAAATATCTCAATTTTTATGAGTTTAAAACTCATTCAAGCATGTGAAATATGCACCTCCTTTAAAGAACTCCCCTTCCTTACATATGTCATATTTTTAATATTGCTCATAGTTTTTTACTAATAAACCTTGTACATTTTCAACTCTTCATCTTATGTGAAATATGCACCTCCTTTAAAGAACTCCCCTTCCTTACATATGTCATACTTTTAATATTGCTCATAATTTTTTATTAATAAACCTTGTACATTTTCAACTCTTCATCTTATGTGAAATATGCACCTCCTTTAAAGAACTCCTCTTCCTTACATATGTCATACTTTTAATATTGCTCATAATTTTTTTACTAATAAACCTTGTACATTTTCAACTCTTCATCTTATGTGAAATATGCACCTCCTTTAAAGAACTCCTCTTCCTTACATATGTCATACTTTTAATATTGCTCATAGTTTTTTTACTAATAAACCTTGTACATTTTCAACTCTTCACCTCATGTGAGCATTTACTCATTTTTGGGTATTTTCTTTTTACAAGTTGGATTTATCTCCTCCCTACACATGGATTGATGCTATTGGTCCATAGGAACCTTAATTGGACCATAGTCTAAAGATTTCTGAAAATCTAGACCCTTAGGCTAAGGTTCTTTATAGCTATTTTCAATTAATTCCAATTGCACATTGGAAAATTCTTTTTGAATTTCTGTTTCAGGGGAACTCATCTGAATTAGAAGAGATACTTTTCTATCCAAAAATATTCAAAATCTGAATATTCTCTCTCTAGAATATTTTTCTCTCTCTAGGCTAAAACAGATAGAAACAAGGTCTTTATATTTCTGAAGAGGGATTGATTACAAGGAAAGATACTAGACATCAAAAAGGGGGTGGGGGAGGAATCTTACATTCTACCCCACTTAAAAAAATGCGAGATGTCCTCATCTCGCAAACTGGGATAATTTCGCAAGATGCACGAATATGAGACTTAGAGAAAAATTTTAATCAAGATTAACCACCAAGATAAGTCTTAAAGAGAGCAAGATTCAAAATACGAACAAGATTTAAACTTTATTCATTCTCGGAACTTATACAGTAAAGATAGAGGAACTCTTTACACTTCCATAAGCCCGTCCATCATATGGTCACAAAAGCAGTCCTCACAAGCTGCACAAGTATAAGGTAACTCATCTATGGGAATGATTCTGTGGGTTATTGCTGTGCCTATCTCAGTGGTATGAGGTGTTCTAAGAAAAGGACCTCTGAGAGGCAAGCCAAAAACGGGGTAAAGGCATATCTTCTCATGAGGAAGAAAACACGCCAGTAAGAAGACCCGCTCAGAAAACCCAGGATGCCTTGATCTCATGACGCAGTAGTATCGAGGACCCAAACCCAAGGCTTCAATAACCATGGCCAAGCGGACATTGTTACGAAAGTGCTGCTGACCCCAGGGTGTTACCCTAGTTATGTCTTGATAGGTCCGCCATTTTGTCTGCGCTACAGAAGTTCCCAAGTGAGGGAAAAGTGAGCGCTCATACTGCTCTATAAAATCTTTCTTCACAGACTCCCTTGCGTCTTGAAGGTGAGAAATCATCATGGATAAAACTAATTCTTGTTGCCAAGCCATGAAGGAGATTAAGAAAGAAAGGAGATCGATGGAAGTAAGATTATTGTGAACGACAAGTATAAGTTACGACTTATATAAAGGAAGGAGCTAGCGTAACTTAGAAGCCAACGGTAACTTGCCACTGAAGTTTTACCAACTTTCCATGATTTGGGTTTGGCACATTTTTCTATAGAAGGCATTCAAACTTTGAGATGAGGAGATAAAAGAAGCTCGTAAGCTAAATCACCTACTTTCTTTGGTCCACAATATCTGGGAGATAACTTCTTCCCAAGAGATAAAGAACTTCTTTTGGGCCATACTCGAATGAAGACCAAAACCTTGATATCCAAAACATCGATTCTCCTTCTGAACTCATTGTTCTGAATCTTAAAACAGGTGGGACTCTTGAGAAGTATTCAGGAAAAAGGTTCTTCCTTTTTTAAACAGAATCTTTCTTTTATTTTAGAGAGAGAATAATTATAAGATCAGAAAGGGAGATTCTTACTCCTGTATACCTCTAAGGCTGGGGGAGAATCTTACATTCTACCCCACTTGAAAAGTGCGAGATGTCCTCATCTCGCAAGGTAGAGGACAACTCTTTTTCTTAAGATCCAATTTATTCTAGGGTTCCTTATATTCTGGTCAACCCAACAGAATACGGGGATAAATATCCCTTATATAGAACTCATCATTAAATAAATTCATTTCAGATCATATCATTCATATCTTTAACACGATAATGGTCCATCAGATCAAAAATTTTTCTTTCTGAACATTCCTCCCACGGGAATTTCAGTCAAGCAAGTTTTCAATTTGTCATCCCTTAACTGATATACCGAGTCAAGTGTTAACAGTAGCACTTTGACAGCACAATCCACTAATCTCATAGTGATTTGTTGAAATCATTATCATCATTTATCATTACAGGGACTCGTCCCATTCATCCTCATTGCGGTTTTGCTCAAGTTATTATATTTCAACTAAATTTCAAAAATCATCATTTTTCAATCAGAATCCCAATCAATTCATCAGTTCCCAAACAGAATTAAAAATCATATCAACCACATTCAAATTCATCATCTGGATAGCATTAACGCTTATAATTTCAAGTCTTAGATTTACTCGTATATACTGTCAGTAAAGAGCTGCAGTTATACTCTCGGTATATACGGATAGTCACGGCCCTTGGAATTATAAGGTAAATACCATCATGTCTAGGCCTCAAGCAAGTCAAGGATTCTATATAATTGCGGTACTTCCATCTGAAGACCCAATTACCAAATTACGAATTTCAATTTGAATATCAAATTGTATGAATTATATCACACAATTACAACCTTTTTGTGTTTCTTGATAAATTTCTGACCTATTTGTCTTCTCAATTGATCTTTATTAACCAAATGCTCTGATACTAACTGTGAGATCCCCCTGTTCCCACCGAGCAACGGATTCGGGTACTAGCAGCGGAAGTAGCACTTCTCGCGCGGGACAGGGGTCCCACATTCGGGGCCTCGCCCACGGATATCCGGACAAGAGACTAATCCGTCGGTTTGTCCAAAACCGAAACCGAAAAAACTTCCTTTACCCGGAAAGCATGGGCGATTCCACCAGGATAACTCTTTACTCTAACGTAGTCAAGATCGTTACGGATCAACTGATCTGACTGCACCTTTAACGGTACTTGGTCAAATCAAGGAAGAACTTGCACTTGAATCATTGGGATCAACGCTTTTTTCCCCATCAAGAGGCACAGCCGTTGATTCCTATCCATAGAACAATTTCTATCCGGGATTTACTTCATCTATCGTAATAACAGAAATTGAGTCTCGGTTTACGGATCCATCAGTCCAGCCTAACCCCATCCGATCCCATGGGTTAGCCAACCGCCCAACCACTGTAGTGATGGGATCCAATTTGGAATTTGGTTAGGTTTTGTCCCGGGTACCAAGGAAAAGAGTTCCAAGGCCCCCTAGCCGGAATTTCATGCAAACATAAAACTAGCCACACCACTTACACACCCAATATGAAAATTGCCTTTTTCTTAGCATCAGCTAACTTTAAAACAATCCTTTAATGAAACCATAGTACCACTGATCACAATCTCCCAATTTATCCAGTTGATTCATAATTTCCCATCATTCCTTCATCAGAGTATCTATGGCATCATTGGCAACTAGAACGCTCACCACCTGTCCACACAGGGGCCGTTTCCATAGTTCCTAGCCCATAATACTCGGCAATATAATCATTTATCAAGATGGACTCTCGTTGAAGATCAGCAAGATCAACCAACAGATCCATATAAAAGAGCCATGGACTCATCCGTTGAGGACCAGCAAGGTCAGTCAACCAGATCCATGCCCGGTGTCACAAAACAACTCTTACTCCTTGTTCCAATATCTTCCTCGACGCACGCGTGGGTATCCTAGGCGACCCAGAGCCCAAGCACCGTATGGTCAGCACCCTCTAGGATCCTTCGCAGGTGACCTAGCGCTTCACTCATAGGCCGCTTCCTTGGTCCCTCATCCACCGTACCGGAAGCTCACCATTTTAATCGAACCGAGGCTGGTCAAGACCTCGGTCGACCTTGCTACGCGAGACGTCCTCCATTGACTCTCCGTCAGCAGTTGCAACTTTATCAGTTAGGTCTCCACGACCTTAATCACAAGACGGTCAAAATGCTTCCCCAGCATTCTTGACATAAAACAGCCATTTACAAACAGCATTTACAAACAGTTTACAAATATAGTTTCTATATTAACTCTCATTTTTCCACATTATCCCTCATTAATCCACATTACTTATTCCACATTCCATGTATATGTGTACTCATCCAATCACCTCCTTTTCCATCTCTTCACTTCAGATTCCTTCATATCACATATCATATATTCACATCCATATCCACATCCATACATCCACATCCACATCCACATTCACATCCATACATCCACATCTACATGCTTATTTCCATTTTCACATCCTCATTTATACATCCACATCCCATATCCACATTCATACATACACATCCATATCCACATCCACATCCACATCCACATTCACATCCATGCATCCAAATCTACATGCTTACCTCCATTTTCACATCCTCATTTATACATCCACATCCCATATCCACATTCATACATACACATCCATACATCCACATACATACATACATCCACATCCACATTCCAGATAAGTCTTAAAGAGAGCAAGATTCAAAATACGAACAAGATTTAAACTTTATTCATTCTCGGAACTTATACAGTAAAGATAGAGGAACTCTTTACACTTCCATAAGCCCGTCCATCATATGGTCACAAAAGCAGTCCTCACAAGCTGCACAAGTATAAGGTAACTCATCTATGGGAATGATTCTGTGGGTTATTGCTGTGCCTATCTCAGTGGTATGAGGTGTTCTAAGAAAAGGACCTTTGAGAGGCAAGCCAAAAACGGGGTAAAGGCATATCTTCTCATGAGGAAGAAAACACGCCAGTAAGAAGACCCGCTCAGAAAACCCAGGATGCCTTGATCTCATGACGCAGTAGTATCGGGGACCCAAACCCAAGGCTTCAATAACCATGGCCAAGCGGACATTGTTACGAAAGTGCTGCTGACCCCAGGGTGTTACCCTAGTTATGTCTTGATAGGTCCGCCATTTTGTCTGCGCTACAGAAGTTCCCAAGTGAGGGAAAAGTGAGCGCTCATACTGCTCTATAAAATCTTTCTTCACAGACTCCCTTGCGTCTTGAAGGTGAGAAATCATCATGGATAAAACTAATTCTTGTTGCCAAGCCATGAAGGAGATTAAGAAAGAAAGGAGATCGATGGAAGTAAGATTATTGTGAACGACAAGTATAAGTTACGACTTATATAAAGGAAGGAGCTAGCGTAACTTAGAAGCCAACGGTAACTTGCCACTGAAGTTTTACCGTCTTTCCATGATTTGGGTTTGGCACATTTTTCTATAGAAGGCATTCAAACTTTGAGATGAGGAGATAAAAGAAGCTCGTAAGCTAAATCACCTACTTTCTTTGGTCCACAATATCTGGGAGATAACTTCTTCCCAAGAGATAAAGAACTTCTTTTGGGCCATACTCGAATGAAGACCAAAACCTTGATATCCAAAACATCGATTCTCCTTCTGAACTCATTGTTCTGAATCTTAAAACAGGTGGGACTCTTGAGAAGTATTCAGGAAAAAGGTTCTTCCTTTTTTAAACAGAATCTTTCTTTTATTTTAGAGAGAGAATAATTATAAGATCAGAAAGGGAGATTCTTACTCCTGTATACCTCTAAGGCTGGGGGAGAATCTTACATCGAAAGTATTAATCTCCTTAAATGGAATTTATGCATAAATAAATGTGTAAAGAAATCTTATATCAAATATAAGAATTCTCTTGTATTCTATAAATAGAAATGAGATGTGATAGGATGTGATAAGAGGTGTATAAGATGTGATAAGAGGTGATAAGATGCTTATGAAATAAGTTAGGAGGTGATAAGATGAATTAAGATGTGTATGGGATGAGATAAGAAGTGTATGTGATAGGATAAGATGTATATGGGTTGTGATAGGGCGAGAATGGATGTGATGTAAAAGATTAGATGTGAAGGCATATGGGGTTATATGAATAGGAATGTGGAAACGGATGTATGTATGTATGTGTGGATGTATGTATGTGGATGTGTGGATGTGGAGATGGGAGTGTGGATGTATGAATGTGAAAATGGATGTATGCATGAAGATGTATATGCATAGATGTGAATGTGGATGTAGATGTATGCATGAGGATGTATATGCATAGATGTGAATGTGGATGTAGATGTGGAGACATTAGTAGAATGTGGTGGTTAGTAAAAATTGCAAATCCAATGGTTGGATTTTTAATGATCTCTTTTTTAAAATTCTTCCAGACTATCAGAAGGCCTACAAATATTAATAATCTAATTAGTAAAATTATATTTTTGATGTGAATCATCTAAAACCTATAGGGACTAGTGTACTTGTAATGGTGCATCTATGGAAAAATAAATTAGATCACTCTAAGTATGGAAAGATCATTTGTTTATCATTTCATCATATTTTTGATTAATTTTGATTAATTAGACTAATTTATATTAATTTAAGTTATATTGGGTTAATTTAAGGGCAACCATATTTTCTATTATTTGCTTGATCTCATTTTAAGTACCTTGCCCCCCAAAATTTGCTCTCCAAGCATTGTCCCAGTCCAGCATAAACTGGATAAAACTGGATACCCTGATCTTGCAACAACCCGGATGTAGATGTGGATGTATAGATGTGAATGGGAATGTGGATGTGGATGTATGTGAATGTGAATGTAGATGTGGATGTATAGATGTGAATGTGGAATGTGGATGTGGATGTATGTATGTATGTGGATGTAGATGTGGATGTATAGATGTGAATGGGAATGTGGATGTGGATGTATGTATGTATGTGGATGTGGATGTATGAATGAGGACGTGATAGTGGATGTATGCATGTGGGTGTGGATGTATGGATGTGGATATGGATGTGTAAGTATGGATGTGAATGTGGATGTGGATGTGGATGTATGGATGTGGATATGGATGTATGGATATGAATGTGGATGTGGATGTGGATGTATGGATGTGAATGTGGATGTGGATGTGAATATATGATATGTGAATGTGGATGTAGATGTGGATGTATGGATGTGAATGTGGATGTGGATGTGGATGTATGGATGTGGATATGGATGTGAATATATGATATGTGATGTGAAGGAATCTGAAGTGAAGAGATGGAAAATGATGTGATTGGATGAGTACATATATAAATGGAATGTGGAATAAGTAATGTGGATTAATGAGGGATAATTTGGAAAAATGAGAGTTAATATAGAAACTGTATTTGTAAACTGTTGTAAAAGCTGTTTGTAAATGGCTGTTTTATGTCAAGAATGCTGGGGAAGCATTTTGACCGTCTTGTGATTAAGGTCGTGGAGACCTAACTGTTAAAGTTGCAACTGCTGACGGAGAGTCAATGGAGGACGTCTCGCGTAAGTAGCAAGGTCGGTCGAGGTCTTGACCAGCCTCGGTTCGATTAAAAATGGTGAGCTTCCGGTACGGTGGATGAGGGACCAAGGAAGCGGCCTATGAGTGAAGCGCTAGGTCACCTGCGAAGGATCCTAGAGGGTGCTGACCATACGGTGCTCGGGCTCTGGGCACCTAGGATACCCACACGTGCGTCGAGGAAGATATTGGAACAAGGAGTAAGAGTTGTTTTGTGAAACCGGGCATGGATCTGGTTGATTGACCTTGCTGGTCTTCAATGGATGAGTCCATGGCTCTTTTTATGGATCTGTTGGTTGATCTTGCTGATCTTCAACGAGAGTCCATCTTGATTTTTATAAGTGATTATATTGCCGAGTATTATGGGCTAGGAACTATTGAAAAGGCCCCTGTGTGGACAGGTGGTGAGCGTTCTAGCTGCCAATGATGCCATAGATACTCTGATGAAGGAATGATGGGAAATTATGAATCAACCGGATAAATTGGAAGATTGTGATCAGTGGTACTATGGTTTCATTAAAGGATTGTTTTAAAGTTAGCTGATGCTAAGAAAAAGGCAATTTCATATTGGGTGTGTAAGTGGTGTGGCTAGTTTTATGTTTGCATGAACTTCCGGCTAGGGGGCCTTGGAACTCTTTTCCTTGGTACCCGGGACAAAACCTAACCAAATTCCAAATTGGATCCCATCACTACAGTGGTTGGGTGGTTGGCTAACCCATGGTTGGCTAACCCATGGGATCGAATGGGGTTAGGCTGGACTGATGGATCCGTAAATCGAGACTCAATTTCTGTTATTACGATAGATAAAGTAAATCCCGGATAGTAATTGTTCTATGGATAGGAATCAACGGCTGTGCCTCTTGATGGGAAAAAAAGCGTTGATCCCAATGATCCAAGTGCAAGTTTCTTCCTTGATCCGATCGAGTATCTTTAAGGTGCAGTCGGATCAGCGTGATCAGTAATGATCTTGACTACGGTAGAGTAAAAAGTTATTTTGGTGGAATCGCCCGTGCTTTCCGGGTAAGGGAAGTTTTTCCGGGTTCGGTTTTGGAAAAACCGACGGATTAGTCTCTTGTCCGGATATCCGTGGTTGGACGAGGCCTCGAGTGTGGGTCCCTGCCCCGCGCATGAAGTGCTACTTCCGCTGCTAGTACCCCGAATCCGTCGCATGGTGGGGACAGGGATCTCACAAATCGCCCGTGCTTTCCGGGTAAGGGAAGTTTTTCCGGGTTCGGTTTTGGAAAAACCGACGGATTAGTCTCTGTCCGGATATCCGTCGATGAGGCCCCGAGTGTGGGTCCCTGCCCCGCGCATGAAGTGCTACTTCCGCTGCTAGTACCCCGAATCCGTCGCATGGTGGAGACAGGGATCTCACAGTTGGTATCAGAGCATTTGGTTAATAAAGATCAACTCAGAAGACAAATATGTCAAAAATTTATCAAGAAACACAAAAAGGTTGTAATTGTGTGATATAAGTCATACAATTTGATATTCAAACTAAAATTCGTAATTTGGTAATTGGGTCTTCAGATGGAAGTACCGCAATTATATAGAATCCCTGACTTGCTTGAGGCCTAGACATGATGGTATTTACCTTATAATTCCAAGGGCCGTGACTACCCGTATATACCGAGAGTATACTGCAGCTCTTTACTGACAGTATATACGAGTAAATCTAAGACTTGAAATTATAAGCGTTAATGCTATCCAGATGATGAATTTGAATGTGGTTGATATGATTTTTAATTCTGTTTGAGAACTGATGAAATTGATTTGGATTCTGATTAGAAAATGATGAATTCTAAAATTTAGTTGAAATGTAATAAGCTGAGCGAAACCACAATGAGGATGAAGGGGACGAGTCCTTGTGTGATGATATTCATAACTGGAATGATGATAATGATTTCAGCAAATCACTATGAGATTAGTGGATTGTGCTGTCAAATTGCTACTATTAACACTTGAGACGGTAGATTAAGTTAAGGGATGACAAATTGAGAACTTGCTTGACTGAAATTTCCGTGGAGGAATGTTCAGAAGGAAATTTTTCGGTTTAATGGCCATTATCATGTTAAAGATATGAATGATATGATCTGAATGAATTGTTATGAGTTCTATATAAGGGATATTTATCCCAGTATTCTATTGGGTTGACCAGAATATAAGGAACCCCAGAATAAAATTAGATCTTAAGAAAAAGAGTTGTCCTCTACTTGCGAGATGAGGACATCTCGCACTTTTTAAGTGGGGTAGAATGTAAGATTCCTCCCCAGCCTTCGAGGTATACAGGAGTAAGAATCTCCCTTTTGATCTTATAATTATTCCCTCTCTAAAATAAAAGAAAGATTCTGTTTATAAAAAAAAAAAGGAAGATCCTTTCCCTAGAATACTTTTCAGGAGTCCCACCTGTTTTAAGGATTCAGAACAATGAGTTCAGAAGTGAAAATCGGTGTTTTGGATACCACGGTTTTGGTTTTCATTCGAGTACGGCCCAAAAAGAAGTTCTTTATCTCTTGGGGAGTATAAGAAGTTATCCCCCAGATATTGTGAACCTTATCTGAATTCAATGAAAGTAGGTGACTTAGCCTACAAGCTTCTTTTATCTCCTCATCTCAAAGTTCTTAATGCCTTCTATAGAAAAATGTGCCAAACCCAAATCATGGAAAGACGGTAAAACTTCAGTGGCAAGTTACCGTTGGCTTCTAGGTTACGCTAGCTCCTTCCTTTATATAAGTCGTAACTTTTACTTGTCGTTCACAGTAATCTTACTTCCATCGATCTCCCTTCTTCTTAATCTCCTTCATGGCTTGGCAACAAGAATTAGTTTTATCCATGATGATTTCTCACCTTCAAGATGCAAGCGAGTCTGTGAAGAAAGATTTTATAGAACAGTATGAGCGCTCACTTTTCCCTCACTTGGGAACTTCTGTAGCTCAGACCAAATGGCGGACCTATCAAAACATAACTAGGGTAACACCCTGGGGTCAGCAGCACTTTCGTAACAATGTCTGCTTGGCCATGGTTATTGAAGCTTTGGGTTTGGGTCCCCGATACTACTGCATCATGAGATCAAGACATCTTGGGTTTTCTGAGCGGGTCTTCTTACTGGCGTGTTTTCTTCCTCATGAGAAGATATGCCTTTACCCAATTTTTGGCTTACCTCTTAGAGGTCCTTTTGTTAGATCACCTCATACCACTGAGATAGGTGCGGCAATAACCAACAGAATTATTCCCATAGATGAGTTACCTTATACATGCGCAGCTTGTGAGTGCTGCTTTTGTGATCATATGATGGACGAGCTTAAGGAAGTGTAAAGAGTTCTTCTATCTTTACTGTATATGTTCCAAGAAAGAATAAAGTTTAAATCTTGTTCTTGTCTTGAATCTTACTCTCTTTGAGACTTTTCTTGGTGGTTAATCTTTATTCGTGCATCTTGCGAAATTATCCCAAGTTGCGAGATGAGGACATCTCGCGCTTTTTTAAGTGGGGTAGAATGTAAGATTCCTCCTCCAATCCCCTTTTGATGTCTAGTATCTTCCCCTGTAATCCCTCTTCAGAAATATAAAGACCTTGTTTCTAACTGTTTTAACCTAGAGAGAGAAAATATTCTAGAGAGAGAATATTCAGATTTTTAATATTTTTAGATAGAAAATTATCTCATCTTATTAAAATAAGTTCCCCTGAAACAAAAATTCAAAAAGAACTTTCCAATGTGCAATTAGAATTTATTGGAAATGGGTATAAAGGACCTTAGCCTAAGGGTCTAGATTTTCAGAAATTTTTGGATTATGGTCCAATTAAGGTTCCTATAGGCCAATAGCATCAATCCATGTGTAGGAAGGAGATAAATCCAATTTGTAAAAGAAGATACCCAAAAATGAGTAAATGCTCACATAAGATGAAGAGTTGAAAATGTACAAGGTTTATTAGTAAAAAACTATGAGCAATATTAAAAATATGAGATATTTTGGGTATCCAAAAATGAGTAAATGCTCACATAAGATGAAGAGTTGAAAATGTACAAGGTTTATTAGTAAAAAACTATGAGCAATATTAAAAATATGAGATATTTTGGGTATCCAAAAATGAGTAAATGCTCACATAAGATGAAGAGTTGAAAATGTACAAGGTTTATTAGTAAAAAACTATGAGCAATAATAAAAATATAAGATATTTTAGGTATAATGATTCCATTTTGACACATATGTAAGGAAGGGGAGTTCTTTAAAGGAGGTGCATATTTCACATAAGATGAAGAGTTAAAAATGTACAAGGTTTATTAGTAAAAAACTATGAGCAATATTAAAAATATGAGATATTTTGGGTATAATGATTCCATTTTGATACATATGTAAGGAAGGGGAGTTCTTTAAAGGAGGTGCATATTTCACATGATTGAATGAGTTTTAAACTCATAAAAATTGAGATATTTTATCTCTCCTCTCTCCTCATTCAAGTCTAGTTCCAAAAAGTTAGCTTAACTGACCTAAAAATGGTCAAAAAGTGACCAAACTGACTTGGAAAATTCTAGAATCAGTTTGTTTGGTTAGGAGCTCAATTTTTCCTATAAATAGAAGCCTCCCCTTGTTGAAAAAAAGATAGTGTTTATGCATCGTTACTCTACTCCACCTAAGCCAAGAATTGTGAATTCATTAATAATTCACTAGTTTTTGGAGCTTCCCTCCTTCTTCAATCCCCATTAGTGGCTCCATCAACATACTTAACCAATTGATTGGTTGGGGGCCTCTACCGTGAACAAAGAATCAAGCAAATTGTAAGGTAATTAGTGAATTTTGATCATTTTTTATAATTTCTCAATGTTTCTCTCTTCTCAACCCCTCTCAAGCTTGAGAAGCTTAATTGGAATGGTTTTTGAATGCTATTCAAGTTAATTAATGAATGTTAGTGAAGAGTTACATAATTTGATGAATGCTATTGAAGTTAATTGATAGTTAAGAATTACATAAATTTCCATTTATACTTAATTCAAATGGTTTTTATGTAATTTCTCTCTCTTACTCAAGAAATGGTCATACTCATAACCCATTCTCAATCCAAATGAAGCTTTTTATAAAGCTTTTTCTTAATCCAAGATTAAGCTATGCTTGAGGCCAAATTAATGGCTTTTTTCTATGCTTTTAGTTTATGTATATTGATGATTCAATCCTTTGTGGATTGATGATCCAATTAGAGACCATTCTAATTATTTCCTTAATGATAAGCTTTATCCCTTAGAAAAATTGAGATTTATCAGTCATAGCAGCAGAGCTATGGCAAAATTTTTATAAAAATTATGCATAAAATAATTTCATTCAAAGCATAAAAAGAGGACTTTCTACCATATTCTAGGAATTATCATCCTAGATTAATTGAAAGAATTTCATTGTAATCATGGAGAAATTAAATTTTTATATTATGCATAAAGGATAAGTTTATATAAAAAGTGTTACTTTTATCATTTTTATTTTCATGCATAGAGATATGCATAAAAGATTATTATTTTAACATAAAAGTGTTACTTTTATCACAATTGAATTTCATGCATAGAGGTATGCATAAAAGTTGATTATTTTATTATAAAAGTGTTACTTATATCACAATTAAATTTCATGCATAGAAGTATGCATAAGAGTTGATTATTTTATTATAAAAGTGTTACTTTTATCATATTTGGATTTCATGCATAGAAATATGCATAAAAGATATTCTTTTTATACTAAAAGTGTGATTTTCATCATAAAGGGATTTTATGCATAACTTAGATGCATAAGAGAAATTCTTTTATTCTAAAAGTGTAATTCCTACCAAATTGAATTTATGCATAGGAAGATGCATAAAAGATTGATTCAAAAGTGTCATTCTCATCTAAATTGAATTCATGCATAGGAAGATGCATAAAAGATTGAATTTTAATTCAAAAGTGTCATTTTCATTTAAAATGAATTTATGCATAGGAAGATGCATAAAAGATTGATTTTTACTTCGAAAGTATTAATCTCCTTAAATGGAATTTATGCATAAATAAATGTGTAAAGAAATCTTATATCAAATATAAGAATTCTCTTGTATTCTATAAATAGAAATGAGATGTGATAGGATGTGATAAGAGGTGTATAAGATGTGATAAGAGGTGATAAGATGCTTATGAAATAAGTTAGGAGGTGATAAGATGAATTAAGATGTGTATGGGATGAGGTAAGAAGTGTATGTGATAGGATAAGATGTATATGGGTTGTGATAGGGCGAGAATGGATGTGATGTAAAAGATTAGATGTGAAGGCATATGGGGTTATATGAATGGGAATGTGGAAATGGATGTATGTATGTGGATGTGTGGATGTGGAGATGGGAGTGTGGATGTATGAATGTGAAAATGGATGTATGCACGAAGATGTATATGCATAGATGTGAATGTGGATGTAGATGTATGCATGAAGATGTATATGCATAGATGTGAATGTGGATGTAGATGTGGATGTATAGATGTGAATGTGAATGTGGATGTATGCATGAGGATGTATATGCATAGATGTGAATGTGGATGTAGATGTGGATGTATAGATGTGAATGGGAATGTGGATGTGGATGTATGTGAATGTGGATGTAGATGTGGATGTATAGATGTGAATGTGGAATGTGGATTTTGATGTATGTATGTATGTGGATGTAGATGTGGATGTATAGATGTGAATGGGAATGTGGATGTGGATGTATGTGAATGTGGATGTAGATGTGGATGTATAGATGTGAATGTGGAATGTGGATGTGGATGTATGTATGTATGTGGATGTAGATGTGAATGGGAATGTGGATGTGGATGTATGTATGTATGTGGATGTGGATGTATGAATGAGGACGTGATAGTGGATGTATGCATGTGGGTGTGGATGTATGGATGTGGATATGGATGTGTATGTATGAATGTGGATACGGGATGTGGATGTATAAATGAGGATGTGAAAATGGAGGTAAGCATGTAGATGTGGATGTATGGATGTGAATGTGGATGTGGATGTGGATGTATGGATGTGGATATGGATGTGAATATATGATATGTGATGTGAAGGAATCTGAAGTGAAGAGATGGAAAATGATGTGATTGGATGAGTACATATATAAATGGAATGTGGAATAAGTAATGTGGATTAATGAGGGATAATGTGGAAAAATGAGAGTTAATATAGAAATTGTATTTGTAAACTGTTGTAAATGCTGTTTGTAAATGGCTGTTTTATGTCAAGAATGCTGAGGAAGCATTTTGACCGTCTTGTGATTAAGGTCGTGGAGACCTAACTGTTAAAGTTGCAACTGCTGGGAGATGGAGAGTCAATGGAGGACGTCTCGCGTAGCAAGGTCGGCCGAGGTCTTGACCAGCCTTGGTTCGATTAAAAATGGTGAGCTTCCGGTACGGTGGATGAGGGACCAAGGAAGCGGCCTATGAGTGAAGCGCTAGGTCACCTGCGAAGGATCCTAGAGGGTGCTGACCATACGGTGCTCGGGCTTTGGGTCGCCCAAGATACCCACACGTGCGTCGAGGAAGATATTGGAACAAGGGAGTAAGAGTTGTTTTGTGAAACCGGGCCTGGATTTGGTTGATTGACCTTGCTGGTCTTCAATGGATGAGTCCATGGCTCTTTATATGGATCTGTTGGTTGATCTTGCTGATCTTCAACGAGACTCCATCTTGATTTTTATAAGTGATTATATTGCCGAGTATTATGGGCTAGGAACTATTGAAAAGGCCCCTGTGTGGACAGGTGGTGAGCGTTCTAGTTGCCAATGATGCCATAGATACTCTGATGAAGGAATGATGGGAAATTATGAATCAACCAGATAAATTGGAAGATTGTGATCAGTGGTACTATGGTTTCATTAAAGAATTGTTTTAAAGTTAGCTGATGCTAAGAAAAAGGCAACTTCATATTGGGTGTGTAAGTGGTGTGGCTAGTTTTATGTTTGCATGAACTTCCGGCTAGGGGGCCTTGGAACTCTTTTCCTTGGTACCCGGGACAAAACCTAACCAAATTCCAAATTGGATCCCATCACTACAGTGGTTGGGCGGTTGGCTAACCCATGGGATCGACGGATGGGGTTAGGCTGGACTGATGGATCCGTAAATCGAGACTCAATTTCTGTTATTACGATAGATAAAGTAAATCCCGGATAGTAATTGTTCTATGGATAGGAATCAACGGCTGTGCCTCTTGATGGGGAAAAAAGCGTTGATCCCAATGATCCAAGTGCAAGTTTCTTCCTTGATCCGACCGAGTATCTTTATAGGTGCAGTCGGATCAGCGTGATCAGTAATGATCTTGACTACGTTAGAGTAAAAAGTTATCTTGGTGGAATCGCCCGTGCTTTTCGGGTAAGGGAAGTTTTTCCGGGTCCGGTTTTGGAAAAACGGACGGATTAGTCTCTTGTCCAGATATCCGTGGACGAGGCCCCGAGTGTGGGTCCCTGCCCCGCGCATGAAGTGCTACTTTCGCTGCTAGTACCCGGAATCTGTCGCATGGTGGGGACAGGGATCTCACATGAAGAGTAGGTTTATTAGTAAAAAACTATGAGCAACATTAAAAATATGAGATATTTTGGGTATAATGATTCCATTTTGACACATATGTAAGGAAGGGGAGTTCTTTAAAGGAGGTGCATATTTCACATAAGATGAAGAGTTGAAAATGTACAAGGTTTATTAGTAAAAAACTATGAGCAATATTAAAAATATGAGATATTTTGGGTATAATGATTCCATTTTGACACATATGTAAGGAAGGGGAGTTCTTTAAAGGTGGTGCATATTTCACATGCTTGAATGAGTTTTAAACTCATAAAAATTGAGATATTTCATCTCTCCTCTCTCCTCATTCAAGTCTAGTTCCAAAAAGTTAGCTTAACTGACCTAAAAATGGTCAAAAAGTGACCAAACTGACTTGGAAAATTCTAGAATCAGTTTGTTTGGTTAGGAGCTCAATTTTTCCTATAAAAAGAAGCCTTCACTTGTTGAAAAAAATATAGTGTCTTATGCTTTGTTACTCTACTCCACCTAAGCCAAGAACTGTGAATTCTTTAATAATTCACTAGTTTTTGACACTTCTCTCTTTCTTCAATCCCCATTGGTGGCTCCATCAACATACTAAACCAATTGATTGGTTGGGGGCCTCTACCGTGAACAAAGAATCAAGCAAATTGTAAGCTAAGTATAGTGAATTTTGATCTTTTCTATAATTTCTCAATGTTTCTCTCTTCTCAACCCCTCTCAAGCTTGAGAAGCTTAATTGGTATGGTTTTTGAAATGCTATTGAAGTTAATTAATTAATGATAGTAAATAATTACATAAATTTTCATTTATGTTTAATTCTAATGGTCTTTTCTCTCTGTCACTTAAGAAATGGTCATACTCATGACCCATTCTCAATCCAAATGAAGCTTTTTATAAAGCTTTTTCTTAATCCAAGATTAATCTATGCTTGAGAATAAATTAATAGTTTTTTTAATCTATGCTTTTAGTTTATGATAATTTTGATTTAATCCATTAAGGGTTAATGATCCAATTAGGGATCATTCTAATCATTCTCTTAAAGATAACCTATCTTTTAAAATAATTGAGATTTATTAGTTATAGTAGCGGAGCTATGGCAAAATTTTATAAAAATTTACACATAAAATAATTTCATTTCAAAGCATGAAAAGAGGTTTTCCTACCATATTCTAGGAATTATCATCCTAGATTAATTGAAAGAATTTCATAGTAATGATAGAAAAATTAAATTTTTATATTATGCATAAAAGATAAATATATTATTATAAAAGTGTTACTTTTAGCATAATTGAAATTCATGCATAGAGGTATGCATAAGAGATGAATATTTTATTATAAAAGAGTTACTTTTAGCATAATTGAAATTCTTGCATAAAAGTATGCATAAAAGATGAATATTTTATTATTTTATTATTTTATTATAAAACTGTAAAGAAAAAAAATGATTATTTTATTATAAAAAGTTATTTTCATCATATTGAATTTCGTGCATAGAAATGAAAAAAAATAAATAAATTATTATTTTATCATAAAAATATTACAGAAAAAAAATGATTATTTTATTGTAAAAGTGTTACTTTTATCACAATTGAAATTCTTGCATAGAGGTATGCATAAAAAAATGAGTTAGGATGTGATAAGAGGAGTTAGGATGTGATAAGAGGTGTATGAGATGTGATAAGATGAGATAAGATGCATATGAGATGAGTTAGGATGTGATAAGAGGAGTTAGGATGTGATAAGAGGTGTATGAGATGTGATAAGATGAGTTAAGATGTGATAAGAGGTGTATGAGATGTGATAAGAGGTGTATGAGATGTGATAAGATGAGATAAGATGCATATGAGATGAGTTAGGATGTGATAAGAGGTGTATGAGATGTGATAAGAGGTGTATGAGATGTGATAAGATGAGATAAGATGCATATAAGATGAGTTAGGATGTGATAAGATGAGTTAAGATGTGATAATATGAGTTAAGATGTGATAGGAAGTGTATGAGATGTGATAAGATGAGATAAGATGTATATGAGATGAGTTAAGATGTGATAAGATGAGTTAAGATGTGTATGGAATGAGATAAGAAGTGTATGTGATGAGATAAGATGTATATGGATTGTCATAAGGTGAAAATGGATGTGATGTAAAAGAATAGATGTGAAGGCGTATGGGGCTATATGAATGGGAAGGAAAAAAAAAATAGATGTATGTATGTGGAGTATGGATGTGAATGTGCATGTAGATGTAGACGTACGAATGAGGATGTGGATGTATGCATATGGATGTATGCATGTAGATGTGGATGTATGCATGTGGATGTGTATGTATGGATGTATGTATGTGGATGTGGATGTATGAGTAAGGATGTGAAAATGGATGTATGCATGGATGCGTATGAAGAATAATGAAGGTGAATGTGTATGGGAAATAATGAGTCGTTGACATGAATGAATAGATGAGAACGAGTACATATGAAGGGAATGTGGAATAAGTGATGTGGATTGAGGAGGGATAATGTGGAAAGATGGAATTCGATATAGAAACTGTATTTTGTGGATGAAGGGGATGAAAAGAACAGATGGTTAAGCCAGAATTAAAGACGGATTAGCCATCATTGCATTAGGATTGGGAGATGGATTTTTTCATCATATTGCATCGTAAGATACATCGAAGGGTGGTTGGGATGAGCTAGATAAATTTTTTGGGGCAAAATAAAAGAATAAAAAAATAAGCTTAAAAATATAATTCTTTGGCTTGAACATTAAAGATAGTGAATCACTTTCAGCACACCTTCACAAAATGAAGAGCATGACACAACAACAATTGGTTGGCATTGGGACACTAGCATAGGAAGAGGATGCCATAGCCATACTGTTAAAAAGCATGACACTTGAGGAGTATGAGCCCTTAGTGGCTACGTGGAAGAACCTCCCAAATCCGACCATTGTAGGAGTGGAAGCAACACTCGCAGAAGAGGAGAAGCGAACTCGGGGGACGACAACCCAAGCTATATCAAGTGAGGAGAAAGCACTCTTCTCGAGAGGACTAGGATCAAGGACTAGAGAAGGAGCAAGGAGAAAGGCCTACCATCATAGTGGCAAAATCCATCACATAGAAAAGGATTGCTGGCATAAAAAGGGAGCCAAAGAAGCCAATGTAATGACGAAGAAGGAAGACAATGTGATGAGGCCTCCCAGGATGAAGGCAACACTTAGCATCTTTTCTAGATGATATGAGGAGCATGGCTCCTTACACCTAGTTATAACCCCACTCTCCCGATGTGTAAAATGTCAAGACCAAGCCAACATTGTAGCTCATAGAGCAACCTAGACGGACCGCGCCAACCATATGAGTATGGAGTGAGTGTAGTAGGAGGCTAGGTCAAAGCTAGGTGTTAAGACTCTCATCACACTGATGGGAGGTGTTGAGAAATGCAATGTGTCAGGGTGAAACATGGGTAGAAGAGCAAGGGGAGAATCATGCATATTATAAAAGGAATAGACTTAGGGAACATTGGCAAAGGTTGATTTCTATGATCATTCGTAAAAGGTGAAGTCAAAGGTCAAAACGGTAGCACATGGAAAGTCCAAGGAGGCACGTGGCACAAGGGTACTAAATTAAGTATCCAAAAATGAGTAAATGCTCACATAAGATGAAGAGTTGAAAATGTACAAGGTTTATTAGTAAAAAACTATGAGCAATATTAAAAATATGAGATATTTTGGGTATAATGATTCCATTTTGACACATATGTAAGGAAGGGGAGTTCTTTAAAGGAGGTGCATATTTCACATAAGATGAAGAGTTGAAAATGTACAAGGATTATTAGTAAAAAACTATGAGCAATATTAAAAATATGAGATATTTTGGGTATAATGATTCCATTTTGACACATATGTAAGGAAGGGGAGTTCTTTAAAGGAGGTGCATATTTCACATGCTGGAATGAGTTTTGACCTCATAAAAATTGAGATATTTCATCTCTCCTCTCTCCTCATTCAAGTCTAGTTCCAAAAAGCTAGCTTAACTGACCTAAAAATGGTCAAAAAGTGACCAAACTGACTTGGAAAATTCTAGAATCAGTTTGTTTGGTTAGGAGCTCAATTTTTCCTATAAATAGAAGCCTTCACTTGTTGAAAAAAATATAGTGTCTTGTGCTTTGTTACTCTACTCCACCTAAGCCAAGAACTGTGAATTCTTTAATAATTCACTAGTTTTTGACACTTCTCTCTTTCTTCAATCCCCATTGGTGGCTCCATCAACATACTAAACCAATTGATTGGTTGGGGGCCTCTACCCTGAACAAAGAATCAAGCAAATTGTAAGGTAAGTATAGTGAATTTTGATCTTTTCTATAATTTCTCAATGTTTCTCTCTTCTCAACCCCTCTCAAGCTTGAGAAGCTTAATTGGTATGGTTTTTGAAATGCTATTGAAGTTAATTAATTAATGATAGTAAAGAATTACATAAATTTTTATTTTTGTTTAATTCTAGTGGTTTTTTCTCTCTCTCACTTAATAAATGGTCATACTCATGACCCATTCTCAATCCAAATGAAGCTTTTCATAAAGCTTTTTCTTAATCCAAGATTAATCTATGCTTGAGAATAAATTAATAGTTTTTTTAATATATGCTTTTAGTTTATGATAATTTTGATTTAATCCATTAAGGGTTAATGATCCAATTAGGGATCATTCTAATCATTCCCTTAAAGATAGCCTATCTTTTAAAATAATTGAGATTTATTAGTTATAGTAGCGGAGCTATGGCAAATTTTTATAAAAATTTACACATAAAAAAATTTCATTTCAAAGCATGAAAAGAGGTTTTCCTACCATATTCTAGGAATTATCATCCTAGATTAATTGAAAGAATTTCATAGTAATGATAGAAAAATTAAATTTTTATATTATGCATAAAAGATAAATATATTATTATAAAAGTGTTACTTTTAGCATAATTAAAATTCATGCATAGAGGTATGCATAAGAGATGAATATTTTATTATAAAAGAGTTACTTTTAGCATAATTGAAATTCATGCATAAAGGTATGCATAAAAGATGAATATTTTATTATTTTATTATAAAACTGTAAAGAAAAAAATGATTATTTTATTATAAAAAGTTATTTTCATCATATTGAATTTCGTGCATAGAAATGAAAAAAAATAAATAAATTATTATTTTATTATAAAAATATTACACAAAAAAATGATTATTTTATTGTAAAAGTGTTACTTTTATCACAATTGAAATTCTTGCATAGAGGTATGCATAAAAAAATGAGTTAGGATGTGATAAGAGGAGTTAGGATGTGATAAGAGGTGTATGAGATGTGATAAGATGAGATAAGATGCATATGAGATGAGTTAGGATGTGATAAGAGAAGTTAGGATGTGATAAGAGGTGTATGAGATTTGATAAGATGAGTTAAGATGTGATAAGAGGTGTATGAGATGTGATAAGATGAGATAAGATGCATATGAGATGAGTTAGGATGTGATAAGAGGTGTATGAGATGTGATAAGATGAGATAAGATGCATATAAGATGAGTTAGGATGTGATAAGATGAGTTACGATGTGATAATATGAGTTAAGATGTGATAGGAAGTGTATGAGATGTGATAAGATGAGATAAAATGTATATGAGATGAGTTAAGATGTGATAAATCATAAGATGAGTTAAGATGTGTATGGAATGAGATAAGAAGTGTATGTGATGAGATAAGATGTATATGGGTTGTCATAAGGTGAAAATGGATGTGATGTAAAAGAATAGATGTGAAGACGTATGGGGCTATATGAATGGGAAGGAAAAAAAATCGATGTATGTATGTGGAGTATGGATGTGAATGTGCATGTAGATGTAGATGTATGAATGAGGATGTGGATGTATGCATATGGATGTGTATGTATGGATGTATGCATGTAGATGTGGATGTATGCATGTGGATGTGTATGTATGGATGTACGTATGTGGATGTGGATGTATGAGTAAGGATGTGAAAATGGATGTATGCATGGATGCGTATGAAGAATAATGAAGGTGAATGTGTATGGGAAATAATGAGTCGTTGACATGAATGAATGGATGAGAACGAGTACATATGAAGGGAATGTGGAATAAGTGATGTGGATTGAGGAGGGATAATGTGGAAAGATGGAATTCGATATAGAAACTGTATTTTGTGGATGAAGGGGATGAAAAGAACAGATGGTTAAGCTAGAATTAAAAACGGATTAGCCATCATTGCATTAGGATTGGGAGATGGATTTTTTCATCATATTGCATCGTAAGATACATCGAAGGGTGGTTGGGATGAGCTAGATAAATTTTTTGGGGCAAAATAAAAGAATTCAAAAATAAGCTTAAAAATATAATTCTTTGGCTTGAACATTAAAGATAGTGAATCACTTTTAGCACACCTTCACAAAATGAAGAGCATGACACAACAATAATTGGTTGGGATTGGGGCACTAGCATAGGAAGAGGATGCCATAGCCATACTGTTAAAAAGCATGACACTTGAGGAGTATGAGCCCTTAGTGGCTACGTGGAAGAACCTCCCAAATCCGACCATTGTAGGAGTGGAAGCAACACTCGCAGAAGAGGAGAAGCGAACTCGGGGGACGACAACCCAAGCTATATCAAGTGAGGAGAAAGCACTCTTCTCGAGAGGACTAGGATCAAGGACTAGAGAAGGAGCAAGGAGAAAGGCCTACCATCATAGTGGCAAAATCCATCACATAGAAAAGGATTGCTGGCATAAAAAGGGAGCCAAAGAAGCCAATGTAATGACGAAGAAGGAAGACAATGTGATGAGGTCTCCCAGGATGGAGGCAACACCGAGCATCTTTTCTAGATGATATGAGGAGCATGGCTCCTTACACCTAGTTATAACCCCACTCTCCCGATGTGTAAAATGTCAAGACCAAGCCAACATTGTAGCTCATAGAGCAACCTAGACGGACCGCGCCAACCATATGAGTATGGAGTGAGTGTAGTAGGAGGCTAGGTCAAAGCTAGGTGTTAAGACTCTCATCACACTGATGGGAGGTGTTGAGAAATGCAATGTGTCAGGGTGAAACATGGGTAGAAGAGAAAGGGGAGAATCATGCATATTATAAAAGGAATAGACTTAGGGAACATTGGCAAAGGTTGATTTCTATGATCATTCGTAAAAGGTGAAGTCAAAGGTCAAAACGGTAGCACATGGAAAGTCCAAGGAGGCACGTGGCACAAGGGTACTAAATTGAGTATCCAAAAATGAGTAAATGCTCACATAAGATGAAGAGTTGAAAATGTACAAGGTTTATTAGTAAAAAACTATGAGCAATATTAAAAATATGAGATATTTTGGGTATAATGATTCCATTTTGACACATATGTAAGGAAGGGGAGTTCTTTAAAGGAGGTGCATATTTCACATAAGATGAAGAGTTGAAAATGTACAAGGCTTATTAGTAAAAAACTATGAGCAATATTAAAAATATGAGATATTTTGGGTATAATGATTCCATTTTGACACATATGTAAGGAAGGGGAGTTCTTTAAAGGAGGTGCATATTTCACATGCTGGAATGAGTTTTGACCTCATAAAAATTGAGATATTTCATCTCTCCTCTCTCCTCATTCAAGTCTAGTTCCAAAAAGTTAGCTTATCTGACCTAAAAATGGTCAAAAAGTGACCAAACTGACTTGGAAAATTCTAGAATCAGTTTGTTTGGTTAGGAGCTCAATTTTTCCTATAAATAGAAGCCTTCACTTGTTGAAAAAAATATAGTGTCTTATGCTTTGTTACTCTACTCCACCTAAGAATTGTTCTTATCTTGAATCTTGCTCTCTTTTAGACTTTTCTTGGTGGTTAATCTTGATTTAAATTTTTCTCTAAGTCTCATATTCATGCATCTTGCAAAATTACCCCAGTTTGCGAGATGAGGACATCTCGTGTTTTTCAAGTGGGAGAGAATGTAAGATTCCTCCCCAGCCTCTCAAAATGTCTAGTATCTTCCCCTGTAATCAATTCCCTCTTCAGAAATATAAAGACCTTGTTTCTAACTGTTTTAACCTAGAGAGAGAAAATATTCTAGAGAGAGAATATTTAAATTTTTAATATTTTTGGATAGAAAATTATCTCATCTTATTAAAATAAGTTCCCCTGAAACAGAAATTCAAAAAGAATTTTCCAATGTGCAATTGGAATTAATTAGAAATAACTGTGAGATCCCTGTTCCCACCGAGCAACGGATTCAAGATACTGGCAGCGGAAGTAGCACTTCTCGCGTGGGACAGGGGTCCCACATTCGGGGCCTCGCCCACGAATATCCGGACAAAAGACTAATCCGCCGGTTTTTCCAAAACCGAACCCGAAAAAACTTCCCTTATCCGGAAAGCACGGGCGATTCCACCAGGATAACTCTTACTCTAACGTAGTCAAACCCTTACTGATCAAACAGATCCGACTGCATCTATAAAGATACTTGGTCAGATCAAGGAAGAAACTTGCACTTGGATCATTGGGATCAACGCTTTTTTCCCCATCAAGAGGCACAGCCATTGATTCCTATCCATAGAATAATTACTATCCGAGATTTACTTTATCTATCGTAGTAACAGAATTTGAGTCTCGATTTACGGATCCATCAGTCCAGCCTAACCCCATCCGATCCCATGGGTTAGCCAAACGTCCAACCACTGTAGTGATGGGATCCAATTAAGAATTTGGTTAGGTTTTGTCCCGGGTACCAAGGAAAAGAGTTCCAAGGCCCCCTAGCCGGATGTTCATGCAAAAATAAAACTAGTCACACCACTCACACACCCAATATGAAATTGCCTTTTCACAGATTCAACCAATTTAAAACAATCCTTTAATAAAACCATAGTATCACTGATCACCATCTTCCAATTTATCCGGTTGATTCTTAATTTTCCCATCATTCCTTCATCAGAGTATCTATGGCGTCATTGGCAACTAGGACGCTCACCACCTGTCCACTCAGGGGCCGTTTCCTAATTCCTAGCCCATAATACTTGGCAATATAATCACTTATCAAGATGGACTCTCGTTGAAGATCAGCAAGATCAACCAACAGATCCATATAAAGAGCCATGGACTCATCCGTTGAGGACCAGCAAGGTCAGTCAACCAGATCCATGCCCGGTTTTAGAAAACAACTCTTACTCCTTGTTCCAATATCTTCCTCGACGCACGCGTGGGTATCCTGGGCGACCCAGAGCCCGAGCACCGTATGGTCAGCACCCTCTAGGATCCTTCGCAGGTGACCTAGCGCTTCACTCATAGGCCGCTTCCTTGGCCCCTCATCCACCGTACCGGAAGCTCACCATTTTAATCGCACCGAGGTTGGTCGACCTCGGCCGACCTTGCTACGCGAGACGTCCTCCATTGACTCTCCGTCAGCAGTTGCAACTTTATCATTTAGGTCTCCACGACCTTGATCACAAGACGGTCAAAATGCTTTCCCAGCATTCTTGACATAAAACAGTCATTTACAAACAGTCACAAAATATAGTTTCTATATCGAATTCCATCTTTCCACATTATCCCTCCTCAATCCACATTACTTATTCCACATTCACTTGATATGTACTCATTCTCATCCATTCATTCATATCAACGACACATTATTTCCCATACACATTCACCTTCATTATTCTTCATACACATCCATGCATACATCCATTTTCACATCCTTATTCATACATCCACATCCATATACATACATCCATACATACACATCCACATTCATACATCTACATCTACATGCATACATCCATACATACACATCCACATTCACATCCATACATCTACATCTACATGCATACATCCATACATACACATCCACATTCATACATCTACATCTACATGCATACATCCATACATACACATCCACATTCATACATCTACATCTACATGCATACATCCATACATACACATCCACATTCACATCCATACATCCACATCCACATCCACATTCACATCCATACATCCACATCTAGATCCATTTCCACATTCCCATTTATATAACCCCATACGCCTTCACATCTATTCTTTTTCATCACATCCATTCTCACCCTCTCACAACCCATATTCATCTTATCTCATCACATACACTTCTTATCTCATTCCATACACATTTTATCACATCTTAACTCATCTTATCACATCTTAACTCATCTTATATACATCTTATCTCATCTTATCACATCTCATACACTTCCTATCACATCTTAACTCATCTTATCACATCTCATACACCTCTTATCACATCTCATACACCTCTTATCACATCCTAACTCCTCTTATCACATCCTAACTCATCTCATATGCATCTTATCTCATCTTATCACATCTCATACACCTCTTATCACATCCTAACTCCTCTTATCACATCCTAACTCATCTCATATGCATCTTATCTCATCTTATCACATCTCATACACCTCTTATCACATCTCATACATCTCTTATCACATCTCATACACCTCTTATCACATCCTAACTCATTTTTTTATGCATACCTCTATGCAAGAATTTCAATTGTGAGAAAAGTAACACTTTTACAATAAAATAATCATTTTTTTGTAATATTTTTATAATAAAATAATAATTTATTTATTTTTTTCATTTCTATGCACGAAATTCAATATGATGAAAATAACTTTTTATAATAAAATAATCATTTTTTTTCTTTACAGTTTTATAATAATAAAATATTCATCTTTTATGCATACCTCTAAGCATGAAATTCAATTATGTTAAAAGTAACACTTTTATAATAAGATATTTATCTTTTATGCATACCTCTATGCATGAAATTTAATTATGCTAAAAGTAACACTTTTATAATAAAATATTTATCTTTTATGCATACCTCTATGCATGAAATTCAATTATGTTAAAAGTAACACTTTTATAATAAAATATTTATCTTTTATGCATACCTCTATGCATGAAATTCAATTATGTTAAAAGTAACACTTTTATAATAAAATATTTATCTTTTATGCATACCTCTATGCATGAAATTTAATTATGCTAAAAGTAACACTTTTGATATAAAATTTTATCCATTATGCATAATATAAAAATTTTAATTTCCTCATGATTCTAATGAATTTCTTTCAATTAATCTAGGATGATAATTCCTATAATATGGTAGGAAATCCTCTTTTCATGCTTTGAGTGAAATTATTTTGTGTGTAAATTTTTATAAAATTTTGCCATAGCTCCGCTACTATAACTAATAAATCTCAATTATTTTAAAAAATAAGGCTTATCTTTAAGAGAATGATTAGAATGATCCCTAATTAGATCATTAACTCTTAATGGATTGAATCAAAAATAATCATAGAATACATAAACTAAAAGCATAGATAAAAAAACCATTAATTTGTTCTTAAGCATAGATTAATCTTGGATTAAGAAAAAGCTTTATGAAAAGCTTCATTTGGATTGAGAGTGGGTCATGAGTATGACCATTTCTTAAGTGAGGGAGAGAAAAAACTATTAGAATTAAACATAAATAGAAATTTATGAAATTCTTTACTATTATTAATCAATTAACTTCAATAGCATTCAAAAACCATACCAATTAAGATTCTCAATCTTGAGAGGGGTTGAGAAGAGAGAAACATTGAGAAATTATCAAAATTCACCATACTTACCTTACAAATTGCTTGATTCTTTGTTCACGGTAGAGGCCCCCAACCAATCAATTGGTTTAGTATGTTGATGGAGTCACCAATGGGAATTAAAGAAAGAGGGAAGTGTCAAAAACTAGTGAATTATTAAAGAATTCACAGTTCTTGGCTTAGGTGGAGTAGAGTAACAATGCATAAGACATTATATTTTTTTCAACAAGGGGAGGCTTCTATTTATAGGAAAATTTAAGCTCCTAACCAAACAAACTGATTCTAGAATTTTCCAAGTCAGTTTGGTCACTTTTTGATCATTTTTAGGTCAGTTAAGCTAACTTTTTGGAACTAGACAGGAGAGAGAAGAGATGAAATATCTCAATTTTTATGAGTTTAAAACTCATTCAAGCATGTGAAATATGCACCTCCATTAAAGAACTCCCCTTCCTTACATATGTGTCAAAATGGAATCATTATACCCAAAATATCTCATATTTTTAATATTGCTCATAGTGTTTTACTAATAAACCTTGTACATTTTCAACTCTTCATCTTGTGTGAGCATTTACTCATTTTTGGATACCCAAAATATCTCATATTTTTAATATTGCTCATAGTTTTTTACTAATAAACCTTGTACATTTTCAACTCTTCATCTTATGTGAGCATTTACTCCTTTTTGGATACCCAAAATATCTCATATTTTTAATATTGCTCATAGTATTTTACTAATAAATCTTGTACATTTTCAACTCTTCATCTTATGTGAGCATTTACTCATTTTTGGGTATCTTCTTTTACAAAATTGGATTTATCTCCTCCCTACACATGGATTGATGCTATTGGCCCATAGGAACCTTAATTGGACCATAGTCCAAAGATTTCTGAAAATCTAGACCCTTAGACTAAGGTTCTTTATACCTATTTCTAATTAATTCCAATTGCACATTGGAAAATTCTTTTTGAATTTCTATTTCAGGGGAACTTATTTTAATAAGTTGAGATAATTTTCTATCCAAAAATATTAAAAATCTGAATATTCTCTCTCTAGAATATTTCCTCTCTCTAGGTTAAAACAGTTAGAAACAAGGTCTTTATATTTCTAAAGAGGGAATTGATTACAGGGGAAGATACTAGACATTTTGAGAGGCTAGGGAGGAATCTTACATTCTCTCCCACTTGAAAAACGTGAGATGTCCTCATCTCGCAAACTGGGGTAATTTTGCAAGATGCACGAATATGAAACTTAGAGAAAAATTTAAATCAAGATTAACCACCAAGAAAAGTCTCAAAGAGAGCAAGATTCAAGATAAGAACAAGATTTAAACTTTATTCATTCTCGAAACTTATACAGTAAAGATAGAAGAACTCTTTACACTTTCATAAGCCCGTCCATCATATGGTCACAAAAGCAGCACTCACAAGCTGCACAAGTATAGGGTAACTCATCTATGCGAATGATTCTGCTGGTTATTGCCGCACCTATCTTAGTGGTATGAGGTGATCTAACAAAAGGACCTCTGGGAGGCAAGCCAAAAAACGGGGTAAAGGCATACCTTCTGATGAGGAAGAAAACACGCCAGTAAGAAGACCCGCTCAGAAAACCCAAGATGCCTTGATCTCATGACGCAGTAGTATCGGGGACCCAAACCTAAGGCTTCAATAACCATGGCCAATCGGACATTGTTACGAAAGTGCTGCTGACCCCAGGGTGTTACCCTAGTTATGTCTTGATAGGTCCGCCATTTGGTCTGCGCTACAGAAGTTCCCAAGTGAGGAAAAAGTGAGCGCTGATACTGTTCTATAAAATCTTTCTTCACAGACTCTCTTGCGTCTTGAAGGTGAGAAATCATCATGGATAAAACTAATTCTTGTTGCCAGGCCATGAAGGAGATTAAGAAGAAAGGAGATCAATGGAAGTAAGATTACTGTGAGCGACAGGTAAAAGTTACAACTTATATAAAGGAAGGAGCTAGCGTAACTTAGAAGCCAACGGTATCTTGCCACTGAAGTTTTATCGTCTTTCCTTGATTTGGGTTTGGCACATATTTCTATGAAATACATTAAGAACTTTGAGATGAGGAGGTAAAAGAAGCTTGTAGGCTAAATCACCTACTTTTATTGAATTCAAATATAAGGCCCACAATATCTGGGGGGATAACTTCTTATACTCCCCAAGAGATAAAGAACTTCTTTTGGATCGTACTCGAATGAAAACCAAAACCTTGGTATCCAAATCACCGATTTTTACTTCTGAACTCATTGTTCTGAATCCTTAAAACAGGCATGACTCCTGTGAGAAGTATTCTAGGGAGAGGGTCTTCTTTTTTTAAACAGAATCTTTCTTTTATTTTAGAGAGGGAATAATTATAAGATCAGAAAGAGAGTTTATTACTCCTGTATAGCTTGAAGGCTGGGGGAAGAATCTTACATTCTACCCCACTTGAAAAGTGCGAGATGTCCTCATCTCGCCACAAGTAGAGGACAACTCTTTTACTTAAGATCCAATTTTATTCTGGGGTTCCTTATATTCTGGTCAACCCAACAGAATACGGGGATAATTATCCCTTAAATAGAACTCATGATTTAAGGGATAATTATCCCTTAAATAGAACTCATCATTAAATAACAATTCATTTAAATCATATCATTCATATCTTTAACATGATAATGGTCCATTAGACCGAAAAATTCCCTTGTGAAGATTCCTCCACGGAAATTTCAGTTAAGCAAGTTCTCAATTTGTCATCCCTTCACTTGATCTATCGATCAAGTGTTAATAGTAGCAATCTGACAGCACAACCCACTAATCTCATAGTGATTTGCTGAAATCATTATCATCATTCCAGTTATGAATATATTATCACTGGGACTCGTCCCATTCATCCTCATTGTGGTTTTGCTCAGCTTATTACATTTCAACTAAATTTCAGAAATCATCATTTTTCAATCAGAATCCAAATCAATTCATCAATTCTCAAACAGAATTAAAAATCATATCAACCACATTCGAATTCATCATCTGGATAGCATTAACGCTTATAATTTCAAGTCTTAGATTTACTCGTATATACTGTCAATAAAGAGCTGCAGTATACTCTCGGTATATACGGGTAGTCACGGCCCTTGGAATTGTAAGGTAAATACCATCATGTCTAGGCCGCCTCAAGCAAGTCAGGGATTCTATAATTGCAGTACTTCCATCTGAAGACCCAATTACCAAATTACGAATTTCAGTTTGAATATCAAATTGTATGAATTATATCACACAATTACAACCTTTTTGTGCTTCTTGATAAATTTTTGACATATTTGGTTTCTCAGTTGATCTTTATTAGCCAAATGCTCTGATACCAACTGTGAGATCCCTGTTCCCACCGAGTAACGGATTCAAGATATTGGCAGCGGAAGTAGCACTTCTCGCGTGGGACAGGGGTCCCACATTCGGGGCCTCGCCCACGGATATCCGGACAAAAGACTAATCCGTCGGTTTTTCCAAAACCGAACCCGAAAAAACTTTCCTTATCCGGAAAGCACGGGCAATTCCACTAGGATAACTCTTACTCTAACGTAGTCAAACCCTTACTGATCAAACAGATCCGACTGCATCTATAAAGATACTTGGTCAGATCAAGGAAGAAACTTGCACTTGGATCATTGGGATCAACGCTTTTTTTCCCATCAAGAGGCACAGTCGTTGATTCCTATCCATAGAATAATTACTATCCGAAATTTACTTTATCTATCGTAGTAACAGAATTTGAGTCTCGATTTACGGATCCATCAGTCCAGCCTAACCCCATCCGATCCCATGGATTAGCCAACCGCCCAACCACTGTAGTGATGGGATCCAATTAAGAATTTGGTTAGGTTTTGTCTCGGGTACCAAGGAAAAGAGTTCGAAGGCCCCCTAGCCGGATATTCATGCAAAAATAAAACTAGTCACACCACTCATACACCCAATATGAAATTTAATTATGCTAAAAGTAACACTTTTGATATAAAATTTTATCCATTATGCATAATATAAAAATTTTAATTTTCTCATGATTCTAATGAATTTCTTTCAATTAATCTAGGATGATAATTCCTAGAATATGGTAGGAAATCCTCTTTTCATGCTTTGAGTGAAATTATTTTATGTGTAAATTTTTATAAAATTTTGCCACAGCTCCGCTACTATAACTAATAAATCTCAATTATTTTAAAAGATAAGGCTTATCTTTAAGAGAATGATTAGAATGATCCCTAATTAGATCATTAACCCTTAATGGATTGAATCAAAAATAATAATAGAATACATAAACTAAAAGCATAGATAAAAAAACCATTAATTTGTTCTTAAGTATAGATTAATCTTGGATTAAGAAAAAGCTTTATGAAAAGTTTCATTTGGATTGAGAGTGGGTCATGAGTATGACCATTTCTTAAGTGAGGGAGAGAAAAAACTATTAGAATTAAACATAAATAGAAATTTATGAAATTCTTTACTATCATTAATCAATTAACTTCAATAGCATTCAAAAACCATACCAATTAAGCTTCTCAATCTTGAGAGGGGTTGAGAAGAGAGAAACATTGAGAAATTATCAAAATTCACCATACTTACCTTACAAATTGCTTGATTCTTTGTTCACGGTAGAGGCCCCCAACCAATCAATTGGTTTAGTCACCAATGGGAATTAAAGAAAGAGGGAAGTGTCAAAAAACTAGTGAATTATTAAAGAATTCACAGTTCTTAGCTTAGGTGGAGTAGAGTAACAATGCATAAGACATTATATTTTTTTCAACAAGGGGAGGCTTTTATTTATAGGAAAATTTGAGCTCCTAACCAAAAAAACTGATTCTAGAATTTTCCAAGTCAGTTTGGTCACTTTTTGATCATTTTTAGGTCAGTTAAGCTAACTTTTTGGAACTAGACAGGAGAGAGGAGAGATGAAATATCTCAATTTTTATGAGTTTAAAACTCATTCAAGCATGTGAAATATGCACCTCCATTAAAGAACTCCCCTTCCTTACATATGTGTCAAAATGGAATCATTATATCCAAAATATCTCATATTTTTAATATTGCTCATAGTGTTTTACTAATAAACCTTGTACATTTTCAACTCTTCATCTTGTGTGAGCATTTACTCATTTTTGGATACCCAAAATATCTCATATTTTTAATATTTCTCATAGTTTTTTACTAATAAACCTTGTACATTTTCAACTCTTCATCTTATGTGAGCATTTACTCCTTTTTGGATACCCAAAATATCTCATATTTTTAATATTGCTCATAGTATTTTACTAATAAATCTTGTACATTTTCAACTCTTCATCTTATGTGAGCATTTACTCATTTTTGGGTATCTTCTTTTACAAAATTGGATTTATCTCCTCCCTACACATGGATTGATGCTATTGGCCCATAGGAACCTTAATTGGACCATAGTCCAAAGATTTCTGAAAATCTAGACCCTTAGACTAAGGTTCTTTATACCTTTTTCTAATTAATTCTAATTGCACATTGGAAAATTCTTTTTGAATTTCTGTTTCAGGGGAACTTATTTTAATAAGATGAGATAATTTTCTATCCAAAAATATTAAAAATTTGATTATTCTCTCTCTAGAATATTTCCTCTCTCTAGGTTAAAACAGTTAGAAACAAGGTCTTTATATTTCTGAAGAGGGAATTGATTACAGGGGAAGATACTAGACATTTTGAGAGGCTAGGGAGGAATCTTACATTCTCTCCCACTTGAAAAACGCGAGATGTCCTCATCTCGCAAACTGGGGTAATTTCGCAAGATGCACGAATATGAGACTTAGAGAAAAATTTAAATCAAGATTAACCACCAAGAAAAGTCTCAAAGAGAGCAAGATTCAAGATAAGAACAAGATTTAAACTTTATTCATTCTCGGAACTTATACAGTAAAGATAGAAGAACTCTTTACACTTCCATAAGCCCGTCCATCATATGGTCACAAAAGCAGCACTCACAAGCTGCACAAGTATAGGGTAACTCATCTATGGGAATGATTCTGCTGGTTATTGCCGCACCTATCTTAGTGGTATGAGGTGATCTAACAAAAGGACCTCTGAGAGGCAAGCCAAACAATAGGGTAAAGGCATATCTTCTGATGAGGAAGAAAACACGCCAGTAAGAAGACTCGCTCAGAAAACCCAAGATGCCTTGATCTCATGATGCAGTAGTATCGGGGACCCAAACCTAAGGCTTCAATAACCATGGCCAATCGGACATTGTTACGAAAGTGCTGCTGACCCCAGGGTGTTACCCTAGTTATGTCTTGATAGGTCCGCCATTTGGTCTGCGCTACAGAAGTTCCCAAGTGAGGGAAAAGTGAGCGCTGATACTGTTCTATAAAATCTTTCTTCACAGACTCTCTTACGTCTTGAAGGTGAGAAATCATCATGGATAAAACTAATTCTTGTTGCCAGGCCATGAAGGAGATTAAGAAGAAAGGAGATCGATGGAAGTAAGATTACTGTGAGCAACAGGTAAAAGCTACGACTTATATAAAGGAAGGAGCTAGCGTAACTTAGAAGCCAACCGTATCTTGCCACTGAAGTTTTACCGCCTTTCCTTGATTTGGGTTTGGCACATAATTATATGAATTACATTAAGAACTTTGAGATGAGGAGCTAAAAGAAGCTTGTAGGCTAAATCACCTACTTTTATTGAATTCAAATATAAGGCCCACAATATCTGGGGGATAACTTCTTATACTCCCCAAGAGATAAAGAACTTCTTTTGGGTCGTACTCGAATGAAAACTAAAACCTTGGTATCCAAATCACCGATTTTTACTTCTGAATTATGGATTAGCAAGCCGCGTGAGCTTGGAGACTTCAATCGAGCTTGTAGGAGCACTTCTTTATGGGGATTTTTACCTATATTAGATGACTTTTATGAGGGGAATGGAAAAATGTAAGCATTGAAGGTATCATTGGTAGGCTTACACCTTGTATGAAAGTAAGCATGGACGGTATCATTGAGAAGCTTACACCTTGTATAATCATTTGCCATGCTTGAAACACCCTCTTCATCACCACCGAAATCTTAAAGGAAGTCGACCCAAATTCGTCCCACGGCTGAAAAATGGCTATTTTTGCTTGCTTGTTGGTGCTCCATGTGAAGCTTACAATCTGCTCCATGCTTGCCCCATGGTTGTTGTAGAAGGTGAAGCTAACTAACCCTAAACATGCTCCTTAGCCATGCAAAGTCTCAAAGAAGAAGAGGGAAGAAGAAAAAATGTAGACACAACATTTTTCCCTATTCTGGTGGTCCAATGTTTTTAATCCCGACCCATAAATTTGGTCCCTAAAGTAAAAAAATTGGCCCAAATCTCACACAAAAACCTCTCAAACATGGCTAAATGAAGATGAATCTTGTATTTCCATCGTCTTCCCCATCAATATCGAGAAAATACAGGAAGAAAGTATGCAAGAAATCAAGAAAATAGCAAAATCACACATAAGAGTCCATTCTCTTGCAAATCTATTACCAGCAAAATTTCCATGATCGAGATCAGAGCTCTGAGACCAATTGAAATGGGCGCCCGACTAACGTTAAAGAGGTCAACCTAGCAGGACCTGATGAGGATCCCAAACCTGTATACATTGGGAAGGGTAGGCCTATTTCTTGAAGAAGAAAAAGACCTCATTGACGTAGCTACTCACAGAATTCCACGGTTGCATTGCTTGGAAATATATGAATATGAAGAGCATGCCCCTAGAGGTGGTTAAATCACACCATTCCCATTATGGAAGGAGTGTGGCCATCAAGGCATAGAGCCTACCAAACGAATCCAAAGTATTCTAGTAGAATGGTCAAGGACTTGGAGATTGACAAACTCATTGAAGCTGAATTGAAGTGCTCCTACAAGCTCGATTGAAGTCTCCAAGCTCACGCGGCTTGCTTATCCACAATTCTTTTCGACATTAATCTTTTCATTAATATATCCGATTGGGATTAATTGAAGGTAGATTAGAAAACAGGAACTGGGTTTAGTGTCGAGAAGTCGTCACTTGCATTAAAAACTCTCTTGTGTTGAGATTAGATACTGACCTTAAGTAGTACTCGAGTGTTAAGACCTTCTCAGCCCTAAAATGACTGCTTCATTTGTGCTTGAGAAGTTTAAAGGGAAATCCTTCCACGCATGGCAAGTTAAAATCAAATCTATGTTAGTGCAGGCTATGGAGCATTGTAAATGGAAGGGGAAAATGTCCGGAGGATGAAGGGGATGAAAAGAACAAATGGTTAAGCCAGAATAAAAAATGGATTAGCCATCATTGCATTAGGATTGGGAGATGGATTTTTTCATCATATTGCATCGTAAGATACATCGAAGGGTGGTTGGGATGAGCTAGATAAATTTTTTGGGGCAAAATAAAAGAATTAAAAAATAAGCTTAAAAATATAATTCTTTGGCTTGGACATTAAAGATAGTGAATCACTTTCAGAACACCTTCACAAAATGAAGAGCATGACACAACAACAATTGGTTGGCATTGGGGCACCAGCATAGGAAGAGGATGCCATAGCCATACTATTAAAAAGCATGACACTTGAGGAGTATGAGCCCTTAGTGGCTACGTGGAAGAACCTCCCAAATCCGACCATTTTAGGAGTGGAAGCAACACTCGTAGAAGAGGAGAAGCAGACTCGGGGGAGGACAACCCAAGCTATATCAAGTGAGGAGAAAGCACTCTTCTCGAGAGGACTAGGATCAAGGACTAGAGAAGGAGCAAGGAGAAAGGCCTACCATCATAGTGGCAAAATCCATCACATAGAAAAGGATTGCTGGCATAAAAAGGGAGCCAAAGAAGCCAATGTAATGACGAAGAAGGAAGACAATGTGATTAGGCCTCCCAAGATGGAGGCAACACCGAGCATCTTTTCTAGATGATATGAGGAGCATGGCTCCTTACACCTAGTTATAACCCCACTCTCCCGATGTGTAAAATGTCAAGACCAAGCCAACATTGTAGCTCATAGAGCAACCTAGATGGACCGCGCCAACCATATGAGTATGGAGTGAGTGTAGTAGGAGGCCAGGTCAAAGCTAGGTGTTAAGACTCTCATCACACTGAGGGGAGGTGTTGAGAAATGCAATGTGTCAGGGTGAAACATGGGTAGAAGAGCAAGGGGAGAATCATGCATATTATAAAAGGAATAGACTTAGGGAACATTGGCAAAGGTTGATTTCTATGATCATTCGTAAAAGGTGAAGTCAAAGGTCGAAATGGTAGCACATGGAAAGTCCAAGGAGGCACGTGGCACAAGGGTGCACATATGTATCTTGTGAATAGGGAGCTCCATGAGAGCTATAAAAGGATGTACCTGGGTGAACTCCAATGGAATGCCATATGCTGTACTTCTTAATTGTTGTCATTATCTTGGTACTGGTTTAATCTTATTCTGTGTATTATCTTAATCGCCATATGCTTAATCATGTTCTCATATAGTTTTGATCCACCTTGAGCTTAATCATGCTTGATTTCTAAACAGAGTATTTGTAATGTACGACCATAAGTTCACTCAACAAGAACTTGATTACATTATTGATGAAGTGGGTTCCCCTATCGCTTTACTAGTTTAAGTGGATATCCAAATCTAGTAACTATATTCTCGTAAAAAAGGAATTTGGTTGTTGCCTGTGTAGCATCACCCTTTTGGGTCACATGGGCCTCTACTCGCTTGATACAACAGTATGTGAGAGGTAGAGACCATGATGAATCATGCTTGAGTACCTTGGGCCACCGGACTAATAGTCTAATAAAGTCAATTCCCCCCTTTTCAAATGGTTGAAGAGACACTACAAGGTGGGGCATTTTATCACGGCGGTTATAAATACCAGCGAATCATTGACATTATCCTTTTACAAATTCAGCCACCTCTCCAAACAGTGTGGACCACCACAAGCCTACCAAGTAGAACTTTTTTAGCGTGTAGTGTCTGCTGCGGAGAAATATCCTCTAGCTACCCCGGACTGGGCTTGCTCAAGGATGTTGGCATATCTAAATTCTTGAGTGCCTCGTTGATTGAACAGTTGTCCTACAGTCAAGTAGAACTTTCTTGGCGGTGGTACCAGTCTGGAGAGAAATATCCTCCAACAACCCCCCCCAAAGTGGGCTTGGCTTGCTCAAGGATGTCGACATATTTAAATTCTTGAGGACAGTGCCTCATGATTCTATCTTATCCCAATCGTACGGTTGCCCTACAATCAATTGGTATTGGATAGGTCGAAAAGCATACCTACCCTATATGTATCAGTGCCCCATTCTGTGGTGGTGGGCAGATGGAGTTTTATGTTGTTCATTCAGGTCTATTTTTTACTTGGGTATAACCGGAGATCCCATGAAGGAAGCTGTATGCCTCCTTACCTGTGCTACTCGTTCTTCTAGCACACATGCTCTATAAATGGCAATAGGTAATGTTCTTTCACCATGGTTGCATTGAACTTTTAAGAATATCACAAAATCGCATCTTCCTTTATTTTCTCAGGTACTATGACTATTAGGGATAGCCATTCCGTGTGCTCTATAAATGGCAATAGGTAATGTTCTTTCACCATGGTTGCATTGAACTTTTAAGATTATCACAAAATCGCATCTTCCCCATTTTCTCAGGTACTATGACTATTAGGGATAGCCATTCCGTGTGCTCTACATCATAAATGAATCCAGGTTCAATGAGTTTGTCAATCTCCGAGTCCTTGACCATTCTACTAGAATACTTTGGATTCATTCTACTAGAATACTTTGGATTCATTTGGTAGGCTCTATGCCTTGATGGCCACACTCCTTCCACAATGGGAATGATGTGATTTAACCACCTCTAGGGGCATGCTCTTCATATTCATATATTTCCAACCAAAGCAACCGTGGAATTCTATGAGTAGCTACGTCAATGAGGTCTTTTTCTTCTTCAAGAGATAGGCCTACCCTTCCCAATGTATACAAGTTTGGGATCCTCATCAGGTCATCCTGTGAGGTTGCCCTCTTTAACATTAGTCAGGTGCCCATTTCAATTGGTCTCAGAGCTCTGATCTCAATCGTGGGAATTTGGCTGGTAATAGATTTGCAAGAGAATGGACTCTTATGTGTGATTTTGCTATTTTCTTGATTTCTTGCATACTTTCGTCTTGTATTTTCTCGATATTGATGGGAAAGACGATGGAAATACAAGATTCATCTTCATTTAGCCATGTTTCAGAGGTTTTTGTGTGAGATTTGGGCCAATTTTTTTACTTTAGGGACCAAATTTTATGAGTCGGGACCAACTTATTAAAAACATTGGACCACCAGAATTGGGGGAAATGTTGTGTCTACATTTTTGCTTCTTCCCTCTTCTTCTTTGACACTTTGCATGGCTATGGAGCATGTTTAGGGCTAGTTAGCTTCACCTTCTACAACAACCATGGGGCAAGCATGGAGCAGATTGTAAGCTTCACATGGAGCACCAACAAGCAAGAAAAAATTACCATTTTTCAGCCGTGGGACGAATTTGGGTCGACTTCCTTTTAGATTTTGGTGGTGATGAAGAGGGTGTTTCAAGCATGGCAAATGATTATACAAGGTGTAAGCTTCTCAATGATACCGTCCATGCTTACTTTCATACAAGGTGTAAGCTTCCCAATGATACCTTCAATGCTTACATTTTCCCATTTCCCTCATAAAAGTCATCTAATATAGGTAAAAATCCCCATAAAGAAGTGCTCCTACAAGCTCGATTGAAGTCTCCAAGCTCACGTTGCTTGCTAATCCACAATTCTTTTCGGCATTAATCTTTTCATTAATATATTGAGATTAGATACTGACCTTAAGTAGTACTCGAGTGTTAAGACCTTCTCAGCCCTAAAATGACTGCTTCATTTGTGCTTGAGAAGTTTAAAGGGAAATCCTTCCACACATGGCAAGTTAAAATCAAATCTATGTTAGTGCAGGCTATGGAGCATTGTAAATGGACGGGGAAAATGTCTGGAGGATGAAGGGGATGAAAAGAACAAATGGTTAAGCCAGAATGAAAAATGGATTAGCCATCATTGCATTAGGATTGGGAGATGGATTTTTTCATCATATTGCATCGTAAGATACATCGAAGGGTGGTTGGGATGAGCTAGATAAATTTTTTGGGGCAAAATAAAAGAATTAAAAAATAAGCTTAAAAATATAATTCTTTGGCTTGGACATTAAAGATAGTGAATCACTTTCAGCACACCTTCACAAAATGAAGAGCATGACACAACAACAATTGGTTGGCATTGGGGCACCAGCATAGGAAGAGGATGCCATAGCCATACTGTTAAAAAGCATGACACTTGAGGAGTATGAGCCCTTAGTTGCTACGTGGAAGAACCTCCCAAATCCGACCATTGTAGGAGTGGAAGCAACACTCGTAGAAGAGGAGAAGCGGACTCGGGGGAGGACAACCCAATCTATATCAAGTGAGGAGAAAGCACTCTTCTCGAGAGGACTAGGATCAAGGACTAGAGAAGGAGCAAGGACAAAGGCCTACCATCATAGTGGCAAAATCCATCACATAGAAAAGGATTGCTGGCATAAAAAGGGAGCCAAAGAAGCCAATGTAATGTCGAAGAAGGAAGACAATGTGATGAGGCCTCCCAGGATGGAGGCAACACCGAGCATCTTTTCTAGATGATATGAGGAGCATGGCTCCTTACACCTAGTTATAACCCCACTCTCCCGATGTGTAAAATGTCAAGACCAAGCCAACATTGTAGCTCATAGAGCAACCTAGACGGACCGCGCCAACCATATGAGTATGGAGTGAGTGTAGTAGGAGACCAGGTCAAAGCTAGGTGTTAAGACTCTCATCACACTAAGGGAAGGTGTTGAGAAATGCAATGTGTGAGGGTGAAACATGGGTAGAAGAGCAAGGGGAGAATCATGCATATTATAAAAGGAATAGACTTAGGGAACATTAGCAAAGGTTGATTTCTATGATTATTCGTAAAAGGTGAAGTTAAAGGTCAAAACGGTAGCTGTGAGATCCCTATTCCCACCGAGCAACGGATTCAGATACTGGCAGCGGAAGTAGCACTTCTCGCGCGGGACAGGGGTCCCACACTCGGGGCCTCGCCCACGGATATCCGGATAAGAGACTAATCCATCGGTTGTTCCAAAATCGAACCCGGAAAAACTTCCTTTATCGGAAAGCACGGGCGATTCCACCAGGATAACTTTTTACTCTAACGTAGTCAATTCATTTCTGATCGAGCTGATCCAATTGCATCTATAAGATGCTTGGTCAGATCAAGGAAGAAACTTGCACTTGGATCATTGGGATCAACGCTTTTTCCCCATTCAAGAGGCACAGCCGTTGATTCCTATCCATAGAACAATAACTGTTCGGGATTTACTTTATCTATCATAATAACAAAAGTTGAGTCTCGATTTACGGATCCATCAGTCGAGCCTAACCCCATCTGATCCCATGGGTTAGCCAACGGCCCAACCACTATAGTGATGGGATCCAATTTGGAATTTGGTTAGGTTTTGTCCCGGGTACCAAGGAAAAGAGTTCCAAGGCCCCCCAGTCGGAAGTTCATGCAAAATAAAACTAGTCACACCACTTACACACCCAATATGAAATTGCCTTTTCACAGATTCAACTAGTTTTAAAACAATCCTTTAATCAAACCATAGTATCACTGATCACCATCTTCCAAATTATCCGGTTGATTCAATTTCCCATCATTCCTTCATCAGCGTATCTATGGCATCATTGGCAACTAGAACGCTCACCACCTATCCACTCAGGGGCCGTTTCAATAGTTCCTAGCCCATAATACTTATCACTTATCAAGATGGACTCTCGTTGAAGATCAGCAAGATCAACCAACAGATCCATATAAAGAGCCATGGACTCATCCGTTGAGGACCAGCAAGGCCAGTCAACCAGATCCATGCCCGGTTTCAGAAAACAACTCTTACTCCTTGTTCCAATATCTTCCTCGACGCACACGTGGGTATCCTGGGTGACCCAGAGCTCGAGCACCGTATGGTCAGCACCCTCTAGGATCCTTCGCAGGTGACCTAGCGCTTCACTCATAGGCCGCTTCCTTGGCCCCTCATCCACCGTACCGGAAGCTCACCATTTTAATCGCACCGAGGCTGGTCAAGACCTCGGCCGACCTTGCTGCGCGAGACGTCCTCCATTGACTCTCCGTCAGCAGTTGCAACTTTATCAGTTAGGTCTCCACGACCATGATCACAAGACGGTCAAAATGCTTTCCCAGCATTCTTGACATAAAACAGTCATTTACAAACAGTCACAAAATACAGTTTCTATATCGAATTCCATCTTTCCACATTATCCCTCCTCAATCCACATCACTTATTCCACATTCCCTTCATATGTACTCGTTCTCATCCATTCATTCATGTCAAGGACACATTATTTTCCATACACATTCACCTTCACTATTCTTCATACGCATCCATGCATACATCCATTTTCACATCCTTACTCATACATCCACATACATACATCAATACATACACATCCACATGCATACATCCATATCTACATGCATACAACCACATCTACATGCATACATCCATACATACACATCCATATGCATACATCCACATCCTCATTCGTACATCTACATCTACATGCACATTCACATCCATACTCCACATACATACATCTATTTTTTTTTCCTTCCCATTCATATAGCCCCATACGCCTTCACATCTATTCTTTTACATCACATCCATTTTCACCTTATGATAACCCATATACATCTTATCTCATTACATACACTTCTTATCTCATTCCATACACATCTTATCACATCTTAACTCATCTTATCACATCTTAACTCATCTCATATACATCTTATCTCATCTTATCACATCTCATACACTTCCTATCACATCTTAACTCATCTTATCACATCCTAACTCATCTCATATGCATCTTATCTCATCTTATCACATCTCATACACCTCTTATCACATCCTAACTCATCTCATATGCATCTTATCTCATCTTATCACATCTCATACACCTCTTATCACATCTTAACTCATCTTATCACATCTCATACACCTCTTATCACATCTCCTACACCTCTTATCACATCCTAACTCCTCTTATCACATCCTAACTCATCTCATATGCATCTTATCACATCTCATACACCTCTTATGACATCCTAACTCCTCTTTATCACATCCTAACTCATTTTTTTATGCATACCTCTATGCAAGAATTTCAATTGTGATAAAAGTAACACTTTTACAATAAAATAATCATTTTTTGTAATATTTTTATAATAAAATAATAATTTATTTATTTTTTTTTCATTTCTATGCACGAAATTCAATATGATGAAAATAACTTTTTATAATAAAATAATTATTTTTTCTTTATAGTTTTATAATAAAATAATAAAATATTCATCTTTTATGCATACCTCTATGCATGAATTTCAATTATGCTAAAAGTAACTCTTTTATAATAAAATATTCATCTCTTATGCATACCTCTATGCATGAATTTCAATTATGCTAAAAGTAACACTTTTATAATAATATATTTATCTTTTATGCATAATATAAAAAATTTAATTTTCCTATGATTACTATGAAATTCTTTCAATTAATCTAGGATGATAATTCCTAGAATATGGTAGGAAATCCTCTTTTCATGCTTTGAAATGAAATTATTTTATGTGTAAATTTTTATAAAATTTTGCCATAGCTCCGCTACTATAACTAATAAATCTCAATTATTTTAAAAGATAGGTTATCTTTAAGGGAATGATTAGAATGATCCCTAATTGGATCATTAACCCTTAATGGATTAAATCAAAATTATCATAAACTAAAAGCATAGATAAAAAAACTATTAATTTATTCTCAAGCATAGATTAATCTTTGATTAAGAAAAAGCTTTATGAAAAGCTTCATTTGGATTGAGAATGGGTCATGAGTATGACCATTTCTTAAGTGAGAGAGAGAAAAAACCACTAGAATTAAACAAAAATAAAAATTTATGTAATTTTTTACTATCATTAATTAATTAACTTCAATAGCATTTCAAAAACCATACCAATTAAGCTTCTCAAGCTTGAGAGGGGTTGAGAAGAGAGAAACATTGAGAAATTATAGAAAAGATCAAAATTCACTATACTTACCTTACAATTTGCTTGATTCTTTGTTCAGGGTAGAGGCCCCCAACCAATCAATTGGTTTAGTATGTTGATGGAGCCACCAATGGGGATTGAAGAAAGAGAGAAGTGTCAAAAACTAGTGAATTATTAAAGAATTCACAGTTCTTGGCTTAGGTGGAGTAGAGTAACAAAGCACAAGACACTATATTTTTTTCAACAAGTGAAGGCTTCTATTTATAGGAAAAATTGAGCTCCTAACCAAACAAACTGATTCTAGAATTTTCCAAGTCAGTTTGGTCACTTTTTGACCATTTTTAGATCAGTTAAGCTAACTTTTTGGAACTAGACTTGAATGAGGAGAGAGGAGAGATGAAATATCTCAATTTTTATGAGTTTAAAACTCATTCAAGCATGTGAAATATGCACCTCCTTTAAAGAACTCCCCTTCCTTACATATGTGTCAAAATGGAATCATTATACCCAAAATATCTCATATTTTTAATATTGCTCATAGTTTTTTACTAATAAACCTTGTACATTTTCAACTCTTCATCTTATGTGAAATATGCACCTCCTTTAAAGAACTCCCCTTCCTTACATATGTGTCAAAATGGAATCATTATACTCAAAATATCTCATATTTTTAATATTGCTCATAGTTTTTTACTAATAAACCTTGTACATTTTCAACTCTTCATCTTATGTGAGCATTTACTCATTTTTGGATACTTAATTTAGTACCCTTGTGCCACGTGCCTCCTTGGACTTTCCATGTGCTACCGTTTTGACCTTTGACTTCACCTTTTACGAATGATCATAAAAATCAACCTTTGCCAATGTTCCCTAAGTCTATTCCTTTTATAATATGCATGATTCTCCCCTTGCTCTTCTACCCATGTTTCACCCTGACACATTGCATTTCTCAACACCTCCCATCAGTGTGATGAGAGTCTTAACACCTAGCTTTGACCTAGCCTCCTACTACACTCACTCCATACTCATATGGTTGGCGCGGTCCGTCTAGGTTGCTCTATGAGCTACAATGTTGGCTTGGTCTTGACATTTTACACATCGGGAGAGTGGGGTTATAACTAGGTGTAAGGAGCCATGCTCCTCATATCATCTAGAAAAGATGCTCAGTGTTGCCTCCATCCTGGGAGGCCTCATCACATTGTCTTCCTTCTTCATCATTACATTGGCTTCTTTGGCTCCCTTTTTATGCCAGCAATCCTTTTCTATGTGATGGATTTTGCCACTATGATGGTAGGCCTTTCTCCTTGCTCCTTCTCTAGTCCTTGATCCTAGTCCTCTCGAGAAGAGTGCTTTCTCCTCACTTGATATAGCTTGGGTTGTCGTCCCCCGAGTTCGCTTCTCCTCTTCTGCGAGTGTTGATTCCACTCCTACAATGGTCGGATTTGGGAGGTTCTTCCACGTAGCCACTAAGGGCTCATACTCCTCAAGTGTCATGCTTTTTAACAGTATGGCTATGGCATCCTCTTCCTATGCTAGTGCCCCAATGCCAACCAATTGTTGTTGTGTCATGCTCTTCATTTTGTGAAGGTGTGCTGAAAGTGATTCACTATCTTTAATGTTCAAGCCAAAGAATTATATTTTTAAGCTTATTTTTTAATTCTTTTATTTTGCCCCAAAAAATTTATCTAGCTCATCCCAACCACCCTTCGATGTATCTTACGATGCAATATGATGAAAAAATCCATCTCCCAATCCTAATGCAATGATGGCTAATCCGTTTTTAATTCTGGCTTAACCATCTGTTCTTTTCATCCCCTTCATCCACAAAATACAGTTTCTATATCGAATTCCATCTTTCCACATTATCCCTCCTCAATCCACATCACTTATTCCACATTCCCTTCATATGTACTCGTTCTCATCCATTCATTCATGTCAACGACTCATTATTTCCCATACACATTCACCTTCATTATTCTTCATACGCATCCATGCATACATCCATTTTCACATCCTTACTCATACATCCACATCCACATACATACATCCATACATACACATCCACATGCATACATCCACATCTACATGCATACATCCATACATACACATCCATATGCATACATCCACATCCTCATTCGTACATCTACATCTACATGCACATTCACATCCATACTCCACATACATACATCTTTTTTTTTTTTCCTTCCCATTCATATAGCCCCATACGCCTTCACATCTATTCTTTTACATCACATCCATTTTCACCTTATGACAACCCATATACATCTTATCTCATCACATACACTTCTTATCTCATTCCATACACATCTTATCACATCTTAACTCATCTTATCACATCTTAACTCATCTCATATACATCTTATCACATCTCATACACTTCCTATCACATCTTAACTCATATTATCACATCTTAACTCATCTTATCACATCCTAACTCATCTTATATGCATCTTATCTCATCTTATCACATCTCATACACCTCTTATCACATCTCATACACCTCTTATCACATCCTAACTCATCTCATATGCATCTTATCTCATCTTATCACATCTCATACACCTCTTATCACATCTCATACACCTCTTATCACATCTTAACTCATCTTATCACATCTCATACACCTCTTATCACATCTCATACACCTCTTATCACATCCTAACTCCTCTTATCACATCCTAACTCATCTCATATGCATCTTATCTCATCTTATCACATCTCATACACCTCTTATCACATCCTAACTCCTCTTATCACATCCTAACTCATTTTTTTATGCATACCTCTATGCAAGAATTTCAATTGTGATAAAAGTAACACTTTTACAACAAAATAATTATTTTTTTGTAATATTTTTATTATAAAATAATAATTTATTTATTTTTTTCATTTCTATGCACGAAATTCAATATGATGAAAATAACTTTTTATAATAAAATAATCATTTTTTTCTTTACAATTTTATAATAAAATAATAAAATATTCATCTTTTATGCATACCTTTATGCATGAATTTCAATTATGCTAAAAGTAACTCTTTTATAATAAAATATTCATCTCTTATGCATGAATTTCAATTATGCTAAAAGTAACAATTTTATAATAATATATTTATCTTTTATGCATAATATAAAAATTTAATTTTTCTATCATTACTATGAAATTCTTTCAATTAATCTAGGATGATAATTCCTAGAATATGGTAGGAAAACCTCTTTTCATGCTTTGAAATGAAACTATTTTATGTGTAAATTTTTATAAAATTTTGCCATAGCTCCGCTACTATAACTAATAAATCTCAATTATTTTAAAAGATAGGTTATCTTTAAGAGAATGATTAGAATGATCCCTAATTGGATCATTAACCCTTAATGGATTAAATCAAAATTATCATAAACTAAAAGCATAGATTAAAAAAACCATTAATTTATTCTCAAGCATAGATTAATCTTGGATTAAGAAAAAGCTTTATGAAAAGCTTCCTTTGGATTGAGAATGGGTCATGAGTATGACCATTTCTTAAGTGAGAGAGAGAAAAGACCATTAGAATTAAACATAAATGAAAATTTATGTAATTCTTTACTATCATTAATTAATTAACTTCAATAGCATTTCAAAAACCATACCAATTAAGCTTCTCAAGCTTGAGAGGGGTTGAGAAGAGAGAAACATTGAGAAATTATAGAAAAGATCAAAATTCACTATACTTACCTTACAATTTGCTTGATTCTTTGTTCACGGTAGAGGCCCCCAACCAATCAATTGGTTTAGTATGTTGATGGAGCCACCAATGGGGATTGAAGAAAGAGAGAAGTGTCAAAAACTAGTGAATTATTAAAGAATTCACAGTTCTTGGCTTAGGTGGAGTAGAGTAACAAAGCATAAGACACTATATTTTTTTCAACAAGTGAAGGCTTCAATTTATAGGAAAAATTGAGCTCCTAACCAAACAAACTGATTCTAGAATTTTCCAAGTCAGTTTGGTCACTTTTTGACCATTTTTAGGTCAGTTAAGCTAACTTTTTGGAACTAGACTTGAATGAGGAGAGAGGAGAGATGAAATATCTCAATTTTTATGAGTTTAAAACTCATTCAAGCATGTGAAATATGCACCTCCTTTAAAGAACTCCCTTTCCTTACATATGTGTCAAAATGGAATCATTATACCCTAAATATCTCATATTTTTAATATTGCTCATAGTTTTTTACTAATAAACCTTGTACATTTTCAACTCTTCATCTTATGTGAAATATGCACCTCCTTTAAAGAACTCCCCTTCCTTACATATGTGTCAAAATGGAATCATTATACCCAAAATATCTCATATTTTTAATATTGCTCATAGTTTTTTACTAATAAACCTACTCTTCATGTGAGATCCCTGTCCCCACCATGCGACAGATTTTGGGTACTAGCAGCGGAAGTAGCACTTCATGCGCGGGGCAGGGACCCACACTCGGGGCCTTGTCCACGGATATCCGGACAAGAGACTAATCCGTCCGTTTTTCCAAAACCGAACCCGGAAAAACTTCCCTTACCCGAAAAGCACGGGCGATTCCACCAAGATAACTTTTTACTCTAACGTAGTCAAGATCATTACTGATCACGCTGATCCGACTGCACCTATAAAGATACTCTGTCGGATCAAGGAAGAAACTTGCACTTGGATCATTGGGATCAACGCTTTTTTCCCCATCAAGAGGCACAGCTGTTGATTCCTATCCATAGAACAATTACTACCCGGGATTTACTTTATCTATTGTAATAACAAAAATTGAGTCTCGATTTACGGATCCATCAGTCCAGCCTAACCCCATCCGATCCCATGGGTTAGCCAACCGCCCAACCACTGTAGTGATGGGATCCAATTTGGAATTTGCTTAGGTTTTGTCCCGGGTACCAAGGACAAGAGTTCCAAGGCCCCCTAGCCGGAAGTTCATGCAAACATAAAACTAGCCACACCACTTACACACCCAATATGAAATTGCCTTTTTCTTAGCATCAGCTAACTTTAAAATAATCCTTTAATGAAACCATAGTACCACTGATCACAATCTTCCAATTTATCTGGTTGATTCATAATTTCCCATCATTCCTTCATCAGAGTATCTATGGCATCATTGGCAACTAGAACGCTCACCACCTATCCACACAGGGGCCTTTTCAATAGTTCCTAGCCCATAATACTTGGCAATATAATCACTTATAAAAATCAAGATGGACTCTCGTTGAAGATCAGCAAGATCAACCCCATATAAAGAGCCATGGACTCATCCATTGAAGACCAGCAAGGTCAATCAACCAAATCTATGCCCGGTTTCAAAAAACAACTCTTACTCCCTTGTTCCAATATCTTCCTTGACGCACGTGTGGGTATCCTAGGCGACCCAGAGCCCCTTGCACCGTATGGTCAGCACCCTCTAGGATCCTTCGCAGGTGACCTCATAGGCCGCTTCCTTGGTTCCTCATCCACCGTACCGGAAGATAATCGAACCGAGGCTGATCAAGACCTCGGCCGACCTTGCTACGCGAGACGTCCTCCATTGACTCTCCGTCTCACAGCAGTTGCAACTTTAACAGTTAGGTCTCCACGACCTTAATCACAAGACGGTCAAAATGCTTCCCCAGCATTCTTGACATAAAACAGCCATTTACAAACAGCATTTACAACAGTTTACAAATACAGTTTCTATATTAACTCTCATTTTTCCACATTATCCCTCATTAATCCACATTACTTATTCCACATTCCATTTATATATGTATTCATCCAATCACATCATTTTCCATCTCTTCACTTCAGATTCCTTCACATCACATATCATATATTCACATCCATATACACATCCATACATCCACATCCACATCCATACATCCACATCTACATGCTTACCTCCATTTTCACATCCTCATTTATACATCCACATCCCGTATCCACATTCATACATACACATCCATATCCACATTCATACATCCACACCCACATGCATACATCCACTATCACGTTGTGTGGATAAAAATAGAGGCTGATAATATGTACATACGTGTACATGGCGTGTGTGAAGTTTTGCTTTTGAAAGCATTGCTAGGTGTACAGAGTAAATGCATTGATGTGAGCATGTACAGGCCTGTCCGGTGAGAGATCCACTGAGGATGATATCAGCTGCTCGATGGCTTTGATTGTGGGCGCGTCAAAGAAATGAACGGGCACTCGAAGCTGCATTAAAGTGTATGGAAGGGAGGGCAATTAATAGGTGAGGGGTCTTTGTTGCCTTTAAATTGGTGGGTGTGAAAGGGAATATGATGGCCATCCTTGAAAATTTAAATAAACAAATAATGTATTCACCACGTGGCTAACCTACTGAAGTCCACGTGGAGAAAAGTCTTGCAGCCATCTCTCTCGCCAGCATCACATCGAGAAGGCTGGCGAAGAGGGAAAGAGGAAGGGAATTACCGCAAGAAGGGGGGATGCTTCTGGAGAGTAGGACGGAGGAAAGAGTAGGGGTCTCTGGGGTGTGTAAAAAGAGGAGCGAGAAGTGGAAGGGAGGAGGACCCTCTGGCGGAGTAGCTGAACAGAAAGGAGAAGACTTAGGGCGCAAGTGTTTTGTGTGGTGACTGGAGTATCCGCAAGTGATTCTACTGGGAGCAGACAGGGAGAGAGGGCCGCTGATGTGCAGTTACTGAAGCTGCTGCAGAGCAGACAATTAAGCCGTGTGGAGGGGAATTCTTTGAAAAAGTGTGTGTGTGTGCAGTTGGGAGAGCGTGGCTGCTGGAGTTCGCCGTGTGAAGAGGAGCATACAAGGAGAGAAGCCAGCCTTGTGCAGAAGATCGCTTAGATGCTGCAGTGGCTGTTAGGCGCAGAAGTGGGCGATTAAAGAAGTCGTGAGGCCAGTAGCGATTGGTGTTGCTGACGATGTCGTCTGAAGATGTAGTCTGGGTTGACGGGCTGGAGGAGCGACGTCACTGGATGTGAGAGAAGGCGACAAAGAAAAAAGGATTGCCGACTAGAAAGTAAACACATCACCAGTGGTTGGCGATACCAAGGAGAGAGAGTGGCCGATTGCCAGGTGTGTATGGTTGGCGTAGCCCCACAAGCGCAAGGGAGGAGGACCTTTAGTGGCGGGGAAGGCAGCTGCTGGAAAAGAGTGTGTGGGACAACGGCTGGAAGGAGCCATCTTGGAGGTGCAGCTATTGGCAATGACAAAGGGCGACTCTGCAACAGGAAGGGGGTCGTCTGCAATAGAGTGAGCTGCCGGCTGGAGGAAGGAGAGAGCATCGTCTGTACAAGGGAGCCTGAAGGCTGCAAGCAGAGGCTAGGGGAGGCGGGTTGTAAAAGAGTGTAGAGTGCATGTGTGGACTGTGAAGGCTGAGAAGATAATAGAGCACAGGGAATATCTCAATACTACTCCACTGTCAAAGAACCATGCTGCTGCTGCTGCTGTCGTGGAGATAAGAAGAGGAAGACATCAGGCTGCTGATCTTGTGTGAATATGAGAAAGGTGACAAGGAGGCTTGCTGTGTTTAGCTGAGCAGAACTGGCTGAGCACTCAGAGAGAGAGAGAGAGAGAGAGAGAGAGTGTGGTTTTTTGTGGATTTCTACCTCTTGGAGTTTCAGGCCAAAGGTTTTGCTTTCTGTTGATTAGCTGTGGCTGATGTTTGGTGATGCCAAAGAATTCTTTGTTTCTTTGTTCACTTGGGTATGAGTTGTAACAGCCAGATCTGAAATATAAGTCTTGTTTATGCTCTTTGGTCTGGTGTTCTGGTGTGTTTGTATGCGTGTGTGGAAGTGTGGCACCCTATAAGGGCGTAGACAGCTCTACCGCTTCCGTGCCATCACTTTTTGGTGCCTCCACAGAGGAGCAGATTTCCTCTGGTTCGTGAAAGAAGATAGGGGCTGTGTGAAGAAGGATTTTGAAATGGCTCAGGATTTTCCGGAGTATTGGGGATTGCCACAGGAAAGTGCAGTCAGGTTTCTGGAGAAGATGGAATTTACAGCCTTGATGAAAGACAGGGCAACCCCGGAGATCCTTTCTCAGATTTTGGCTTATTGCTTGCAGGGTGATGCAAAAACATGGTTACAGATGTTTGTGACTACACACAGGAACATTCATCAACAGGATCCTGAGTACCGTGTAGTCAGAGCTGCATTCTTGGCACAGTTTGCCCGAGTGAGGAGTCCAAATGAGGTGTGGAAGGAATTGTGCAACATTCAGCAGAAAGATGGTCAGGATGTGGATCAGTACCTGATAGAGTTTGGTAGACTGTGGAGTCTATGGTGTGAGGCTCTGATTCCTGAAGTACCCCCGCAGATGATAAAGAGAGACCGGTTTGTGGCTGGTCTGGAGCCAACCCTCCGTCTGAAGGTGGAGCTGAAGAACCTGGATAGCTTTGAGGAGGCTGTCAGAGTAGCTCGAGAGAAGGAGTGGAAGGTGAAGCGTCTGCGGCAGATGGGAATGCAGGAAGAGCCGAAGAAGTTTGTGAAGATGCCAGAGATTGAGAGTATACATCCTGAAAGGGAAGCTGCTGTTGTTCCAGAACAGGAAGACACTTTGAAGAGGGACATACATGATGCAGTGGAGCTCATGAAGTCTCTAAGTTTGAATTGGATGGAAGCAGGTGGAAAGGGAAGAAGCCGAGGTGCACTAAATAATAGAAGGGACAGTATCTCAACAGGTGAAGGGAACATGGGAGGAACAGGAAGAGGAAGGGGCTACTATTTGAGTAATGTCCAATGCTGGAACTGTGGGGAGCGGGGACATATCAGCCCTCAATGTGACAAGCCGCCCAGAGCAGGTGGTGGAATATATCCTGTGATGCAGAGGACTAATGATAGATCGGGGGATCATAGTGTTGAAGTAAAAGATCCAAATCAACCCTCTACCAGTGGAGTCAAATGGGAGGATAAGGGAAAGGGACCGGCTCTCAGCTTGATAGAAGTGGAGACCATTCCAGAGATTATGCCTGTGGCAAAGAGGACGAGGAGTACAATGGCAGAACCTGAACCATCTTCTAAAAAAGGTAAACATGTCCAATTTGATATAAGTCCTCAACCAGAGAAGAAGAAAAGGAAGCCAAGGAAACATTATAAAACTTCAGATTTGCATATTGGTCAAGGCCAAGAGGAGTATACATTGATGGGAGACTTAAAGGGAAGGGTAGCCAATATAACATTTGCCCAATTACTTGGATTGTGTCCGAAGCTTAAGAGAGAGTGGAAGAAGTTGGCAAATCCGAGGAAAGTAAATGAGCAGGAACCCACACAAGGCGAAATGGAGCTGATGTCTGTGGAAGACCTTCCTGATATTTGTCCATCAGTTGATGCCTGGTGTGGAAGTGTAAGTGTTGGAGAGGCATATGTTAATGGCGGTGCACAAATCAGTGTGATGACTCAGTCCTGTATGGAGAGATTGGGGTTGAAGCTGAATGCTAGTTCAGACTTTAGACTCCGTCTGGCAAATCATGCAAAAATAAAGTGTCTGGGTATATGCACAGAAGTGCCAGTGACTGCTTTTGGTGTGGTTTGCAATATAAATTGCCATATTATGCCGGCTGGTTTGGGAGCTTATCCGCTGATTTTGGGCAGACCTTGGCTCAGACAGGTGGGTGCCATTCAAAACTGGAAAAGGGGAACCATAATAGTACATAATAGGAGAGGGAGAGCCAGGAAATTCAACATGAGTAGTAAGCGGGAAATGAAGAGTGAGCCTGAAGAAACAAGTGCTGATGAGTATTCAGATAGTGAAACTGAAGAAGAGAGTTCTACTTCTGATGATGAGAGCCAGGTATCATTTATAATGAAGGAAGAAAATGAGCATGTGATGCAAGCTGAAGAGGAGTTAAAGAGGGAAGAAGAAAGCAGACTTGAAGATATGGACAGTCTGATGCAGCCTCCATCACCCAGTGTGGAGAAAGAGGAGCTGTTACAGGGCATGCTGAATCCTAAATTGCAGCCAGTGGAGAAAGAAGAGTATATGAAGGTAATACATAAATTCCCTCATTTGTTTATTACTTCATATGAAGAGATCCGAGGATTCAAATGTGAGCCAATGCCTATAGTATTGAAGGAGGGTGTGAGGCCAGTGTTTCAGAAACTGAGGAGGATAAATAGAGAACTATTGCCTGTATTAAGAGAGGAGCTGAGTAAGTTGTTAAAAGCAGGGTTAATTTATCCAGTAGATCACTCAGATTGGGCAAATCCAGTGGTCTTTACTCCAAAGCATACAGGTGGTTGGAGAGTCTGTATTGATTACAAACCTCTGAATGCTGTAACAAAAAGCAATCATTATCCTCTGCCGTTTATTGATGATATTTTGGACAGGGTAGCTGGATATGAAAGGTATAGTGTATGCGATGGCTTTTCTGGATATTTTCAGATCTCAATTGCTGAGGAAGATCAGGCTAAAACCACCATCATTACACCATGGGGTTGCTTCTGTTACCGAGTAGTACCATTTGGTTTGAAAAATGCACCCTCGTGGTATCAGAGGAACACTGATAGAGTACTTGCACCTCTTACGGATCATTTTGTGAGAGCTTTTTTGGATGATATATGTGTATATAGTTCTCAAAAAGAGCATGGTAATAAATTGGAGCAAGTATTTTCTAAAATGGATGATGCAGGTGGACAGCTGAATCCAAAGAAGTGTCATTTAGGACATTCAAAGGTGAAGCTGTTGGGGCATATGATATCTCAGAATGGAATTGAACCTGATCCAGAGAAGATAAAAGCTCTTGTCTTATTATCTGCACCATCAACATCCAGGCAACTGCAGACTTTTGTCCAGAAGGTAAAATATCTGGCAAGATTTGTTCCTTTAATGTCTCAATTGCTTTATCCTCTTCAGCAGGCTATGAAGAAGGAACCATTGCAATGGAATGAAGAATGCGAGGAAGTGTTTGAGAAAGTAAAGGAGGTATTGGGAGGTATTTCCAGTGTGAAAGCTCCGGATTTCTCTCAGGTCTTTTATGTGAATCCATCTTTTGGTCCGGATGTAGTTGGAGCAATCTTAATGCAGAGAGGAGATGAATCCAGATATATGAAGCCTGTGTATTTTGCAAGTAGAGTGAAGACAGAAGCAGAGAGGAAATATACTGAGGCTGAATTGGTTTTGTCAAGTTTGGTGTATGCTTGCAGGAAATTCAGGTCATATCTCCTGATGAAACCATTTGTGGTGCTGACAAATTATACTTTACTCCCTCAGCTGGTGAATGGTACTTCACTCTCAAAAGGTATGATGCGATGGTTAGTGGAGCTTCAAGAGTATGATTTCTCATTTTTAATTGAAGATACTTGCAAGGCAACTCTGGCAGATCTTCTAACATACAAAGATGGCCCGATACTGGTGAAGGAAGTGGATTCAAAGATAGAAAAAGAGGAACAGATTATCATTCCTGGAGCTCATGTTTTATTCTTTGATGGTTCGTATAAAAGGAGTATACATCAGGCCACCGGGGGATATATAATCCAGGATTCAGAAGGTGTGCTGATTCTAAAGAATGGAATATATCTGGAAGCTGAAAGTAACAATGAGGCTGAGTACACAGCATTGTTTCAAGGGTTACAGGCTGCTTTAAAGCAGAAGATCCAAAAGCTAATCATAAAGGGAGATTCTCTATTAGTGGTAAAGCAGGTCTTGGGTAGCTGGCGAGCAAAGAATCCGAGATTAAAAGAATGTCTGGCTAATGTTAGAAGGCTGCTACATCAATTTACAGCATGGAGTATTCAACATGTGCGGCGGGAGGAAAATCATATGGCACATGAGTTGGCTCAGGAGGCAATTAATCAGGATCCAGTAATTGCAAAAATTGAAGAGCCCTTATACAGAGGGAGGGAATACCTGTCCAGAGTGGTGGATTATCTACTCTCAGGTCGCTTGCCTGAGGAGCTCAAAAAAGGCCAAAAGTATCATTTTATCAGGAAAAGTAAGCATTATGTCATGATTGGGGATGAATTATACATGCAGGGAGCTGATCAGGTATTGAGGAGAATTCCCTGGAGAGAAGAGATTTATTATATTCTGTCTTCAAATCATGAGGGAGCATGTGGGGGTCATTATGCATTTAAGATCACTTTGCAGAAGATATTACTGGAGGGTTATGTATGGCCTTCCATCCAGAAGGATATTCAACACTGGTGCAGGTCTTGCCATGAGTGCCAGAGAATGGGGAAGAGGATCTTAAAAATGGAGCCGAGAAATATCATGCTGGTATATGATATTTTTGAAAGATGGGGAGTGGATGTAGTTGGACCACTTCCCAGGACAGCCAGAGGAAAGTGTTATGTGCTTACTGCGGTAGATTACTTATCAAAATGGGCAGAAGTGAAGGCAGTGAAGAGAGTGGATAGTAAAGAGGTGGCTGATTTTGTGTATGAACATATATGCTGCAGGTTTGGAATTCCTCTGGAGATACTATCAGACAATGGACCTGAATTTAGAGGAGAGGTAGTTGATCATTTATGCACAAGATTGAGTATCAACCACAAATACTCCACTCCTTATCACCCTCAATGCAATGGCTTGAATGAAAGATTCAATGGTGAAATTAAGCTGATGATAACCAAAATGACAGAAGGCCATATCAAGAATTGGGATATAGAGATGAATCGTGTATTATGGGCATACAGGGTTGCTGTAAAATCTGGTACACAATTCTCACCCTTTCATTTAGTTTATGGGAAAGAAGCACTCATGCCTATTGATGTGGAAATTCCAGCTTTGAAGTTTTTGATTGAAGAAGGGCATGAGCCTATTGATTGTTACAGAGAAAGATTACTGGCTTTGCAAATAGTTCAGCTGGACAGAGAGCTAGCATTTGATCACTATGCAGCTATGCAATTGAAAAGACAAGAGAGAGAGAATGAGAAGGTGGAGCAGAAAGAAATTGAAGAGGGTGATCTGGTTCTCAGGTATAATAGCAAGCTGGATAGCACTTTTCATACTGCATTCCAGACAAAGTGGGAGGGTCCGTATAAAGTTGAGAGAAAATTTGATAATGGGAGTTATCAGCTTGCTGATTTGGATGGAAAGAAGCATAAAAGGAGAGTGAATGGTTTACGACTGAAGAAATATTTCGCTCGATTAATGTTAGCCGTGAAAGAAGAAGATCAGGAAGCTTATGATGCATGTCAGGAAGATGTAGAAGGTACAGAGGAAAATCTGAATATTTCATCCCTGTTTGTACAGCTGCTGGACATAAATGTCTCAGCAGAAGTAGGGGGTTGCTAAATATGTGTGGATAAAAATAGAGGCTGATAATATGTACATACGTGTACATGGCGTGTGTGAAGTTTTGCTTTTGAAAGCATTGCTAGGTGTACAGAGTAAATGCATTGATGTGAGCATGTACAGGCCTGTCCGGTGAGAGATCCACTGAGGATGATATCAGCTGCTCGATGGCTTTGATTGTGGGCGCGTCAAAGAAATGAACGGGCACTCGAAGCTGCATTAAAGTGTATGGAAGGGAGGGCAATTAATAGGTGAGGGGTCTTTGTTGCCTTTAAATTGGTGGGTGTGAAAGGGAATATGATGGCCATCCTTGAAAATTTAAATAAACAAATAATGTATTCACCACGTGGCTAACCTACTGAAGTCCACGTGGAGAAAAGTCTTGCAGCCATCTCTCTCGCCAGCATCACATCGAGAAGGCTGGCGAAGAGGGAAAGAGGAAGGGAATTACCGCAAGAAGGGGGGATGCTTCTGGAGAGTAGGACGGAGGAAAGAGTAGGGGTCTCTGGGGTGTGTAAAAAGAGGAGCGAGAAGTGGAAGGGAGGAGGACCCTCTGGCGGAGTAGCTGAACAGAAAGGAGAAGACTTAGGGCGCAAGTGTTTTGTGTGGTGACTGGAGTATCCGCAAGTGATTCTACTGGGAGCAGACAGGGAGAGAGGGCCGCTGATGTGCAGTTACTGAAGCTGCTGCAGAGCAGACAATTAAGCCGTGTGGAGGGGAATTCTCTGAGAAAGTGTGTGTGTGTGCAGTTGGGAGAGCGTGGCTGCTGGAGTTCGCCGTGTGAAGAGGAGCATACAAGGAGAGAAGCCAGCCTTGTGCAGAAGATCGCTTAGATGCTGCAGTGGCTGTTAGGCGCAGAAGTGGGCGATTAAAGAAGTCGTGAGGCCAGTAGCGATTGGTGTTGCTGACGATGCCGTCTGAAGATGTAGTCTGGGTTGACGGGCTGGAGGAGCGACGTCACTGGATGTGAGAGAAGGCGACAAAGAAAAAAGGATTGCCGACTAGAAAGTAAACACATCACCAGTGGTTGGCGATACCAAGGAGAGAGAGTGGCCGATTGCCAGGTGTGTATGGTTGGCGTAGCCCCACAAGCGCAAGGGAGGAGGACCTTTAGTGGCAGGGAAGGCAGCTGCTGGAAAAGAGTGTGTGGGACAACGGCTGGAAGGAGCCATCTTGGAGGTGCAGCTATTGGCAATGACAAAGGGCGACTCTGCAACAGGAAGGGGGTCGTCTGCAATAGAGTGAGCTGCCGGCTGGAGGAAGGAGAGAGCATCGTCTGTACAAGGGAGCCTGAAGGCTGCAAGCAGAGGCTAGGGGAGGCGGGTTGTAAAAGAGTGTAGAGTGCATGTGTGGACTGTGAAGGCTGAGAAGATAATAGAGCACAGGGAATATCTCAATACTACTCCACTGTCAAAGAACCATGCTGCTGCTGCTGCTGTCGTGGAGATAAGAAGAGGAAGACATCAGGCTGCTGATCTTGTGTGAATATGAGAAAGGTGACCAAGGAGGCTTGCTGTGTTTAGCTGAGCAGAACTGGCTGAGCACTCAGAGAGAGAGAGAGAGAGAGAGAGTGTGTGGTTTTTTGTGGATTTCTACCTCTTGGAGTTTCAGGCCAAAGGTTTTGCTTTCTGTTGATTAGCTGTGGCTGATGTTTGGTGATGCCAAAGAATTCTTTGTTTCTTTGTTCACTTGGGTATGAGTTGTAACAGCCAGATCTGAAATATAAGTCTTGTTTATGCTCTTTGGTCTGGTGTTCTGGTGTGTTTGTATGCGTGTGTGGAAGTGTGGCACCCTATAAGGGCGTAGACAGCTCTACCGCTTCCGTGCCATCAACGTAGTCGTGAAGTGTGCGGTACAGCCAGGAAAGTACGAGACTTCTAGCTGTGAGAGTGAATGTCAAATCTAGCAAGGAAACTCACGTACCAAATTTCCCAAGGAGTATTGAACATCACTATTTCCAATGACAATACATGTGTCGATTCACCTCAATACATCCTTGAGTTCATCCCGATGATTGCACAAAATTGCATGAATCCTTTGAACCATTCACATGTGGGCATAACAAAGCCTTCCCATTTTTCCAATATACATGTGACCAGTTACATCCTTTTAATCCAGTACCATCAAAACCATTATTTCGAGATGCACTTTATCACCTGAAAACCTGCCTTAATATTCTAACATCTCACAAGCAAAAGATAGCATATGGAATAGCTATTTCATGCTCATAGTTTCCAAAACTCAATCAAGCAGAAACAAGGCCATCTTCCCGTGATTAAATGTGCTTTGGATTCCTTTTTCCCGCAAACATCAAGTTCCAAATACCATTAATTTGATCTCCCCCAGCTTTTTCATTCATTTCCAAATCCTTTTTAGGATTTATGAGTTTCGCCTTTTTCTAAATCAAAAGGCAAAGTAAAAAAAAGCTTATATGAACATTACAAGCGAGTTTCACTTGATTTTATTTTTGCTTAGCTTATAAGTTGTCCGGGCAAAACCACGCGATGCAGATTACACGGAAATGATACTCGCTTCAGCGCCGATTATGCGAAAGAGAACGTGGAAACAGCACCGCTTCAGTCTTGATCTTTGAAATTGTTTTTCCCATAATTATATCATCATGTAGTACTAGATTTACTCTCTAATTCTAACACCTACAAAGCACACGCAGTATATGTATTCAAGAAATTAAAAACTCTGGTAGATTTTGACACTGTTCCTCAACTCTACAGATTTCTTATCCCACTCTGGTTTTGCCGCCGTCTGCCTCCGTCCTTTTTCTATTTTTCCCCCCGCGGAGAAGTCGTGCTTACCACCCTTTTGCAGCTATTCGTCCGGATTTTCCAATTACAAAGGCTGCGCTCCAGAAAATTCCAAATAAAAGAAACATCTTCCCTTTTCCACGTATGCTGCTAGCCTTAATGCTTTGTTTCTAACCTTAGCATTAAGGTTGCAAGGCATAACCTTAGCGCTAGTCCCACTTTGAATTCTCTGCTTTGGCACAAACACAAGATTCCCAAAGCATTCTCACACCTATGAAAACATGCTTACAAGCCCATGTTTTCTATCTCCATATTAGATATACATAAGATACATGTACCTCTACATGATGATCCATGAAGTCTAAGTGCAGTTTTCTATCTCCACATTTCCCCAACATTCAATGAACTCCTCGGCACTGTGATGTTCATTAAATCTCCATTTCTCTTGACACCTTCATAGTTTATAAATCATCATATCGGCCCATGTGATTTATAGAATCCCCAATTGCTCATTCAAGTATTTCTCCATGCCTTCATAAATGCATTCCTTTGTGCATTGGTATGCCCTCATGCCATCATATATAACTGGATGCTTCTAACTTGCCCATGAGCTCTGAGTAACAGCAAAAACATCATCCTCCATACTCATATACAAAAACTCCTAGATCTGGCTCAACCTCAACTCGTCTTATTGAACCTCATTTACAATATGAACATATGTACATGGCATCATATAATGACTCCTCATGGCACTTAACCCATGCATCTGGATGTGTATTTGATGGCCTCACATGCACGGTTTCATATCATAGACGTGCCATGGCACGACATCCACCCCCTCTAAACCTGCACATCCTCTGGTATGTGCCAAATCATCATCAAGGTCCACATATAACTGGATGTCGTCTTCATCTTCTGCAGTTCCAAGAAGATTATCCTCTTCCTCTTCAATCATATCCATACTACCACTGTCAAGCTTCTCATCCTGAATCTCTTGTGAATCAAAAGGATCACCATCATGCCTTCTTTTAAATATCTTGATTCTTTTGCCAGCCACAAGATTCTTTACTTCTGTTCCATCAAGCTCACACAGAGTATACGTGGCATTTCCATGCACATGCTTGACAATGTAAGGGCCAAACCATCTTTTTGCAAATTTTCTTTGAACAGTGAATTGGTTGTCAAGGCTACTATCATACATTAGAACCCAATCACCTTCTTCAATAGGTTTTGGCCGGAGTCTGTGTCTACTATCAAATCTTTCTTTATTTTTCAACCTTGCATCTTTCAAGCGAGCTTTAGCAAGCTCTATATCTCCAGGCCTCCTCTCCAACTGTCTTATTCGCAATGCAAGGGGGTCATCTCTGCTCAATCCTTCCACCCAGGGCAATACATTCCAAGTTAGAATTACTTCTTCAACTGGCATCACTGGCTTCTGACCATACATTAATTCTGCAGGCATGTATCCTGTCACTGAGCTATGAGTTGTACGGTCAGCCCACAAGGCATATGGTAGCAGCTTTGGCCACTCTCTCATCCTTTCTCTGCATGCCTTAGCCAAAGCTTTAATGATTGGAGGATGTCCTCGCTCACTTTTCCCATTGCCCTCAGGATTGTAAGCACATGTTAGAGACAGTTTGATACCAATTCTAGAGAAGAATTCCCTTGCTTCTTCAACATCTAGCTCACCCCTATCAGCTGTTATTTTCCCAACACAACCATATCGACAGATCACATCTTCCAAGAGAAATTTGCATACTGTTTCCGTACTCTTTGTTCTAAGAGCACGCCCTTCTACCTGATTTGTCAAATCTTCTCTTGCAAGTGCTATATACCGCATCTGCCAAATTCCCAAAGGCATTGTGACTAGATCCACTACCCATTTGTAGTGCATGGTAGGTGGGTAGGTTGGTTGCAAGCCATCACGATGCCGCACATTTGAGTACATTTGGCATACTATGCATGTTTCCACATATTGGGAAATATCCTTGTACATTCCTCTCCACCAATATTTTTCCTTTATTTTGGTAAAGGTGGCCCATACGCTTCTATGTCCAGCCCAGAGACTCTCATGGAATTCTTTCACAAGCTTTCCTTGAGTCTCTTTATCACATATGACTCTCTGTGGCATAGCATTCCTCTGCTTAGGATGCTTCCAGAGATACCCATCCTTTAGAAAGTAACCATATGCTTTTCTGCGGATCCTCTTAAATTCTGAGTCAGACCAATTTTCTTGCCTTGTCAGAGTACTCAAATATTGACCAATAAGCAACCAATCTCCTTCATATATTTCCTCAATAAAAGACTCAAGTGCATTTGATAGGCAAATATGATCCCCTTTTGCATATGCTGTAGTATAGAACTTTGTACCCACATCATCAATGTCACTAATCATCTCTTTCTCATCTTCATACCTGGCTCTTGATAGCATATCTGCAACTGGATTATCTTTTCCCGCAATATGCTCAAACTCAGGATTTAGTGACTTGATATAAGCAATCCACCTAAGCATAGCAATATCTGGAGTGGTACAACTTGCTATCATCCCAAGAAGTGGCAAGCAATCAGTTTCCACAAGTACAGATGCCCCAATAAGATATTCTTTTTCACATTTTAGAGCAGTGACTATCCCCCATAATTCTCTCTTGATCTGTGGATACTTTCATTGCCGAAAGCTTAATACCTTTGCTCCAAATCTAATTACATACCTATGATCATCCTCATCATCTTGCCCTACTGCCCATCCTATCCCAGTAGGACTAGTATCAACTGTAACAATCACAGGCCTGCCACACTCATAATCTGCCTTTCTCAAAATGGGTGATGATTGGAGCAAATATTTCAGCTTCCGCATAGCTTTAATATGTACTGTACTCCACAGAAATTTTTGATTTTTCCTCAAAAGTTGATAAAGAGGATCTGCTACATGTGCATAATGTGGGATCCAAATAACATAAAAGACACATGCTCCAAGAAATCTCCTCAGCTCTGTAACATTAATGCATGTCTCTTTCATTCTTTGTATTGCATCTATTTTGGCTGGACAAGGACGGCGTCCACTAGTACTACAAAGATGTCCCACTATTAGCACTTCACCAACCCCAACCACTGATTTCAGCCCAGATAAAGTAAGATTCACTTCTTCAAGCCTGGATAGAATCATGTCACAATCCTTTATATGATTTGCCACAAACTTGCGGCACCCCTTTGAATCCAAATCCCCATCTTTGTCTTTCTCATCACAGCCCTTTATTGGCACATCATCCAAAAATGGCATAGTTTTTTGTGGTATGAAGTCTCGTAAGACTTTGTTCATTCCATTCATCATATGTGCCACTGAGTTAGTGGCTCCCTGTGGTAAGGTACACATCCTTACTAATCCCAAAGAAGTTCTCATTGTGGTCAAGTCCCTGCTTTGTATATCCAGCTGGAACTGATCATATCCCGAATACAGATCACCCATAGAGTATATAGCTTTCCCTGCAAATGCTTCTGCAAACTCATCCACAATTGGACCTGCTCCCACATTCCTGATTGTGACTTTGTTTACAGGTTGCATGTCTTGAATAAAGCGCAATGTCCCATTTTTCTTTGGTACAGTAAACCATCTGTTGGAATATGGGGCACATGAAGGCTCCAAGATCCCCATCCTAATCTTTTCCTTTAGTAATTCCATCAACTTTGGCAAGAGAGCCTTTGGTACTGGAATTGGCCGCAGGTTCCAGGGTACATGTGGAACAGTAAAGATCACCATTGGTGCTGTTACACTTGGATCAACACAACCTATCTCATGCGGCTGAAAGGCAAAAGCTTTCCCATGTTTTACAAGCATCTCCTCAAAGCATTCCCTTTCAACTGGCAACAGAAAATCCTTCTCACCAATCTTCAGCTCTTTCAGAGTTTCTTGAGTAAATTTATGCCCAATTTTCTTCGGATCTCTAAGATTTGGCTGCATAGAAGCTTCATCTATCTTCTCCTTGCTTCCTGGTGGCAAGGGCAAGGCAACTGGTTTCACCTTCTTTGCAACCGTTTTGTACTTTGTATCAACATGAGCATCCATCTCACAATTCATGTTTTTACATTCCACCCCCTCAAATTCCTGGATTATATCATACATCTCCACAGATGACACCTTTATCATTTCATTTCCACCCTGTAAGCATGCTCTTCCCATATCAAAAAGCACATCCATAGTATCTATAAATGACACCTCATCAAGCACCCCTGAAATAAACTCATTCTTCTCCAAAAGACCACACTGCTCAAAACTTTTTTGTTCATTTTGTATATGTTTTTGCATGCCACGCTTCAAATCCTTGCTTTTTACAAAAACCAGTGACCCATAGCTGGAGAATCCCTGAAAATTTGCTGAAAAACTATTTACATTGATTGAGTCCTGCGAGAACTCATTTCCCCTTGTACCATTGGAATCCCGCTTTACAATGGCACCTGGCCAAAATCCCTCATCTCCCTGTAATTCATAAACTCTCTGTTTATCTTTGGGAGTGACTGTGCCCGAAGAGACTCACGATTCCTTTCATGATTAATGCAAACTGTCAAAAACTGAACAGCCTTTTTGCCATCTTTACTCCTTATTCTTGCATATGCTGAGCCATCATCCAAAACCTTTGTTTCCATCCTTACAGCTGTAATGTAGGGTTGCCCAAGGATAAGGGGATACGATGACATTTCCTGAACAAAGAAATTCTGATCATCCTTCACATCCCCTATAGTTACCCTTACATTTGGACATGCTGCATAAAGCTCTCCAGATGAATTATTAGCTGCTTTAATCATCCACCCATGATCCACATCCATTGGCCACTTACATTTGTTGTAGAGATTTTTAGCCATAAGATTTATTTCAGACCCATGATCAATTAGAGCGACATACGGCTCTTCCAAATCACCTATCTTGACAAGGGTTTCAGTGGTAGCTCTTGCCCAATGACTCCTGGAGTAATGACTCTTTGTAAGAACTTCTTTTTCATCATCCTCTTCCACAAAGCGCACTTGTCGTGCCCCATCAGCAGAGTGATTACATTCCACCACATTTTCTCTCTCTTCCTTTTTCTGTACCTGTACTCCATGAGTCTTGGAAGTGCTTGCCTCCCCTTGTGATGGAATAGATTCAATTATGGACTGCCTTTTTCTTCGTATAATATCAATTATCTCATCATGAAATTCTTTCTTTGCAATCCCCAAGACTTCCCCCAGTGTGAATTCCACCCTGCTGTTTAGAATCCTTTCTTCAAGTACCTTTTTGAGATCTGTTGCAACTTCAATATCAGATTGAAGCTTGTAGAGTGGACTTTTCCCTTTACCCTTCTCCTTCATTTTTGGTGGCACTTCTTCCATTGAAACATCCTGTGGAGGTCTGCTATGCTGTGGAGGCATATGTGATGGCCCAGGATCCTTCTTTTCACTTCCACGTGTAACTCTTTTTGATGGCCCCCCTTCCTCATTTTCCCTTTTACGTTTCTCCTCTACCTGTGCCTCATTATTTTGGCATTTGGCAATATAGGCATGAATGGATAAAGAATCCACAGGCTCCTCCCAGCCAGTCTCAAGACGTATACAATCACCTGCCTCATGCAAAGCTTGCTTTGACACTTTCTTTGATGCAATTAATTCCATTGTTGATGGCCAAAAATCCTCATTCTCATAATCCTCATCATTCTCAAATCCCTGCTTTAATTGACCAACCTTTAATCCATAGGTTGCTGCCTCAACCATAGAAATGGCATGACTAGCAGCCATATCCTCTACCAGCTTTTTCATCCCTCCTTTCCCAAAGTTTGTACTCAATGGAAGCCCAGTCTCTGTAAGATGGATTTTTCCATCTTTGAAAAACACAAGTTGATTTTTAAGAGCTTCTTTATAGCTAGCACAATCCTTCTTTGCATGCTCTGGGTCATCACACCATATGCATCTATATGTAAACCCTTCTTTGCTTTGAGGCCTTTGCATAGAAGCCTGTCCCAATGGTAGACCTTTTTCTTCAATCCTGGACATCTTCAATTTTAAGTCACGCATACCCTTGATAAGCTCATCCATCGGCCCATCTATCTTTGGAATTGTAGCAGCTGGTTTGGATAGATTCTCAGGGGTAACAGCAGTTATTGGGGTTGCAGAACCCATCACCATTTTATCCCTCCTCCGCTGCCGCTTTGCTAACATAGTGACTGCATCCTCAACATCATTCCAATCACTCTTTAATCCCTACTCTGTATTCTTATCCTCAAGGAGGATTTCCAATTTCTCCTGGAGATCTTTCCCAGCTGCTTGCAAGAAGAGCTCTGTTTTTTCTCTATCCAAAGTTGCACGCTCTATCCTTGACAACTGGGCATAACGCTTCTCAAACTCTCTTAGCAATTCTGTGGCAGAAATTCCCATTTTAGATTTTGTGACCCATTCCAAGAAAGTTCGTTTGGTCACTTGCTCAGAATCCTCCATGAAATATTCATCCTTTAAAGCAAGCTTGAACTCTTCCCAATTTCTGCCACCCTGTGCTGTCTGCAATCCTTTTATGCGCTCTCTTATTTCAGGAACGCATACCAGCTCGAAACTTCGAACCATATCCTCCTCAGTCACCCTGTTTAGCTCCATCTCCTTTATATAATTGCGCAGGTACTTTGTAATGTCCTTCCCATCAAATTGATCCACCTTTTTCACAATTGATTGTAATGCCTTGGTCGTGGAAATTTGTCCCCTCTCAGCAGCTTGTTGCTGTTGCATGTACATGGTAAACATTTGAAACATCTGCATAACTCCGGGGTCAAAATGAACCCCCTGACCCTCAGAATTCTCAGCCATAGCTTCCCTGTATATTTTACCACACTCTCACCCCAGCAGTTTCACGTCGGGTTCACCAAAGAGAGAGTCGTGAAGTGTGCGGTACAGCCAGGAAAGTACGAGACTTCTAGCTGTGAGAGTGAATGTCAAATCTAGCAAGGAAACTCACGTACCAAATTTCCCAAGGAGTATTGAACATCACTATTTCCAATGACAATACATGTGTCGATTCACCTCAATACATCCTTGAGTTCATCCCGATGATTGCACAAAATTGCATGAATCCTTTGAACCATTCACATGTGGGCATAACAAAGCCTTCCCATTTTTCCAATATACATGTGACCAGTTACATCCTTTTAATCCAGTACCATCAAAACCATTATTTTGAGATGCACTTTATCACCTGAAAACCTGCCTTAATATTCTAACATCTCACAAGCAAAAGATAGCATATGGAATAGCTATTTCATGCTCATAGTTTCCAAAACTCAATCAAGCAGAAACAAGGCCATCTTCTCGTGATTAAATGTGCTTTGGATTCCTTTTTCCCGCAAACATCAAGTTCCAAATACCATTATTTTGATCTCCCCCAGCTTTTTCATTCATTTCCAAATCCTTTTTAGGATTTATGAGTTTCGCCTTTTTCTAAATCAAAAGGCAAAGTAAAAAAAAGCTTATATGAACATTACAAGCGAGTTTCACTTGATTTTATTTTTGCTTAGCTTATAAGTTGTCCGGGCAAAACCACGCGATGCAGATTACACGGAAATGATACTCGCTTCAGCGCCGATTATGCAAAAGAGAACGTGGAAACAGCACCGCTTCAGTCTTGATCTTTGAAATCGTTTTTCCCATAATTATATCATCATGTAGTACTAGATTTACTCTCTAATTCTAACACCTACAAAGCACACGCAGTATATGTATTCAAGAAATTAAAAACTCTGGTAGATTTTGACACTGTTCCTCAACTCTGCAGATTTCTTATCCCACTCTGGTTTTGCCGCCGTCTGCCTCCGTCCTTTTTCTATTTTTCCCCCTGCGGAGAAGTCGTGCTTACCACCCTTTTGCAGCTATTCGTCCGGATTTTCCAATTACAAAGGCTGCGCTCCAGAAAATTCCAAATAAAAGAAACATCTTCCCTTTTCCACGTATGCTGCTAGCCTTAATGCTTTGTTTCTAACCTTAGCATTAAGGTTGCAAGGCATAACCTTAGCGCTAGTCCCACTTTGAATTCTCTGCTTTGGCACAAACACAAGATTCCCAAAGCATTCTCACACCTATGAAAACATGCTTACAAGCCCATGTTTTCTATCTCCATATTAGATATACATAAGATACATGTACCTCTACATGATGATCCATGAAGTCCAAGTGCAGTTTTCTATCTCCACATTTCCCCAACATTCAATGAACTCCTCGGCACTGTGATGTTCATTAAATCTCCATTTCTCTTGACACCTTCATAGTTTATAAATCATCATATCGGCCCATGTGATTTATAGAATCCCCAATTGCTCATTCAAGTATTTCTCCATGCCTTCATAAATGCATTCCTTTGTGCATTGGTATGCCCTCATGCCATCATATATAACTGGATGCTTCTAACTTGCCCATGAGCTCTGAGTAACAGCAAAAACATCATCCTCCATACTCATATACAAAAACTCCTAGATCTGGCTCAACCTCAACTCGTCTTATTGAACCTCATTTACAATATGAACATATGTACATGGCATCATATAATGACTCCTCATGGCACTTAACCCATGCATCTGGATGTGTATTTGATGGCCTCACATGCACGGTTTCATATCATAGACGTGCCATGGCACGATAACGTCCTCATTCATACATCCACATCCACATACATACATACATCCACATCCACATTCCCATTCACATCTACATCCACATACATACATACATCCACATCCACATTCCACATTCACATCTATACATCCACATCTACATCCACATTCACATACATCCACATCCACATTCCCATTCACATCTATACATCCACATCTACATCCACATACATACATACATCCACATCCACATTCCACATTCACATCTGTACATCCACATCTACATCCACATTCACATACATCCACATCCACATTCCCATTCACATCTATACATCCACATCTACATCCACATTCACATCTATGCATATACATCCTCATGCATACATCCACATTCACATTCACATCTATACATCCACATCTACATCCACATTCACATCTATGCATATACATCTTCATGCATACATCTACATCCACATTCACATCTATGCATATACATCTTCATGCATACATCCATTTTCACATTCATACATCCACACTCCCATCTCCACATCCACACATCCACATACATACATCCATTTCCACATTTCCACTCATATAACCCCATATGCCTTCACATCTAATCTTTTACACACATCCATTCTCGCCCTATCACAACCCATATACATCTTATCCTATCACATACACTTCTTACCTCATCCCATACACATCTTAATTCATCTTATCACCTCCTAACTTATTTCATAAGCATCTTATCACCTCTTATCACATCTTATACACCTCTTATCACATCCTATCACATCTCATTTCTATTTATAGAATACAAGAGAATTCTTATATTTGATATAAGATTTCTTTACACATTTATTTATGCATAAATTCCATTTAAGGAGATTAATACTTTCGAAGTAAAAATCAATCTTTTATGCATCTTCCTATGCATAAATTCATTTTAAATGAAAATGACACTTTTGAATTAAAATTCAATCTTTATGCATCTTCTTATGCATGAATTCAATTTAGATGAGAATGACACTTTTGAATCAATCTTTTATATGCATCTTCCTATGCATAAATTCAATTTGGTAGGAATTACACTTTTAGAATAAAAGAATTTCTCTTATGCATCTAAGTTATGCATAAAATCCCTTTATGATGAAAATCACACTTTTAGTATAAAAAGAATATCTTTTATGCATACTTCTATGCATGAAATCCAAATATGATAAAAGTAACACTTTTATAATAAATATAATCAACTCTTATGCATACTTCTATGCATGAAATTCAATTGTGATATAAGTAACACTTTTATAATAAAATAATCAACTTTTATGCATACCTCTATGCATGAAACTCAATTGTGATAAAAGTAACACTTTTATGTTAAAATAATAATCTTTTATGCATACCTCTATGCATGAAAATAAAAATGATAAAAGTAACACTTTTTATATAAACTTATCCTTTATGCATAATATAAAAATTTAATTTCTCCATGATTACAATGAAATTCTTTCAATTAATCTAGGATGATAATTCCTAGAATATGGTAGAAAGTCCTCTTTTTATGCTTTGAATGAAATTATTTTATGCGTAATTTTTATAAAAATTTTGCCATAGCTCTGCTGCTATGACTGATAAATCTCAATTTTTCTAAGGGATAAAGCTTATCATTAAGGAAATAATTAGAATGGTCTCTAATTGGATCATCAATCCACAATGGATTGAATCATCAATATACATAAACTAAAAGCATAGAAAAAAGCCATTAATTTAGCCTCAAGCATAGCTTAATCTTGGATTAAGGAAAAGCTTTATGAAAAGCTTCATTTGGATTGAGAATGGGTCATGAGTATGACCATTTCTTGAGTAAGAGAGAGAAATTACATAAAAACCATTTGAATTAAGCATAAATGGAAATTTATGTAATTATTAACTATCAATTAACTTCAATAGCATTCATCAAATTATGTAACTCTTCACTAACATTCATCAATTAACTTGAATAGCATTCAAAAACCATTCCAATTAAGCTTCTCAAGCTTGAGAGGGGTTGAGAAGAGAGAAACATTGAGAAATTATAGAAAATGATCAAAATTCACTAATTACCTTACAATTTGCTTGATTCTTTGTTCATGGTAGAGGCCCCCAACCAATCAATTGGTTAAGTATGTTGATGGAGCCACTAATGGGGATTGAAGAAAGAGGGAAGCTCCAAAAACTAGTGAATTATTAATGAATTCACAATTCTTGGCTTAGGTGGAGTAGAGTAACGATGCATAAACACTATCTTTTTTTCAACAAGGGGAGGCTTCTATTTATAGGAAAAATTGAGCTCCTAACCAAACAAACTGATTCTAGAATTTTCCAAGTCAGTTTGGTCACTTTTTGACCATTTTTAGGTCAGTTAAGCTAACTTTTTGGAACTAGACTTGAATGAGGAGAGAGGAGAGATGAAATATCTCAATTTTTATGAGTTTAAAACTCATTCAAGCATGTGAAATATGCACCTCCTTTAAAGAACTCCCCTTCCTTACATATGTGTCAAAATGGAATCATTATACCCAAAATATCTCATATTTTTAATATTGCTCATAGTTTTTTACTAATAAACCTTGTACATTTTTAACTCTTCATCTTATGTGAAATATGCACCTCCTTTAAAGAACTCCCCTTCCTTACATATGTGTCAAAATGGAATCATTATACCCAAAATATCTTATATTTTTATTATTGCTCATAGTTTTTTACTAATAAACCTTGTACATTTTCAACTCTTCATCTTATGTGAGCATTCATTTTTGGATACCAAAAATATCTCATATTTTTAATATTGCTCATAGTTTTTTACTAATAAACCTTGTACATTTTCAACTCTTCATCTTATGTGAGCATTTACTCATTTTTGGATACCCAAAATATCTCATATTTTTAATATTGCTCATAGTTTTTTACTAATAAACCTTGTACATTTTCAACTCTTCATCTTATGTGAGCATTTACTCATTTTTAGGTATCTTCTTTTACAAATTGGATTTATCTCCTTCCTACACATGGATTGATGCTATTGGCCTATAGGAACCTTAATTGGACCATAATCCAAAAATTTCTGAAAATCTAGACCCTTAGGCTAAGGTCCTTTATACCCATTTTCAATAAATTCTAATTGCACATTGGAAAGTTCTTTTTGAATTTTTGTTTCAGGGGAACTTATTTTAATAAGATGAGATAATTTTCTATCTAAAAATATTAAAAATTTGAATATTCTCTCTCTAGGTTAAAACAGTTAGAAACAAGGTCTTTATATTTCTGAAGAGGGATTGATTACAGGGGAAGATACTAGACATTAAAAGGGGGTTGGGGGAGGAATCTTACATTCTACCCCACTTAAAAAAATGCGAGATGTCCTCATCTCGCAACTTGGGATAATTTCGCAAGATGCACGAATAAAGATTAACCACTAAGAAAAGTCTCAAAGAGAGTAAGATTCAAGACAAGAACAAGATTTAAACTTTATTCATTCTTGGAACGTATACAGTAAAGATAGAAGAACTCTTTACACTTCCATAAGCCCGTCCATCATATGATCACAAAATCAGCACTCACAAGCTGCGCATGTATAAGGTAACTCATCTATGGGAATAATTCTGTTGGTTATTGCCGCACCTATCTCAGTGGTATGAGGTGATCTAACAAAAGGACCTCTGAGAGGTAAGCCAAAAATGGGGTAAAGGCATATCTTCTCATGAGGAAGAAAACACCCGCCAGTAAGAAGACTCGCTCAGAAAACCCAAGATGTCTTGATCTCATGACGCAGTAGTATCGGGGACCCAAACCCAAAGCTTCAATAACCATGGCCAAGCAGACATTGTTACGAAAGTGCTGCTGACCCCAGGGTGTTACCCTAGTTATGTTTTGATAGGTCCGCCATTTGGTCTGAGCTACAGAAGTTCCCAAGTGAGGGAAAAGTGAGCGCTCATACTGTTCTATAAAATCTTTCTTCACAGACTCGCTTGCATCTTGAAGGTGAGAAATCATCATGGATAAAACTAATTCTTGTTGCCAAGCCATGAAGGAGATTAAGAAGAAGGGAGATCGATGGAAGTAAGATTACTGTGAGCGACAAGTAAAAGTTATGACTTATATAAAGGAAGGAGCTAGCGTAACCTAGAAGCCAACGGTAACTTGCCACTGAAGTTTTACCGTCTTTCCATGATTTGGGTTTGGCACATTTTTCTATAAAAGGCATTAAGAACTTTGAGATGAGGTGATAAAAGAAGCTTGTAGGCTAAGTCACCTACTTTCATTGAATTCAGATAAGGTTCACAATATCTGGGGGATAACTTCTTATACTCCCCAAGAGATAAAGAACTTCTTTTTGGGCCGTACTCGAATGAAAACAAAAACCGTGGTATCCAAAACACCGATTTTCACTTCTGAACTCATTGTTATGAATCCTTAAAACAGGTGGGACTCCTGAGAAGTATTCTAGGGAAAGGATCTTCCTTTTTTTTTTATAAACAAAATCTTTCTTTTATTTTAGAGAGGGAATAATTATAAGATCAAAGGGGAGATTCTTACTCCTGTATACCTCGAAGGCTGGGGAGGAATCTTACATTCTACCCCACTTAAAAAGTGCGAGATGTCCTCATCTCGCAAGTAGAGGACAACTCTTTTTCTTAAGATTTAATTTTATTCTGGGGTTCCTTATATTCTGGTCAACCCAACAGAATACTGGGATAAATATCCCTTATATAGAACTCATAACAATTCATTCAGATCATATCATTCATATCTTTAACATGATAATGGTCCATTAAACCGAAAAATTTCCTTCTGAACATTCCTCCACGGAAATTTCAGTCAAGCAAGTTCTCAATTTGTCATCCCTTAACTTAATCTACCGTCTCAAGTGTTAATAGTAGCAATTTGACAGCACAATCCACTAATCTCATAGTGATTTGCTGAAATCATTATCATCATTCCAGTTATGAATATCATCACAGGGACTCGTCCCATTCATCCTCATTGTGGTTTTGCTCAGCTTATTACATTTCAACTAAATTTCAGAATTCATCATTTTTCAATCAGAATCCAAATCAATTTCATCAGTTCTCAAACAGAATTAAAAATCATATCAACCACATTCGAATTCATCATCTGGATAGCATTAACGCTTATAATTTCAAGTCTTAGATTTACTCATATATACTGTCAATAAAGAGCTGCAGTATACTCTCGGCATATACGGGTAGTCACGGCCCTTGGAATTATAAGGTAAATACCATCATGTCTAGGCCTCAAGCAAGTCAGGGATTCTATATAATTGCGGTACTTCCATCTGAAGATCCAATTACCAAATTACGAATTTTAGTTTGAATATCAAATTGTATGACTTATATCACACAATTACAACCTTTTTGTGTTTCTTGATAAATTTTTGACATATTTGTCTTCTGAGTTGATCTTTATTAACCAAATGCTCTGATACCAACTGTGAGATCCCTGTCTCCACCATGCGACGGATTCGGGGTACTAGCAGCGGAAGTAGCACTTCATGCGCGGGGCAGGGACCCACACTCGGGGCCTCGCCCACGGATATCCGGACAGAGACTAATCCGTCGGTTTTTCCAAAACCGAACCCGGAAAAACTTTCCTTACCCGGAAAGCACGAGCGATTTGTGAGATCCCTGTCCCCACCATGCGACGGATTCGGGGTACTAGCAGCGGAAGTAGCACTTCATGCACGGGGCAGGGACCCACACTCGGAGCCTCGTCCACCACGGATATCCGGACAAGAGACTAATCCGTCCGTTTTTCCAAAACCGAACCCGGAAAAACTTCCCTTACCCGGAAAACACGGGCGATTCCACCAAGATAACTTTTTACTCTAACGTAGTCAAGATCATTACTGATCACGCTGATCCGACTGCACCTATAAAGATACTCGGTCGGATCAAGGAAGAAACTTGCACTTGGATCATTGGGATCAACGCTTTTTTCCCCATCAAGAGGCACAGCCGTTGATTCCTATCCATAGAACAATTACTATCCGGGATTTACTTTATCTATTGTAATAACAGAAATTGAGTCTCGATTTACAGATCCATCAGTCCTCCAGACTAACCCCATCCAATCCCATGGGTTAGCCAACCGCCCAACCACTATAGTGATGGGATCCAATTTGGAATTTGGTTAGGTTTTGTCCCGGGTACCAAGGAAAAGAGTTCCAAGGCCCCCTAGCCGGAAGTTCATGCAAACATAAAACTAGCCACACCACTTACACACCCAATATGAAATTGCCTTTTTCTTAGCATCAGCTAACTTTAAAACAATCCTTTAATGAAACCATAGTACCACTGATCACAATCTTCCAATTTATCCGGTTGATTCATAATTTCCCATCATTCCTTCATCAAAGTATCTATGGCATCATTGGCAGCTAGAACGCTCACCACCTGTCAACACAGGGGCCTTTTCAATAGTTCCTAGCCCATAATACTCGGCAATATAATCACTTATAAAAATCAAGATGGACTCTCATTGAAGATCAGCAAGATCAACCAACAGATCCATAAAAAGAGCCATGGACTCATCCATTGAAGACCAGCAAGGTCAATCAACCAGATCCATGCCCGGTTTCACAAAACAACTCTTACTCCTTGTTCCAATATCTTCCTCGATGCACGCGTGGGTATCCTAGGCGACCCAGAGCCCGAGCATCGTATGGTCAGCACCCTCTAGGATCCTTCGCAGGTGACCTAGCGCTTCACTCATAGGCCGCTTCCTTGGTCCCTCATCCACCATACCGGCGGAAGCTCACCATTTTTAATCGAACCGAGGCTGGTCAAGACCTCGGCCGACCTTGCTACTTACGCGAGACGTCCTCCATTGACTCTCCGTCAGCAGCAGTTGCAACTTTAACAGTTAGGTCTCCACGACCTTAATCACAAGACGGTCAAAATGCTTCCCCAGCATTCTTCACATAAAACAGCCATTTACAAACAGCGTTTACAACAGTTTACAAATACAGTTTCTATATTAACTCTCATTTTTCCACATTATCCCTCATTAATCCACATTACTTATTCCACATTCCATTTATATATGTACTCATCCAATCACATCATTTTCCATCTCTTCACTTCAGATTCCTTCACATCACATATCATATATTCACGTCCATATCCACATCCATACATCCACATCCACATCCACATTCACATCCATACATCCACATCTATATCCACATTCACATATCATATATTCACATCCATACATCCACATCCACATCCACATCCACATTCACATCCATACATCCACATCCACATCCACATTCATATCCATACATCCATATCCACATCCATACATCCACATCCACATCCTCATTCACATCCATACTCACACATCCATATCCACATCCATACATCCACACCCACATGCATACATCCACTATCATGTCCTCATTCATACATCCACATCCACATACATACATACATCCACATCCACATACATACATACATCCACATCTATACATCCACATCTACATCCACATACATACATACATCCACATCGACATTCCACATTCACATCTATACATCCACATCTACATCCACATTCACATACATCCACATCCACATTCCCATTCACATCTATACATCCACATCTACATCCACATTCACATCTATACATATACATCCTTATGCATATACATCTTCATGCATACATCCATTTTCACATTCATACATCCACACTCCCATCTCCACATCCACACATCCACATACATACATCCATTTCCACATTCCCATTCATATAACCCCATATGCCTTCACATCTAATCTTTTACACACATCCATTCTCGCCCTATCACAACCCATATACATCTTATCCTATCACATACACTTCTTACCTCATCCCATACACATCTTAATTCATCTTATCACCTCCTAACTTATTTCATAAGCATCTTATCACCTCTTATCACATCTTATACACCTCTTATCACATCCTATCACATCTCATTTCTATTTATAGAATACAAGAGAATTCTTATATTTGATATAAGATTTCTTTACACATTTATTTATGCATAAATTCCATTTAAGGAGATTAATACTTTTGAAGTAAAAATCAATCTTTTATGCATCTTCCTATGCATAAATTCATTTTAAATGAAAATGACACTTTTGAATTAAAATTCAATCTTTATGCATCTTCCTATGCATGAATCAATTTAGATGAGAATGACACTTTTGAATCAATCTTTTATATGCATCTTCCTATGCATAAATTCAATTTGGTAGGAATTACACTTTTAGAATAAAAGAATTTCTCTTATGCATCTAAGTTATGCATAAAATCCCTTTATGATGAAAATCACACTTTTAGTATAAAAAGAATATCTTTTATGCATACTTCTATGCATGAAATCCAAATATGATAAAAGTAACACTTTTATAATAAATATAATCAACTTTTATGCATACTTCTATGCATGAAATTCAATTGTGATATAAGTAACACTTTTATAATAAAATAATCAACTTTTATGCATACCTCTATGCATGAAACTCAATTGTGATAAAAGTAACACTTTTATGTTAAAATAATAATCTTTTATGCATACCTCTATGCATGAAAATAAAAATGATAAAAGTAACACTTTTTATATACAAATTTATCCATTATGCATACTTCTATGCATGAAAATAAAAATGATAAAAGTAACACTTTTTATATAAAAATTTATCCATTATGCATACTTCTATGCATGAAAATAAAAATGATAAAAGTAACACTTTTTATATGAAAATTTATCCATTATGCATACTTATATGCATGAAAATAAAAATGATAAAAGTAACACTTTTGATATAAAAATTTATCCATTATGCATACTTCTATGCATGAAAATAAAAATGATAAAAGTAACACTTTTGATATAAAAACTTATCCTTTATGCATAATATAAAAATTGAATTTCTCCATGATTACAATGAAATTCTTTCAATTAATCTAGGATGATAATTCCTAGAATATGGTAGGAAGTCCTCTTTTTACGCTTTGAATGAAATTATTTTATGCGTAATTTTTATAAAAATTTTGCCATACCTCCGCTGCTATGACTGATAAATCTCAATTTTTTCTAAGGGATAAAGCTTATCATTAAAGAATTAATTAGAATGATCCCTAATTGGATCAATAATCCATAATGGATTGAATCATCAATATTCATGAAATACATAAACTAAAAGCATAGAAAAAAGCCATTAATTTGACCTCAAGTATAGATTAATCTTGGATTAAGGAAAAGCTCTATGAAAAGCTTCATTTGGATTGAGAATGGGTCATGAGTATGACCATTTCTTGAGTGAGAGAAAGAAATTTCATAAAAACCATTTGAATTAAGCATAAATAGAAATTTATGTAATTCTTAACTATCATTAATCAATTAACTTCAATAGCATTCATCAAATTATGTAACTCTTCACTACCATTCATCAATTAACTTCAATAACATTCAAAAACCATTCCAATTAAGCTTCTCAAGCTTGAGAGGGGTTGAGAAGAGAGAAACATTGAGAAATTATAGAAAATGATCAAAATTCACTAATTACCTTACAAATTGCTTGATTCTTTGTTCACGGTAGAGGCCCCCAACCAATCAATTAGTTAAGTATGTTGATGGAGCCACTAATGGGGATTGAAGAAAGAGGGAAGCTCCAAAAACTAGTGAATTATTAATGAATTCACAGTTCTTGGCTTAGGTGGAGTAGAGTAACGATGCATAAACACTATATATTTTTCAACAAGGGGTAGGCTTCTATTTATAGGAAAAATTGAGCTTCTAACCAAACAAACTGATTCTAGAATTTTCCAAATTAGTTTGGTTAATTTTTGACCATTTTTACAAACAGTCACAAAATACAGTTTCTATATCGAATTCCATTTTTCCACATTATCCCTCCTCAATCCACATCACTTATTCCACATTCCCTTCATATATACTCGTTCTCATCCATTCATTCATGTCAAGGACACATTATTTCCCATACACATTCACCTTCACTATTCTTCATACGCATCCATGCATACATCCATTTTCACATCCTTACTCATACATCCACATCCACATACATACATCAATACATACACATCCACATGCATACATCCACATCTACATGCATACATCCATACATACACATCCATATGCATACATCCACATCCTCATTCGTACATCTACATCTACATGCACATTCACATCCATACTCCACATACATACATCTATTTTTTTTCCTTCTTCCCATTCATATAGCCCCATACGCCTTCACATCTAATCTTTTACATCACATCCATTTTCACCTTATGACAACCCATATACATCTTATCTCATCACATACACTTCTTATCTCATTCCATACACATCTTATCACATCTTAACTCATCTTATCACATCTTAACTCATATCATATACATCTTATCTCATCTTATCACATCTCATACACTTCCTATCACATCTTAACTCATCTTATCACATCTTATCACATCCTAACTCATCTCATATGCATCTTATCTCATCTTATCACATCTCATACACCTCTTATCACATCTCATGCACCTCTTATCACATCTTAACTCATCTTATCACATCTCATACACCTCTTATCACATCCTAACTCCTCTTATCACATCCTAACTCATCTCATATGGATCTTATCTCATCTTATCACATCTCATACACCTCTTATCACATCCTAACTCCTCTTATCACATCCTAACTCTTTTTTTTTATGCATACCTCTATGCAAGAATTTCAATTGTGATAAAAGTAACACTTTTACAATAAAATAATTATTTTTTTGTAATATTTTTATAATAAAATAATAATTTATTTATTTTTTTATTTCTATGCACGAAATTCAATATGATAAAAATAACTTTTTATAATAAAATAATTATTTTTTCTTTATAGTTTTATAATAAAATAATAAAATATTTATCTTTTATGCATACCTCTATGCATGAATTTCAATTATGCTAAAAGTAACTCTTTTATAATAAAATATTCATCTCTTATGCATACCTCTACGCATCAATTTCAATTATGCTAAAAGTAACACTTTTATAATAATATATTTATCTTTTATGCATAATATAAAAAATTTAATTTTCTTATGATTACTATGAAAATCTTTCAATTAATCTAGGATGATAATTCCTAGAATATGGTAGGAAATCCTCTTTTCATGCTTTGAAATGAAATTATTTTATGTGTAAAGTTTTATAAAATTTTGCCATAGCTCCACTACTATAACTAATAAATCTCAATTATTTTAAAAGATAGGTTATCTTTAAGAGAATGATTAGAATGATCCCTAATTGGATCATTAATCCTTAATGGATTAAATTAAAATTATCATAAACTAAAAGCATAGATAAAAAAAACTATTAATTTATTCTCAAGCATAGATTAATCTTGGATTAAGAAAAAGCTTTATGAAAAGCTTCATTTGGATTGAGAATGGGTCATGAGTATGACCATTTCTTAAGTGAGAGAGAGAAAAAACCACTAGAATTAAACATAAATGAAAATTTATGTAATTATTTACTATCATTAATTAATTAACTTCAATAGCATTTCAAAAACCATACCAATTAAGCTTCTCAAGCTTGAGAGGGGTTGAGAAGAGAGAAACATTGAGAAATTATAGAAAAGATCAAAATTCACTATACTTACCTTACAATTTGCTTGATTCTTTGTTCAGGGTAGAGGCCCCCAACCAATCAATTGGTTTAGTATGTTGATGGAGCCACCAATGGGGATTGAAGAAAGAGAGAAGTGTCAAAAACTAGTGAATTATTAAAGAATTCACAGTTTAAACTTTATTCATTCTCGGAACTTATACAGTAAAGATAGAAGAACTCTTTACACTTCCATAAGCCCGTCCATCATATGGTCACAAAAGCAGCACTCACAAGCTGCACAAGTATAGGGTAACTCATCTATGGGAATGATTATGCTGGTTATTGCCGCACCTATCTCAGTGGTATGAGGTGATCTAACAAAAGAACCTCTGAGAGGCATGCCAAAAAATGGGGTAAAGGCATATCTTCTGATGAGGAAGAAAACACGCCAGTAAGAAGACCCGCTCAGAAAACCCAAGATGACTTGATCTCATGACGCAGTAGTATCGGGGACCCAAACCTAAGGCTTCAATAACCATGGCCAAGCGGACATTGTTACGAAAGTGCTGCTGACCCTAGGGTGTTACCCTAGTTATGTCTTGATAGGTCCGTCATTTGGTCTGCGCTACAGAAGTTCCCAAGTGAGGAAAAAGTGAGCGCTGATACTGTTCTATAAAATCTTTCTTCACAGACTCTCTTTGCGTCTTGAAGGTGAGAAATCATCATGGATAAAACTAATTCTTGTTGCCAGGCCATGAAGGAGATTAAGAAGAAAGGAGATCGATGGAAGTAAGATTACTATGAGCGACAGGTAAAAGTTACGACTTATATAAAGGAAGGAGCTAGCGTAACTTAGAAGCCAACGGTATCTTGCCACTGAAGTTTTACCATCTTTCCTTGATTTGGGTTTGGCACATATTTCTATGAAATACATTAAGAACTTTGAGATGAGGAGGTAAAAGAAGCTTGTAGGCTAAATGTAAGATTCCTCCCCCAACCCCTTTTTGATGTCTAGTATCTTCCCCTGTAATCAATCCCTCTTCAGAAATATAAAGACCTTGTTTCTAGCTGTTTTAGCCTAGAGAGAGAAAATTATTCTAGAGAGAGAATATTCAGATTTTGAATATTTTTGGATAGAAAAATATCTCATCTTATTAAAATAAGTTCCCCTGAAACAAAAATTCAAAAAGAATTTTCCAATGTGCAATTGGAATTAATTAGAAATAGGTATAAAGAACCTTAGTCTAAGGGTCTAGATTTTCATAAATCTTTGGATTATGGTCCAAGTAAGGTTCCTATGGACCAATAGCATCAATCCATGTGTAGGGAGGAGATAAATCCAATTTGTAAAAAGAAAATACCCAAAAATGAGTAAATGCTCACATAAGGTGAAGAGTTGAAAATGTACAAGGTTTATTAATAAAAAACTATGAGCAATATTAAAAATATGAGATATTTTGGGTATCCAAAAATGAGTAAATGCTCACATAAGATAAAGGGTTGAAAATGTACAAGGTTTATTAGTAAAAAAAAACATATGTAAGGAAGGGGAGTTCTTTAAAGGAGGTGCATATTTCACATAAGATGAAGAGTTGAAAATGTACAAGGTTTATTAGTAAAAAAAAAACTATGACACATATGTAAGGAAGAGGAGTTCTTTAAAGGAGGTGCATATTTCACATAAGATGAAGAGTTGAAAATGTACAAGGTTTATTAGTAAAAAAACTATGAGCAATATTAAAAATATGAGATATTTTGGGTATCCAAAAATGAGTAAATGCTCACATAAGATGAAGAGTTGAAAATGTACAAGGTTTTTTAGTAAAAAAACACATATGTAAGGAAGGGGAGTTCTTTAAAGGAGGTGCATATTTCACATAAGATGAAGAGTTGAAAATGTACAAGGTTTATTAGTAAAAAAAACTATGACACATATGTAAGGAAGGAGAGTTCTTTAAAGGAGGTGCATATTTCACATGCTTGAATGAGTTTTAAACTCATAAAAATTGAGATATTTCATCTCTCCTCTCTCCTCATTCAAGTCTAGTTCCAAAAAGTTAGCTTAACTGACCTAAAAATGGTCAAAAAGTGACCAAACTGACTTGGAAAATTTTAGAATCAGTTTGTTTGGTTAGGAGCTCAAATTTTCCTATAAATAGAAGCCTCCCCTTGTTGAAAAAAAGATAGTGTCTTATGCATTGTTACTTTACTCTACCTAAGCCAAGAACTGTGAATTCTTTAATAATTCACTAGTTTTTGATACTTCTCTCTTTCTTCAATCCCCATTGGTGGCTCCATCAACATACTAAACCAATTGATTGGTTGGGGGCCTCTACCGTGATCAAAGAATCAAGCAAATTATAAGATAAGTATAGTGAATTTTGATCTTTTCTATAATTTCTCAATGATTCTCTCTTCTCAATCCCTCTCAAGCTTGAGAAGCTTAATTGGTATGGTTTTTGAAATGCTATTGAAGTTAATTAATTAATGATAGTAAAGAATTACATAAAATTCTATTTATATTTAATTCTAATGGTTTTTCTCTCTCTCACTTAAGAAATGGTCATACTCATGACCCTTTTCAATCCAAATGAAGCTTTTCATAAGGCTTTTCCTTAATCCAAGATTAAGCTATGCTTGAGGCCAAATTAATGGCTTTTTTTTATGCTTTTAGTTTATGTATAATGATGATTCAATCCATTATGGATTGATGATCCAATTAGAGACCATTCTAATTATTTCCTTAATGATAAGCTTTATCCCTTAGAAAAAATTGAGATTTATCAGTCATAGTAGCGGAGCTATGGCAAAATTTTTATAGAAATTACGCATAAAATAATTTCATTCAAAGCATAAAAAGAGGACTTCCTACCATATTCTAGGAACTATCATCCTAGATTAATTAAAAGAGTTTTATTATGCATGGAGATGTGGATGTTTGCATGTAGATGTAGATATTTGGATGTGAGTGTGAATGTGGAGGTGGATGTATGCATGGAGATGTGGATGTATGCATGTAAAAGTAGATGTATAGATGAGGATGTAAATAGAGATGTGGATGAATGCATGTAGATGTGGATGTGAATGGAGATGTAGATGTATGCATGTAGATGTAGATGTATAGATGTGGATGTGGATGTATGCATGTAGATGTAGATGTATAGATGTAGATGTGAATGGAGATGTGGATGTATGCATGTAGATGTAGATGTATAGATGTGGATGTGGATGTGGAGGTGGATGTATGCATGTAGATGTAGATGTGGATGTGGATGTGGAAGTGGATGTATGCATGTAGATGTAGATGTATAGATGTGGATGTGAATGTGGAGGTGGATGTATGCATGTAGATGTAGATGTATGGAGGAGAATGTGAATGTGGATGTGGATGTATGCATAGAGATGTGGATGTATGCATGTAGATGTGAATGTACGCATATAGATGAGGATGTGAATGGAGATGTAGATGTATGCATGTAGATGTAGATGTATAGATGTGGATGTGGATGTATGCATGTAGATGTAGATGTATAGATGTAGATGTGAATGGAGATGTGGATGTATGCATGTAGATGTAGATGTATAGATGTGGATGTGGATGTGGAGGTGGATGTATGCATGTAGATGTAGATGTGGATGTGGATGTGGAGGTAGATGTATGCATGTAGATGTAGATGTATAGATGTGGATGTGAATGTGGAGGTGGATGTATGCATGTAGATGTAGATGTATGGAGGAGAATGTGAATGTGGATGTGGATGTATGCATAGAGATGTAGATGTATGCATGTAGATGTGAATGTACGCATATAGATGTGGATGTATGGATGTGAATGTGCATGTAAATGTGGATGTAGATGTGGATGTATGGATGTGGATGCATGAATGTGCATGTAGATGTGGATGTGAAAATAGATGTATGGATGTAGATGTGGATGTATGGATGTGAATGTGGATGTGGATGTAGATATATGTATGGATGTGAATATATGATATGTGATGTGAAGGAATCTGAAGTGATGAGATGGAAAATGATGTGATGGGATGAGTACACATATAACTGGAATGTGGAATAAGTAATGTGGATTGATGAGGGATAATGTGGAAAAATGAGAGTTAATATAGAAACTGTATTTTGTGACTGTTTGTAAATGCTGTTTGTAAATGACTGTTTTATGTCAAGATTGCTGGGAAAGCATTGTGACCATCTTGTGATTAAGGTCGTGGAGACCTAACTGAAAAAGTTACAACTGCTAACGGAGAGTCAATGAAGGACGTCTCGCGTAGCAAGGTCGGTCGAGGTCTTGACCAGCCTCGGTGCGATTAAAATGGTGAGCTTCCGGTACGGTGGATGAGGGGCCAAGGAAGCGGCCTATGAGGGAAGCGCTAGGTCACCTGTGAAGGATCCTAGAGGGTGCTGACCATACGGTGCTCGGGCTCTGGGTCGCCTAGGATACCCACGTGTGCGTCGAGGAAGATATTGGAACAAAAGTAGGAGTTGTTTTCTGAAATCGGGCATGGATCTGGTTGATTGACCTTGCTGGTCTTCAATGGATGAGTCCATGGCTCTGTTGGTTGATCTTGCTGATCTTCAACGAGATTCCATCTTGATAAGTGATTATATTGCCGAGTATTAAGGGCTAGGGATTAGGAAACGGCCCCTGTGTGGACAGGTGGTGAGCGTCCTAGTTGCTAATGATGCCATAGATACTCTGATGAAGGAATGATGGAAAAATTAAGAATCAATTGGATAAATTGGAAGATGGTGATCAGTGATACTATGATTTTATTAAAGGATTGTTTTAAACTGGTTGAATATGTGAAAAGGCAATTTCATATTGGGTGTGTGAGTGGTGTGACTAGTTTTATTTTTGCATGAACATCCGGCTAGGGGGCCTTGGAACTCTTTTCCTTGGTACCCGAGACAAAACCTAACCAAATTCTTAATTGGATCCCATCACTACAGTGGTTGGGCGGTTGGCTAACCCATGGGACTGGGGATGGGGTTAGGCTGGACTGATGGATTCGTAAATCGAGACTCAAACTTTTGTTTTTACGATAGATAAAATAAATCCCGGACAGTAACTATTCTATGGATAGGAATCAACGGCTGTGCCTCTTGAATGGGGAAAAAAGCGTTGATCCCAATGATCCAAGTGTAAGTTTCTTCCTTGATCTGACCAAGTATCTTATAGATGCAATTGGATCAGTTCGATCAGAAATGATCTTGACTACGTTAAAGTAAAAAGTTATCTTGGTGGAATCGCTCGTGCTTTCCGGTAAAGGAAGTTTTTCTGGGTTTGGTTTTGGAACAACCGATGGATTACTCTCTTATCCGGATATCTGTGGGTGAGGCCCCGAGTGTGGGACCCCTGTCCCGCGCGAGGAGTGCTACTTCCGTTGCTAGTATCCCGAATCTGTTGCTCGGTGGAAACAGGGATCTTACACTAAATCACCTACTTTTATTGAATTCAAATATAAGGCCCACAATATCTGGGGGATAACTTCTTATACTCCCCAAGAGATAAAGAACTTCTTTTGGGTCGTACTCGAATGAAAACTAAAACCTTGGTATCCAAATCACTGATTTTTACTTCTGGACTCATTGTTCTGAATCCTTAAAATAGGCGCGACTCCTGAGAAGTATTCTAGGAAGAGGGTCTTCTTTTTTTAAATAGAATCTTTCTTTTATTTTAGAGAGAGAATAATTATAAGATCAGAAAGAGAGTTTATTACTCCTGTATACCTCGAAGGCTGGGGGAAGAATCTTACATATGCGATTGGGATTAATTGAAGGTAGATTAGAAAATGGGAACTTGGTTTAGTGTCCAGAAGTCGTCACTTGCATTAAAAACTCTCTTGTGTTGAGATTAGATACTGACCTTAAGTAGTACTCGAGTGTTAAGACCTTCTTAGCCCTAAAATGACTGCTTCATTTGTGCTTGAGAAGTTTAAAGCGAAATCCTTCCACACATGGCAAGTTAAAATCAAATCTATGTTAATGAAGGCTATGGAGCATTGTAAATGGAAGGGGAAAATGTCCGGAGGATGAAGGGGATGAAAAGAACAGATGGTTAAGCCAGAATGAAAAACGGATTAGCCATCATTGCATTAGGATTGGGAGATGGATTTTTTCATCATATTGCATTGTAAGATACATCGAAGGGTGGTTGGCATGAGCTAGATAAATTTTTTGGGGAAAAATAAAAGAATTCAAAAATAAGCTTAAAAATATAATTCTTTGGCTTGGACATTAAAGATAGTGAATCACTTTCAGCACACCTTCACAAAATGAAGAGCATGACACAACAACAATTGGTTGGCATTGGGGCACCAGCATAGGAAGAGGATGCCATAGCCATAATGTTAAAAAGCATGACACTTGAGGAGTATGAGCCCTTAGTGGCTACATGGAAGAACTTCCCAAATCCGACCATTGTAGGAGTGGAAGCAACACTCACAGAAGAGGAGAAGCGGACTCGGGGGAGGACAACCCAAGCTATATCAAGTGAGGAGAAAGCACTCTTCTCGAGAGGACTAGGATCTAGGACTAGAGAAGGAGCAAGGACAAAGGCCTACCATCATAGTGGCAAAATCCATCACATAGAAAAGGATTACTGGCATAAAAAGGGTTGGCTCACATGGGCCTTTACTCGCTTGATACAACAGTATGTGAGAGGTAGGGACCATGATGAATCATGCTTGAGTACCGTGGGCCACCGGACTAATAGTCTAATAAAGTCAATTCCCCCCTTTTCAAATGGTTGAAGAGACACTACAAGGTGGGGCATTTTATCACGGCGGTTATGAATACCAGTGAATCACTGACATTCATCGTAGCCTTTTACAAATTTAGCCGGCTCTGCAAACAGTGTGGACCACCACAAGTCTACCAAGTAGAACTTTTTTAGCGTGTAGTGTCTGATGCGGAGAAATATCCTCTAGCTACCCCGGTTTGGGCTTCCTCAAGGATGTCGGCATATTTAAATTTTTGAGTGCCTCATGAATGATTGTACAGTTGTCCTACAGTCAAGTAGAACTTTCTTGGCGGTGGTACCAGTCTGCAGAGAAATATCCTCCAACAACCCCCCTCCAAAGTGGGCTTGGCTTGCTCAAGGATGTCGACATATTTAAATTCTTGAGGACAGTGCCTCCCTCATGATTTTGTCTTATCCCAATCGTACGGTTGCCCTACAATCAATTGGCATTGGATAGGTCTAAAAGCATACCTGCCCTATTTTTATAAGTGCCCCATTCTGTTGGCAGATGGAGTTTTATGTTGTTCATTCGGGTCTATTTTTTACTTGGGTATAGCCGGAGATTCCATGAAGGAATGTATGCCTCCTTTCCTGCTACTCGTTCTTCCAGCACACACATGCTCTATAAATGGCAACCGGTAATGTTCTTTCACCATGGTTGCATTGAACTTTTAAGATTATCACAAAATCGCATCTTCCCCATTTTCTCAGGTACTATGACTATTAGGGATAGCCATTCCGTGAGCTCTATATCATAAATGAATCCAGCTTCAATGAGTTTGTCAATCTCCGAGTCCTTGACCATTCTACTAGAATACTTTGGATTCATTTGGTAGGCTCTATGCCTTGATGGCCACACTCCTTCCACAATGGGAATGATGTGATTTCACCACCTCTAGGGGCATGCTCTTCATATTCACATATTTCCAAGCAAAGCAACCGTGGAATTCTGTGAGTAGCTATGTCAATGAGGCCTTTTTCTTCTTCAAGAGATAGGCCTACCCTTCCCAATGTATACAGGTTTGGGATCCTCATCAGGTCGTCCTGCAAGGTTGACCTCTTTAACGTTAGTCGGGCGCCCATTTCAATTGGTCTCAGAGCTCTGATCTCAATCGTGGGAATTTGGCTGGTAATAGATTTGCAAGAGAATGGACTCTTATGTGTGATTTTGCTATTTTCTTGATTTCTTGCATACTTTCGTCTTGTATTTTCTCGATATTGATGGGAAAGACGATGGAAATACAAGATTCATCTTCATTTAGCCATGTTTCAGAGGTTTTTGTGTGAGATTTGGGCCAATTTTTTTACTTTAGGGACCAAATTTTATGAGTCGGGACCAACTTATTAAAAACATTGGACCACCAGAATTGGGGGAAATGTTGTGTCTACATTTTTGCTTCTTCCCTCTTCTTCTTTGACACTTTGCATGGCTATGGAGCATGTTTAGGGCTAGTTAGCTTCACCTTCTACAACAACCATGGGGCAAGCATGGAGCAGATTGTAAGCTTCACATGGAGCACCAACAAGCAAGAAAAAATTACCATTTTTCAGCCGTGGGACGAATTTGGGTCGACTTCCTTTTAGATTTTGGTGGTGATGAAGAGGGTGTTTCAAGCATGGCAAATGATTATACAAGGTGTAAGCTTCTCAATGATACCGTCCATGCTTACTTTCATACAAGGTGTAAGCTTCCCAATGATACCTTCAATGCTTACATTTTCCCATTCCCCTCATAAAAGTCATCTAATATAGGTAAAAATCCCCATAAAAAAGTGCTCCTACAAGCTCGATTGAAGTCTCCAAGCTCACGCGGCTTGCTAATCCACAATTCTTTTCGACATTAATCTTATCATTAATGTATGCAATTGGGATTAATTGAAGGTAGATTAGAAAATGGGAACTGGGTTTAGTGTCAAGAAGTCGTGAATTAAAAAATAAGCTTAAAAATATAATTCTTTGGCTTGGACATTAAAGATAGTGAATCACTTTCAGCACACCTTAACAAAATGAAGAGCATGACACAACAACAATTGGTTGGCATTGGGGCACTAGCATAGGAAGAGGATGCCATAGGCATACTATTAAAAAGCATGACACTTGAGGAGTATGAGCCCTTAGTGGCTACTTGTTGGAAGAACCTCCCAAATCTGACCATTGTGTAGGAGTGGAAGCAACACTCGCAGAAGAGGAGAAGTGGACTCGGGGGAGGACAACCCAAGCTATATCAAGTGAGGAGAAAGCACTCTTCTCGAGAGCACTAGGATCAAGGACTAGAGAAGGAGCAAGGACAAAGGCCTACCATCATAGTTGCAAAATCGATCACATAGAAAAGGATTGCTGGCATAAAAAGGGAGCTGAAGAAGCCAATGTAATGACGAAGAAGGAAGATAATGTGATGATGCTCCCAGGATGGAGGTAACACCGAGCATCTTTTCTAGATGATATGAGGAGCATGGCTCCTTACACCTAGTTATAACCCCACTTTCCTGATGTGTAAAATGTCAAGACCAAGCCAACATTGTAGCTCATAGAGCAACCTAGACGGACCGCACCAACCATATGAGTATGGAGTGAGTGTAGTAGGAGGCCAGGTCAAAGCTAGGTGTTAAGACTCTCATCACACTGAGGCGATGTGTTTTGAGAAATGCAATGTGTCAGGGTGAAACATGCGTAGAAGAGCAAGGGGAGAATCATGCATATTATAAAAGGAATAGACTTAGGGAACACTGGCAAAGGTTGATTTCTATGATCATTCGTAAAAGGTGAAGTCAAAGGTCAAAACGGTAGCACATGGAAAGTCCAAGAAGGCACGTGGCACAAGGGTGCACATATGTATCTTGTGAGTAGGGAGCTCCATGAGAGCTATAAAAGGATGTACCTGCGTCAACTCTAATGGAATGCGGCTATGATGGTGTACTTCTTAATTGTTGTCATTATCGTGGTGTTGGCTTAATCTTATTCTATGTATTATCTTAATTGTGATATGCTTAATCATGTTCTCATATAGTTTTGATCGACCTTGAGCTTAATCATGCTTGATTTCTTAACAGAGTATTTGTAATGTACGACCACAAGTTCACTCAACAAGAACTTGATTACATTGATGAAGTGGGTTCCCCTATCGCTTACTAGTTTAAGTGGATATCCAAATCTAGTAACTATATTCTCGTAAAGGAATTTGGTTGGTGCCTGTGTAGCATCACCCTTTTGGGTCACATGGGCCTCTACCCGCTTGATACAACAGTATGTGAGAGGTAGAGACCATGATGAATCATGCTTGAGTACCGTGGGCCACCGGACTAATAGTCTAATAAAGCCAATTCCCCCCTTTTGAAGAGACACTACAAGGTGGGGCATTTTATCATGGCGGTTATGAATACCAGCGAATCACTGACAATCATCGTAGCCTTTTACAAATTCAGCCACCTCTCCAAACAGTGTGGAACACCACAAGCTTACCAAGTATAACTTTTTTAGCGTGTAGTGTCTGCTGCGGAGAAATATCCTCTAGCTACCCCGGATTGGGCTTGCTCAAGGATGTCGGCATATTTAAATTCTTGAGTGCCTCATGATTATACAGTTGTCCTAGAGTCAAGTAGAACTTTCTTGGCGGTGTTACCAGTCTGCAGAGAAATATCCTCCAACAACCCCCCCCACAAAGTGGGCTTGGCTTGCTCAAGGATGTCGACATATTTAAATTCTTGAGGATAGTGCCTCATGATTCTGTCTTATCCCAATCGTACGGTTGCCCTACAATCAATTGGTATTGGATAGGTTGAAAAGCATACCTTCCCTATAAGTGTCCCATTCTATGGTGGCAGATGGAGTTTTATGTTGTTCATTCAGGTCTATTTTTACTTGGGTATAACCGGAGATCCCATGAAGGAAGCTGTATGCCTCCTTACCTGCTACTCGTTCTTCCAGCACACATGCTCTATAAATGGCAATAGGTGATGTGCTTTCACCATGGTTGCATTGAACTTTTAAGATTATCACAAAATCCCATCTTCCTCATGTACTATGACTATTAGGGATAGCCATTCCGTGTGCTCTATATCATAATGAATCCAGCTTCAATGAGTTTGTCAATCTCCGAGTCCTTGACCATTCCACTACAATACTTTGGATTCATTTGGTAGGCTCTATGCCTTGATGGCCACACTCCTTCCACAATGGGAATGGTGTTATTTAACCACCTCTAGGGGCATGCTCTTCATATTCATATATTTCCAAGCAAAGCAACCATGGAATTCTGTGAGTAGCTACGTCAATGAGGTCTTTTTCTTCTTCAGGAAATAGGCCTACCCTTCCCAATGTATACAGGTTTGGGATCCTGATCAGGTCCTACTAGGTTGACCTCTTTAATGTTAGTCGGGCGCCCATTTCAATTGGTCTTAGAGCTCTGATCTCGATCGTGGGAATTTTGCTGGTAATAGATTTGCAAGAGAATGGACTCTTGTGTGTGATTTTGCTATTTTCTTGATTTCTTACATACTTTCTTCTTGTATTTTCTCGATATTGATGGGGAAGACGATGGAAATACAAGATTCATCTTCATTTAGCCATGTTTCAGAGGATTTTGTGTGAGATTTGGGCCAATTTTTGAATTTAGGGACTAAATTTCTGGGTCAGGGACCAACTTATTAAACATTGGACCACCAGAATAGGGGGAAATGTTGTGTCTAGATTTTTACTTCTTCCCTCTTCTTCTTTGAGACCTTGCATGGCTATGGAGCATGTTTAGGGTTAGTTAGCTTCACCTTCTACAACAACCATGGGCCAAGCATGGAGCAGATTGTAAGCTTCACATGGAGCACCAACAAGCAAGCAAAAATCGCCATTTTTCAATCGTGGGACGAATTTGGGTCGACTTCCTTTAAGATTTCTCGGTGGTGATGAAGAGGGTGTTTCAAGCATGGCAAATGATTATACAAGGTGTAAGCTTCTCAATGATACCATCCATGCTTACTTTCATACAAGGTGTAAGCTTCCCAATGATACCTTCAATGCTTACATTTTCCCATTCCCCTCATAAAAGTCATCTAATATAGGTAAAAATCCCCATAAAGAAGTGCTCCTACAAGCTCGATTGAAGTCTCCAAGCTCACGCGGCTTGCTAATCCACAATTCTTTTCGGCATTAATCTTTTCATTAATATATTTGATTAGGATTAATGGAAGGTAGATTAGAAAATGGGAACTGGGTTTAGTGTCGAGAAGTCGTCACTTGCATTAAAAACTTTCTTGTGTTGAGATTAGATACTGACCTTAAGTAGTACTCGAGTGTTAAGACCTTCTCAGCGCCCTAAAATGACTGCTTCATTTGTGCTTGAGAAGTTTAAAGGGGAATCCTTCCACACATGGCAAGTTAAAATCAAATCTATGTTAGTGAAGGATATGGAGCATTGTAAATGGAAGGGGAAAATGTCCGGAGGATGAAGGCGATGAAAAGAACAGATGGTTAAGCCAGAATGAAAAACGGATTAGCCATCATTGCATTAGGATTGGGAGATGGATTTTTTCATCATATTGCATCGTAAGATACATCAAAGGGTGGCTGGGATGAGCTAGATTTATTTTTTGGGGCAAAATAAGAGAATTCAAAAATAAGCTTAAAAATATAATTCTTTGGCTTGGACATTAAAGATAGTGAATCACTTTCAGCACACCTTCACAAAATGAAGAGCATGACACAACAACAATTGGTTGGCATTGGGGCACCAGCATAGGAAGAGCATGCCATAGCCATACTATTAAAAAGCATGACACTTGAGGAGTATGAGCCCTTAGTGGTCTCACGCCACAATACAAGGCGTTCAAGACGTCTATTCAGACTCGGGAAAACATTTCCAACTTTACAGATTTGGTGTCTATGCTGATTATAGAAGAGAAGAGCTTGGGTGAAGACCAACAGTCTTCACAAACCAAAAACAGTTCAGAGCAACAGGTCTTCTACACAAGTTCAGGAAGAGGACGAGGTAGAGGAGGCCGTGGACGCGGTCAAGGAGGTGGCCAAATAGGTAATCAGAATTATGGCCAGCAGCAGCAACAACAACAGTCCCAGAATTCACAACAACAACAACACGCAGGTGGAAGAGGCAAATTCAGAGGCAGGGGGAGTCAAAGAGACCGTGGAAATTGGCAAAGGCAGTATAATGATGCACGTGAATGCTATTATTGTGGTGGTAAGCCTAGACATGTGCACGCAGAATGTTATAAGAAGCAGGCTGACATGCAAAATGGGAAAGTGCAGCAAAACAACTATGTATCCTCAAGGAGAAATAATGAGGATAATGAAAGGTTGTTTGTGTATGCAGCATGACGTGGAAGAACTTCCCAAATCCGACCATTGTAGGAGTGGAAGCAACACTCTTCGCAGAAGAGGAGAAGTGGACTCGGGGGAGGACAACCCAAGCTATATCAAGTGAGGACAAAGCGCTCTTCTCGAGAGGACTAGGATCAAGGACTAGAGAAGGAGCAAGGACAAAGGCCTACCATCATAGTGGCAAAATCCATCACATAGAAAAGGATTGCTGGCATAAAAAGGGAGCCAAAGAAGCCAATGTAATGACGAAGAAGGAAGACAATGTGATGAGGCCTCCCAGGATGGAGGCAACACCGAGCATCTTTTCTAGATGATATGAGGAGCATGGCTCCTTACACCTAGTTATAACCCCACTCTCCCGATGTGTAAAATGTCAAGACCAAGCCAACATTGTAGCTCATAGAGCAACCTAGACAGACCGTGCCAACCATATGAGTATGGAGTGAGTGTAGTAGGAGGCCAGGTCAAATCTAGGTGTTAAGACTCTCATCACACTGAGAGGGGAGGTGTTGAGAAATGCAATGTGTCAGGGTGAAACATGGGTAGAAGAGCAAGGGGAGAATCATGCATATTATAAAAGGAATAGACTTAGGGAACATTGGCAAAGGTTGATTTCCATGATCATTCGTAAAAGGTGAAGTCAAAGGTCAAAACGGTAGCACATGGAAAGTCCAAGGAGGCACGTGGCACAAGGGTGCACATATGTATCTTGTGAGTGGGGAGCCTAATGAGAGCTACAAATGGATGTACCTGTGTCAACTCCAATGGAATACGGCTATGATGGTGTACTTCTTAATTGTTGTCATTATCTTGGTGTTGGCTTAATCTTATTTTGTGTATTATCTTAATCGCGATATGCTTAATCATGTTCTCATATAGTTCTGATCCACCTTCAGCTTAATCATGCTTGATTTCTTAATAGAGTATTTGTAATGTACGACCATAAGTTCACTCAACAAGAACTTGATTACATTGATGAAGTGGGTTCCCCTATCGCTTACTAGTTTAAGTGGATATCCAAATCTAGTAACTATATTCTCGTGAAGGAATTTGGTTGTTGCCTGTGTAGCATCACCCTTTTGGGTCACATGGGCCTCTACCCGCTTGATACAACAGTATGTGAGAGGTAGAGACCATGATGAATCATGCTTGAGTACCGTGGGCCACCGGACTAATAGTCTAATAAAGTCAATTCCCCCCTTTTCAAATGGTTAAAGAGACACTACAAGGTGGGGCATTTTATCACGGCGGTTTATGAATACCAGCAAATCACTGACAATCATCGTAGCCTTTTACCAATTCAACCGCCTCTCCAAACAGTGTGGACCACCACAAGCCTACCAAGTAGAGCTTTTTTAGCGTGTAGTGTCTGCTGCTGCCTGCGGAGAAATATCCTCTAGCTACCCTGGATTGGGCTTGCTCAAGGATGTTGGCATATTTGAATTCTTGAGTGCCTCGTGATTGTACAGTTGTCCTACAGTCAAGCAGAACTTTCTTGGTGGTGGTACCAGTCTGCAGAGAAATATCCTCCAACAACCCCCCCAAAGTGGGCTTGGCTTGCTCAAGGATGTCGACATATTTAAATTCTTGAGGACACTGCCTCATGATTCTATCTTATCCCAATCGTACAGTTGCCCTACAACAATCAATTGGTATTGGATAGGTTGAAAAGCATACCTGCCCTATATGTATAAGTGCCCCATTTTGTGGGTAGATGGAGTTTTATGTTGTTCATTCGCGTCTATTTTTACTTGGGTATAACCAGAGATCCCATAAAGGAAGCTGTATGCCTCCATGTGCTACCGTTTTGACCTTTGACTTCACCTTTTACGAATGATCATAGAAATCAACCTTTGCCAATGTTCCCTAAGTCTATTCCTTTTATAATATGCATGATTCTCCCCTTGCTCTTCTATGCATGTTTCACCCTGACACATTGCATTTCTCAACACATCGCTTAGTGTGATGAGAGTCTTAACACTTAGCTTTGACCTGGCCTCCTACACTCACTCCATACTCATATGGTTGGCGCGGTCCGTCTAGGTTGCTCTATGAGCTACAATGTTGGCTTGGTCTTGACATTTTACACATCGGGAGAGTGGGGTTATAACTAGGTGTAAGGAGCCATGCTCTTCATATCATCTAGAAAAGATGCTCGGTGTTGCCTCCATCCTGGGAGGCCTCATCACATTGTCTTCCTTCTTCATCATTACATTGGCTTCTTCGGCTCCCTTTTTATGCCAGCAATCCTTTTCTATGTGATGGATTTTGTAAACTATGATGGTAGGCCTTTGTCCTTACTCCTTCTCTAGTCCTTGATCCTAGTCCTCTCGAGAAGAGTGCTTTCTCCTCACTTGATATAGCTTGGGTTGTCCTCCCCCCGAGTTCGCTTCTCCTCTTCTGCGAGTGTTGCTTTGACTCCTACACAATGGTTGGTCAGATTTGGGAGGTTCTTCCACTAAGGGCTCATACTCCTCAAGTGTCATGCTTTTTAATAGTACGGCTATGGCATCCTCTTCCTCTGCTGGTGCCCCAATGCCAACCAATTGTTGTTGTGTCATGCTCTTCATTTTGTTAAGGTGTGCTGAAAGTGATTCACTATCTTTAATGTCCAAGCCAAAGAATTATATTTTTAAGCTTATTTTTGAATTCTTTTATTTTGCCCCAAAAAATTTATCTAGCTCATCCCAACCACCCTTCGATGTATCTTATGATGCAATATTCTCCCAATCCTAATGCAATGATGGCTAATCCTTTTTTCATTCTGGCTTAACCATCTGTTCTTTTCATCCCCTTCATCCTCTAGACATTTTCCCCTTCCATTTACAATGCTCCATAGCCTTTCACTAACATAGATTTGATTTTAACTTGCCATGTGTGGAAGGATTCCCTTTAAACTTCTCAAGCACAAATGAAGCAGTCATTTTAGGGCTGAGAAGGTCTTAACACTCGAGTACTACTTAAGGTTAATATCTAATCTCAACACAAGAGAGATTTTAATGCAAGTGACGACTTCTTGACACTAAACCTAGTTCCCATTTTCTAATCTACCTTCAATTAATCCCAATCGCATATATTAATGATAAGATTAATGTCGAAAAGAATTGTGGATTAGCAAGCCGCGTGAGCTTGGAGGCTTCAATCGAGCTTGTAGGAGAATTCTTAATGGGGATTTTGACCTATATTAGATGACTTTTATGAGGGGAATGGGAAAATGTAAGCATTGAAGGTATCATTGGGAAGCTTACACCTTGTATGAAAGTAAGCATGGACGGTATCATTGAGAAGCTTACACCTTGTATAATCATTTGCCATGCTTGAAACACCCTCTTCATCACCACCGAAATCTTAAAGGAAGTCGACCCAAATTCATCCCACGACTGAAAAATGGCGATTTTTGCTTGCTTGTTGGTGCTCCATGTGAAGCTTACAATCTGCTCCATGCTTGCCCCATGGTTGTTGTAGAAGGTGAAGCTAACTAATCCTAAACATGCTCCATAGCCATGCAAAGTCTCAAAGAAGAAGAGGGAAGAAGCAAAAATGTAGACACAACATTTCCCCCTACTCTGGTGGTCCAATGTTTTTAATAAGTTGGTCCCGACCCAGAAATTTGGTCCCTAAATTCAAAAATTGGCCCAAATCTCACACAAAAACCTCTGAAACATGGCTAAATGAAGATGAATCTTGTATTTCCATCGTCTTCCCCCATCAATATCGAGAAAATACAAGAAGAAAGTATGCAAGAAATCAAGAAAATAGCAATATCACACATAAGAGTCCATTCTCTTGCAAATCTATTACCAGCAAAATTCCCACGATCGAGATCAGAGCTCTGAGACCAATTGAAATGGGCGCCCGAATAACGTTAAAGAGGTCAACCTCGTAGGATGACCTGATGAGGATCCCAAACCTGTATACATTGGGAAGGGTAGGCCTATCTCTTGAAGAAGAAGAAAGAGACCTCATTGACGTAGCTACTCACAGAATTCCACGGTTGCTTTGCTTGGAAATATATGAATATGAAGAGCATGCCCCTAGAGGTGGTTAAATCACATCATTCCCATTGTGGAAGGAGTGTGGCCATCAAGGCATAGAGCCTACCTACCAACAAATGAATCCAAAGTATTCTAGTAGAATGGTCAAGGACTCGGAGATTGACAAACTCATTGAAGTTGGATTCATTTATGACATAGAGCACACGGAATGGATATCCCTAATAGTCATAGTACCTGAGAAAATCAAGAAGATGCGATTTTGTGATAATCTTATAAGTTCAATGCAACCATGGTGATAGAACATTACCTATTGCCATTTATAGAGCATGTGTGCTGGAAGAACGAGTAGTAGGTAAGGAGGCATACAGCTTCCTTCATGGGATCTCCGATTATACTCAAGTAAAAAATAGACCCGAATGAACAACATAAAACTCCATCTGCCATAGAATGGGGCACTTATACATATAGGGCAGGCATGCTTTTCGACCTATCCAATACCAATTGATTGTAGGGCAACCGTACGATTGGGATAAGACAGAATCATGAGGCACTATCCTCAAGAAATTAAATATGTCAACATCCTTGAGCAAGGGGGGTTGTTGGAGGATATTTCTCTTCTGCAGACTCGTACCACTGCCAAGAAAGTTCTACTTGACTGTAGGACAACTGTACAATCCCGAGGCACTCAAGAATTTAAATATGCTGACATCCTTGAGCAAGCCCAATTCGGGGTAGCTGGAGGATATTTCTTCGCAACAGACACTACACGCTAAAAAAGTTCTACTTGGTAGGCTTGTGGTGGTCCACACTGTTTGGAGAGGCGACTGAATTTTTAAAAGGCTACGATGATTGTCAGTGATTCGCTGGTATTCATAACCGCCGTGATAAAATGCCCCACCTTGTAGTGTCTCTTCAACCATTTGAAAAGGGGGGAATTGACTTTATTAGACTATTAGTCCGGTGGCCCACGGTACTCAAGCATGATTCATCATGGTCTCTACCTCTCACATACTGTTGTATCAAGCGGGTAGAGGCCCATGTGACCCAAAAGGGTGATGCTACACAGGCAACAACCAAATTCCTTTTTTATGAGAATATAGTTTTGGATATCCACTTAAACTAAGCGAATATAGTTTTTTACGAGAATATAGTTTTGGATATCCACTTAAACTAAGCGATAGGGGAGCCCACTTCATCAATAATGTAATCAAGTTCTTGTTGAGTGAACTTATGGTCGTACATTACAAATACTCTGTTAAGAAATCAAGCATGATTAAGCTCAAGGTGGATCAGAACTATATGAGAACATGATTAAGCATATCGTGATTAAGATAATACACAGAATAAGATTAAGCCAGTACCAAGATAATGACAACAATTAAGAAGTACACCATCATAGCTGTATTCCATTGGAGTTGACCCAAGTACATCCTTTTATAGCTCTCATGGAGCTCCCTACTCACAAGATACATATGTGCACCCTTGTGCCACATGCCTCCTTGGACTTTCCATGTGCTACCGTTTTGACCTTTGACTTCACCTTTTACGAATGATCATAGAAATCAACCTTTGCCAATGTTTCCTAAGTCTATTCCTTTTATAATATGCATGATTCTCCCCTTGCTCTTCTACCCATGTTTCACCCTGACACATTGCATTTCTCAACACCTCCCCTCAGTGTGATGAGAGTCTTAACACCTAGCTTTGACCTGGCCTCCTACTACACTCACTCCATACTCATATGGTTGGCGCGGTCCGTCTAGGTTGCTCTATGAGCTAAAATGTTGGCTTGGTCTTGACATTTTACACATCGGGAGGTGGGGTTATAACTAGGTGTAAGGAGCCATGCTCCTCATATCATCTATAACTAGGTGTAAGGAGCCATGCTCCTCATATCATCTAGAAAAGATGCTCGGTGTTGCCTCCATCCTGGAAGGCCTCATCACATTGTCTTCCTTCTTCATCATTACATTGGCTTCTTTGGCTCCCTTTTTATGCCACCAATCCTTTTCTATGTGATGGATTTTGCCACTATGATGGTAGTCCTTTGTCCTTGCTCCTTCTCTAGTCCTTGATCCTAGTCCTCTCGATGAGAAGAGTGCTTCCTCCTTACTTGATATAGCATGGGTTGTCCTCCCCCGAGTCCGCTTCTCCTCTTCTGCGAGTGTTGCTTCCACTCCTACAATGGTCGGATTTGGGAGGTTCTTCCACGTAGCCACTAAGGGCTCATACTCCTCAAGTGTCATGCTTTTTAACAGTATGGCTATGGCATCCTCTTCCTATTCTGGTGCCCCAATGCCAACCAATTGTTGTTGTGTCATGCTCTTCATTTTGTGAAGATGTGCTGAAAGTGATTCACTATCTTTAATGTCCAAGCCAAAGAATTATATTTTTAAGCTTATTTTTTAATTCTTTTTTTTTTGCCTCAAAAAATTTATCTAGCTCATCCCAACCACCCTTCGATGTATCTTACGCTGCAATATGATGAAAAAATCCATCTCTCAATCCTAATGCAATGATGGCTAATCCGTTTTTCATTATGGCTTAACCATCTGTTCTTTTCATCCCCTTCATCCTTCGGACATTTTCCCCTTCCATTTACAATGCTCCATAGCCTGCACTAACATAGATTTGATTTCAACTTGCCATGTGCGGAAGGATTTCCCTTTAAACTTCTTAAGCACAAATGAAGCAGTCATTTTAGGGATGAGAAGGTCTTAACACTCGAGTACTACTTAAGGTCAGTATCTAATCTCAACACAAGAGAGTTTTTAATGCAAGTGACGACTTCTCGACACTAAACCCAGTTCCCATTTTGTAATCTACCTTCAATTAATCCCAATCGGATATATTAATGAAAATATTAATGCCAAAAAGAATTGTGGATTAGCAAGCCGCGTGAGCTTGGAGGCTTCAATCGAGCTTGTAGGAGAATTCTTAATGGGGATTTTGACCTATATTCGATGACTTTTATGAGGGGAATGGGAAAATGTAAGCATTGAAGGTATCATTAGTGGGAAGCTTACACCTTGTATGAAAGTAAGCATGGACGGTATCATTGAGAAGCTTACACCTTGTATAATCATTTGCCATGCTTGAAACACCCTCTTCATCACCACCGAAATCTTAAAGGAAGTCGACCCAAATTCGTCCCACGACTGACAAATGGCGATTTTTGCTTGCTTGTTGGTGCTCCATATGAAGCTTACAATCTGCTCCATGCTTGCCCCATGGTTGTTGTAGGAGGTGAATCTAACTAACCCTAAACATGCTCCATAGCCATGCAAAGTCTCAAAGAAGAAGAGGGAAGAAACAAAAATGTACACGTAACATTTCCCCCTATTCTGGTGGTCCAATGTTTTTAATAAGTTGGTCCCGGCCTAGAAATTTGGTCCCTAAATTCAAAAATTGGCCCAAATCTCACACAAAAACCTCTAAAACATGGCTAAATGAAGATGAATCTTGTATTTCCATCGTCTTCCCCATCAATATTGAGAAAATACAAGAAGAAAGTATGCAAGAAATTAAGAAAATAGCAAAATCACACATAAGAGTCCATTCTCTTGCAAATCTATTACCAGCAAAATTCCCACGATCGAGATCAGAGCTCTGAGACCAATTGAAATGGGCGCGCGACTAATGTTAAAGAGGTCAACCTAGGAGGACCTGATGAGGATCCCAAACCTGTATACATTGGGAAGGGTAGGCCTATTTCTTGAAGAAGAAAAGACCTCATTGACGTAGCTACTCACAGAATTCCACGGTTGCTTTGCTTGGAAATATATGAATATGAAGAGCATGCCCCTAGAGGTGGTTAAATCACACCATTCCCATTGTGGAAGGAGTGTGGCCATCAAGGCATAGAGCCTACCAAATGAATCCAAAGTATTCTAGTAGAATGGTCAAGGACTCGGAGATTGACAAACTCATTGAAGCTGGATTCATTTATGACATAGAGCACACGGAATGGCTATCCCTAATAGTCATAGTACTTGAGAAAATCAGGAAGATGCAATTTTGTGATAATCTTAAAAGTTCAATGCAACCATGGTGAAAGAACATTACCTATTGCTATTTATAGAGCATGTGTGCTGGAAGAACGAGTAGTAGGTAAGGAGGAATACAGCTTCCTTCATGGGATCTCGGGTTATACCCAAGTAAAAATAGACCCGAATGAACAACATAAAACTCCGTCTGCCACAAAATGGGGCACTTATGCATATAGGGCAGGTATGCTTTTCAACCTATCCAATACCAAGGGCAACCGTACAATTGGGATAAGACAGAATCATGAGGCACTGTCCTCAAGAATTTAAATATGTCGACATCCTTGAGCAAGCCAAGCCCACTTAGGGGGGGTTGTTGGAGGATATTTCTCTGCAGACTGGTACCACCGCCAAGAAAGTTCTACTTTTGACTGTAGGACAATTGTACAATCACGAGGCACTCAAGAATTTAAATATGCCGACATTCTTGAGCAAGCCCAATCCAGGGTAGCTAGAGGATATTTCTCCGCAGCAGACACTACATGCTAAAAAATTTCTACTTGGAAGGCTTGTGGTGGTCCACACTGTTTGGAGAGGCGACTGAATTGGTAAAAGGCTACGATGATTGTCAGCAGTGATTCATTGGTATTCATAACAGCCGTGATAAAATGCCACACCTTGTAGTGTCTCTTCAACCATTTGAAAAGGCGGGAATTGACTTTATTAGACTATTAGTCCGGTGGCCCACGGTACTCAAGCATGATTCATCATGGTCTCTACCTCTCACATACTGTTGTATCAAGCGGGTACAGGCCCATGTGACCCAAAAGGGTGATGCTACACAGGCAACAAGCAAATTCCTTTACGAGAATATAGTTATTAGATTTGGATATCCACTTAAACTAGTAAGCGATAGGGGGACCCACTTCATCAATAATGTAATCAAGTTCTTGTTGAGTGAACTTATGGTCGTACATTACAAATACTCTGTTAAGAAATCAAACATGATTAAGCATATCGCAATTAAGATAATACACAGAATAAGATTAAGCCAACACCAAGATAATGACAACAATTAAGAAGTACACCATCATAGCCGTATTCCATTGGAGTTGATGTAGTACATCCTTTTATAGCTCTCATGGAGCTCCCTACTCACAAGATACATATGTGCACCCTTGTGCCACGTGCCTCCTTGGACTTTCCATGTGCTACCGTTTTGACCTTGACTTCACCTTTTACGAATGATCATAGAAATCAACATTTGCCAATGTTCCCTAAGTCTATTCCTTTTATAATATGCATGATTCTCCCCTTGCTCTTCTACGCATGTTTCACCCTGACACATTGCATTTCTCAACACATCGCCTCAGTGTGATGAGAGTCTTAACACCTAGCTTTGACCCTGCCTCCTACTACACTCACTCCATACTCATATGGTTGGCGCGGTCCGTCTAGGTTGCTCTATGAGCTACAATGTTGGCTTGGTCTTGACATTTTACACATCGGGAGAGTGGGGTTATAACTAGGTGTAAGGAGCCATGCTCCTCACATCATCTAGAAAAGATGCTCGGTGTTGCCTCCATCCTGGGAGGCCTCATCACATTGTCTTCCTTCTTCGTCATTACATTGGCTTCTTCGGCTCCCTTTTTATGCTAGCAATCCTTTTCTATGTGATCGATTTTGCAACTATGATGGTAGGCCTTTGTCCTTGCTCCTTCTCTAGTCCTTGATCCTAGTCCTCTCGAGAAGAGTGCTTTCTCCTCACTTGATATAGCTTGGGTTGTCCTCCCCCGAGTCCGCTTCTCCTCTTCTATGAGTGTTGCTTCCACTCCTACACAATGGTCAGATTTGGGAGGTTCTTCCAAGCAGCCACTAAGGGCTCATACTCCTCAAGTGTCATGCTTTTTAATAGTATGGCTATGGCATCCTCTTCCTCTGCTGGTGCCCCAATGCCAACCAATTGTTGTTGTGTCATGCTCTTCATTTTGTTAAGGTGTGCTCAAAGTGATTCACTATCTTTAATGTCCAAGCCAAAGAATTATATTTTTAAGCTTATTTTTGAATTCTTTTATTTTACCCCAAAAAATTTATCTAGCTCATCTCAACCACCTTTCAATGTAAGTTACGATGCAATATTCTCCCAATCCTAATGCAATGATGCCTAATCCTTTTTTCATTCTGGCTTAACCATCTGTTCTTTTCATTATGGCTTAACCATCTGTTCTTTTCATCCCCTTCATCCTCTGGACATTTTCCCCTTCCATTTACAATGCTCCATAGCCTTCACTTACATAGATTTGATTTTAACTTGCCATGTGTGGAAGGATTCCCCTTTAAACTTCTCAAGCACAAATGAAGCAGTCATTTTAGGGCTGAGAAGGTCTTAACACTCGAGTACTACTTAAGGTCAGTATCTAATCTCAACACAAGAGAGTTTTTAATGCAAGTGATGACTTCTTGACACTAAACCCAGTTCCCATTTTCTAATCTACCTTCAATTAATCCCAATCGCATATATTAATGATAAGATTAATGCCGAAAAGAATTGTGGATTAGCAAGCCGCGTGAGCTTGGAGACTTCAATCGAGCTTGTAGGAGCACTTCTTTATGGGGATTTTTACCTATATTAGATGACTTTTATGAGGGAAATGGGAAAATGTAAGCATTGAAGGTATCATTGGGAAGCTTACACCTTGTATGAAAGTAAGCATGGACGGTATCATTGAGAAGCTTACACCTTGTATAATCATTTGCCATGCTTGAAACACCCTCTTCATCACCACCGAAATCTTAAAGAAAGTCGACCCAAATTCGTCCCACGGTTGAAAATGGCGATTTTTGCTTGCTTGTTGGTGCTCCGTGTGAAGCTTACAATCTGCTCCATGCTTGCCCCATGGTTGTTGTAGAAGGTGAAGCTAACTAACCCTAAACGTGCTCCATAGCCATGCAAAGTCTCAAAGAAGAAGAGGGAAGAACCAAAAATGTAGACGCAACATTTCCCCCTATTTTGGTGGTCCAATGTTTTTAATAAGTTGGTCCAGACCCAGAAATTTGGTCCTCCTAAATTCAAAAATTGGCCCAAATCTCACACAAAAACCTCTGAAACATGGCTAAATGAAGATGAATCTTGTATTTCCATCGTCTTCCCCATCAATATCGAGAAAATACAGGAAGAAAGTATACAAGAACTCAAGAAAATAGCAAAATCACACATAAGAGTCCATTCTCTTGCAAATCTATTACCAGCAAAATTTCCACAATCGAGATCAGAGCTCTAAGACCAATTGAAATGGGCGCCCGACTAACCTTAAAGAGGTCAACCTCACAGGACGACCTGATGAGGATCCCAAACCTGTATACATTGGGAAGGGTAGGCCTATCTCTTGAAGAAGAAAAATACCTCATTGACGTAGCTACTCACAGAATTCCACGGTTGCTTTGCTTGGAAATATATGAATATGAAGAGCATGCCCCTAGAGGTGGTTAAATCATATCATTCCCATTGTGGAAGGAGTGTGGCCATCAAGGCATAGAACCTACCAAATGAATCCAAAGTATTCTAGTAGAATGGTTAAGGACTCGGAGATTGACAAACTCGTTGAAGAGCTGGATTCAGTTATGATATAGAGCACACGGAATGGCTATCCCTAATAGTCCTCATAGTACCTGAGAAAATGGGGAAGATGCAATTTTGTGATAATCTTAAAAGTTCAATGCAACCATGGTGAAAGAACATTACCTATTGCCATTTATAGAGCATGTGTACTGGAAGAATGAGTAGCAAGTAAGGAGGCATACAGCTTCCTTCATGGGATCTCCGGTTATACCCAAGTAAAAATAGACCCGAATGAACAACATAAAACTCCATCTGCCACAAAATGGGACACTTATACATATAGGGCAGGTATGCTTTTTGACCTATCCAATACCAATTGATTGTAGGGCACTCGTACGATTGGGATAAGACAGAATCATGAGGCACTATCCTCAAGAATTTAAATATGTCGACATCCTTGAGCAAGCCAAAGCCCACTTTGGGGGGGGGTTGTTGGAGGATATTTCTCTGCTGTGCAGAAGACTGGTACCACCGCCAAGAAAGTTCTACTTGACTGTAGGACAACTGTACAATCACGAGGCACTCAAGAATTTAAATATGCTGACATCCTTGAGCAAGCCCAATTTGGGGTAGCTAGAGGATATTTCTCCGCAGCACACACTACACGCTAAAAAAGTTCTACTTGGTAGGCTTATGGTGGTCCACACTGTTTGGAGAGGCGGCTGAATTGGTAAAAGGCTACGATGAATGTCATTGATTCGCTGGTATTCATAACCGCCACGATAAAATGCCCCACCTTGTAGTGTCTCTTCAACCATTTGAAAAGGGGGGAATTGACTTTATTAGACTAATAGTCCGGTGGCCCACGGTACTCAAGCATGATTCATCATGGTCTCTACCTCTCACATACTGTTGTATCAAGCGGGTAGAGTCCCATGTGACCCAAAAGGGTGATGCTACACAGGCAACAACCAAATTCCTTTTTTACGAGAATATTCTGCATTCCATTGGAGTTGACGCAGGTACATCCTTTTATAGCTCTCATGGAGCTCCCTACTCACAAGATACATATGTGCACCCTTGTGCCGCCACGTGCCTCCTTGGACTTTCCATGTGCTACCGTTTTGACCTTTGACTTCACCTTTTACGAATGATCATAGAAATCAACCTTTGCCAATGTTCCCTAAGTCTATTCCTTTTATAATATGCATGATTCTCCCCTTGCTCTTCTACCCATGTTTCACCCTGACACATTGCATTTCTCAACACCTCCCCTCTCAGTGTGATGAGAGTCTTAACACCTAGCTTTGACCTGGCCTCCTACTACACTCACTCCATACTCATATGGTTGGCGTGGTCCGTCTAGGTTGCTCTATGAGCTACAATGTTGGCTTGGTCTTGGCATTTTACACATCGGGAGGTGGGGTTATAACTAGGTGTAAGGAGCCATGCTCCTCATATCATCTAGAAAAGATGCTCGGTGTTGCCTCCATCCTGGGAGGCCTCATCACATTGTCTTCCTTCTTCGTCATTACATTGGCTTCTTTGCCTCCCTTTTTATGCCAGCAATCCTTTTCTATGTGATGGATTTTTCCACTATGATGGTAGGCCTTTGTCCTTGCTCCTTCTCTAGTCCTTGATCCTAGTCCTCTCGACGAGAAGAGTGCTTTCTCCTCACTTTATATAGCTTGGGTTGTCCTCCCCCGAGTCCGCTTCTCCTCTTTTGCGAGTGTTGCTTCCACTCCTACAATGGTCAAATTTGGGAGGTTCTTCCACGTAGCCACTAAGGGCTTATACTCCTCAAGTGTCATGCTTTTTAACAGTATGGCTATGGCATCCTCTTCCTCTGCTGGTGCCCCAATGCCAACCAATTGTTGTTGTGTCATGCACTTCATTTTTTGAAGGTGTGTTGAAAGTGATTCACTATCTTTAATGTCCAAGCCAAAGAATTATATTTTTAAGCTTATTTTTGAATTCTTTTATTTTGCCCCAAAAAATTTATCTAGCTCATCCCAACCACACTTCGATGTATCTCACGATGCAATATGATGAAAAAATCCATCTCCCAATCCTAATGCAATGATGGCTAATCCGTTTTTCATTCTGGCTTAACCATTTGTTCTTTTCATCCCCTTCATCCTCCGGATATTTTCCCCCTCCATTTACAATGCTCCATAGCCTGCACTAACATAGATTTGATTTTAACTTGCCATGTGTGAAAGGATTTCCCTTTAAACTTCTCAAGCACAAATGAAGCAGTCATTTTAGGGGTTGAGAAGGTCTTAACACTCGAGTACTACTTAAGGTCAGTATCTAATATCAACATAAGAGAGTTTTTAATGCAAGTGACGACTTCTCAACACTAAACCCAGTTCCCATTTTCTAATCTACCTTTAATTAATCCCAATCGGATATATTAATGAAAAGATTAATGCCGAAAAGAATTGTGGATTAGCAAGCCGCGTGAGCTTGGAGACTCCAATCGAGCTTGTAGGAGCACTTCTTTATGGGGATTTCTACCTATATTAGATGACTTTTATGAGGGGAATGGGAAAATGTAAGCATTGAAGGTATCATTGGGAAGCTTACACCTTGTATGAAAGTAAGCATGGACGGTATCATTGAGAAGCTTACACCTTGTATAATCATTTGCCATGCTTGAAACACCCTCTTCATCACACCACCGAAATCTTAAAGGAAGTCGACCCAAATTCATCCCACGACTGAAAAATGGCGATTTTTGCTTGCTTGTTGGTGCTCCATGTGAAGCTTACAATCTGCTCCATGCTTGCCCCATGGTTGTTGTAGAAGGTGAAGCTAACTAACCCTAAACATGCTCCATAGCCATGCAAAGTCTCAAAGAAGAAGAGGGAAGAAGCAAAAACGTAGACACAACATTTCCCCCAATTCTGGTGGTCCAATGTTTTCAATAAGTTGGTCCCGACCCAAAAATTTGGTCCCTAAATTCAAAAATTGGCCCAAATCTCACACAAAAACCTCTGAAACATAGCTAAATGAAGATGAATCTTGTATTTTCATCGTCTTCCCCATCAATATCGAGAAAATACAGGAAGAAAGTATGCAAGAAATCAAGAAAATAGCAAAATCACACATAAGAGTCCATTCTCTTGCAAATCTATTACACCAGCAAAATTCCCACGATCGAGATCAGATATCTGAGACCAATTGAAATGGGCGCCCGACTAATGTTAAAGAGGTCAACCTAGCAGGACCTGGTGAGGATCCCAAACCTGTATACATTAGGAAGGGTAGGCCTATTTCTTGAAGAAGAAAAAGAACTCATTGAGGTAGCTACTCACAGAATTCCACAGTTGCTTTGCTTGGAAATATATGAATATGAAGAGCATGCCCCTAGAGGTGGTTAAATCACACCATTCCCATTGTGGAAGGAGTGTGGCGATCAAGGCATAGAGCCTACAAAATGAATCCAAAGTATTCTAGTAGAATGGTCAAGGACTCAGAGATTGAACAACTCATTGAAGCTGGATTCATTTATGACATAGAGCACACGGAATGGCTATCCCTAATAGTCATAGTACCTGAGAAAATCAGGAAGATGCGATTTTGTGATAATCTTAAAACTTCAATGGAACCATGGTGAAAGAACATTACCTATTGCCATTTATAGAGCATGTGTGCTGGAAGAACGAGAAGCAGGTAAGGAGGCATATAGCTTCCTTCATGGGATCTCCGGTTATACCCAAGTAAAAATAGAGCCGAATAAACAACATAAAACTCCATCTGCCACAAAATGGGGCACTTATACATATAGGGCAGGTATACTTTTCAACCTTATACATATAGGGCAGGTATACTTTTCAACCTATCCAATACCAATTGATTGTAGGGCAACCGTACGATTGGGATAAGACAGAATCATAAGGCACTGTCCTCAAGAATTTAAATATGTCGACATCCTTGAGCAAGCCAAGCCCACTTTGGGGTTGGGGGGGTTGGAGGATATTTCTCTGCAGACTGGTACCACCGCCAAGCAAGTTCTACTTGACTGTAGGACAACTGTACAATCACGAGGCACTCAAGAATTTAAATATGCCGACATCCTTGAGCAAGCCCAATCCAGGGTAGCTAGAGGATATTTTTCCGCCCATAGCAGACACTACACGCTAAAAAAGTTCTACTTGGTAGGCTTGTGGTTGTCCACACTGTTTGGAGAGGTGGCTGAATTTGTAAAAGGCTACGATGATGGGGGGAATTGACTTTATTATACTATTAGTTCGGTGGCCCACAGTACTCAAGCATGATTCATCATGGTCTCTACCTCTCACATACTGTTGTATCAAGCGGGTAGAGGCCCATGTGACCCAAAAGGGTGATGCTACACAGGCAACAACCAAATTCCTTTACGAGAATATAGTTACTAGATTTAGATATCCACTTAAACTAGTAAGCGATAGGGGAACCCACTTCATCAATGTAATCAAGTTCTTGTTGAGTGAACTTATGGTCGTACATTATTACAAATACTTTTTTAAGAAATCAAGCATGATTAAGCTCAAGGTGGACCAGAACTATATCAGAACATGATTAAGCATATCGCGATTAAGATAATACACAGAATAAGATTAAGCCAACACCAAGATAATGACAAGAACTAAGAAGTACACCATCATAGCCGTATTCCATTGGAGTTGACCTAGGTACATCCTTTTGTAGCTCTCATGGAGCTCCCTACTCACAAGATACATATGTGCACCCTTGTGCCACGTGTCTCCTTGGACTTTCCATGTGCTACCATTTTGACCTTTGACTTCACCTTTTACGAATGATCAGAGAAATCAACCTTTGCCAATGTTCCCTAAGTCTATTCCTTTTATAATATGCATGATTCTCCCCTTGCTCTTCTACGCATGTTTCACCCTGACACATTGCATTTCTCAACACATCGCCTCAGTGTGATGAGAGTCTTAACACCGAGCTTTGACCTGGCCTACTACACTCACTCCATACTCATATGGTTGGTGCGGTCCGTCTAGGTTGCTCTATGAGCTACAATGTTGGCTTGGTCTTGACATTTTACACATCGGGAGAGTGGGGTTATAACTAGGTGTAAGGAGCCATGCTCCTCATATCATTTAGAAAAGATGCTCGGTGTTGCCTCCATCCTGGGAGGCCTCATCACATTGTCTTCCTTCTTCGTCATTACATTGGCTTCTTTGGCTCCCTTTTTATGCCAGCAATCCTTTTCTATGTGATGGATTTTTCCACTATGATGGTAGGCCTTTGTCCTTGCTCCTTCTCTAGTCCTTGATCCTAGTCCTCTCGAGAAGAGTGCTTTCTCCTCACTTGATATAGCTTGGGTTGTCCTCCCCCGAGCCCGCTTCTCCTCTTCTGCGAGTGTTGCTTCCACTCCTACACAATGGTAAGATTTGGGAGGTTCTTCCAAGTAGCCACTAAGGGCTCATACTCCTCAAGTGTCATGCTTTTTAATAGTATGGCTATGGCATCCTCTTCCTCTGCTGGTGCCCCAATGCCAACCAATTGCTGTTGTGTCATGCTCTTCATTTTGTTAAGGTGTGCTGAAAGTGATTCACTATCTTTAATGTCCAAGCCAAAGATTTATTTTTTTAAGCTTATTTTTGAATTCTTTTATTTTGCCCCAAAAAATTTATCTAGCTCATCCCAACCACCCTTCGATGTATCTTACGATGCAATATTCTCCCAATCCTAATGCAATGATGGCTAATCCTTTTTTCATTCTGGCTTAACCATCTGTTCTTTTCATCCCCTTCATCCTCCGGACATTTTCCCCTTCCATTTACAATGCTCCATAGCCTTCACTAACATAGATCTGATTTTAACTTGCCATGTGTGGAAGGATTTCCCTTTAATCTTCTCAAGCACAAATGAAGTAGTCATTTTAGGGCTGAGAAGGTCTTAACACTCGAGTACTACTTAAGGTCAGTATCTAATCTCAACACAAGAGAGTTTTTAATGCAAGTGACGACTTCTTGACACTAAACCCACTTCCCATTCTCTAATCTACCTTCAATTAATCCCAATCGCATATATTAATGATAAGATTAATGCCAAAAAGAATTGTGGATTAGCAAGCCACGTGAGCTTGGAGACTTCAATCGAGCTTGTAGAAGCACTTCTTTATGGGGATTTTTACCTATATTAGATGACTTTTATGAGGGGAATGTGAAAATGTAAGCATTGAAGGTATCATTGGGAAGCTTACACCTTGTATGAAAGTAAGCATGGACGGTATCATTGAGAAGCTTACACCTTGTATAATCATTTGCCATGCTTGAAACACCCTCTTCATCATCACCATCGAAATCTTAAAGGAAGTTGACCCAAATTTGTCCCACAGCTAAAAAATGGCGATTTTTGCTTACTTGTTGGTGCTCCATGTGAAGCTTACAATCTGCTCCATGCTTGCCCCATGGTTGTTGTAGAAGGTGAAGCTAACTAACCCTAAACATGCTCCATAGCCATGCAAAGTCTCAAAGAAGAAGAGGGAAGAAGCAAAAATGTAGACACAACATTTCCCCCAATTCTGGTGGTCCAATGGTTTTAATAAGTTGGGTCCCGAGACCCAGAAATTTGGTCCCTAAATTCAAAAATTGGTCCAAATCTCACACAAAAACCTCTGAAACATGGCTAAATGAAGATGAATCTTGTATTTCCATCGTCTTCCCCATCAATATCGAGAAAATACAAGAAGAAAGTATGCAAGAAATCAAGAAAATAGCAAAATCACACATAAGAGTCCATTCTCTTGCAAATCTATTACCGGCAGAATTCCCACGATCGAGATCAGAGCTCTGAGACCAATTGAAATGGGCGCCCGACTATTGCTTTGCTTGGAAATATATGAATATGAAGAGCATGCCCCTAGAGGTGGTTAAATCACATCATTCCCATTGTGGAAGGAGTGTGGCCACCATCAAGGCATAGAGCCTACCAAATGAATCCAAAGTATTCTAGTAGAATGGTCAAGGACTCGGAGATTGACAAACTCATTGAAGTTGGACTCATTTATGATATAGAGCACACGGAATGGCTATCCCTAATAGTCATAGTACTTGAGAAAATCAGGAAGATGCGATTTTGTGATAATCTTAAAAGTTCAATGCAACCATGGTGAAAGAACATTACCTATTGCCATTTATAGAGCATGTGTGCTGGAAGAGCGAGTAGCAGGTAAGGAGGCATACAGCTTCCTTCATGGGATCTCCGGTTATACCCAATTAAAAATAGACCCGAATGAACAACATAAAACTCCATCTGCCACAAAATGGGGCACTTATACATATAGGGCAGGTATGCTTTTCGACCTATCCAATACCAATTGATTGTAGGGCAACCGTACGATTGGGATAAGACAGAATCATGAGGCACTGTCCTCAAGAATTTAAATATGTCGACATCCTTGAGCAAGCCAGGGGGGTTGTTGGAGGATATTTCTCTGCAAACTGGTACCACTGCCAAGAAAGTTCTACTTGACTGGAGGACAACTGTACAATAACGAGGCACTCAAGAATTTAAATATGCCGACATCCTTGAGCAAGCCCAATCCGGGGTAGCTAGAGGATATTTCTCCGCAAACACTACACGCTAAAAAAGTTATACTTGGTAGGCTTGTGGTGGTCCACACTGTTTGGAGAGGCGGCTAAATTTGTAAAAGGCTACGATGAATGTCAGTGATTCACTGGTATTCATAACCACCGTGATAAAATGCCCCACCTTGTAGTGTCTCTTCAACCATTTGAAAAGGGGAGAATTGACTTTATTAGACTATTAGTCCGGTGGCCCACGGTACTCAAGCATGATTCATCATGGTCTCTACCTCTCACATACTGTTGTATCAAGCGGGTAGAGGCCCATGTGACCCAAAAGGGTGATGCTACACAGGCAACAACCAAATTCCTTTTTTACGAGAATATAGTTACTAGATTTGGATATCCACTTAAACTAGTAAGCGATAGGGGAACCCACTTCATCAATAATGTAATCAAGTTCTTGTTGAGTGAACTTATGGTCGTACATTACAAATACTCTGTTAAGAAATCAAGCATGATTAAGCTCAAGGTGGATCAGAACTATATGAGAACATGATTAAGCATATCGCGATTAAGATAATACACAAAATAAGATTAAGCCAGTACCAAGATAATGACAACAATTAAGAAGGACACCATCATAGCCACATTCCATTGGAGTTGACCCAGGTACATCCTTTTATAGCTCTCATGGAGCTCCCTACTCACAAGATACATATGTGCACCCTTGTGCCACATGCCTCCTTGGACTTTCCATGTGCTACCATTTTGACCTTTGACTTCACCTTTTACGAATGATCAGAGAAATCAACCTTTGCCAATGTTCCCTAAGTCTATTCCTTTTATAATATGCATGATTCTCCCCTTGCTCTTCTACGCATGTTTCACCCTGACACATTGCATTTCTCAACACATCGCCTCAGTGTGATGAGAGTCTTAACACCTAGCTTTGACCTGGCCTACTACACTCACTCCATACTCATATGGTTGGTGCGGTCCGTCTAGGTTGCTCTATGAGCTACAATGTTGGCTTGGTCTTGACATTTTACACATCGGGAGAGTGGGGTTATAACTAGGTGTAAGGAGCCATGCTCCTCATATCATTTAGAAAAGATGCTCGGTGTTGCCTCCATCCTGGGAGGCCTCATCACATTGTCTTCCTTCTTCGTCATTACATTGGCTTCTTCGGCTCCCTTTTTATGCCAGCAATCCTTTTCTATGTGATGGATTTTGCCACTATGATGGTAGGCCTTTGTCCTTGCTCCTTCTCTAGTCCTTGATCCTAGTCCTCTCGAGAAGAGTGCTTTCTCCTCACTTGATATAGCTTGGGTTGTCCTCCCCCGAGTCCGCTTCTCCTCTTCTGCGAGTGTTGCTTCCACTCCTACACAATGGTCAAATTTGGGAGGTTCTTCCAAGTAGCCACTAAGGGCTCATACTCCTCAAGTGTCATGCTTTTTAATAGTATGGCTATGGCATCCTCTTCCTCTGCTGGTGCCCCAATGCAACCAATTGCTGTTGTGTCATGCTCTTCATTTTGTTAAGATGTGCTGAAAGTGATTCACTATCTTTAATGTCCAAGCCAAAGATTTATATTTTTAAGCTTATTTTTGAATTCTTTTATTTTGCCCCAAAAAATTTATCTAGCTCATCCCAACCACCCTTCGATGTATCTTACGATGCAATATTCTCCCAATCCTAATGCAATGATGGCTAATCCTTTTTTCATTCTGGCTTAACCATCTGTTCTTTTCATCCCCTTCATCCTCCGGACATTTTCCCCTTCCATTTACAATGCTCCATAGCCTTCACTAACATAGATTTGATTTTAACTTGCCATGTGTGGAAGGATTTCCCTTTAATCTTCTCAAGCACAAATGAAGTAGTCATTTTAGGGCTGAGAAGGTCTTAACACTCGAGTACTACTTAAGGTCAGTATCTAATCTCAACACAAGAGAGTTTTTAATGCAAGTGACGACTTCTTGACACTAAACCCACTTCCCATTTTCTAATCTACCTTCAATTAATCCCAATCGCATATATTAATGATAAGATTAATGCCAAAAAGAATTGTGGATTAGCAAGCCGCGTGAGCTTGGAGACTTCAATCGAGCTTGTAGAAGCACTTCTTTATGGGGATTTTTACCTATATTAGATGACTTTTATGAGGGGAATGTGAAAATGTAAGCATTGAAGGTATCATTGGGAAGCTTACACCTTGTATGAAAGTAAGCATGGACGGTATCATTGAGAAGCTTACACCTTGTATAATCATTTGCCATGCTTGAAACACCCTCTTCATCATCACCATCGAAATCTTAAAGGAAGTCGACCCAAATTTGTCCCACAGCTGAAAAATGGCGATTTTTGCTTGCTTGTTGGTGCTCCATGTGAAGCTTACAATCTGCTCCATGCTTGCCCCATGGTTGTTGTAGAAGGTGAAGCTAACTAACCCTAAACATGCTCCATAGCCATGCAAAGTCTCAAAGAAGAAGAGGGAAGAAGCAAAAATGTAGACACAACATTTCCCCCAATTCTGGTGGTCCAATGGTTTTAATAAGTTGGGTCCCGAGACCCAGAAATTTGGTCCCTAAATTCAAAAATTGGTCCAAATCTCACACAAAAACCTTTGAAACATGGCTAAATGAAGATGAATCTTGTATTTCCATCGTCTTCCCCATCAATATCGAGAAATATACAAGAAGAAAGTATGCAAGAAATCAAGAAAATAGCAAAATCACACATAAGAGTCCATTCTCTTGCAAATTTTTTACCAGTAGAATTCCCACGATCGAGATCAGAGCTCTGAGACCAATTGAAATGGGCGCCCGACTATTGCTTTGCTTGGAAATATATGAATATGAAGAGCATGCCCCTAGAGGTGGTTAAATCACATCATTCCCATTGTGGAAGGAGTGTGGCCACCATCAAGGCATAGAGCCTACCAAATGAATCCAAAGTATTCTAGTAGAATGGTCAAGGACTCGGAGATTGACAAACTCATTGAAGCTGGACTCATTTATGATATAGAGCACACGGAATGGCTATCCCTAATAGTCATAGTACCTGAGAAAATCAGGAAGATGCGATTTTGTGATAATCTTAAAAGTTCAATGCAACCATGGTGAAAGAACATTACCTATTGCCATTTATAGAGCATGTGTGCTGGAAGAGCGAGTAGCAGGTAAGGAGGCATACAGCTTCCTTCATGGGATCTCCGGTTATACCCAAGTAAAAATAGACCCGAATGAACAACATAAAACTCCATCTGCCACAAAATGGGGCACTTATACATATAGGGCAGGTATGCTTTTCGACCTATCCAATACCAATTGATTGTAGGGCAACCGTACGATTGGGATAAGACAGAATCATGAGGCACTGTCCTCAAGAATTTAAATATGTCGACATCCTTGAGCAAGCCAGGGGGGGTTGTTGGAGGATATTTCTCTGCAAACTGGTACCACCGCCAAGAAAGTTCTACTTGACTGGAGGACAACTGTACAATAACGAGGCACTCAAGAATTTAAATATGCCGACATCCTTGAGCAAGCCCAATCCGGGGTAGCTAGAGGATATTTCTCCGCAAACACTACACGCTAAAAAAGTTATACTTGGTAGGCTTGTGGTGGTCCACACTGTTTGGAGAGGCGGCTAAATTTGTAAAAGGCTACGATGAATGTCAGTGATTCGCTGGTATTCATAACCACCGTGATAAAATGCCCCACCTTGTAGTGTCTCTTCAACCATTTGAAAAGGGGAGAATTGACTTTATTAGACTATTAGTCCGGTGGCCCACGGTACTCAAGCATGATTCATCATGGTCTCTACCTCTCACATACTGTTGTATCAAGCGGGTAGAGGCCCATGTGACCCAAAAGGGTGATGCTACACAGGCAACAACCAAATTCCTTTTTTACGAGAATATAGTTACTAGATTTGGATATCCACTTAAACTAGTAAGCGATAGGGGAACCCACTTCATCAATAATGTAATCAAGTTCTTGTTGAGTGAACTTATGGTCGTACATTACAAATACTCTGTTAAGAAATCAAGCATGATTAAGCTCAAGGTGGATCAGAACTATATGAGAACATGATTAAGCATATCACGATTAAGATAATACACAAAATAAGATTAAGCCAGTACCAAGATAATGACAACAATTAAGAAGTACACCATCATAGCCGCATTCCATTGGAGTTGACCCAGGTACATCCTTTTATAGCTCTCATGGAGCTCCCTACTCACAAGATACATATGTGCACCCTTGTGCCACATGCCTCCTTGGACTTTCCATGTGCTACCATTTTGACCTTTGACTTCACCTTTTACGAATGATCAGAGAAATCAACCTTTGCCAATGTTCCCTAAGTCTATTCCTTTTATAATATGCATGATTCTCCCCTTGCTCTTCTACGCATGTTTCACCCTGACACATTGCATTTCTCAACACATCGCCTCAGTGTGATGAGAGTCTTAACACCTAGCTTTGACCTGGCCTACTACACTCACTCCATACTCATATGGTTGGTGCGGTCCGTCTAGGTTGCTCTATGAGCTACAATGTTGGCTTGGTCTTGACATTTTACACATCGGGAGAGTGGGGTTATAACTAGGTGTAAGGAGCCATGCTCCTCATATCATTTAGAAAAGATGCTCGGTGTTGCCTCCATCCTGGGAGGCCTCATCACATTGTCTTCCTTCTTCGTCATTACATTGGCTTCTTCAGCTCCCTTTTTATGCCAGCAATCCTTTTCTATGTGATGGATTTTGCCACTATGATGGTAGGCCTTTGTCCTTGCTCCTTCTCTAGTCCTTGATCCTAGTCCTCTCGAGAAGAGTGCTTTCTTGATATAGCTTGGGTTGTCCTCCCCCGAGTCCGCTTCTCCTCTTCTGCGAGTGTTGCTTCCACTCTTGTAAGATTCCTCCCCAGCCTCTCAAGATATCCAGCATCTTCCCCTGTAATCAATCCCCTCTTCTGAAATATAAAAGATCTTATTTCTAACTGTTTTGACTTAGGGAGAGAAAATATTCTAGAGAGAGAATATTCAAATTTTTAATATTTTTGGATAGAAAGATATCTGATCTTATTAAAATAAGTCCCCTGAAATAGAAATTCAAAAAGAACTTTCCAATGTGCAATTGGAATTAATTAGAAATGGGTATGAAGAACCTTAGCCTAAGGACCTAGATTTTCAGAAATTTTTGGATGATGGTCCAATTAAGGTTCCTATGGGCCAATAGGATCAATCCATGTGTGGGGAGGAGATAAATCCAATTTTGTAAAAGAAGATACCCAAAAATGAGTAAATGCTCACATAAGATGAAGAGTTGACTATGTACAAGGTTTATTAGTAAGAACCTATGAGCAATATTAAAAATATAAGATATTTTGGGTATAATGATTCCATTTTGACACATATGTAAGGAAGGGGAGTCCCTTCAATGCTCACATAAGATGAAGAGTTGAATATGTACAAGGTTTATTAGTAAGAAACTATGAGCAATATTAAAAATATGAGATATTTTGAGTATAATGATTCCATTTTTTGACACATATGTAAGGAAGGGGAGGGCCTTTAATGAGGCGCCTACTTCACATGTGCAAATTGAGTTTTAAATCATAAAAAATTGAGATATTTCATCTCTCCTCTCTCCTAATTCAAGTCTAGTTCCAAAAAGTTAGCTTAACTGACCTAAAAATGATCAAAATTTGACCAAACTGATTTGGAAAATTCTAGAATCAGTTTGTTTGGTTAGGAGCTCAATTTTTCCTATAAATAGAACCTCCCCCTTTGTTGAAAAATAATAGTGTTTAATGCATTGTTACTCTATTTCACCCAAGCCAAGAACTATGAATTTATTAATAATTCACTAGTTTTTGACATTTCCCTCTTCCAAAGATTGGTTGGCCACTCTTGTTCAAACAAGAGTTGAACCCTCAAACCATCAAGCCAAAGGAAAGCTTTCAAAGTCATTAGTAAGTTGGTGATTCTTCTTTTCACTTATTTTATGGTTTTTATGGCTTTAAATGGTTTTTATGCTTTATGTCTTCTCTAAAAATGTTATACCTCATTACAAAAAGGTATTTCCCTCTCTTTTCTAACAAAACCAACCATTCTCTATTCTAGGTGAATGGTTAATTGATTAATGTTAAGTTTTTATAATAAATATTTTATTGTAAAAGTGTTACTTTTAGCATAATTGAATTTCATGCATAGAGGTATGCATAAAAGATGAATATTTTATTATAAAAGTGTTACTTTTAGCATAATTGAATTTCATGCATAGAGGTATGCATAAAAGATGATTATTTTATTATAAAAGTGTTACTTTTAGCATAATTAAATTTCATGCATAGAGGTATGCATAAAAGATTATTATTTTATTATAAAAGTATTACTTTTAGCATTATTGAATTTCATGCATAGAGGTATGCATAAAAGATGAACATTTTATTGTAAAAGTGTTACTTTTAGCATAATTGAAATTCATGCATAGAGGTATGCATAAAAGATGATTATTTTATTATAAAAGTGTTACTTTTAGCATAATTGAATTTCATGCATAGAGGTATGCATAAAAGATGAATATTTTATTGTAAAAGTGTTACTTTTAGCATAATTGAATTTCATGCATAGAGGTATGCATAAAAGATGATTATTTTATTATAAAAGTGTTACTTTTAGCATAATTGAATTTCATGCATAGAGGTATGCATAAAAGATAATTATTTTATTATAAAAGTGTTATTTTTATCATAATTGAAATTCATGCATAGAGGTATGCATAAAGATGATTATTTTAAAAGTGTTACTTTTATCATATTTGAAATTCATGCATAGGGGTATGCATAAAAGATGATTATTTTATTATAAAAGTGTTACTTTTATCATATTTGAAATTCATGCATAGAGGTATGCATAAAAAAATGATTATTTTATTATAAAATGTTAATAAAAAATGATTATTTTATTATAAAAATGTTACTTTTATCATATTGAATTTCATGCATAGAGGTATGAAAAAAAATTTATTATTTTATTGTAAAAATGTTACAAAAAATAATTATTTTATTGTAAAAGTGTTACTTTTATCACATTTGAATTTCATGCATAGAGGTATGCATAAAAGATGATTATTTTATTGTAAAAATGTTACTTTTATCATAATTAGATTTCATGCATAGAGGTATGCATAAAAGATATTTTTATACTAAAAGTGTGATTTTCATCCTAAATGGATTTTATGCATATAAGAGAAATCCTTTTATTCGAAAAGTGTAATTCCTACTAAATTGAATTTATGCATAGGAAGATGCATAAAAGATTGATTCAAAAGTGTCATTCTCATTTAAAATGAATTTATGCATAGGAAGATGCATAAAAGATTGATTTTTATTTCGAAAGTGTTATTCTCTTTAAAATGGAATTTATGCATAAATAGATGCATAAAGAAATCTTATATCAAATATAAGAATTCTCTTGTATTCTATAAATAGATATTGAGATGTGATAAGATGTGTATGGAAAGTGATAGGATGTGATAAGGGGTGTATGAGATGTGATAAGATGTGATAAGATGTGATAAGATGCGTATGGGAAGTGATAGGATGTGATAAGAGGTGTATGAGATGTGACAAGATGTGATAAGATGCGTATGGGAAGTGACAGGATGTGATAAGAGGTGTATGAGATGTGATAGGATGTGATAAGATGTGTATGAGATGTGATAGGATATGATAAGAGGTGTATAAGATGTGATAGGATGTGCTAAGATGAGTTAGGATGTGATAAGATGTGTATGGGATGAAGTAAAGAGTGTATCTGATGGGATAAGATGTATATGGGTTGTGATAGGGCGAGAATGGATATGATGTATGAATGTGAATGTGGATATGGATGTGGATGTATGGATGTAGATACGGATGTGGATGTATGTATGTGAACGTGGATGTATGAACGAGGATGTGAAAATGGATATATGCATGTAGATGTGGATGTATGTATGTGAACGTGGATGTATGAATGAGGATATGAAAATGGATATATGCATGTAGATGTGGATGTATGGATGTGAATGTGGATATGGATGTGGATGTATGGATGTAGATACGGATGTGGATGTATGTATGTGAATGTGGATGTTATGAACGACGAGGATGTGGGATTGGATGTATGATGTGGATGTACGAACATGGATATGTATGTAGAATAATGAATGTGAATGTGTATATGAAATAATGTGTCGTCGATATGAGTAAATGGATGAGAATGAGTACACATTGAATGGAATGTGGAATAAGTAATGTGGACTGAGGAGGGATAATGTGGAAAGACGAGAGTTCGATATAGAAACTATATTTTGTGACTGTTTGTAAATGACTGTTTTATGTCAAGAATGCTGGGGAAGCATTTTGACCGTCTTATGGATTAAGGTCATGAAGACCTAATTGATAAAGTTGCAACTACTGACGGAGAGTCAATGGAGGACGTCTCGCGTAGCAAGGTCGACCGAGGTCTTGACTAGTCTCAGTTCGATTTAAATGGTGAGCTTCCAGTACGGTGGATGAGGGACCAAGGAAGCGGCCTATGAGTGAAGTGCTAGGTCACCTGCGAAGGATCCTAGAGGGTGCTGACCATACGGTGCTCAGGCTCTGGGTCGCCGAAGATACCCACACGTGCGTCGTGGAACATATTGGAACAAGGAGTAAGAGTTGTTTTTTGAAACCGGGCATGGATCTGGTTGATTGACCTTGCTGGTCCTCAACGGATGAGTCCATGGCTCTCTTATGGATCTGTTGATTGATCTTGCTGATCTTCAACGAGGACTCCATCTTGATTTTTATATGTGAAAATATTATCAGGTACTATGAGATAGGAACTATTGAAAAGGCCCCTGAGTGATTAACAGGTGGTGAGCGTTCTGGTTGCCAATGATGCCATAAGTACACCGATGAATGAATGATTGGAAATATGGATTCAACTAGAGAATTCAAGGATTGTCATCAGTGACATAATGGTTTCATTAAAGGATTGTTTTTAAGTTAGTTGATGCTGAGAAAAAGGCAATTTTATATTAGGTGTGTAAGTGGTGTGACTAGTTTTATGTTTGCATGAAACTTCTGGCTAGGGGGCCTGGGAACTCTTTTCCTTGGTACTCGGGACAAAACCAAACCAAATTCCTAGTTGGATCCCTTCACTACAGTGGTTGGGCGGTTGGCTAACCCATGGGACTGGATGGGGTTAGGCTTGGACTGATGGATCCGTAAATCGAGACTCAATTTCTGTTATTACGATAGATGAAGTAAATCCCGGATAGTAATTGCTCTATGGATAGGAATCAACGGTTGTGCCTCTTGATGGGGAAAAAAGCGTTGATCCCAATGATCCAAGTGCAAGTTTCTTCCTTGATCTGACCGAGGACCTTTATAGGTGCAGTCGGATCAGTTTGATCAGTAATGGTCTTCACTACGTTAGAGTCAAAAGTTATCCTCGTGGAATCGCCCGTGCTTTCCGGATAAAGGAAGTTTTTTCGGGTTTGGTTTTGGAAAAACCGACGGATTAGTCTCTTGTCCGGATATCTGTGGACAAGGCTCGGAGTGTGGGACTCTGCTCCGTGCAAGAAGTGCTACTTCCGCTGCTAGTACCCCGAATCCATTGCGCAGTGGGAACAGGGATCTCACAACTCCTACAATGGTCGGATTTGGGAGGTTCTTCCACGTAGCCACTAAGGGCTCATACTCCTCAAAAGTGTCATGCTTTTTAACAGTATGGCTATGGCATCCTCTTCCTATGCTGGTGCCCCAATGCCAATCAATTGTTGTTGTGTCATGCTCTTCATTTTGTGAAGGTGTGCTAAAAGTGATTCACTATCTTTAATGTCCAAGCCAAAGAATTATATTTTTAAGCTTATTTTTGAATTCTTTTATTTTGCCCCAAAAAATTTATCTAGCTCATCCCAACCACCCTTCGATGTATCTCGATGCAATATGATGAAAAAATCCATCTCCCAATCCTAATGCAATGATGGCTAATCCGTTTTTCATTCTGGCTTAACCATCTGTTCTTTTCATCCCCTTCATCCTCCGGACATTTTTCCCTTCCATTTACAATGCTCCATAGCCTGCACTAACATAGATTTGATTTTAACTTGCCATGTGTGGAAGGATTCCCATTTAAACTTCTCAAGCACAAATGAAGCAGTCATTTTAGGGCTGAGAAGGTCTTAACACTCGAGTACTACTTAAGGTCAGTATCTAATCTCAACACAAGAGAGTTTTTAATGCAAGTGATTACTTCTCGACACTAAACCCAGTTCCCATTTTCTAATCTATCTTCAATTAATCCCAATCGGATATATTAATGCCGAAAAGAATTGTGGATTAGCAAGCCGCATGAGCTTGGAGACTTCAATCGAGCTTGTAGGAGCATTTCTTTATGGGGATTTTTACCTATATTAGATGACTTTTATGAGGGGAATGGGAAAATGTAGGCATTGAAGGTATCATTGGGAAGCTTACACCTTGTATCAAAGTAAGCATGGACGGTATCATTGAGAAGCTTACACCTTGTATAATCATTGGCCATGCTTGAAACACCCTCTTCATCACCACCAAAATCTTAAAGGAAGTCGACCCAAATTCGGTCATCCCACGACTGAAAAATGGCGATTTTTGCTTGCTTGTTGGTGCTCCATGTGAAGCTTACAATCTGCTCCATGCTTGCCCCCCATGGTTGTTAGAAGGTGAAGCTAACTAACCCTAAACATGCTCCATAGCCATGCAAAGTCTCAAAGAAGAAGAGGAAAGAAGAAAAAATGCAGACACAACATTTCCCCCTATTCTGGTGGTCCAATGTTTTTAATAAGTTGGTCCCGACCCAGAAATTTGGTCCCTAAATTCAAAAATTGGCCCAAATCTCACACAAAAAACTCTGAAACATGGCTAAATGAAGATGAATCTTGTATTTCCATCATCTTCCTCATCAATATCGAGAAAATACAAGAAGAAAGTATGTAAGAAATCAAGAAAATAGCAAAATCACACATAAGAGTCCATTCTCTTGCAAATCTTTTACCAGCAAAATTCCCACGATCGAGATCGGAGCACTGAGACCAATTGAAATGGGCACCCGACTAACGTGAAAGAGGTCAACCTAGCAAGACCTGATGAGGATCCCAAACCTGTATACATTGGGAAGGGTAGGCCTATTTCTTGAAGAAGAAAAAAACCTCATTGACGTAGCTAGTCACAGAATTCCATAGTTGCTTTGCTTGGAAATATATGAATATGAAGAGCATGCCCCTAGAGGTGGTTAAATCACACCATTCCCATTGTGGAAGGAGTGTGGCCATCAAGGCATAGAGCCTACCAAATGAATCCAAAGTATTCTAGTAGAATGGTCAAGGATGTTGAGATATCGAGCTCGTCTAGTGAGGCGGTGGACACTGATGACCCGCTTGGGGAATAGGCCCCACACTTACACCACTGGCATGGTTGGTGAGATCTTGGGTGATATGCGGCCAGTGGGATGACAGGCTGTGTGACAGCCATTCTAGAGACTGCTGGCATAGTTATAGCGCCAGCTCATTTAGTTGGGTTCACACTATAGAGAACCCGTGTATGTATTGGTTGAGTACCTTTCATGTTGTGTGTACTCTTATCTTTGTATATGGTGTGTTGAGTGTTGAGTGAAGAAGAAGAAGATTTCTAGCCTCTCACCTTGTGTGTTCTCTATTAGGGTTTTGTGAGTGTGTGTGTGCTTGCAAGAGCTCAAGCTCTCTTCCCCCCTGCATATTTTCATGGTATCAGAGCCTGGTTCGTGCTAAGGGCTGAGCTGCAAGCAAGAGAACCACATGAAGCGGTACGAGGGTAAGAGCTTCAACTACTCTTCCCTATTTGTGTTGGTGACTACACCCTTGTTGGGAGCTCTACAGGAGGCACCGGCAAACGATCTGTGATTGAGGAGCTTTCTTCACGGGAGTAAAGCTATAGGGCAACTATATCGTCCTGTCAAATGATGGGATAACCCAGATTGTGGCTGAGAAGCTTGATAAGAATAACTTCCATGCTTGGAGGTTCAGGTTGACGAATTTCCTGATGGAAAAGGGCTATTGGGACTACATAGAAGGTGAGCATGAAGAGGCACCAGAGATACCGGACATAAATCTGACTGCTGCAGATGTGAAAGAGTTTAAAGACTAGAACCAAGGAGCCAGGAAAGTTATGTATTGGCTTTCCATTAGTATACAGGACACCATGATTGGGCACATTCAGGATGCCAAGTCCCCCAAGGAGGCGTGGGACACCTTGGTAAAGCTCTATGAAACAAATACCAAGGTACGTAAGATACAGTTGAAGAATGAACTTCATACTGTGGAGAAAAAGAGCATGTCTGTGAATGACTATGCGCTGAAGATAAAGGGTATTGTGGAATCCCTTGCATCTATTGGTGTGTCAGTAGATGATGATGACAAGGTGGAAGTCTGTCTAACTGCAGCCATACATGATGTAACTCTAGAGGAGAGGTTTATTGGCAGAAAAACAGATTTGTCTCATCTGAAAGTCTTTGGATGCATTGCATATGTGCATGTGCCAGATGAGCTGAGAACTAAGCTGGATCCAAAAGCTGAAAAAAGAAAAAGAAGCTGTTGGGGCTGATGTGAGTGGAAGTGTGGTTGCACAGAATGCAGGTCAGCAATCACAGTCTTTGAGTGGACCAGGAGAGTCCTCATCTAGTGGGTCTGTTGATAGACCATGGAGTGGCAGGCTGCATCATAATACCAGTCCTGCAAATGTGAATAGTACATCATGTGAAGGGAAAGAGAAAGTGGTTGAGCCCCTTGGTATGCCTGATATTTCTGCAGGCATTCTCATATTGATAGAGAGTCTAGTGGCTCAGATACGAGCCTTGATGAGGAGCTTGGGATCCCAGCTATGAGAACACCTAGTGTAAAGAAGACTATGGAAGCCATGAATGAAAAGCTGCGAAGATCTGGGAGAGTGAAAAATCCTGTGCAGAGATTTACCTATGATGGTTATGTGGCACATCACTATGCATATATGGCAAAGGTTGTGCAGGTTGTAGAGCCCACATGCATTGATGAGGCTGTTGAAAATGTGTGTTGGGAGAAAGCTATGGGGATGAGGAGTCATATGAATACACTATATGGAAATGAAACTTGGGACTTAGTGCAATTGCCTGAAGGCAAGAAAGCCATTGGATGCAAGTGGGTGTACAAAGTAAAACATAATAATGATGGAAGCATAAACAGGTACAAGGCTAGATTGGCCAAAGGATATGCGCAGACATATGGCATTGATTATGAGGAAACTTTCAGCCCAGTTGCCAAGATGACAACAGTGAGAGTTGTGAAATTTACACATAAAATAATTTCACTCAAAGCATGAAAAGAGGATTTCCTACCATATTCTAGGAATTATCATCCTAGATTAATTGAAGAAATTCATTAGAATCATGAGAAAATTAAAATTTTTATATTATGCATAATGGATAAAATTTTATATCAAAAGTGTTACTTTTAGCATAATTAAATTTCATGCATAGAGGTATGCATAAAAGATAAATATTTTATTATAAAAGTGTTACTTTTAACATAAATGAATTTCATGCATAGAGGTATGCATAAAAGATAAATATTTTATTATAAAAGTGTTACTTTTAACATAATTGAATTTCATGCATAGAGGTATGCATCAAAGATAAATATTTTATTATAAAAGTGTTACTTTTAGCATAATTAAACTTCATGCATAGAAGTATGTATGAAAGATAAATATTTTATTATAAAAGTGTTACTTTTAGCACAATTAAATTTCATGCATAGAGGTATGCATAAAAGATAAATATTTTATTATAAAAGGGTTACTTTTAGCATAATTGAATTTCATGCATAGAGGTATGCATAAAAGATAAATATTTTATTATAAAAGTGTTACTTTTAACATAATTGAATTTCATGCATAGAGGTATGCATAAAAGATAAATATTTTATTATAAAAGTGTTACTTTTAACATAATTGAATTTTATGCATAGAAGATAAATATTTTATTATAAAAGTGTTACTTTTAACATAATTGAATTTCATGCATAGATGTATGCATAAAAGATAAATATTTTATTATAAAAGTGTTACTTTTAACATAATTGAATTTCATACATAGAGGTATGCATAAAAGATGAATATTTTATTATTTTATTATAAAACTGTAAAGAAAAAAAATTTATTTTATTATAAAAAGTTATTTTCATCAAATTGAATTTCGTGCATAGAAATGAAAAAATTAAATAAATTATTATTTTATTATAAAAATATTACAAAAGAAATGATTATTTTATTGTAAAAGTGTTACTTTTATCACAATTGAAATTCTTGCATAGAGGTATGCATAAAGGATGAGTTAGGATGTGATAAGATGAGTTAGGATGTGATAAGAGGTGTATGAGTTGTGATAAGAGGTGTATGAGATGTGATAAGATGAGATAAGATGCATATGAGATGAGTTAGGATGTGATAAGAGGAGTTAGGATGTGATAAGAGGTGTATGAGATGTGATAAGATGAGATAAGATGTACATGAGATGAGTTAGGATGTGATAAGAGGAGTTAGGATGTGATAAGAGGTGTATGAGATGTGATAAGATGAGATAAGATGTACATGAGATGAGTTAGGATGTGATAAGATGAGTTAAGATGTGATAAGAAGTGTATGAGATGTGATAAGATGAGATATGATGTATATGAGATGAGTTAGGATGTGATAAGATGAGTTAAGATGTGATAAGATGTGTATGGGATGAGATAAGAAGTGTATGTGATGAGATAAGATGAATATGGGTTGTGATAGGGTGAGAATGGATGTGATGAAAAAGAATAGATGAGAAGGCGGATGGGGTTATATGAATGGGAATGAGGAAATGGTGTATGGATGTATGCATGTAGATGTGAGTGTGAATGTGAATGTATGGATGTAAATGAGGATGTCGATGTAGATGCATGGATGGGATGTGGATGTATGCATGTAGATGTGAATGTAAGCATATAGATGTGAATGTATGGATGTGAATGAGCATGTAGATGTGGATGCATGGATGAGGATGCATGAATGTGCATGTAGATAAGGATGTGAAAATAGATGCATGGATGTAGATGTGGATGTATGGATGTGGATGTGGATATATGTATGGATGTGAATATATGATATGTGATGTGAAGGAATCTGAAGTGATGAGATGGAAAATGATGTGATGGGATGAGTACACATATAACTGGAATGTGGAATAAGCAATGTGGATTGATGAGGGATAATGTGGAAAAATGAGAGTTAATATAGCAATTGTATTTTCTGACTGTTTGTAAATGCTGTTTGTAAATGACTATTTTATGTCAATATTGCTGGGAAAGTATTGTGACCATCTTGTGATTAAGGTCGTGGAGACCTAACTGATAAAGTTGCAACTGCTGACGGAGAGTCAATGGAGGACGTCTCGCGCAGCAAGGTCGGCCGAGGTCTTGACCAGCCTCGGTGCGATTAAAATGGTGAGCTTCCGGTATGGTGGATGAGGGCCCAAGGAAGCGGCCTATGAGTGAAGCGCTAGGTCACCTGCGAAGGATCCTAGAGGGTGCTGACCATACAGTGCTCGGGCTCTGGGTCGCCCAGGATACCCACGCGTGCGTCGAGGAAGATATTGGAACAAGAGTAGGAGTTGTTTTCTGAAATTGGGCATGGATCTGGTTGATTGACCTTGCTGGTCTTTAATGGATGAGTCCATGGCTCTTTATATGGATCTGTTGGTTGATCTTGCTGATCTTCAGCAAGAGTCCATCTTGATAAGAGATTATATTGCCGAGTATTCTGGGCTAGGGATTAGGAAACGGCCCTTGTGTGTGGACAGGTGGTGAGCGTCCTAGTTGCCAATGATGCCATAGATACTTGATGAAGGAATGATGGGAAAATTAAGAATCAACTGGATAAATTGGAAGATGGTGATCAGTGATACTATGGTTTTATTAAAGGATTGTTTTAAACTGGTTGAATCTGTGAAAAGGCAATTTCATATTGGGTGTGTGAGTGGTGTGACTAGTTTTATTTTTGCATGAACATCCGGCTAGGGGGCCTTGGAACTCTTTTCCTTGGTACCCGGGACAAAACCTAACCAAATTCTTAATTGGATCCCATCACTACAGTGGTTGGGCGGTTGGCTAACCCATGGGATCGGATGGGGTTAGGCTGGACTGATGGATCCGTAAATCGAGACTCAAACTTTTGTTTTTACGATAGATAAAATAAATCCCGGATAGAAACTGTTCTATGGATAGGAATCAATGGCTGTGCCTCTTGAATGGGGAAAAAAGCGTTGATCCCAATGATCCAAGTGCAAGTTTCCTCCTCTTGATCTGACCAAGTATCTTATAGATGTAATTGGATCAGCTCGATCAGAAATGATCTTGACTACGTTAGAGTAAAAAGTTATCCTGGTGGAATCGCCCGTGCTTTCCCGTAAAGGAAGTTTTTCCGGGTTCGGTTTTGGAACAACCGAGCCCGGATAAGAGACTAATCCGTCGGTTTTGGAACAACCGACGGATTAGTCTCTTATCCGGATATCCGTGGGTGAGGCCCCGAATGTGGGACCCCTGTCCCGCGCGAGAAGTGTTACTTCCATTGCCTGTATCCCGAATCTGAGCGTGGGGGAACAGGGATCTCACAGTTGGTATCAGAGCGTTTGGCTAATAAAGATCAACTGAGAAACCAAAAATGTCAAAAATTTATCTAGAAGCACAAAAAGGTTGTAATTGTGTGATATAATTCATACAATTTGATATTCAAACTAAAATTCGTAATTTGGTAATTGGGTCTTCAGATGGAAGTACTGCAATTATAGAATCTCTGACTTGCTTGAGGCCTAGACATGATGGTATTTACCTTATAATTCCAAGGGCCGTGACTACCCGTATATACCGAGAGTATACTGCAGCTCTTTACTGACAGTATATACGAATAAATCTAAGACTTGAAATTATAAGCGTTAATGCTATCCAGATGATGAATTCGAATGTGGTTGATATGATTTTTAATTCTGTTTGGGAACTGATGAAATTGATTTGGATTATGATTGAAAAATGATGATTTTTGAAATTTAGTTAAAATGTAATAAGCTGAGCGAAACCACAATGAGGATGAATGGGATGAGTCCCAGTGATGATATTCATAACTGGAATGATGATAATGATTTCAGCAAATCACTTTGAGATTAGTGGGTTGTGCTGTCAGATTGCTACTGTTAACACTTGACCGGTAGATCAAGTTAAGGGATGACAAATTGAGAACTTGCTTAACTGAAATTTCCGTGGAGGAATCTTCAGAAGGGAATTTTTCGGTCTAATGGACCATTATCATGTTAAAGATATGAATGATATGATTTAAATGAATTGTTATTTAATGATGAGTTCTATTTAAGGGATAATTATCCCCGTATTCTGTTGGGGTGACCAGAATATAAGGAACCCCAGAATAAATTGGATCTTAAGAAAAAGAGTTGTCCTCTACTTTGCGAGATGAGGACATCTCGCACTTTTCAAGTGGGGTAGAATGTAAGATTCTTCCCCCACCCAGCCTTCGAGGTATACAGGAGTAAGAACCTCCCTTTCTGATCTTATAATTATTCTCTCTCTAAAATAAAAGAAAGATTCTGTTTAAAAAAGGAAGAACCTTTCCCCAGAATACTTCTCAGGAATCCCACCTGTTTTAAGGATTCAGAATAATGAGTTCAGAAGTGAGAATCGATGTTTTGGATATCAAGGTTTTGGTCTTCATTCGAGTATGGCCCAAAAGAAGTTCTTTATCTCTTGGGAAGTATAAGAAGTTATCCCCCAGATATTGTGGACCAAAGAAAGTAGGTAACTTAGTCTACGAACTTCTTTTATCTCCTCATCTCAAAGTTCTTAATGCCTTCTATAGAAAAATGTGCCAAACCCAAATCATGGAAAGACCGTAAAACTTCAGTGGCAAGTTACCGTTGGCTTCCAAGTTACGCTAGCTCCTTCCTTTATATAAGTCGTAACTTTTACTTGTCACTCACAGTAATCTTACTCCCATCGATCTCCTTTCTTTCTTAATCTCCTTCATGGCCTGGCAACAAGAATTAGTTTTATCCATAATGATTCCTCACCTTCAAGACGCAAGTGAGTCTGTGAAGAAGGATTTTATAGAACAATATGAGCGCTCACTTTTCCCTCACTTGGGAACTTCTGTAGCGCAGACCAAATGGCGGACCTATCAAGACATAACTAGGGTAACACCCCCTGGGGTCAGCAGCACTTTCGTAACAATGTCTGCTTGGCCATGGTTATTGAAGCCTTAGGTTTGGGTCCTCGATACTACTACGTCATGAGATCAAGGCATCTTGGGTTTTCTGAGCGGGTCTTCTTACTGGCGTGTTTTCTTCCTCATGAGAAGATATGCCTTTACCCCGTTTTTGGCTTGCCTCTCAGAGGTCCTTTTGTTAGATCACCTCATACCACTGAGATAGGTGTGGCAATAACCAATAGAATTATTCCCATAGATGAGTTACCTTATACTTGTGCAGCTTGTGAGTGCTGCTTTTGTGACCATATGATGGACGGGCTTATGGAAGTGTAAAGAGTTCTTCTATCTTTACTGTATATGTTCCGAGAATGAATAAAGTTTAAAACTTGTTCTTATCTTGAATCTTGCTCTCTTTGAAACTTTTCTTGGTGGTTAATCTTGATTAAAATTTTTTCTCTAAGTCTCATATTCGTGCATCTTACGAAATTACCCCAGTTTGCGAGATGGACATCTCGCGTTTTTCAAGTGGGAGAGAATGTAAGATTCCTCCCCAGCCTCTCAAAATGTCCAACATATTCCCCTGTAATCTATCCCTCTTTTGAAATATAAAGACCTTGTTTCTAACTGTTTTAACCTAGAGAGAGAAAATATTCTAGAGAGAGAATATTCAGATTTTGAATATTTTTGGATAGAAAATTATCTCATCTTATTAAAATAAGTTTCCCTGAAACAGAAATTCAAAAAGAATTTTCCAATGTGCAATTGGAATTAATTGGAAATAGATATAAAGAACCTTAGTCTAAGGGTCTAGATTTTCAGAAATCTTTGGATTATGGTCCAATTAAGGTTCCTATGGGCCAATAGCATCAATCCATGTGTAGGGAGGAGATAAATCCAAATTGTAAAAGAAGATACCAAAAAATGAGTAAATGCTCACATAAGATGAAGAGTTGAAAATGTACAAGGTTTATTAGTAAAAAACTATGAGCAATATTAAAAATATGAGATATTTTGGGTATCCAAAAAGGAGTAAATGCTCACATAAGATGAAGAGTTGAAAATGTACAAGGTTTATAAGTAAAAAACTATGAGAAATATTAAAAATATGAGATATTTTGGGTATCCAAAAATGAGTAAATGCTCACACAAGATAAAGAGTTGAAAATGTACAAGGTTTATTAGTAAAAAACTATGAACAATATTAAAAATATGGGATATTTTGGGTATAATGATTCCATTCTGACACATATGTAAGAAAGGGGAATTCTTTGAAGGAGGTGCATATTTCACATGCTTGAATGAGTTTTAAACTCATAAAAGTTGAGATATTTCATCTCTCTGCTCTCCTCATTCAAGTCTAGTTCCAAAAAGTTAGCTTAACTGACCTAAAAATGGTCAAAAAGTGACCAAACTGACTTGGAAAATTCTAGAATTAGTTTGTTTGGTTAGGAGCTCAATTTTTCCTATAAATAGAAGCCTACCCTTGTTGAAAAAAATATAGTGTCTTATACATTGTTACTCTACTCCACCTAAGCCAAGAACTGTGAATTCTTTAATAATTCACTAGTTTTTGACACTTCTCTCTTTCTTAAATCCCCACTGGTGGCTCCATCAACATACTAAACCAATTGATTGGTTGGGGGCCTCTACCGTGAACAAAGAATCAAGCTAATTGTAAGGTAAGTATGGTGAATTTTGATTTTACTATAATTTCTCAATGTTTCTCTCTTCTAAACCCCTCTCAAGCTTGAGAAGCTTAATTGGTATGGTTTTTGAAATGCTATTGAAGTTAATTAATTAATGATAGTAAAGAATTACATAAATCTCCATTTATGTTTAATTCTAATGGTTTTTTCTCTCTCACTTAAGAAATGGTCATACTCATGACCCATTCTCAATCCAAATGAAGCTTTTCATAAAGCTTTTTCTTAATCCAAGATTAATCTATGCTTGAGAATAAATTAATAGTTTTTTTTTAATCTATGCTTTTAGTTTATGATTATTTTTTATTAAGGGTTAATGATCCAATTAGAGATCATTCTAATCATTCCCTTAAAGATAAGCCTTATTTTTTTAAAATAATTGAGATTTAGTAGTTATAGTAGCGGAGCTATGGTAAAATTTTATAAAAATTTACACATAAAATAATTTCACTCAAAGCATGAAAAGAGGATTTCCTACCATATTCTAGGAATTATCATCCTAGATTAATTGAAAGAAATTCATTAGAATCATGAGAAAATTGAAATTTTTATATTATGCATAATGGATAAAATTTTATATCAAAAGTGTTACTTTTAGCATAATTAAATTTCATGCATAGAGGTATGCATAAAAGATAAATATTTTATTATAAAAGTGTTTCTTTTAACATAATTGAATTTCATGCATAGAGATATGCATAAAAGATAAATATTTTATTATAAAAGTGTTACTTTTAACATAATTGAATTTCATGCATAGAGGTATGCATAAAAGATAAATATTTTATTATAAAAGTGTTACTTTTAGCATAATTGAATTTCATGCATAGAAGTATGCATAAAAGATAAATATTTTATTATAAAAGTGTTACTTTTAGCATAATTGAATTTCATTCATAGAGGTATGCATAAAAGATAAATATTTTATTATAAAAGTGTTACTTTTAGCATAATTGAATTTCATGCATAGAGGTATGCATAAAAGATAAATATTTTATTATAAAAGTGTTACTTTTAGCATAATTGAATTTCATGCATAGAGGTATGCATAAAAGATAAATATTTTATTATAAAAGTGTTACTTTTAACATAATTGAATTTCATGCATAGAGGTATGCATAAAAGATAAATATTTTATTATAAAAGTGTTACTTTTAACATAATTGAATTTCATGCATAGAAGATAAATATTTTATTATAAAAATGTTACTTTTAACATAATTGAATTTCATGCATAGAAGATAAATATTTTATTATAAAAGTGTTACTTTTAACATAATTGAATTTCATACATAGAGGTAGGCATAAAAGATGAATATTTTATTATTTTATTATAAAACTGTAAAGAAAAAAAATGATTATTTTATTATAAAAAGTTATTTTCATCATATTAAATTTCGTGCATAGAAATAAAAAATTAAATAAATTATTATTTTATTATAAAAATATTACAGAAAAAAAATGATTATTTTATTGTAAAAGTGTTACTTTTATCACAATTGAAATTCTTGCATAGAGGTATGCATAAAGGATGAGTTAGGATGTAATAAGATGAGTTAGGATGTGATAAGAGGTGTATGAGAGAGATGTGATAAGAGGTGTATGAGATGTGATAAGATGAGATAAGATGCATATGAGATGAGTTAGGATGTGATAAGAGGTGTATGAGATGTGATAAGATGAGATAAGATGTACATGAGATGAGTTAGGATGTGATAAGAGGAGTTAGGATGTGATAAGAGGTGTATGAGATGTGATAAGATGAGATAAGATGTGCATGAGATGAGTTAGGATGTGATAAGATGAGTTAAGATGTGATAAGAAGTGTATGAGATGTGATAAGATGAGATATGATGTATATGAGATGAGTTAGGATGTGATAAGATGAGTTAAGATGTGATAAGATGTGTATGGGATGAGATAAGAAGTGTATGTGATGAGATACGATGAATATGGGTTGTGATAGGGTGAGAATGGATGTGATGAAAAAGAATAGATGAGAAGGCGGATGGGGTTATATGAATGGGAATGAGGAATTGGTGTATGGATGTGTATGTATGGATGTATGCATGTAGATGTGAGTGTGAATGTGGATGTATGGATGTAAATGAGGAATGTGGATGTATGCATGTAGATATGAATGGGAATGAGAAAATGGTGTATAGATGTGTATGTATGGATGTATGCATGTAGATGTGAGTGTGAATGTGGATGTATGGATGTAAATGAGGATGTCGATGTAGATGCATGGATGGGATGTGGATGTATGCATGTAGATGTGAATGTAAGCATATAGATGTAGATGTATGGATGTGAATGAGCATGTAGATGTGGATGTATGGATGAGGATGCATGAATGTGCATGTAGATGTGGATGTGAAAATAGATGCATGGATGTAGATGTGGATATATGGATGTGGATGTGGATATATGTATGGATGTGAATATATGATATGTGATGTGAAGGAATCTGAAGTGATGAGATGGAAAATGATGTGATGGGATGAGTACACATATAACTGGAATGTGGAATAAGCAATGTGGATTGATGAGGGATAATGTGGAAAAATGAGAGTTAATATAGAAACTGTATTTTGTGACTGTTTGTAAATGCTGTTTGTAAATGACTGTTTTATGTCAAGATTGCTGGGAAAGCATTGTGACCATCTTGTGATTAAGGTCGTGGAGACCTAACTGATAAAGTTGCAACTGCTGACGGAGAGTCAATGGAGGACGTCTCGCGCAGCAAGGTCGGCCGAGGTCTTGACCAGTCTCAGTGCGATTAAAATGGTGAGCTTCCGGTACGGTGGATGAGGGGCCAAGGAAGCGGCCTATGAGTGAAGCGCTAGGTCACCTGCGAAGGATCCTAGAGGGTGCTGACCATACGGTGCTCGGGCTCTGGGTCGCCCAGGATACCCACGCGTGCGTCGAGGAAGATATTGGAACAAGAGTAGGAGTTGTTTTCTGAAATTGGGCATGGATCTGGTTGATTGACCTTGCTGGTCTTCAATGGATGAGTCCATGGCTCTTTATATGGATCTGTTGGTTGATCTTGCTGATCTTCAATGAGAGTCCCTCTTGATAAGAGATTATATTGCCGAGTATTCTGGGCTAGGGATTAGGAAACGACCCTTGTGTGTGGACAGGTGGTGAGCGTCCTAGTTGCCAATGATGCCATAGATACTCTGATGAAGGAATGATAGGAAAATTAAGAATCAACTGGATAAATTGGATGATGGTGATCAGTGATACTATGGTTTTATTAAAGGATTGTTTTAAACTGGTTGAATCTGTGAAAAGGCAATTTCATATTGGGTGTGTGAGTGGTGTGACTAGTTTTATTTTTGCATGAACATCCGGCTAGGGGGCCTTGGAACTCTTTTCCTTGGTACCCAGGACAAAACCTAACCAAATACTTAATTGGATCCCATCACTACAGTGGTTGGGCGGTTGGCTAACCCATGGGATCGGATGGGGCTGGACTGATGGATCCGTAAATCGAGACTCAAACTTTTGTTTTTACGATAGATAAAATAAATAACTGTTCTATGGATAGGAATCAACGGCTGTGCCTCTTGAATGGGGAAAAAAGCGTTGATCCCAATGATCCAAGTGCAAGTTTCTCCCTTGATCTGACCAAGTATCTTATAGATGTAATTGGATCAGCTCGATCAGAAATGATCTTGACTACGTTAGAGTAAAAAGTTATCCTGGTGGAATCGCCCGTGCTTTCCGGTAAAGGAAGTTTTTCCGGGTTTGGTTTTGGAACAACCGACAGATTAGTCTCTTATCCGGATATCCGTGGGTGAGGCCCCGAATGTGGGACCCCTGTCCCGCGCGAGAAGTGTTACTTCCGCTGCCTGTATCCCGAATCTGTTGCTCAGTGGGGACAGGGATCTTACAAATGTGGTCCGAGAGTGGATAATATGGAAAGACAAGAGTTCGTTATAGAAATTGTATTTTGTGACTGTTTGTAAATGACTGTTTTATGTCAAGAATGCTAGAGAAGCATTTTGACCGTCTTGAGGATTAAGGTCATGAAGACTGAACTGATAAAGTTACAACTGCTAACGGAGAGTCAATGGAGGACGTCTCGCGTAGCAAGGTCGATCGAGGTCTTGACCAGCCTCGGTTCGATTTAAATGGTGAGCTTCCGGTACGGTGGATGAGGGACCAAGGAAGCGGCCTATGAGTGAAGCGCTAGGTCACCTGTGAAGGATCCTAGAGGGTGCTGACCATGCTCGGGCTTTGGGTCGCCAAAGATATCCACACATGCGTCGTGGAAGATATTGGAACAAGGAGTAAGAGTTGTTTTCTGAAACCGGGCATGGATCTAGTTGATTGACCTTGCTGGTCCTCAACGGATGAGTCCATGGCTCTTTTATATGGATCTGTGGGTTGATCTTGCTGATCTTCCACGGAGATTCCATTCTATTATATGAATATATTGCTGGTTACTATGAGCTAGGAACTATGGAAAAGGCCCCTGAGAGAACAGGTGGTGAGCGTTCTGGTTACCAATGATGCCATAAGTACACCGATGAAAGAATGACTAGAAATAAGGATTTAACCAGAGACTTTGAGGATTGTCATCAGTGACATAATGGTTTTATTAAAGGATTGTTTTAAAGCTAGTTGATGCTAAGAAAAAGGCAATTTCATATTGGGTGTGTAAGTGGTGTGACTAGTTTTATGTTTGTATGAACTTCCGGCTAGGGGGCCTTGGAACTCTTTTCCTTGGTACCCGGGACAAAACCTAACCAAATTCTTAATTGGATCCCATCACTACAGTGGTTGGGCGGTTGGCTAACCCATGGGACTGGATGGGGTTAGGCTGGACTGATGGATCCGTAAATCGAGATTTAATTTCTATTATTACGATAGATGAAGTAAATTTTGGATAGAAATTGTTCTATGGATAGGAATCAACGGCTGTGCCTCTTGATGGGGAAAAAAGCGTTGATCCCAATGATCCAAGTGCAAGTTTCTTCCTTGATTTGACCAAGTACCGTTAAAGGTGCAGTCAGATCAGTTGATCCGTAATGATCTTGACTACGTTAGAGTAAAGAGTTATCCTGGTGGAATCGTCCATGCTTTCCGGGTAAAGGAAGTTTTTCCGGTTTCGGTTTTGGACAAACCGACGGATTAGTCTCTTGTCCGGATATCCGTGGGCTAGGCCCCGCGAGTGTGGGTCCCTGCCCTCCTGTGCATGAAGTACTACTTTCACTGCTAGTACCACGAATCCATCGCATGGTGGGGACAGGGATCTCACAGTAACTATATTCTCGTAAAAAAGGAATTTGGTTGTTGCCTGTGTAGCATCACCCTTTTGGGTCACATGGGCCTCTACCTGCTTGATACAACAGTATGTGAGAGGTAGAGACCATGATGAATCATGCTTGAGTACCATGGGCCAGTGGACTAATAGTCTAATAAAGTCGATTCCCCCCTTTTCAAATGGTTAAAGAGACACTACAAGGTGGGGCATTTTATCACGGCGGTTATGAATACCAGCGAATCAGTGACATTCATCGTAGTCTTTTACAAATTTAGCTACCTCTCCAAATAGTGTGGACCACCACAAGCCTACCAAGTAGAACTGTTTTAGCATGTAGTGTCTGTTGCGGAGAAATATCCTCTAGTAGCTACCCCGGATTGGGCTTGCTCAAGGATGTCGGCATATTTAAATTCTTGAGTGCGTCGTGATTGTACAGTTGTCCTACAGTCAAGTAGAACTTTCTTGGCGTTGGTACCAGTCTGCAGAGAAATATCCTCCAACAACCCCCCCCCAAATTTGGCTTGCTCAAGGATGTCAACATATTTAAATTCTTGAGGACAGTGCCGCATGATTATGTCTTATCTCAATCGTACGATCTCAATCGTACGGTTACCCTACAATCAATTGGCATTGGATAGGTTGAAAAGCATACCTGCCCTATATGTATAAGTGCCCCATTCTGTGGCGGCAGATGGAGTTTTATGTTGTTCATTCGGGTCTATTTTTACTTGGGTATAGCCGGAGATCCCATGAAGGAAGCTGTATGCCTCCTTACCTGCTACTCGTTCTTCCAGCACACATGCTCTATAAATGGCAATAGGTAATGTTCTTTCAATGGCAATAGGTAATGTTCTTTCACCATGGTTGCATTGAACTTTTAAGATTATCACAAAATCGCATCTTCCCCAGTTTTTCAGGTACTATGACTATTAGGGATAGCCATTCCGTGTGCTCTATATCATAAATGAATCTAGCTTCAATGAGTTTGTCAATCTCTGAGTCCTTTGAAAAGATGCAGGGGGAAGAGAGCTTGAGCTCTTGCAAGCACACACACACTCACAAAACCCTAATAGAGAATACACAAGGTGAGAGGCTGGAAATCTTCTTCTTCTTCACTCAACACTCAACACACCATATACAAAGATAAAAGTACACACAATATGAAAGGTACTCAACCAATACATACACGGGTTCTCTATAGTGTGAACCCAACTAAATGAGCTGGCGCTATAACTATGCCAGTCTCTAGAATGGCTGTCACACAGCCTGTCATCCCACTGGCCGCATATCACCCAAGATCTCACCAACCATGCCAGTGGTGTAAGTGTGGGGCCTATCCCCCAGGCGGGTCATCAGTGTCCACCGCCTCACTAGACGAGCTCGATATCTCAACACTCCCCCTCGAGCTCAACTCCATCTCATGTACACCAAGCGAAGCCCTGAATCTGCGGAGCTTCTCTGTACCCAATGCTTTGGTGAAGATGTCAGCTCCATGATCCTCTGTGCTGACATAAACAAGGTCAAGGTCTCCTGCCAAGACCTTCTCTCTGACAAAATAGTAGTGGACCTCTATATGCTTCGTGCGAGCATGAAAGATTGGGTTCCTGGCCAATTGTATACTGCTAATGTTGTCACAGAAAATGACAACTTGTCTATCCCCACTGATAGACCCAAATCTGCAAGTAGCTTTCTCAACCAAGCTACCTCACATGCTGCCATAGCAGCTTCTCTGTACTCGGCCTCTGTACTAGATAGAGCAACCGTAGGCTGCTTCTTGCTGCTCCAAGTCACAGCAGCACTCCCCAAAGAAAACATGAATCCACTAGTAGATCTCCTATCTGAGATACTACCAACCCAATCAGCATCTGTGTACCCATGTACACATATCTCTATCCCAGTCTCATAGAATAGTCCACAATGCAAAGTAGACCTCACATACCTCAGTATGCGTCTCAATGCATCCAAATGCGATTTCTATGGAACCTGCATAAACTGACTCACCAACCCAACAGCATAGCTCAAATCTAGTCTGGTGATCGTCATATAGATCAAGCTTCCCACTATGCGCCTATACATAGTAGGATCCTCCAAGATCTCTCCTGAATCTGCACTCAACTTACCATTCTGATCCAATGGCACTGAGATAGGCTTACAACCTGTCATACCATACTTGGACAACATGTCCAAGCCATACTGTCTCTGTAGTAATCCAATACCATGTGGTGACCTAATCACCTCAATGCCCAAGAAATATCTGAGCTCCCCCAGATCCTTCATCTCAAACTTCTGTCTAAGCAAGATCTATTTTAAAAAAATAAGGCTTATCTTTAAGGGAATGATTAGAATGATCCCTAATTGGATCATTAATCCTTAATCAAAAATAATCATAAACCAAAAGCATAGATTTTAAAAAAAACTATTAATTTATTCTCAAGCATAGATTAATCTTGGATTAAGAAAAAGCTTTATGAAAAGCTTCATTTGGATTGAGAATGGGTCATGAGTATGACCATTTCTTAAGTGAGAGAGAAAAAACCATTAGAATTAAACATAAATGGAGATTTATGTAATTCTTTACTATCATTAATTAATTAACTTCAATAGCATTTCAAAAACCATACCAATTAAGCTTCTCAAGCTTGAGAGGGGTTGAGAAGAGAGAAACATTGAGAAATTATAGTAAAATCAAAATTCACCATACTTACCTTACAATTAGCTTGATTCTTTGTTCACGGTAGAGGCCCCCAACCAATCAATTGGTTTAGTATGTTGATGGAGCCACCAATGGGGATTTAAGAAAGAGAGAAGTGTCAAAAACTAGTGAATTATTAAAGAATTCACAGTTCTTGGCTTAGGTGGAGTAGAGTAACAATGTATAAGACACTATATTTTTTTCAACAAGGGTAGGCTTCTATTTATAGGAAAAATTGAGCTCCTAACCAAACAAACTGATTCTAGAATTTTCCAAGTCAGTTTGGTCACTTTTTGACCATTTTTAGGTCAGTTAAGCTAACTTTTTGGAACTAGACTTGAATGAGGAGAGCGGAGAGATGAAATATCTCAACTTTTATGAGTTTAAAACTCATTCAAGCATGTGAAATATGCACCTCCTTCAAAGAACCCCCCTTCCTTACATATGTATCAAAATGGAATCATTATACCCAAAATATATCATATTTTTAATATTGTTCATAGTTTTTTACTAATAAACCTTGTACATTTTCAACTCTTTATCTTGTGCTCGGGGGGTCACTATATGTAAAATATCCCTATCGCGTGCGTTCAGGGCCTATATTTTAAATCCCTTATTTGTGAATTTTTTTAATCTATATAATATTCCCTTTTTTTATGATTCTGTAATTTTTTTGAAACTTTTTTTAAATCATACCCTTATGTAAATATATTTCTGTAAGTTTCATAAATTAAAATTATGCTTCTGTTGAACGCACGTGATATTCACATTTTTTGTGAGTGACCCCCCCGAGATCTTGTGTGAGCATTTACTCATTTTTGGATACCCAAAATATCTCATATTTTTAATATTGCTCATAGTTTTTTACTAATAAACCTTGTACATTTTCAACTCTTCATCTTATGTGAGCATTTACTCCTTTTTGGATACCCAAAATATCTCATATTTTTAATATTGCTCATAGTTTTTTACTAATAAACCTTGTACATTTTCAACTCTTCATCTTATGTGAGCATTTACTCATTTTTGGGTATCTTCTTTTACAATTTGGATTTATCTCCTCCTACACATGGATTGATACTATTGGCCCATAGGAACCTTAATTGGACCATAATCCAAAGATTTCAGAAAATCTAGACCCTTAGACTAAGGTTCTTTATACCTATTTCCAATTAATTCCAATTGCACATTGGAAAATTCTTTTTGAATTTCTGTTTCAGGGAAACTTATTTTAATAAGATGAGATAATTTTCTATCCAAAAATATTCAAAATCTGAATATTCTCTCTCTAGAATATTTTCTCTCTCTAGGTTAAAACAGTTAGAAACAAGGTCTTTATATTTCAGAAGAGGGATAGATTACAGGGGAATATGTTGGACATTTTTAGAGGATGGGGAGGAATCTTACAACATTACTTATTCCACATTCCATTCAATGTGTACTCGTTCTCATCCATTCACTCATATAGACTACACATTATCTCACATACACCTTCATATTCATTACTCTACATACATATCCATGTTCGTACGTCCACATCATACATCCAATTTCACATTCATACATACGCATCTACATGCATAAATCCACATCCACATTCATACATCCACATCCACATCCACGTTCATACATCCATACCTCCATTTCCACATCCACATATCCACATTCATATTCATACATCCACATTCACATGCATACATCCATTTTCACATCCTCATTCATACATCCACATTCACATAGATACATCCACATCCGTATCTACATCCATACATCCACATCCACCTCTTCATTCACATTCACATCCATACATCCACATCTACATACATACATCCATTTTCACGTCCTCATTCATACATACACATCCACATACATACATACACATCCGTATCTACATTCATACATCCACATCCACATCCACATTCACATTCATACATATACATCTACATGTATACATCCACATCACATTCATACAACCATATTACATCTATTCTCGTCCTAACACATCCCATATACATCTTAACACATCCTAACTCATCTTAACACATTCTATCACATCTCATACACATCTTATCACATCTTTTCACATCTCATACATCTCTTATCACATCCTATCACTTCCCATACGCATCTTATCAAATCTTATCACATCTCATACACCTCTTATCACATCTTATCACATTTCATATCTTTTTTAAGAGAATTCTTATATTTGATATAAGATTTCTCTACACATTTATTTATGCATAAATTCCATTTAAGGAGACTAACACTTTCGAAATAAAAATCAATCTTTTATGCATATTCTTATGCATAAATTCAATTTGGTAGGAATTACACTTTTAGAATAAAAGAATTTCTCTTATGCATCTAAGTTATGCATAAAATCCATTTATGATGAAAATCACACTTTTAGTATAAAAAGAATATCTTTTTTGCATACCTCTATGCATGAAATCCAATATGATAAAAGTAACACTCTTACAATAAAATAATTAACTTTTATGCATACCTCTATGCATGAAATTCAATTATGATAAAAGTCACAATTTTATAATAAAATAATCAACTTTTATGCATACCTCTATGCATGAAATTCAATATAATAAAAGACACACTTTTATAATAAAATAATCAACTTTTATGCATACCTTTATGCATGAAATTCAATTATGATAAAAGTCACACTTTTATAATAAAATAATCAACTTTTATGCATACCTCTATGCATGAAATTCAATATAATAAAAGACACACTTTTATAATAAAATAATCAACTTTTATGCATACCTTTATACATGAAATTCAAATATGATAAAAGTAATACTTTTGATATAAAATGCATGAAAATAAAAATTGATAAAAATAACACTTTTGATATAAAAATTTATCCATTATGCATACTTCTATGCATGAAAATAAAAATGGTAAAAGTAACACTTTTGATATAAAAATTTATCCATTATGCATACTTCCATGCATGAAATAAAAATGATAAAAGTAACACTTTTGATATAAAAATTTATCCTTTATGCATACTTCTATGCATGAAAAATAAAAATGATAAAAATAACACTTTTGATATAAAAATTTATCCTTTATGCATACTTCTATGCATGAAAATAAAAATTGATAAAAATAACACTTTTGATATAAAAATTTATCCATTATGCATACTTCTATGCATGAAAATAAAAATGGTAAAAGTAACACTTTTGATATAAAAATTGATCCATTATGCATACTTCTATGCATGAAAATAAAAATGGTAAAAGTAACACTTTTGATATAAAAATTTATCCATTATGCATACTTCTATGCATGAAAATAAAAATAATAAAAGTAACACTTTCGATATAAACATTTATTCATTATGCATACTTCTATGCATGAAAATAAAAATGATAAAAGTAACACTTTTGATATAAAAACTTATCCTTTATGCATAATATAAAAATTCAATTTCTCCATGATTATAATGAATTTCTTTCAATTAATCTAGGATGATAATTCCTAGAATATGGTAGGAAGTCCTCTTTTTATGCTTTGAATGAAATTATTTTATGCATAATTTTTATAAAAATTTTGCCATAGCTCCGCTGCTATGACTGATAAATCTCAAATTTTCTAAGGGATAAAGCTTATCATTAAGGAAATAATTAAAATGATCTCTAATCGGATTATTAATCCATAATGGATTGAATCATCAATATACATAAACTAAAAGCATTGAAAAAAGCCATTAACTTGGCCTCAAGTATAGCTTAATCTTGGGTTAAGGAAAAGCTTTATGAAAAGCTTCATTTGGATTGAGAATGGGTCATGAGTATGACCATTTCTTGAGTGAGAGAGAGAAATTACATAAAAACCATTAGAATTTAAACATAAATAGAAATTTATGTAATTCTTTACTATCATTAATTAATTAACTTCAATAGCATTCATCAAATTATGTAACTCTTCACTACTATTCACCAATTAACTTCAATAGCATTTAAAAAACCATACCAATTAAGCTTCTCAAGCTTGAGAGGGGTTGAGAAGAGAGAAACATTGAGAAATTATAGAAAAGATCAATATTCACTAATTACCTTACAAATTGCTTGATTCTTTGTTCACGGTAGAGGCCCCCAACCAATCAATTGGTTAAGTATGTTGATGGAGCCACCAATGGCAATTGAAGAAAGAGGGAAGCTCCAAAAACTAGTGAATTATTAATGAATTCACAGTTCTTGGCGGCTTAGGTGGAGTAGAGTAACGATGCATAAACACTATATATTTTTTTCAACAAGGGGAGGCTTCTATTTATAGGAAAAATTGAGCTCCTAACCAAACAAACTGATTCTAGAATTTTCCAACCCAGTTTGGTCAATTTTTGACCATTTTTAGGTCAGTTGAGCTAACTTTTTATAACTAGACTTGAATTAGGAGAGAGGAGAGATGAAATATCTCAATTTTTATGAGTTTAAAACTCATTCAAGCATGTGAAATATGCACCTCCTTTAAAGAACTCCCCTTCCTTACATATGTGTCCAAATAGAATCATTATACCCAAAATATCTCATATTTTTAATAGTGCTCATAGTTTTTTACTAATAAACCTTGTACATTTTCAACTCTTCATCTTATGTGAAATATGCACCTCCTTTAAAGAACTCCCCTTCCTTACATAGTGTCAATATGAAATCATTATACCCAAAATATCTCATATTTTTAATATTGCTCATAGTTTTTTACTAATAAACCTTGTACATTTTCAACTCTTCATCTTATGTGAAATATGCACCTCCTTTAAAGAACTCCCCTTCCTTACATAGTGTCAATATGAAATCATTATACCCAAAATATCTCATATTTTTAATATTGCTCATAGTTTTTTACTAATAAACCTTGTACATTTTCAACTCTTCATCTTATGTGAAATATGCACCTCCTTTAAAGAACTCCCCTTCCTTACATAGTGTCAATATGAAATCATTATACCCAAAATATCTCATATTTTTAATATTGCTCATAGTTTTTTACTAATAAACCTTGTACATTTTCAACTCTTCATCTTATGTGAGCATTTACTCATTTTTGGGTATCTTCTTTTACAAAATTAGATTTATCTCCTCCCTACACATGGATTGATGCTATTGGCCCATAGGAACCTTAATTGGACCATAATCCAAAAATTTCTGAAAATCTAGACCCTTAGGCTAAGGTCCTTTATACCCATTTCCAATTAATTCCAATTGCACATTGAAAAGTTCTTTTTGAATTTCTGTTTCAGGGGAACTTATTTTAATAAGATGAGATAATTTTCTATCCAAAAATATTAAAAATTTAAATATTCTCTCTCTAGAATATTTTCTCTCTCTAGGTTAAAACAGTTAGAAACAAGTCTTTTATATTTCTGAAGAGGGATTGATTACAGGGGAAGATGCTGGACATTTTGAGAGGCTGGGGAGGAATCTTACATTCTCTCCCACTTGAAAAATGCGAGATGCCCTCATCTCGCAAACTGGGGTTAATTTCGCAAGATGCACAAGTAAGAGACTGAGAGATAACTTTTAATTAAAGTTAACCACCAATTAAAAAAGTCTCAAAAAGAGTAAGGGTCAAGACAAGAACAAGATTTAAACTTTATTCAATCTTGGAACATATACAGTAAAGATAGAAGAACTCTTTACACTTCCATAAGCCCGTCCATCATACCGGTCATCATATGATCACAAAAGCAGCACTCACAAGCTGCGCACGTATAAGGTAACTCATCTATGGGAACGATTATGTTGGTTATTGCCGCGCCTATCTCAGTGGTATGAGGTGTTCTAACAAAAGGACCTCTGAGAGGCAAACCAAAAACGGGGTAAAGGCATATCTTTTGATGAGGAAGAAAACACGCCAGTAAGAAGACCCGCTCAGAAAACCCAAAATGTTTTGATCTCATGACACAGTAGTATCGGGGACCCAAACCCAAGGTTTCGATAACCATGGCCAAGCGGACATTGTTACGAAAGTGCTGCTGACCCCAGGGTGTTACCCTAGTTATGTCTTGATAGGTCCGCCATTTGGTCTGAGCTACAGACGTTCCCAAGTGAGGAAAAAGTGAGCGCTCATACTGCTCTATAAAATCCTTCTTCACAGACTCGCTTGCGTCTTGAAGGTGAGAAATCATCACGGATAAAACTAATTCCTTTTGCCAAGCCATGAAGGAGATTAAGAAGAAGGGAGATCGATGGAAGTAAGATTACTGTGAGTGATAAGTAAAAGTTACGACTTATATAAAGGAAGGAGTTAGCGTAACCTAGAAGCCAACGGTATCTTGCTACTGAAGTTTTACCGTCTTTCCATGATTTGGGTTTGGCACAAATTTCTATAGAAGGCATTAAGAACTTTGAGATGAGGAGATAAAAGAAGTTCGTAGGCTAAGTCACCTACTTTCTTTGATCCACAATAGCTGGGGGATAACTACTTATACTCCCCTAGAGATAAAGAAATTCTTTTGGTCCATATTCAATTGAAGACTATAACTGCTTCTTTGATTTCTCTGACTGTCCTCTTCTTATCCGTATATTGTCTCTGTCAATCCCAGGCAGCGTTTATATCTTTATGAATTGCTTGCATCTCTGATGCTCTAAGTCGCCAAGCATTTGACTGGTCATCTCGACCCTAATCAATGGGTCGGACCTAGTTAATGGAGTTAAGCAATCTTGTCCGAGAGACGGACCCTGATTAGATTGGTATGAAGGAATTGGTCTCTGAATTTGGGTTCTAGACTTCCTTGTGCCCTTTCCATGGTAGGAGTCGGGCAGTCTTTTAACTGATGACTAAAACCTTGGCATCCAAAATACCGGTTCTCACTTCTGAACTCATCGTTCTGAATCCTTAAAACAAGTGGGCTCCTGAGAAGGTATTCTGGGGAAAGTGCCTTCCCTTTTTAAACAAAATCTTTCTTTTATTTTAGAGAGAGAATAATTATAAGATCAGAAAGAGAGATTCTTACTCCTGTATACCTCTAAGGCTGGGGGAGGAATCTTACATTCTACCCCACTTAAAAGGTGCAAGATGTCCTCATCTTGCAAGTAGAGGACAACTCTTTTGCTTAAGATCCAATTTATTTTGGGGTTCCTTATATTCCGGTCAACCCAACAAAATATGGGGATAAATATCCCTTATATAGAACTCATCATTAAATAACAATTCATTTAGATCATATCATTCATATCTTTGACACGATAATGGTCCATTAGACCGAAAAATTTCCTTCTGAACATTCCTCCACGGGAATTTAAGTTAAGCAAGTTCTCAATTTGTCATCCCTTAACTTGATCTACCGTCTCAAGTATTAGCAGTAGCAATTTGACAGCACAATCCACTAATCTCATAGTGATTTGCTGAATCATTTTCATCATTTATCATTACAGGGACTCGTCCCAATCATCCACATTGTGGTTTCGCTCAGCTTATTACATTTCAACCCATTTTCAGGGATCATCATTTTTTAATCAGAATCCAAATCAATTCATCAGTTTCCAAACAGAATCAAAAATCATATCAACCACATTCGAAATCATCATCTGGATAGCATTAAACGCTTATAATTTCAAGTCTTAGATTTACTCGTATATACTATCCGTAAAGAGCTACAGTTATACCCTCGATATATACGGATAGTCATGATACTCGAAACTATAAGGTAAATACCATCATGTCTGGGTCTCAAGCAAGTCAGGGTTCCATACAATTGCGGTACTTCCAATTGAAGACCCAATTACTAATTTACGAATTTCAATTTGAATTAACAATTTGTATGAATTATATCAAACAATTACAACCTTTTTGTGCGTCTTGATAAACTTTTGACATAATTGGCTCCTCAGTTGATCTTATTGGAGATCTATGACATAAGTCTGATAAATAGATTTTTCTTTATCCGATCATCCGTAAACAATCACTTAAAAGAAAACATTTATATATTTATATACAAGTTGCAATAAGTACATAGAGTGTCTCGGCTCCAAAATTCAAAATCTCGTCAGAGACGCATAAGACGACGGTACTGGGCCATAGTCATGCCCTGATACATAATTTCTCTAATTGCGAAGGGAGCTATTATTTTCTCCTTAGGGATAAATCGACTAAGGAGTCTATAAACTTGGCAAGCAAGTCTGAAATTTTGAGGTGTTTGAAGATATAGAATGACACCACGCATCATTTTTAGCTTTATCAAAATCATGGCCAATGAGAGATTCTACCTCAGCATTGCACGCCGGTTGTAAGAGGCATGGATATATAGCCCTGCAACCCACTTATGCTGTTGTCTCTCCACTAGGTTAGGAAAATATAATTCTTCGAAATGGCGTGCGAGTCTTGCTCGGCTTGTTCGTGTTGAAGCAGAAGAGATGAGATGCTCGAAGGAAAATGTAATCATATCTTGAGACTCGGTGAGGTCGGGAATACCAGATAAATGGGAAACTTCCATCTATAAAAACAATTTCTTTGATTAAAATTTCTTCATTAAAGAAGCTTACGGAATGAAAATACATTATGAAAATGCTGCTTCTGAATTCTTATTACTAATTTCAGATAAGAATTTAATTATCTTTATTAGCTTTCAATTTCGCTCTGATACCAACTGTGAGATCCCTGTCCCCACCATGCGACGGATTCGTGGTACTAGCAGCGAAAGTAGCACTTCATGCGCAGGGCAGGGACCCACACTCGGGGCGGCCTAGCCCACGGATATCCGGACAAGAGACTAATCCGTCGGTTTGTCCAAAACCAAAACCGGAAAAACTTCCTTTACCCGGAAAGCATGGGCGATTCCACCAGGATAACTCTTTACTCTAACGTAGTCAAGATCATTTACGGATCAACTGATCTGACTGCACCTTTAACGGTACTTGGTCAAATCAAGGAAGAAACTTGCACTTGGATCATTGGGATCAACGCTTTTTTCCCCATCAAGAGGCACAACCGTTGATTCCTATCCATAGAACAATTTCTATCCGGAATTTACTTCATCTATCGTAATAATAGAAATTAAATCTTGATTTACGGATCCATCAGTCCAGCCTAACCCCATCCAATCCCATGGGTTAGCCAACCGCCCAACCACTATAGTGATGGGATCCAATTAAGAATTTGGTTAGGTTTTGTCCCGGGTACCAAGGAAAAGAGTTCCAAGGCCCCCTAGCCGGAAGTTCATACAAACATAAAACTAGTCACACCACTTACACACCCAATATGAAATTGCCTTTTTCTTAGCATCAACTAGCTTTAAAACAATCCTTTAATAAAACCATTATGTCACTGATGACAATCCTCAAAGTCTCTGGTTGAATCCTTATTTTCAGTCATTCTTTCATCGGTGTACTTATGGCATCATTGGTAACCAGAACGCTCACCACCTGTTCTCTCAGGGGCCTTTTCCATAGTTCCTAGCTCATAGTAACCAGCAATATATTCATATAATAGAATGGAATCTCCGTGGAAGATCAGCAAGATCAACCCACAGATCCATATAAAAGAGCCATGGACTCATCCGTTGAGGACCAGCAAGGTCAATCAACTAGATCCATGCCCGGTTGCAGAAAACAACTCTTACTCCTTGTTCCAATATCTTCCACGATGCACGTGTGGATATCTTCGGCGACCCAGAGCCCGAGCACCGTATGGTCAACACCCTCTAGGATCCTTCGTAGGTGACCTAGCGCTTCACTCATAGGCCGCTTTCTTGGTCCCTCATCCACCGTACCGGAAGCTCACCATTTAAATCGAACCGAGGCTGGTCAAGACCTCGATCGACCTTGCTACGCGAGACGTCCTCCATTGACTCTCCATCAGCAGTTGCAACTTTATCAGTTCAATCTTCATGACCTTAATCCTCAAGACGGTCAAAATGCTTCTCCAGCATTCTTGACATAAAACAGTCATTTACAAACAGTCACAAAATACAGGTTCTATAACGAACTCTTGTCTTTCCATATTATCCACTCTCGGACCACATTACTTATTCCACATTCCATTCAATGTGTACTCGTTCTTATCCATTCACTCATATAGACTACACATTATCTCACATACACCTTCATATTCATTATTCTACATACATATCCATGTTCGTACGTCCACATCATACATCCAATTTCACATTCATACATACACATCTACATGCATACATCCACATCCACATCCACATCCACATTCATACATCCATACCTCCATTTCCACATCCACATATCCACATTCATATTCATACATCCACATTCACATGCATACATCCATTTTCACATCCTCATTCATACATCCACATTCACATACATACATCCACATCCGTATCTACATCCATACATCCACATCCACCTCTTCATTCACATTCACATCCATACATCCACATCTACATACATACATCCATTTTCACGTCCTCATTCATACATACACATCCACATACATACATACACATCCGTATCTACATTCATACATCCACATCCACATCCACATTCACATTCATACATATACATCTACATGTATACATCCACATCACATTCATACAACCATATTACATCTATTCTCGTCCTAACACATCCCATATACATCTTAACACATCCTAACTCATCTTAACACATTCTATCACATCTCATACACATCTTATCACATCTTTTCACATCTCATACATCTCTTATCACATCCTATCACTTCCCATACGCATCTTATCAAATCTTATCACATCTCATACACCTCTTATCACATCTTATCACATTTCATATCTTTTTTAAGAGAATTCTTATATTTGATATAAGATTTCTCTACACATTTATTTATGCATAAACTCCATTTAAGGAGACTAACACTTTCGAAATAAAAATCAATCTTTTATGCATCTTCTTATGCATAAATTCAATTTGGTAGGAATTACACTTTTAGAATAAAAGAATTTCTCTTATGCATCTAAGTTATGCATAAAATCCATTTATGATGAAAATCACACTTTTAGTATAAAAAGAATATCTTTTTTGCATACCTCTATGCATGAAATCCAATATGATAAAAGTAACACTCTTACAATAAAATAATCAACTTTTATGCATACCTCTATGCATGAAATTCAATTATGATAAAAGTCACACTTTTATAATAAAATAATCAACTTTTATGCATACCTCTATGCATGAAATTCAATATAATAAAAGACACACTTTTATAATAAAATAATCAACTTTTATGCATACCTTTATGCATGAAATTCAATTATGATAAAAGTCACACTTTTATAATAAAATAATCAACTTTTATGCATACCTCTATGCATGAAATTCAATATAATAAAAGACACACTTTTATAATAAAATAATCAACTTTTATGCATACCTTTATGCATGAAATTCAAATATGATAAAAGTAATACTTTTGATATAAAAATTTATCCTTTATGCATACTTCTATGCATGAAAATAAAAATTGATAAAAATAACACTTTTGATATAAAAATTTATCCATTATGCATACTTCTATGCATGAAAATAAAAATGGTAAAAGTAACACTTTTGATATAAAAATTTATCCATTATGCATACTTCTATGCATGAAATAAAAATGATAAAAGTAACACTTTTGATATAAAAATTTATCCTTTATGCATACTTCTATGCATGAAAAATAAAAATGATAAAAATAACACTTTTGATATAAAAATTTATCCTTTATGCATACTTCTATGCATGAAAATAAAAATTGATAAAAATAACACTTTTGATATAAAAATTTATCCATTATGCATACTTCTATGCATGAAAATAAAAATGGTAAAAGTAACACTTTTGATTTAAAAAATTTATCCATTATGCATACTTCTATGCATGAAAATAAAAATGGTAAAAGTAACACTTTTGATATAAAAATTTATCCATTATGCATACTTCTATGCATGAAAATAAAAATGGTAAAAGTAACACTTTTGATATAAGAATTTATCCATTATGCATACTTCTATGCATGAAAATAAAAATAATAAAAGTAACACTTTTGATATAAAAATTTATCCATTATGCATACTTCTATGCATGAAAATAAAAATGATAAAAGTAACACTTTTGATATAAAAACTTATCCTTTATGCATAATATAAAAATTCAATTTCTCCATGATTATAATGAATTTCTTTCAATTAATCTAGGATGATAATTCCTAGAATATGGTAGGAAGTCCTCTTTTTATGCTTTGAATGAAATTATTTTATGCATAATTTTTATAAAAATTTTGCCATAGCTCCGCTGCTATGACTGATAAATCTCAAATTTTCTAAGGGATAAAGCTTATCATTAAGGAAATAATTAAAATGATCTCTAATTGGATTATTAATCCATAATGGATTGAATCATCAATATACATAAACTAAAAGCATAGAAAAAAGCCATTAATTTGGCCTCAAGTATAGCTTAATCTTGGGTTAAGGAAAGCTTTATGAAAAGCTTCATTTGGATTGAGAATGGGTCATGAGTATGACCATTTCTTGAGTGAGAGAGAGAAATTACATAAAAACCATTAGAATTTAAACATAAATAGAAATTTATGTAATTCTTTACTATCATTAATTAATTAACTTCAATAGCATTCATCAAATTATGTAACTCTTCACTACTATTCACCAATTAACTTCAATAGCATTTAAAAAACCATACCAATTAAGCTTCTCAAGCTTGAGAGGGGTTGAGAAGAGAGAAACATTGAGAAATTATAGAAAAGATCAATATTCACTAATTACCTTACAAATTGCTTGATTCTTTGTTCACGATAGAGGCCCCCAACCAATCAATTGGTTAAGTATAATGATGGAACCACCAATGGGGATTGAAGAAAGAGGGAAGCTCCAAAAACTAGTGAATTATTAATGAATTCACAGTTCTTGGCGGCTTAGGTGGAGTAGAGTAACAATGCATAAACACTATATATTTTTTTCAACAAGGGGAGGCTTCTATTTATAGGAAAAATTGAGCTCCTAACCAAACAAACTAATTCTTGAATTTTCCAACTCAGTTTGGTCAATTTTTGACCATTTTTAGGTCAGTTGAGCTAACTTTTTGTAACTAGACTTGAATTAGGAGAGAGGAGAGATGAAATATCTCAATTTTTATGAGCTTAAAACTCATTCAAGCATGTGAAATATGCACCTCCTTTAAAGAACTCCCCTTCCTTACATATGTGTCCAAATAGAATCATTATACCCAAAATATCTCATATTTTTAATATTGCTCATAGTTTTTTGCTAATAAACCTTCTACATTTTCAACTCTTCATCTTATGTGAAATATGCACCTCCTTTAAAGAACTCCCCTTCCTTACATAGTGTCAATATAAAATCATTATACCCAAAATATCTCATATTTTTAATATTGCTCATAGTTTTTTACTAATAAACCTTGTACATTTTCAACTCTTCATCTTATGTGAAATATGCACCTCCTTTAAAGAACTCCCCTTCCTTACATAGTGTCAATATGAAATCATTATACCCAAAATATCTCATATTTTTAATATTGCTCATAGTTTTTTACTAATAAACCTTGTACATTTTCAACTCTTCATCTTATGTGAGCATTTACTCATTTTTGGGTATCTTCTTTTACAAAATTGGATTTATCTCCTCCCTACACATGGATTGATGCTATTGGCCCATAGGAACCTTAATTGGACCATAATCCAAAAATTTCTGAAAATCTAGACCCTTAGGCTAAGGTCCTTTATACCCATTTCCAATTAATTCCAATTGCACATTGGAAAGTTCTTTTTGAATTTCTGTTTCAGGGGAACTTATTTTAATTAGATGAGATAATTTTCTATCCAAAAATATTAAAAATCTGAATATTCTCTCTCTAGAATATTTTCTCTCTCTAGGTTAAAACAGTTAGAAACAAGTCTTTTATATTTCTAAAGAGGGATTGATTACAGGGGAAGATGCTGGACATTTTGAGAGGCTGGGGAGGAATCTTACACTTACTAGATGATATCCACTTAAACTAGTAAGCGATAGGGGAACCCACTTCGTCAATAATGTAATCAAGTTCTTGTTGAGTGAACTTATGGTCGTACATTACAAATATTCTGTTAAGAAATCAAGCATGATTAAGCTCAAGGTGGATCAGAACTATATGAGAACATGATTAAGCATATCACGATTAAGATAATACACAGAATAAGATTAAGCCAATACCAAGATAATGACAACAATTAAGAAGTACACCATCATAGCCGTATTCCATTGGAGTTGTCCCAGGTACATCCTTTTACAGCTCTCATGGAGCTCACTACTCACAAGATACATATGTGCACCCTTGTGCCACGTGCCTCCTTGGACTTTCCATGTGCTACCGTTTTGACCTTTGACTTCACCTTTTACGAATGATCATAGAAATCAACCTTTGGCAATGTTCCCTAAGTCTATTCCTTTTATAATATGCATGATTCTCCCCTTGCTCTTCTACCCATGTTTCACCCCGACACATTGCATTTCTCAACACCTCCCCTCAGTGTGATGAGAGTCTTAACACCTAGCTTTGACCTAGCCTCCTACTACACTCACTCCATACTCATATGGTTGGCGTGGTCCGTCTAGGTTGCTCTATGAGCTACAATGTTGGCTTGGTCTTGACATTTTATACATTGGGAGAGTGGGGTTATAACTAGGTGTGAGGAGCCATGCTCCTCATATCATCTAGAAAAGATGCTCGGTGTTGCCTCCATCCTGGGAGGCCTCATCACATTGTCTTCCTTCTTCGTCATTACATTGGCTTCTTTGGCTCCCTTTTTATGCCAGCAATCCTTTTCTATGTGATGGATTTTGCCACTATGATGGTAGGCCTTTGTCCTTGCTCCTTCTCTAGTCCTTGATCCTAGTCCTCTCGAGAAGAGTGCTTTCTCCTCACTTGATATAGCTTGGGTTGTCCTCCCCCCGAGTCCGCTTCTCCTCTTCTCCGAGTGTTGCTTCCACTCCTACAATGGTCGGATTTGGGAGGTTCTTCCACGTAGCCACTAAGGGGTCATACTCCTCAAGTGTCATGCTTTTTAACTGTATGGCTATGGCATCCTCTTCCTATGCTGGTGCCCCAATGCCAACCAATTGTTGTTGTGTCATGCTCTTCATTTTGTGAAGGTGTGGTGAAAGTGATTCACTATCTTTAATGTCCAAGCCAAAGAATTATATTTTTAAGCTTATTTTTGAATTCTTTTATTTTGCTTCAAAAAATTTATCTAGCTCATCCCAACCACCCTTCGATGTATCTTACGATGCAATATGATGAAAAAATCCATCTCCCAATCCTAATGCAATGATGGCTAATCATTTTTCCATTCTGGCTTAACCATCTGTTCTTTTCATCCCCTTCATCCTCCAGACATTTTCCCCTTCCAATTACAATGCTCCATAGCCTGCACTAACATAGATTTGATTTTAACTTGCCATGTGTGGAAGGATTTCCCTTTAAACTTCTCAAGCACAAATGAAGCAGTCATTTTAGGGCTGAGAAGGTCTTAAAACTCGAGTACTACTTAAGGTCAGTATCTAATCTCAACACAAGAGAGTTTTTAATCCAAGTGATGACTTCTCGACACTAAACCCAGTTCCCATTTTCTAATCTACCTTCAATTAATCCCAATCGGATATATTAATGAAAAGATTAATGCCAAAAAGAATTGTGGATTCGCAAGCCGCATGAGCTTGGAGACTTCAATCGAGCTTGTAGGAGCACTTCTTTATGGGGATTTTTACCTATATTAGATGACTTTTATGAGGGGAATGGGAAAATGTAAGCATTGAAGGTATCATTGGGAAGCTTACACCTTGTATCAAGGTAAGCACGGATGGTATCATTGAGAAGCTTACACCTTGTATAATCATTGCCATGCTTGAAACACCCTCTTCTCATCACCACCGAAATCTTAAAGGAATTCGACCCAAATTCATCCCATGACTGAAAAATGGTGATTTTTGCTTGCTTGTTGGTGCTCCATGTGAAGCTTACAATCTGCTCCATGCTTGCCCCATGGTTGTTGTAGAAGGTGAAGCTAACTAACCCTAAACATGCTCCATAGCCATGCAAAGTCTCAAAGAAGAAGAGGGAAGAAGCAAAAATGTAGACACAACATTTCCCCCAATTCAAGTGGTCCAATGTTTTTAATAAGTTGGTCCCAACCCAGAAATTTGGTCCCTAAATTCAAAAATTGGCCCAAATCTCACACAAAAACCACTGAAACATGGCTAAATGAAGATGAATCTTGTATTTCCATCGTCTTCCCCATCAATATCGAGAAAATACAAGAAGAAAGTATGCAAGAAATCAGGAAAATAGCAAAATCACACATAAGAGTCCATTCTCTTTGCAAATCTATTACCAGCAAAATTCCCATGATCGAGATCAGAGCTCTGAGACCAATTGAAATGGGTGCCCGACTAACGTTAAAGAGGTCAACCTAGCAGGACCTGATGAGGATCCCAAACCTGTATACATTGGGAAGGGTAGGCCTATTTCTTGAAGAAGAAAAAGACCTCATTGACGTAGCTCACAGAATTCCACGGTTGCTTTGCTTGGAAATATATGAATATGAAGAGCATGCCCCTAGAGGTGGTTAAATCACACCATTCCCATTGTGGAAGGAGTGTGGCCATCAAGGCATAGAGCCTACCAAATGAATCCAAAGTATTCTAGTAGAATGGTCAAGGACTCGGAGATTGACAAACTCATTGAAGCTGGATTCATTTATGACATAGAGCACACGGAATGGCTATCCCTAATAGTCTCATAGTACCTGAGAAAATCAAGAAGATGCGATTTTGTGATAATCTTAAAAGTTCAATGCAACCATGGTGAAAGAGCATTACCTATTGCCATTTATAGAGCATGTGTGCTGGAAGAACCCAGTAGAGCAGGTAAGGAGGCATACAACTTCCTTCATAAGATCTCGGGTTATACCCAAGTAAAAATAGACCCGAATGAACAACATAAAACTCCATTTGCCACAAAATGGGGCACTTATACATATAGCACAGGTATGCTTTTCAACCTATCCACCAATACCAATTGATTGTAGGGAAACCGTACGATTTGGATAAGACAGAATAATGAGGCACTGTCCTCAAGAATTTAAATATGTCGACATCCTTGAGCAAGCCAATCCCACTTTTGGGGGGGGTTGTTGGAGGATATTTCTCTGCAGACTGGTACCACCGCCAATGAAGTTCTACTTGATTGTAGGACAACTGTACAATCACGAGGCACTCAAGAATTTAAATATGTCGACATCCTTGAGCAAGCCCAATCCAGGGTAGCTAGAGGATATTTCTCTGCAGACACTACACGGTAAAAAAGTTCTACTTGGTAGGCTTGTGGTGGTCCACACTGTTTGGAGAGGCGGCTGAATTTGTAAAAGACTACGATGATTGTCTGTGATTCGCTGGTATTCATAACCGCCGTGATAAAATGCCCCACCTTGTAGTGTCTCTTCAACCATTTGAAAAGGGGAGAATTGACTTTATTAGACTATTAGTCCGGTGGCCCACGGTACTCAAGCATGATTCATCATGGTCTCTACCTCTCACATTCTGTTGTATCAAGTGGGTAGAGGCCCATGTGACCCAAAAGGGTGATGCTACACAGGCAACAACCAAATTCCTTTTTTACGAGAATATAGTTACTAGATTTGGATATCCACTTAAACTAGTAAGCGATAGGGGAACCCACTTCATCAATGTAATCAAGTTCTTGTTGAGTGAACTTATGGTCAAGGACTCGGAGATTGACAAACTCATTGAAGCTGGATTCATTTATGATATAGAGCACACGGAATGGCTATCCCTAATAGTGATAGTACCTGAGAAAATCAGGAAGATGCGATTTTGTGATAATCTTAAAAGTTCAATGCAACCATGGTGAAAGAACATTACCTATTGCCATTTATAGAGCATGTGTGCTGGAAGAACGAGTAGCAGGTAAGGAGGCATATAGCTTCCTTCATGGGATCTCCGGTTATACCCTCTGCCACAAAATGGGGCACTTATACATATAGGGCAGGTATGCTTTTCAACCTATCCAATACCAATTGATTGTAGGGCAACCATACGATTGGGATAAGACAGAATCATGAGGCACTGTCCTCAAGAATTCAAATATGTCGACATCCTTGAGCAAGCCAAAGCCCACTTTGGGGGGGGGGGTTGTTGGAGGATATTTCTCTGCAAAGACTGGTACCACCGCCAAGAAAGTTCTACTTGACTGTAGGACAACTGTACAATCATGAGGCACTCAAGAATTTAAATATGCCGACATCCTTAAGCAAGCCCAATCCGAGGTAGCTAGAGGATATTTCTCAGCAGACACTACACGCTAAAAAATTTATACTTTGTAGGCTTGTGGTGGTCCACACTGTTTGGAGAGGTGGCGGAATTTGTAAAAGGCTATGATGAATGTCAGTGATTTGCTGGTATTCATAACCGCTGTGATAAAATGCCCCACCTTGTGTAGTGTCTCTTCAACCATTTGAAAAGGGGGGAATTGTCTTTATTAGACTATTAGTCCGGTGGCCCACGGTACTCAAGCATGATTCATCATGATCTCTACCTCTCACATACTATTGTATCAAGCGGGTAGAGGCCCATGTGACCCAAAAGGGTGATGCTACAGAGGCAACAACCAAATTCCTTTTTTACGAGAATATAGTTACTAGATTTGTATATCCACTTAAACTAGTAAGCGATAGGGGAACCCACTTCATCAATAATGTAATCAAGTTCTTGTTGAGTGAACTTATGGTCGTACATTACAAATACTCTGTTAAGAAATCAATTATGATTAAGCTCAAGGTGGATCAGAACTATATGAGAACATGATTAAGCATATCGCGATTAAGATAATACATAGAATAAGATTAAGCCACTACCAAGATAATGACAACAATTAAGAAGTACACCATCATAGCTGCATTCCATTGGAGTTGACCTAGGTACATCCTTTTATAGCTCTCATGGAGCTCCCTACTCACAAGATACATATGTGCACCCTTGTGCCACGTGCCTCCTTGGACTTTCCATGTGCTACCGTTTTGACCTTTGACTTCACCTTTTACGAATGATCATAGAAATCAACCTTTGGCAATGTTCCCTAAGTCTATTCCTTTTATAATATGCATTATTCTCCCCTTGCTCTTCTACCCATGTTTCACCCCGACACATTGCATTTCTCAACACCTCCCCTTAGTGTGATGAGAGTCTTAACACCTAGCTTTGACCTGGCCTCCTACTACACTCACTCCATACTCATATGGTTGGTGCGGTCCGTCTAGGTTGCTCTATGAGCTACAATGTTGGCTTGGTCTTGACATTTTACACATCGAGAGAGTGGGGTTATAACTAGGTGTAAGGAGCCATGCTCCTCATATCATCTAGAAAAGATGCTCGGTGTTGCCTCCATCCTGGGAGGCCTCATCACATTGTCTTCCTTCTTCGTCATTACATTGGCTTCTTTGGCTCCCTTTTTATGCCAACAATCCTTTTCTATGTGATGGATTTTGCCACTATGATGGTAGGCCTTTGTCCTTGCTCCTTCTCTAGTCCTTGATCCTAGTCCTCTCGAGAAGAGTGCTTTCTCCTCACTTGATATATATTGGGTTGTCCTCCCCCGAGTCCGCCTCTCCTCTTCTGCGAGTGTTGCTTCCACTCCTACAATGGTTGTATTTGGGAGTTTCTTCCACGTAGCCACTAAGGGCTCATACTCCTCAAGTGTCATGCTTTTTAACAGTATGGATATGGCATCCTCTTCCTATGCTGGTGCCCCAATGCCAACCAATTATTGTTGTGTCATGCTCTTCATTTTGTGAAGGTGTGCTGAAAGTGATTCTGTAAGATTCTTCCCCAGCCTTTGAGGTATATAGGAGTAAGAATCTCCCTTTCTGATCTTATAATTATTCCCTCTGTAAAATAAAAGAAAGTTTCTATTTAAAAAAGGAAGACCCTTTCCCTAGAATACTTCTCAGGAGTCCCACCTGTTTTAAAGATTTAGAACAATGAGTTCAGAAGTGAGAATCGGTGTTTTGGATACCAAGGTTTTGGTTTTCATTCGAGTACGGCCCAAAAGAAGTTCTTTATCTCTTGGGGAGTATAAGAAGTTATCCCCAAATATTGTGACCCTTATATCTGAATTCAATGAAAGTAGGTGACTTAGCCTACAAGCTTCTTTTATGTCATCTCAAAATTCTTAATGCCTTCTATAGAAAAATGTGTCAAACTCAAATCATGGAAAGACGAAAAAACTTCAGTGGCAAGTTACCGTTGGCTTCTAGGTTACACTAGCTCCTTCCTTTATATAAGTCGTAACTTTTACTTATCGCTCACAGTAATCTTACTCCCATCAATCTCCTTTCTTTCTTAATCTCTTTCATGGCTTGGCAATAGGAATTAGTTTTATCCCTGATGATTTCTCACCTTCAAGATGCAAGAGAGTCTGTGAAGAAAGACTTTATAGAACTGTATGAGCGCTCACTTTTTCCTCACCTAGGAACTTCTGTAGCTCAGACCAAATGGCGGACCTATCAAAACATAACTAGGGTAACACCCTGAGGGACAGCAGCACTTTCGTAACAATGTCCGCTTGGCCATGGTTATTGAAGCTTTGGGTTTGGGTCCCCGATACTACTGCATCATGAGATCAAGGCATCTTGGGTTTTCTGAGCGGGTCTTCTTACTGGCGTGTTTTCTTCCTCATGAGAAGATATGCCTTTACCCCGTTTTTGGCTTACCTCTCAGAGGTCCCTTTGTTAGATCACCTCATACCACTGAGATAGGTGCAGCAATAACCAGCAGAATCATTCCCATAGATGAGTTACCCTATACTTGTGCAGCTTGTGAGTGCTGCTTTTGTGACCATATGATGGACGGGCTTATGGAAGTGTAAAGAGTTCTTCTATCTTTACTGTACAAGTTCCGAGAATGAATAAAGTTTAAATCTTGTTCTTATCTTGCTTTCTTTAAGACTTTTCTTTAAGATTTTTATCTCTCATCTCTCTTGAACCAAACCAAATCAAAATGGAACCAAACCGAATCAAAAAGTAACCAAACTAGGTCGAAATCTAGTCCAAATTCAACCAAACTGACTTGGAAAATTCTAGAATCAGTTTGTTTGGTTAGGAGCTCAATTTTTCCTATAAATAGAAGCCTTACCTTGTTGAAAAAAATATAGTGTCTTATGCATTGTTACTCTACTCCACCTAAGCCAAGAACTAAGAATTTTTTAATAATTCACTAGTTTTTGATACTTCTCCCTTTCTTCAATCCCCATTGGTGGCTCCATCAACATACTAAACCAATTGATTGGTTGGGGGCCTCTACCGTGAACAAAGAATCAAGCAAATTATAAGATAAGTATAGTGAATTTTGATCTTTTCTATAATTTCTCAATGATTCTCTCTTCTCAACCCCTCTCAAGCTTGAGAAGCTTAATTGGTATGGTTTTTGAAATGCTATTGAAGTTAATTAAGTAATGATAGTAAAGAATTACATAAAATTCTATTTATATTTAATTCTAATGGTTTTTCTCTCTCTCTCACTTAAGAAATGGTCATACTCATGACCCTTTTCAATCCAAATGAAGCTTTTCATAAGGCTTTTCCTTAATCCAAGACTAAGCTATGCTTGAGGCCAAATTAATGGCTTTTTTCTATGCTTTTAGTTTATGTATATTGATGATTCAATCCATTATGGATTGATGATCCAATTAGAGACCATTCTAATTATTTTCTTAATGATCCAATTAGAGACCATTATGGATTGATGATCCAATTAGAGACCATTCTAATTATTTCTTTAATAATGAGCCTTATCCCTTAGAAAAAATTGAGATTTATCAGTCATAGTAGCGGAGCTATGGCAAAATTTTTATAGAAATTACGCATAAAATAATTTCATTCAAAGCATAAAAAGAGGACTTCCTACCATATTCTAGGAACTATCATCCTAGATTAATTAAAAGAATATTATTATGCATGGAGATATGGATGTTTGCATGTAGATGTAGAGGTATGGATGTGAGTGTGAATGTGGAGGTGGATGTATGCATGGAGATGTGGATGTATGCATGTAGAAATAGATGTGTAGATGAGGATGTAAATGAAGATGTGGATGGATGCATGTAGATGTAGATGTGAATGGAGATGTGGATGTATACATGTAGATGTAGATGTATAGATGTAGATGTGGATGTGGAGGTGGATGGATGCATGTAGATGTAGATGTATAGATGTAGATGGGAATGGAGATATGGATGTATGCATGTAGATGTAGATGTATAGATGTAGATGGGAATGGAGATATGGATGTATGCATGTAGATGTAGATGTATAGATGTAGATGTGGATGTGGAGGTGGATGGATGCATGTATATGTAGATGTATAGATGTAGATGGGAATGGAGATATGGATGTATGCATGTAGATGTAGATGTATAGATGTAGATGTGGATGTGGAGGTGGAGGTGGATGGATGCATATAGATGTAGATGTTTAGATGTAGATGTGAATGGAGATGTGGATTTATGCATGTAGATGTAGGTGTATAGATGTAGATGTGGATGTAGAGGTGGATGTATGCATGTAGATGTATATGTATAGATGTGGATGTGAATGTGGAGGTGGATGTATGCATGTAGATGTAGATGTATGGAGGTGAATGTGAATGTGGATGTGGATGTATGCATAGAGATGTAGATGTATGCATGTAGATGTGAATGTACGCATATAGATGTGGATGTATGGATGTGAATATACGATATGTGATGTGAGGGAATCTGAAGTGATGAGATGGAAATGATGTGATGGGATGAGTATACATATAAATGGAATATGGAATAAGTAATGTAGATTGATGAGGGATAATGTGGAAAAATTAAAGTTAAAATAGAAATTGTATTGTAAACTATTTGTAAATGCTGTTTGTAAATGACTGTTTTATGTCAAGAATGCTGGGGGAGCATTTTGACCGTCTTGTGATTAAGGTCGTGGAGACCTAACTGATAAAGTTACAACTGCTGACGGAGAGTCAATGAAGGACGTCTCGCGTAGCAAGGTTAGTCGAGGTCTTGACCAGCCTCGGTGCAATTAAAATGGTGAGCTTCCGGTACGGTGGATGAGGGGCCAAGGAAGTGTCCTATGAGTGAAGCGCTAGGTCACCTGCGAAGGATCCTAGAGGGTGCTGACCATACGGTGCTCGGGCTCTGGGTCGCCTAGGATACCCATGCGTGCGTCGAGGAAGATATTGGAACAAGAGTAGGAGTTGTTTTCTGAAATCGGGCATGGATCTGGTTGATTGACCTTGCTGGTCTTCAATGGATGAGTCCATGGCTCTTTATATGGATCTGTTGGTTGATCTTGCTGATCTTCAACGAGAGTCCATCTTGATAAGTGATTATATTGCCGAGTATTATGGGCTAGGAATTAGGAAACGGCCCCTGAGTGGACAGGTGGTGAGCGTCCTAGTTGCCAATGATGCCATAGATACTCTGATGAAGGAATGATGGGAAAATTAAGAATCAATCGGATAAATTGGAAGATGGTGATCAGTGATACTATGGTTTTATTAAAGGATTGTTTTAAACTGGTTAAATCTGTGAAAAGGCAATTTCATATTGGGTGTGTGAGTGGTGTGACTAGTTTTATTTTTGCATGAACATCCGGCTAGGGGGCCTTGGAACTCTTTTCCTTGGTACCCGGGACAAAACCTAACCAAATTCTTAATTGAATCCCATCACTACAGTGGTTGGGCGGTTGGCTAACCCATGGGACTGGATGGGGTTAGGCTGGACTGATGGATCCATAGATCGAGACTCAAACTTTTGTTTTTATGATAGATAAAATAAATCCCGGACAGTAACTGTTCTATGGATAGGAATCAACGGCTGTGCCTCTTGAATGGGGAAAAAAGCGTTGATCCCAATGATCCAAGTGCAAGTTTCTCCCTTGATCTGACCAAGTATCTTATAGATGTAATTGGATCAGCTCGATCAGAAATGATCTTGACTACGTTAGAGTAAAAAGTTATCCTGGTGGAGTCACCCGTGCTTTCCGGTGTAAAGAAAGTTTTTTCGGGTTCAATTTTGGAACAACCAACGGATTAGTCTCTTATCCGGATATCCGTGGGTGAGGCCCCGAATGTGGGACCCCTGTCCCGCGCGAGAAGTGCTACTTCCGCTACTAGTATCCCGAATCTGTTGCTCGGTGGGAACAGGGATCTTACAGATTCACTATCTTTAATGTCCAAGCCAAAGAATTATATTTTTAAGCTTATTTTTGAATTCTTTTATTTTGCCCCAAAAATTTTATCTAGCTCATCCCAACCACCCTTCGATGTATCTTACGATGCAATATGATGAAAAAATCCATCTCCCAATCCTAATGCAATGATGGCTAATCCGTTTTTCATTCTGGCTTAACCATCTGTTCTTTTCATCCCCTTCATCCTCCGGACATTTTCCCCTTCCATTTACAATGCTCCATAGCCTGCACTAACATAGATTTGATTTTAACTTGCCATGTGTCGAAGGATTCCCCTTTAAACTTCTCAAGCACAAATGAAGTAGTCATTTTAGGGTAGAGAAGGTCTTAACACTCGAGTACTACTTAAGGTCAATATCTAATCTCAACACAAGAGAGTTTTTAATGCAAGTGACAACTTCTTGACACTAAACCCAATTCCCATTTTCTAATCTACCTTCAATTAATCCCAATCGCATATATTAATGATAAGATTAATGCCAAAAAGAATTGTGGATTAGCAAGCCGCGTGAGCTTGGAGACTTCAATCGAGCTTGTAGGAGCACTTCTTTATGGGGATTTTTACCTATATTAGATGACTTTTATGAGGGGAATGGGAAAATGTAAGCATTGATGAAGGTATCATTGGGAAGCTTACACCTTGTATGAAAGTAAGCATGGACGGTATCATTGAGAAGCTTACACCTTGTATAATCATTTGCCATGCTTGAAACACCCTCTTCATCACCACCGAAATCTTAAAGGAAGTCGACCCAAATTCGTCCCACGACTGAAAAATGGCAATTTTTGCTTGCTTGTTGGTGCTTCATGTGAAGCTTACAATCTGCTCCATGCTTGCCCCTGGTTGTTGTAGAAGGTGAAGCTAACTAACCCTAAACATGCTCCATAGCCATGCAAAGTCTCAAAGAAGAAGAGGGAAGAAGCAAAAATGTAGACACAACATTTCCCCCAATTCTCGTGGTCAATTGTTTTTATAAGTTGGTCCCGACCCAGAAATTTGGTCTCTAAATTCAAAAGTTGTCCCAAATCTCACACAAAACCCTTTGAAACATGGCTAAATGAAGATGAATCTTGTATTTCCATCGTCTTCCCCATCAATATCAAGAAAATACAGGAAGAAAGTATGCAAGAAATCAAGAAAATAGCAAAATCACACATAAGAGTCCATTCTCTTGCAAATCTATTACCAGCAAAATTCCCATGATCGAGATCAGAGCTCTGAGACCAATTGAAATGGGCGCCCGACTAACGTTAAAGAGGTCACCCTAGGAGGACCTGATGAGGATCCCAAACCTGTATACATTGGGAAGGGTAGGCCTATTTATTGAAGAAGAAAAAGACCTCATTGACGTAGCTACTCACAGAATTCCACGGTTTCTTTGCTTGGAAATATATGAATATGAAGAGCATGCCCCTAGAGGTGGTTAAATCACACCATTCCCATTGTGGAAGGAGTGTGGCCATCAAGGCATAGAGCCTACCAAATAAATCGAAAGTATTCTAGTAGAATGGTCAAGGACTCAGAGATTGACAAACTCATTGAAGCTGGATTCATTTATGAGATAGAGCACACGGAATGGCTATCCCTAATAGTCATAGTACCTGAGAAAATCAAGAAGATGCGATTTTGTGATAACCTTAAAAGTTCAATGCAACCATGGTGAAAGAACATTACCTATTGCCATTTATAGAGCATGTGTGCTGGAAGAACCCAATAGAGCAGGTAAGGAGGTATACAGCTTCCTTCATGGGATCTCCGGCTATACCCAAGTAAAAATAGACCCGAATGAACAACATAAAACTCCATTTGCCACAAAATGGGGCACTTATACATATAGGGGAGGTATGCTTTTCAACCTATCCAATACCAATTGATTGTAGGGCAACCGTACGATTGGGATAAGACAGAATCATGAGGCACTGTCCTCAAGAATTTAAATATGTCGACATCCTTGAGCAAGCCAAGCCCACTTTGGGGTTGGGAGGATATTTCTCTGCAGACTAGTACCACCGCCAAGCAAGTTCTACTTGACTGTAGGATAACTGTACAATCACGAGGCACTCAAGAATTTAAATATGCCGACATCCTTGAGCAAGCCCAGGGTCGCTAGAGGATATTTCTTCGCCACAGCAGACACTACACGCTAAAAAAGTTCTACTTGGTAGGCTTGTGGCTGTCCACACTGTTTGGAGAGGTGGCTGAATTTGTAAAAGGCTACGATGATTGTCTATGATTCGCTGGTATTCATAACTGCCGTGATAAAATGCCCCACCTTGTAGTGTCTCTTCAACCATTTGAAAAGGGGGGAATTGACTTTATTATACTATTAGTCCGGTGGCCCACGGTACTCAAGCATGATTCATCATGGTCTCTACCTCTCACATACTGTTGTATCAAGCGGGTAGAGGCCCATGTGACCCAAAAGGGTGATGCTACACAGGCAACAACCAAATTCCTTTACGAGAATATAGTTACTAGATTTAGATATCCACTTAAACTAGTAAGCGATAGGGGAACCCACTTCATCAATGTAATCAAGTTCTTGTTGAGTGAACTTATGGTCGTACATTATTACAAATACTTTTTTAAGAAATCAAACATGATTAAGCTCAAGGTGGATCAGAACTATATCAAAACATGATTAAGCATATCGCGATTAAGATAATACATAGAATAAGATTAAGCCAACACCAAGATAATGACAACAACTAAGAAGTACACCATCATAGCCGTATTCCATTGGAGTTGACACAGGTACATCCTTTTGTAGCTCTCATGGAGCTCCCTACTCACAAGATACATATGTGCACCCTTGTGCCACGTGCCTCCTTGGACTTTCCATGTGCTACCATTTTGACCTTTGACTTCACCTTTTACGAATGATCAGAGAAATCAACCTTTGCCAATGTTCCCTAAGTCTATTCCTTTTATAATATGCATGATTCTCCCCTTGCTCTTCTACGCATGTTTCACCCTGACACATTGCATTTCTCAACACATCGCCTCAGTATGATGAGAGTCTTAACACCTAGCTTTGACCTGGCCTCCTACTACACTCACTCTATACTCATATGGTTGGCACGTTCCGTCTAGGTTGCTCTATGAGCTACAATGTTGGCTTGGTCTTGACATTTTACACATCGGGAGAGTGGGGTTATAACTAGGTGTGTAAGATTCCTCCCCAGCCTCTCAAGATGTCCAGCATCTTCCCCTGTAAAATCCCCTCTTTAGAAACATAAAAGATCTTGTCTCTGCCTATTTTGACATAGAGAGAAAAAATATTCTAGAGAGAGAATATTCAGATTTTGAATATTTTTAGATAAAAAAATTTCTCATATTATTAAAATGAATTCCCCTGAAACAGAAATTCAAAAAGAACTTTCCAATGTGCAATTGGAATTTATTGGAAATGGGTATAAAGGACCTTAGCCTAAGGGTCTAGATTTTCAAAAATTTTTGGATTATGGTCCAATTAAGGTTCCTATGGGCCAATAGCATCAATCCATGTGTAGGGAGGTGATAAATCCAATTTGTAAAAGAAGATACCCAAAAATGAGTAAATGCTCACATAAGATGAAGAGTTGACTATGTACAAGGTTTATTAGTAAGAAACTATGAGTAATATCAAAAATATGAGATATTTTGGGTATCCAAAAATGAGTCAATGCTTACATAAGATGAAGAGTTGAAAATGTACAAGGTTTATTAGTAAAAAACTATGAGCAATATTAAAAATATGAGATATTTTGGGTATCCAAAAATGAGTAAATGCTCACATAAGATGAAGAGTTGAAAATGTATAAGGTTTATTAGTAAAAAACTATGAGCAATATTAAAAATATGAGATATTTTGGGTATAATGATTCCATTTTGACACATATGTAAGGAAGGGGAGTTCTTTAAAGGAGGTGCATATTTCACATGCTTGAATGAGTTTTAAACTCATAAAAATTGAGATATTTCATCTCTCCTCTCTCCTAATTCAAGTCTAGTTACAAAAAGTTAGGTCAACTGACCTAAAAATGGTCAAAAATTGACCAAACTGAGTTGGAAAATTCTAGAATCAGTTTGTTTGGTTAGGAGCTCACTTTTTCCTATAAATAAAGGCATGTAAATGTGGATGTATGGATGTGAATGTGAATGTGTATGTGAATTAATGTGTCGTCGATATGAGGAAATGGATGAGATTGAGTACACATTGATGTGGAAAGCCGAGAGTTCGATTTAGAAATTGTATTTTGTGACTGTTTGTAAATGACTGTTTTATGTCAAGAATGCTGGGGAAACATTTTGACCGTCTTGTGGATTAAGGTCATAAAGATCTAACTGTTAAAGTTGTAACTACTGACAGAGAGTCAATGGAGGACGTCTCGCGTAGCAAGGTCGACCGAGGTCTTGACCAGCCTCGGTTTGATTTAAATGGTGAGCTTCCGGTACGGTGGATTAGGGACCAAGGAAGCGGCCTATGAGTAAAGCGCTAGGTCACCTGCAAAGGATCCTAGAGGGTGCTGACCATACGGTGCTCGGGCTCTAGGTCGCGGAAGATACCCATACGTGCGTCGTGGAAGATATTGGAATAAAGAATAAGAATTGTTTTCTGAAACCGGGCATGGATCTGGTTGATTGACCTTGTTGGTCCTCAACGGATGAGTCCATGGCTCTTTTATATGGATCTGTGGGTTGATCTTGCTGATCTTCCACGGAGATTCCATTCTATTATATGAATATATTGCCGGTTACTATGAGCTAGGAACTATGGAAAAGGCCCCTGAGTGAACAGGTGGTGAGCATTCTGGTTGCCAATGATGCCATAAGTATACCGATGAATGAATGACTAGAAATAAGGATTCAACCAGAGACTTTGAGGATTGTCATCAGTGACATAATGGTTTCATTAAAGGATTGTTTTAAAGTTAGCTGATGCTAAGAAAAAGGCAATTTCATATTGGGTGTGTAAGTGGTGTGACTAGTTTTATGTTTGCATGAACTTCCAGCAGCTAGGGGGCCTTGGAACTCTTTTCCTTGGTACTCGAGACAAAACCTAACCAAATTCTTAATTGGATCCCATTACTACAGTGGTTGGCTAACCCATGGGACTGGATGGGGTTAGGCTGGACTGATGGATCCGTAAAACGAGACTCAATTTCTCTAATTACGATAGATAAAGTAAATCCCGGATAGTAATTGTTCTATGGATAGGAATCAACGGCTGTGCCTCTTGATGGGGAAAAAAGCATTGATTCCAATGATCCAAGTGCAAGTTTCTTCCTTGATCCGACCGAGTATCTTTATAGGTGCAGTCGGATCAGCGTGATCAGTAATGATCTTCACTACGTTAGAGTAAAAATTTATCCTGGTGGAATCGCCCGTGCTTTCCGGGTAAGGGAAGTTTTTTCCGGGTTCGGTTTTGGAAAAACCGATGGATTAGTCTCTTGTCCGGATATCCGTGGACGAGGCCCCGAGTGTGGGACCCTGCCCTGCACAAGAAGTGCTACTTCTGCTGCTAGTACCCCGAATCCGTTGCGCGGTGGGGACAGGGATCCCACAAGGTGTAAGGAGCCATGCTCCTCATATCATCTAGAAAAGATGCTCGGTGTAAGGAGCCATGCTCCTCATATCATCTAGAAAAGATGCTTGGTGTTGCCTCCATCGTGGGAGGCCTCATCACATTGTCTTCCTTCTTCGTCATTACTTTGGCTTCTTTGGCTCCCTTTTTATGCCAGCAATCCTTTTCTATGTGATGGATTTTACCACTATGATGGTAGGCCTTTGTCCTTGCTCCTTCTCTAGTCCTTGATCCTAGTCCTCTCGAGAAGAGTGCTTTCTCCTCACTTGATATAGCTTGGGTTGTCCTCCCACGAGTCCCCTTCTCCTCTTCTGCAAGTGTTGCTTCCACTCCTACAATGGTCAGATTTGGAAGGTTCTTCCAAGTAGCCACTAAAGGGCTCATACTCCTCAAGTGTCATGCTTTTTAATAGTATGGCTATGGCATCCTCTTCCTCTGCTGGTGCCCCAATGCCAACCAATTGTTGTTGTGTCATGCTCTTCATTTTGTTAAGGTGTGCTAAAAGTGATTCACTATCTTTAATGTCCAAGCCAAAGAATTATATTTTTAAGCTTATTTTTGAATTCTTTTATTTTGCCCCAAAAAATTTATCTAGCTCATCCCAACCACCCTTCGATGGATGTTACGATGCAATATTCTCCCAATCCTAATGAAATGATGGCTAATCCTTTTTTCATTCTGGCTTAACCATCTGTTCTTTTCATCCCCTTCATCCTCCGAACATTTTTCCCTTCCATTTACAATGCTCCATAGCCTTCACTAACATAGATTTTAACTTGCCATGTGTGGAAGGATCCCCCTTTAAACTTCTCAAGCACAAATGAAGCAGTCATTTTAGGGCTGAGAAGGTCTTAACACTCGAGTACTACTTAAGGTCAGTATCTAAGGTCAGTATCTAATCTCAACACAAGAGAGTTTTTAATGCAAGTGACGACTTCTTGACACTAAACCCAGTTCCCATTTTCTAATCTACCTTCAATTAATCCCAATCGCATATATTAATGATAAGATTAATGCCGAAAAGAATTGTCGATTAGCAAGCCGCGTGAGCTTGGAGACTTCAATCGAGCTTGTAGGAGCACTTCTTTATGGGGATTTTTACATGTATTAGATGACTAATATGAGGGGAATGGGAAAATGTAAGCATTGAAGGTATCATTGGGAAGCTTACACCTTGTATGAAAGTAAGCATGGACGGTATCATTGAGAAGCTTACACCTTGTATAATCATTTGCCATGCTTGAAACACCCTCTTCATCACCACCGAAATCTTAAAGGAAGTCGACCCAAATTCGTCCCATGACTGAAAAATGGTGATTTTTGCTTGCTTGTTGGTGCTCCATGTGAAGCTTACAATCTGCTCCATGCTTGCCCCATGGTTGTTGTAGAAGGTGAAGCTAACTAACCCTAAACATGCTCCATAGCCATGCAAAGTCTCAAAGAAGAAGAGGGAAGAAGCAAAAATGTAGACACAACATTTCTCCCAATTTTGGTGGTCCAATGTTTTTAATAAGTTGGTACCAACCGAGAAATTTGGTCCCTAAATTCAGAAATTGGCCCAAATCTCACACAAAACCTCTGAAACATTGAAGATGAAACTTGTATTTCCATCGTCTTCCCCATCAATATCGAGAAAATACAAGAAGAAAGTATGCAAGAAATCAAGAAAATAGCAAAATCACACATAAGAGTCCATTCTCTTGCAAATCTATTACCAGCAAAATTCCCATGATCGAGATCAGAGCACTGAGACCAATTGAAATGGGTGCCCGACTAACGTTAAAGACGTCAACCTAGCAAGACCTGATGAGGATCCCAAACCTGTATACATTGGGAAGGGTAGGCCTATTTATTGAAGAAGAAAAAGACCTCATTGACGTAGCTTCTTACAGAATTCCACGGTTGCTTTGCTTGGAAATATATGAATATGAAGAGTATGCCCCCCTAGAGGTGGTTGAATCACACCATTCCCATTGTGGAAGGAGTGTGGCCATCAAGGCATAGAGCCTACCAAATAAATCCAAAGTATTCTAGTAGAATGGTCAAGGACTCGGAGATTTACAAACTCATTGAAGCTGGATTCATTTATGATATAGAGCACACGGAATGGCTATCCCTCATAGTGATAGTACCTGAGAAAATGGGGAAGATGCGATTTTGTGATAATCTTAAAATTTCAATGCAACCATGGTGAAAGAACATTACCTATTGCCATTTATAGAGCATGTGTGTTGGAAGAACGAGTAGCAAGTAAGGAGGGATACTGCTTCCTTCATGGGATCTCCGGTTATACCACCCAAGTAAAAATAGACCCGAATGAACAACATAAAACTCCATCTGCCACAAAATGGGGCACTTATACATATAGGGCAGGTATGCTTTTCAACCTATCCAATACCAATTGATTGTAGGGCAACCGTACGATTGAGATAAGATAGAATCATGCAGCACTATCCTCAAGAATTTAAATATGTCGACATCCTTGAGCAAGGTTGTTGGAGGATATTTCTCTGCAGACTGGTACCAACGCCAAGAAAGTTCTACTTGACTGTAGGACAACTGTAAATCACGAGGCACTCAAGAATTTAAATATGCCGACATCCTTGAGCAAGCCCAATCCAGGGTAGCTAGAGAATATTTCTCCGCCCAGCAGACACTACACGCTAAAAAAGTTATACTTAGTAGGCTTGTGGTGGTCCACACTTTTTGGAGAGGCGGCTGAATTTGTAAAAGGCTACGATGATTATCAGTGATTCGTTGGTATTCATAACCACCGTGATAAAATGCCCCACCTTGTAGTGTCTCTTCAACCATTTGAAAAGGGGGGAATTGACTTTATTAGACTATTAGTCCGGTGGCCCACAGTACTCAAGCATGATTCATCATGGTCTCTACCTCTCACATACTGTTGTATCAAGCGGGTAGAGGCCCATGTGACCCAAAAGGGTGATGCTACACCAGCAACAACCAAACTCCTTTACGAGAATATAGTTACTAGATTTGGATATCCACTTAAACTAGTAAGCGATAGGGGAACCCACTTCATCAATAAAATCAAGTTCTTGTTGAGTGAACTTATGGTCGTACATTGCAAATACTCTGTTAAGAAATCAATCATGATTAAGCTCAAGGTGGATCAGAACTATATGAGAACATGATTAAGCATATCGCAATTAAGATAATACATAGAATAAGATTAAGCCAACACTAAGATAATGACAACAATTAAGAAGTACACCATCATAGTCGTATTCCATTGGAGGTGACACAGGTACATCCTTTTATAGCTCTCATGGAGCTCCCTACTCACAATATACATATGTGCACCCTTGTGCCACGTGCCTCTCCTTGGACTTTCCATGTGCTACCGTTTTGACCTTTGACTTCACCTTTTACGAATGATCATAGAAATCAACCTTTTCCAATGTTCCCTAAGTCTATTCCTTTTATAATATGCATGATTCTCCCCTTGCTCTTCTACACATGTTTCACCCTGACACATTGCATTTCTCAACACATCGCCTCAGTGTGATGAGAGTCTTAACACCTGCTTTGACCTGGCCTCCTACTTTATTATATTGAATTTCATGCATAAATGTATGCATAAAAGTTGATTATTTTATTATAAAAGTGTGACTTTTATCATAATTGAATTTCATGCATAAAGGTATGCATAAAAGTTGATTATTTTATTATAAAAGTGTGTCTTTTATTATATTGAATTTCATGCATAGAGGTATGCATAAAAGTTGATTATTTTATTATAAAAGTGTGACTTTTATCATAATTGAATTTCATGCATAGAGGTATGCATAAAAGTTGATTGTAAGAGTGTTACTTTTATCATATTGGATTTCATGCATAGAGGTATGCATAAAAGATATTCTTTTTATACTAAAAGTGTGATTTTCATAATAAATGGATTTTATGCATAACTTAGATGCATAAGAGAAATTCTTTTATTCTAAAAGTGTAATTCCTACCAAATTGAATTTATGCATAAGAAGATGCATAAAAGTTTGATTTTTAATTCAAAGTGTCATTCTCATCTAAATGGAATTTATGCATAGGAAGATGCATAAAAGAATAAGATTTCAATTCAAAAGCGTTATTCTCATCCAAATTGAATTTATGCATAGGAAGATGCATAAAAGATGGATTTTTAATTCTCATCCTAATTGAATTTATGCATAGGAAGATGCATAAAAGATGGTTTTTTAATTCAAAAATGTCAATTCTCATCCAAATTGAATTTATGCCTAGGAAGATGCATAAAAGATTGAATTTTAATTCAAAAGTGTCATTTTCATTTAAAATGAAATTATGCATAGGAAGATGCATAAAAGATTGATTTTTAATTCGAAAGTAGAGAAATCTTATATCAAATATAAGAATTCTCTTATATTCTATAAAAAGATATAAAATGTGATAAGACGTGATAAGAGGTGTATGAGATGTGATAATATGTGATAAGATGCGTATGGGAAGTGATAAGATGTGATAAGAGGTGTATGAGATATGATAAGATGTATATGGAATGTGTAGGGCGAGAATGGATGTAATATGGATGTATGGATGTAGATACGGATATGTATGTATGAATGTGAATGTGGATGTGGATGTGTATGTATGAATGTGAATGTGGATGTGGATGTCGATGTATGGATATGAATGTGAATGTGGATGTGGATGTGGATGTGGATACGGATGTATGGATGTCGATACGGATGTGGATGTATGTATGTGGAAGTGGATGTATGAATGAGGATGTGAAAATGGATGTATGCATGGATGTGTATGTAGAATAATGAATGTGAATGTGTATGGGAAATAATGTGTCGTCGATATGAGTAAATGGATGATGATGAATACATATGAATGGGATGTGGACTAAGTAAAAGGAGGATAAAATGGAAAGACGAGAGTTCGATATAGAAACTGTATTTTGTGAACTGTTTGTAAATGAATGTTTTATGTCAAGAATACTGGGGAAGCATTTTGACCGTCTTGTAGATTAAGGTCAAGGAGACCTAACTGATAAAGTTGCAACTGCTGAGACGGAGAGTCAATGGAGGATGTCTCGCGAAGCAAGGTCGGCCGAGGTCTTGAGCAGCCTCGGTTCGATTTAAATGGTGAGCTTCCGATACAGTGGATTAGGGACCAAGGAAGCGGCCTATGAGTGAAGCGCTAGGTCACCTGCGAAGGATCCTAGAGGGTGCTGACCATACGGTGCTCGGGATTTGGGTCGTCGAAGATACCCACGTGTGTGTCGTGGAAGATATTGGAACAAGGAGTAAGAGTTGTTTTCTGAAACCGGGCATGGATCTGGTTGATTGACCTTGCTGGTCCTCAACAGATGAGTCCATGGCTCTTTTATATGGATCTGTGGGTTGATCTTGCTGATCTTCCATGGAGATTCCATTCTATTATATGAATATATTGCCGGTTACTATGAGCTAGGAACTATGGAAAAGGCCCCTGATGAGTGAACAGGTGGTGAGCGTTCTGGTTGCCAATGATGCCATAAGTATACCGATGAATGAATGACTAGAAATAAGGATTCAACCAGAGACTTTGAGGATTGTCATCAGTGACATAATGGTTTCATTAAAGGATTGTTTTAAAGTTAGCTGATGCTAAGAAAAAGGCAATTTCATATTGGTGGGTGTGTAAGTGGTGTGACTAGTTTTATGTTTGCATGAACTTCCGGCTAGGGGGCCTTGGAACTCTTTTCCTTGGTACCCGGGACAAAACCTAACCAAATTCTTAATTGGATCCCATCACTACAATGGTTGGGTGGTTGGCTAACCCATGGGACTGGATGGGGTTAGGCTAGACTGATGGATCCGTAAATCGAGACTCAATTTCTGTTATTACGATAGATAAAGTAAATCTCGGATAGTAATTGTTCTATGGACAAGAATCAACGGCTGTGCCTCTTGATGGGGAAAAAAGCGTTGATCCCAATGATCCAAGTGCAAGTTTCTTCCTTGATCCGACCGAGTATCTTTATAGGTGCAGTCGAATCAGCGTGATCAGTAATAATCTTGACTACGTTAGAGTAAAAAGTTATCCTGGTGGAATCGCCCGTGCTTTCCGGGTAAGGGAAGTTTTTCCGGGTTCGGTTTTGGAAAAACCGACGGATTAGTCTCTTGTCCGGATATTCGTGGACGAGGCCCCGAGTGTGGGTCCCTGCCTCGCGCATGAAGTGCTACTTCCGCTGCTAGTACCCCGAATCCATCGCATGGTGGGGACAGGGATCCCACAAAGCTCAAGGTGCATCAGAACTATATGAGAACATGATTAAGCATATCGCGATTAAGATAATACACAGAATAAGATTAAGCCAGTACAAGGATAATGACAACAGTTGAGAAGTACACCATCATAGCCGCATTCCATTGGAGTTGACCCAGGTACATCCTTTTATAGCTCTCATGGAGCTCCCTACTCACAAGATACATATGTGCACCCTTGTGCCACGTACCTCCTTGGACTTTCCATGTGCTACCGTTTTGACCTTTGACTTCACCTTTTACGAATGATCATAGAAATCAACCTTTGCCAATGTTCCCTAAGTCTATTCCTTTTATAATATGCATGATTCTCCCCTTGCTCTTCTACCCATGTTTCACCCTGACACATTGCATTTCTCAACACATCGCCTCAGTGTGATGAGAGTCTTAACACCTAGCTTTGACCTGTCCTCCTACTACACTCACTCCATACTCATATGGTTGGCACGGTCCGTCTAGGTTGCTCTATGAGCTACAATGTTGGCTTGGTCTTGACATTTTACACATCGGGAGAGTGGGGTTATAACTAGGTCTAAGGAGCCATGCTCCTCATATCATCTAGAAAAGATGCTCGGTGTTGCCTCCATCCTGGGAGGCCTCATCACATTGTCTTCCTTCTTCGTCATTACATTGGCTTCTTTGGCTCCCTTTTTATGCCAGCAATCCTTTTCTATGTGATGGATTTTGCCACTATGATGGTAGGCCTTTATCCTTGCTCCTTCTCTAGTCCTTGATCCTAGTCCTCTCGAGAAGAGTGCTTTCTCCTCACTTGATATAGCTTGGGTTGTCCTCCCCCGAGTCCGCTTTTCCTCTTCTGCGAGTGTTACTTCCACTCCTACAATGGTCGGATTTGGGAGGTTCTTCCACATAGCCACTAAGGGCTCATACTCCTCAAGTGTCATGCTTTTTAACAGTATGGCTATGGCATCCTCTTCCTATGCTAGTGCCCCAATGCCAACCAATTGTTGTTGTGTCATGCTCTTCATTTTGTGAAGGTGTGGTGAAAGTGATTCACTATCTTTAATGTCCAAGCCAAAGAATTATATTTTTAAGCTTATTTTTGAATTCTTTTATTTTGCCCCAAAAAATTTATCTAGCTCATCCCAACCACCCTTCGATGTATCTTACGATGTAATATGATGAAAAAATCCATCTCCCAATCCTAATGTAATGATGGCTATTCCTTTTTTCATTCTGGCTTAACCATCTGTTCTTTTCATCCCCTTCATCCTCCGGACATTTTTCCCTTCCATTTACAATGCTCCATAGCCTGCACTAGCATAGATTTGATTTTAACTTGCCATGTGTGGAAGGATTTCCCTTTAAACTTCTCAAGCACAAATGAAGCAGTCATTTTAGGGCTGAGAAGGTCTTAACACTCGAGTACTACTTAAGGTCAGTATCTAATCTCAACACAAGAGAGTTTTTAATGCAAGTGACAACTTCTCGACACTAAACCCAATTCCCATTTTCTAATCTACCTTCAATTAATCCCAATCGGATGAAACGATTAATGCCAAAAAGAATTATGGATTAGCAAGCCGCATGAGCTTGGAGACTTCAATCGAGTTACAGGAGCACTTCTTTATGGGGATTTTTACCTATATTAGATGACTTTTATGAGGGGAATGGGAAAATGTAAGCATTGAAGGTATCATTGGGAAGCTTACACCTTGTATCAAAGTAAGCATGGACGGTATCATTGAGAAGCTTACACCTTGTATAATCATTTGCCATGCTTGAAACACCCTCTTCATCACCACCGAAATCTTAAAGGAAGTCGACCCAAATTCGTCCCACGACTGAAAAATGGCGACTTTTGCTTGCTTGTCGGTGCTCCATGTGAAGCTTACAATCTGCTCCATGCTTGCCCCATGGTTGTTGTAGAACGTGAAGCTAACTAGCCGCCCTAAACATGCTCCATAGCCATGCAAAGTCTCAAAGAAGAAGAGGGAAGAAGCAAAAATGTAGACACAACATTTCCCCCAATTCTGGTGGTCCAATGTTTTTAATAAGTTGGTCGCGACCCAGAAAATTGGTCCCTAAATTCAAAAATTGGCCCAAATCTCACACAAAAACCTCTGAAACATGGCTAAATGAAGAAGAATCTTGTATTTCCATCGTCTTCCCCATCAATATCGAGAAAATAGAAGAAATCAAGAAAATAGCAAAATCACACATAAGAGTCCATTCTCTTGCAAATCTATTACCAGCAAAATTTCCACGATCGAGATTAGAGCTCTGAGACCAATTGAAATGGGCGCCCGACTAACGTTAAAGAGGTCAACCTAGCAGGACCTAATGAGGATCCCAAACCTGTATACATTGGGAAGGGTAGGCCTATTTCTTGAAGAAGAAAAAGACCTCATTGACGTAGCTACTCACAGAATTCCACTGTTGCTTTGTTTGGAAATATATGAATATGAAGAGCATGCCCCTAGAGGTGGTTGAATCACACCATTCCCATTGTGGAAGGAGTGTGGCCATCAAGGCATATATCCTACCAAATGAATCCAAAGTCTTCTAGTAGAATGGTCAACGACTTGGAGATTGACAAACTCATTGAAGCTGGATTCATTTATGACATAGAGCACACAGAATGGCTATCCCTAATAGTCATAGTACCTGAGAAAATCAGGAAGATGCGATTTTGTGATAATCTTAAAAGTTCAATGCAACAATGGTGAAAGAACATTACCTATTGCCATTTATAGAGCATGTGTGTTGCTGGAAGAACGAGTAGCAGGTAAGGAGGCATACAGCTTCCTTCATGGGATCTCCGGTTATACCCAAGTAAAAATAGACCCGAATGAACAACATAAAACTCCATTTGCCACAAGATCGGGCACTTATACATATAGGGCAGGTATGCTTTTCAACCTATCCAATACCAATTGATCGTAGGGCAACCGTACGATTGGGATAAGACAGAATCATGAGGCACTGTCCTCAAGAATTTAAATATGTCGACATCCTTGAGCAAGCCAGGATATTTCTCTGCAAAGACTGGTACCACCGCCAAGAAAGTTCTACTTGACTGTAGGACAACTGTACAATCACGAGGCACTCAAGAATTTAAATATGCCGACATCCTTGAGCAAGCCCAATCCGGGGTAGCTAGAGGATATTTCTCCGCCAGCAGACACTACACGCTAAAAAAGTTATACTTGGTAGGCTTGTGGTGGTCCACACTATTTGGAGAGGCGGCTGAATTTGTAAAAGGCTACGATGAATGTCAATGATTCACTGGTATTCATAACCGTCGTGATAAAATGCCCCACCTTGTGTAGTGTCTCTTCAACCATTTGAAAAGGGGGGAATTGACTTTATTAGACTATTAGTCCGGTGGCCCACGGTACTCAAGCATGATTCATCATGACCTCTACCTCTCACATACTGTTATATCAAGCGGGTAGAGGCCCATGTGACCCAAAAGGGTGATGCTACACAGGCAACACCAAATTCCTTTTTTACGAGAATATAGTTACTAGATTTGGATATCCACTTAAACTAGTAAGCGATAGGGGAACCCACTTCATCAATAAGGTAATCAAGTTCTTGTTGAGTGAACTTATGGTCGTACATTACAAATACTCTGTTATGAAATCAAGCATGATTAAGCTCAAGGTGGATCAGAACTATATAAGAACATGATTAAGCATATCGCGAGTCAGATAATACACAGAATATGATTAAGCCAGTACCAAGATAATGACAATAATTAAGTACACCATCATAGCCGCATTCCATTGGAGTTGACCCAGGTACATCCTTTTATAGCTCTCATGGAGCTCCCTACTCTCACAAGATACATATGTGCACCCTTGTGCCACGTGCCTCCTTGGACTTTCCATGTGCTATCGTTTTGACCTTTGACTTTACCTTTTACGAATGATCATAGAAATCAACCTTTGCCAATGTTCCCTAAGTCTATTCCTTTTATAATATGCATGATTCTCCCCTTGCTCTTCTACCCATGTTTCACCCTGACACATTGCATTTCTCAACACCTCCCCTCTCTGTGATGAGAGTCTTAACACCTAGCTTTGATCTGGCCTCCCACTACACTCACTCCATACTCATATGGTTGGCGCGGTCCGTCTAGGTTGCTCTATGAGCTACAATGTTGGCTTGGTCTTGACATTTTACACATCGGGAGAGTTGGGTTATAACTAGGTGTAAGGAGCCATGCTCCTCATATCATCTAGAAAAGATGCTCGGTGTTGCCTCCATCGTGGGAGGCCTCATCACATTGTCTTCCTTCTTCTCATTACTTTGGCTTCTTTGGCTCCCTTTTTATGCCAGCAATCCTTTTCTATGTGATGGATTTTACCACTATGATGGTAGGCCTTTGTCCTTGCTCCTTCTCTAGTCCTTGATCCTAGTCCTCTCGAGAAGAGTGCTTTCTCCTCACTTGATATAGCTTGGGTTGTCCTCCCCCGAGTCCCCTTCTCCTCTTCTGCAAGTGTTGCTTCCACTCCTACAATGGTCAGATTTGGAAGGTTCTTCCAAGTAGCCACTAAAGGGCTCATACTCCTCAAGTGTCATGCTTTTTAATAGTATGGCTATGGCATCCTCTTCCTCTGCTGGTGCCCCAATGCCAACCAATTGTTGTTGTGTCATGCTCTTCATTTTGTTAAGGTGTGCTAAAAGTGATTCACTATCTTTAATGTCCAAGCCAAAGAATTATATTTTTAAGCTTTTTTTTGAATTCTTTTATTTTGCCCCAAAAAATTTATCTAGCTCATCCCAACCACCCTTCGATGGATGTTACGATGCAATATTCTCCCAATCCTAATGCAATGATGGCTAATCCTTTTCTCATTCTGGCTTAACCATCTGTTCTTTTCATCCCCTTCATCCTCCGAACATTTTTCCCTTCCATTTACAATGCTCCATAGCCTTCACTAACATAGATTTTAACTTGCCATGTGTGGAAGGATCCCCCTTTAAACTTCTCAAGCACAAATGAAGCAGTCATTTTAGGGCTGAGAAGGTCTTAACACTCGAGTACTACTTAAGGTCAGTATCTAATCTCAACACAAGAGAGTTTTTAATGCAAGTGATGACTTCTTGACACTAAACCTTCAATTAATCCCAATCACATATATTAATGATAAGATTAATGCCGAAAAGAATTGTGGATTAGCAAGCCACATGAGCTTGGAGACTTCAACCGAGCTTGTAGGAGCACTTCTTTATGGGGATTTCTACCTATATTAGATTACTTTTATGAGGGGAATGGGAAAATGTAAGCATTGAAAGTATCATTGGGAAGCTTACACCTTGTATAATCATTTGCCATGCTTGAAACACCCTCTTCATCACCACCGAAATCTTAAAGGAAGTCGACCCAAATTTGTCCCACGGCTGAAAAATGGCAATTTTTGCTTGCTTGTTGGTGCTCCATGTGAAGCTTACAATCTGCTCCATGCTTGCCCCATGGTTGTTGTAGAAGGTGAAGCTAACTAACCCTAAACATGCTCCATAGCCATGCAAAGTCCCAAAGAATAAGAGGGAAGAAGCAAAAATGTAGACACAACATTTCCCCCAATTCTGGTGGTCCATGTTTTAAATAAGTTGGTCCCGACCCAAAAATTTGGTCCCTAAATTCAAAAATTGGCCCAAATCTCACACAAAAACCTCTGAAACATGGCTAAATGAAGATGAATCTTGTATTTCCATCGTCTTCCCCATCAATATCGAGAAAATACAAGAAGAAAGTATGCAAGAAATCAAGAAAATAGCAAAATCACACATAAGAGTCCATTCTCTTGCAAATCTATTACCAGCAAATTTTCCACGATCGAGATCAGAGCTTTGAGACCAATTTAAATGGGCACCCGACTAACGTTAAAGAGGTCAACCTAGCAGGACCTGATGAGGATCCCAAACCTGTATACATTGGGAAGGGTAGGCCTATTTCTTGAAGAAGAAAAAGACCTCATTGATGTAGGTACTCACAGAATTCCATAGTTGCTTTGCTTGGAAATATATGAATATGAAGAGCATGCCCCTAGAGGTGGTTAAATCACATCATTCCCATTGTGGAAGGAGTGTGGCCATCAAGGCATAGAGCCTACCAAATGAATCCAAAGTATACTAGTAGAATGGTCAAGGACTCGGAGATTGACAAACTCATTGAAGCTGGATTCATTTATGATATAGAGCACACGGAATGGCTATCCCTAATAGTCATAGTACCTGAGAAGATCAGGAAGATGCGATTTTGTGATAATCTTAAAAGTTCAATGCAACCATGGTGAAAGAACATTACCTATTGCCATTTATAGAGCATGTGTGCTAGAAGAACGAGTAGCAGGTTAAGGAGGCATACAGCTTCCTTCATGGGATCTCTGGTTATACCCTCTGCCACAAAATGGGGCACTTATACATATAGGGCAGGTATGCTTTTCAACCTATCCAATACCAATTGATTGTAGGGCAACCGTACGATTGGGATAAGACAGAATCATGAGGCACTGTCTTCAAGAATTTAAATATGTCGACATCCTTGAGCAAGCCAATGGGGGGGGTTGTTGGAGGATATTTCTCTGCAAAGACTGGTACCACCGCCAAGAAAGTTCTACTTGACTGTAGGACAACTGTACAATCACGAGGCACTCAAGAATTTAAATATGCCAACATCCTTGAGCAAGCCCAATCCGGGGTAGCTAGAGGATATTTCTCCGCAGAAGCAGACACTACACGCTAAAAAAGTTATACTTGGTAGGCTTGTGGTGGTCCACACTGTTTGGAGAGGCGGCTGAATTTGTAAAAGGCTACGATGAATGTCAGTAATTCGCTTGTATTTATAACTGTCGTGATAAAATGCCCCACCTTGTGTAGTGTCTCTTCAACCATTTGAAAAGGGGGGAATTGACTTTATTAGACTATTAGTCCGGTGGCCCACGGTACTCAAGCATGATTCATCATGGTCTCTACCACTCACATACTGTTGTATCAAGCGGGTAGAGGCCCATTCGACCCAAAAGGGTGATGCTACACAGGCAACAACCAAATTCCTTTTTTACGAGAATATAGTTACTAGATTTGGATATCCACTTAAACTAGTAAGCCATAGGGGAACCCACTTCATCAATAATGTAATCAAGTTCTTGTTGAGTGAACTTATGGTCCTACATTACAAATACTCTGTTAAGAAATCAAGCATGATTAAGCTCAAGGTGGATCAGAACTATATGAGAACATGATTAAGCATATCGTGAGTAAGATAATACACAGAATATGATTAAGCCAGTACCAACATTATGACAAAAATTAAGAAGTACACCATCATAGCCGCATTCCATTGGAGTTGACCCAGGTACATCCTTTTATAGCTCTTATGGAGCTCCCTACTCACAAGATACATATGTGCACCCTTGTGCCACGTGCCTCCTTGTACTTTCCATGTGCTACCGTTTTGACCTTTGACTTCACCTTTTACAAATGATCATAGAAATCAACCTTTGCCAATGTTCCCTAAGTCTATTCCTTTTATAATATGCATGATTCTCCCCTTGCTCTTCTACGCATGTTTCACCCCGACACATTGCATTTCTCAACACCTCCCCTCTGTGTGATGAGAGTCTTAACACCTAGCTTTGATCTGGCCTCCAACTACACTCACTCCATACTCATATGGGTTGGCACGGTCCGTCTAGGTTGCTCTATGAGCTGCAATGTTGACTTGGTCTTGACATTTTACACATCGGGAGAGTGGGGTTATAACTAGGTGTAAGGAGCCATGCTCCTCATATCATCTAGAAAAGATGCTCGGTGTTGCCTCCATCCTTGGAGGCCTCATCACATTGTCTTCCTTCTTCGTCATTACATTGGCTTCTTTGGCTCCCTTTTTATGCCAGCAATCCTTTTCTATGTGATGGATTTTGCCACTATGATGGTAGGCCTTTGTCCTTGCTCCTTCTCTAGTCCTTGATCCTAGTCCTCTCGAGAAGAGTGCTTTCTCCTCACTTGATATAGCTTGGGTTGTCCTCCCCCGCCGAGTCCGCTTCTCCTCTTCTGCGAGTGTTGCTTCCACTCCTACAATGGTCGGATTTGGGAGGTTCTTCCACATAGCCACTAAGGGCTCATACTCCTCAAGTGTCATGCTTTTAACAGTATGGATATGGCATCCTCTTCCTATGCTGGTGCCCCAATGCCAACCAATTATTGTTGTGTCATGCTCTTCATTTTGTGAAGGTGTGCTGAAAGTGATTCACTATCTTTAATGTCCAAGCCAAAGAATTATATTTTTAAGCTTATTTTTGAATTCTTTTATTTTGCCCCAAAAATTTTATCTGGCTCATCCCAACCACTCTTCGATGTATCTTACGATGCAATATGATGAAAAAATCCATTTCCCAATCCTAATGCAATAATGGCTAATCCGTTTTTCATTCTGGCTTAACCATCTGTTCTTTTCATCCCCTTCATCCTCCGGACATTTTCTCCTTCCATTTACAATGCTCCATAGCCTGCACTAACATAGATTTGATTTTAACTTGCCATGTATGTAAGGATTTCCCTTTAAACTTCTCAACAAGCACAAATGAAGCAGTCATTTTAGGGCCGAGAAGGTCTTAACACTCGAGTACTACTTAAGGTTAGTATCTAATCTCAACACAAGAGAGTTTTTAATGCAAGTGACGACTTCTTGACACTAAACCCAGTTCCCATTTTCTAATCTACCTTCAATTAATCCCAATCGCATATATTAATGATAAGATTAATGCCGAAAAGAATTGTGGATTAGCAAGCCACGTGAGCTTGGAGACTTCAATCGAGCTTGTAGGAGCACTTCTTTATGGGGATTTTTACCTATATTAGATGACTTTTATGAGGGGAATGGGAAAATGTAAGCATTGAAGGTATCAGTGGGAAGCTTACACCTTGTATGAAAGTAAGCATGGATGTTATCATTGAGAAGCTTACACCTTGTATAATCATTGGCCATGCTTGAAACACCCTCTTCATCACCACCAAAATCTTAAAGGAAGTCAACCCAAATTCGTCCCACGGCTGAAAAATGGCAATTTTTGCTTGCTTGTTGGTGCTCCATGTGAAGCTTACAATCTGCTCCATGCTTGCCCCCCCATGGTTGTTGTAGAAGGTGAAGCTAACTAACCCTAAACATGCTCCATAGACATCCAAAGTCTCAAAGAAGAAGAGGGAAGAAGCAAAAATGTAGACACAACATTTTCCCCAATTCTGGTGGTCCAATGTTTTTAATAAGTTGGTCCCGACCCAGAAATTTGGTCCCTAAATTCAAAAATTGGCCCAAATCTCACACAAAGTATATGAATATGAAGAGCATGCCCCTAGAGGTGGTTAAATCACATCATTCCCATTGTGGAAGGAGTGTGGCCATCAAGGCATAGAGCCTACCAACAAATGAATCCAAAGTATTCTAGTAGAATGGTCAAGGACTCGGAGATTGACAAACTCATTGAAGCTGGATTCATTTATGATATAGAGCACACGGAATGGCTATCCCTAATACTCATAGTACCTGAGAAAATGGGGAAGATGCGATTTTGTGATAATCTTAATAGTTCAATGCAACCATGGTGAAAGAATATTACCTATTGCCATTTATAGAGCATGTGTGCTGGAAGAACGAGTACCAGGTAAGGAGGCATACAGCTTCCTTCATGGGACACCCTCTGCCGCCACAAAATGGGGCATTTATACATATAGGGAAGGTATGCTTTTCAACCTATCCAATACCAATTGATTGTAGGGCAACCGTACGATTGGGATAAGACAGAATCATGAGGCACTGTCCTCAAGAATTTAAATATGTCGACATCCTTGAGCAAGCCAAGCCCACTTTGGGGGGGGTTGTTGGAGGATATTTCTTTGCAGAGACTGGTACCACCGCCAAGAAAGTTCTACTTGATTGTAGGACAACTGTACAATCCCGAGGCACTCAAGAATTTAAATATGCCGACATCCTTGAGCAAGCCCAATCCGGGGTAGCTAGAGGATATTTTTCCGTACAGACACTACACGCTAAAAAAGTTATACTTGGTAGGCTTGTGGTGGTCCACACTGTTTGGAGAGGTGGCTCAATTTGTAAAAGGCTACGATGAATGTCAGTGATTCGCTGGTATTCATAACCGCTGTGATAAAATGCCCCACCTTGTGTAGTGTGTCTTCAACCATTTGAAAAGGGGGGAATTGACTTTATTAGACTATTAGTCCGGTGGCCCACGGTACTCAAGCATGATTCATCATGGTCTCTACCTCTCACATACTATTGTATCAAGTGGGTAGAGGCCCATGTGACCCAAAAAGGGTGATGCTACACAGGCAACAACCAAATTCCTTTTTTACAAGAATATAGTTACTAGATTTGGATATCCACTTAAACTAGCAATAGGGGAACCCACTTCATCAATAATGTAATCAAGTTCTTGTTGAGCTAACTTATGGTCGTACATTACAAATACTCTTTTAAGAAATCAAGCATGATTAAGCTCAAGGTTGATGAGAAAACGTGGTGCTCAAGAGAGATCAAGTGTGTGGAGGAGAGGGAGTCACAAAATACAAGAAAGCACTCTTGCTTATTAAGTTGCTTATGCATACAACTAGGCTTTTCTCTCATACAAAATGCCTCATGGCCTCACCTTTAAATAGGTGAACAAGTGGCCTCAAGTCCATTCACACTCACACCCTCTTCTACTCAACCTAAGTCTCTTAATAAAGGTGGATCAGAACTATATGAGAACATGATTAAGCATATCGCGATTAAGATAATACACAGAATAAGATTAAGCCAATACCAAGATAATGACAACAATTAAGAAGTACACCATCATAGCCGCATTCCATTGGAGTTGACGCAGGTACATCCTTTTATAGCTCTCATAGAGCTCCCTACTCACAAGATACATATGTGCACCCTTGTGCCACGTGCCTCCTTGGACTTTCCATGTGCTACCGTTTTGACCTTTGACTTCACCTTTTATGAATGATCATAGAAATCAACCTTTGCCAATGTTCCCTAAGTCTATTACTTTTATAATATGCATGATTCTCCCCTTGCTCTTCTACCCATGTTTCACCCTGACACGTTGCATTTCTCGTCTGCTAAATTAAGCTCATCTAAGTCAATGTCTAAATTGTCTTCTATCTCAAGGGTGGTGCACAACGTGCGTCCAACATCAAAGTTCTCGTCTACTACATCATCACAATTGTACATCCATCTGGGCATATCTTCTTCATACTCTTCGCTTTCAATGTCTCGCAAGATCTTTTCATTGCAATACATGTAAACAAGTTTATCTGCTCGATCTGCAAGAAGTCGATTGCGAATAGTACTGTGAATATATTTGTACATGCTCTAGTTTCTTTCTGAGCCTGAGTTTGAAGAGCACTGACTTAGAACCTTCATCGCAAGGTTGCGCAATAAAGCATAATGCTCACCACCATTCATCATCCACCACTTCCATGTAGGTTGCTCTTTAGCCATTTGTTGAACAAGGGAGTTGGAAAATAAACCCTCTTTTAATCAAAATGAGGTCATCTCCTTTATGCACTTTACACGATCATCAACATTATTATAGAAAGTGTTTACCACTTTATAAAAATCTTGCACCACCTCAATGTTGGACATCAAATCCATATTCCAATATTAAGGATCTAACATGTAAGCAGCACTGTGTAGTGATGAATGTGCTCCAATCCATCTAGCATGAAAGTACTTCAATAGGACTTTTCTTTGTCTACTGGAGAATGGTACACGCCATTGCTTTTCCACCACTGAATGCTTGCACCTCCCCTCAGTGTGATGAAAGTCTTAACACCTAGCTCTGATCTGGCCTCCTACTACACTCACTCCATACTCATATGGTTGGCGTGGTCCGTCTAGGTTGCTCTATGAGCTACAATGTTGGCTTGGTCTTGACATTTTACACATCGGGAGAGTGGGGTTATAACTAGATGTAAGGAGCCATGCTCCTCATATTATCTAGAAAAGATGCTCGGTGTTGCCTCCATCCTGGGAGGCCTCATCACATTGTCTTCCTTCTTTGTCATTACATTGGCTTCTTTGGCTCCCTTTTTATGCCAGCAATCCTTTTCTATGTGATGGATTTTGCCACTATGATGGTAGGCCTTTGTCCTTGCTCCTTCTCTAGTCCTTGATCCTAGTCCTCGAGAAGAGTGCTTTCTCCTCACTTGATATAGCTTGGGTTGTCCTCCCCCGAGTCCGCTTCTCCTCTTCTGCGAGTGTTGTTTCCACTCCTACAATGGTCGGATTTGGGAGGTTCTTCCACATAGCCACTAAGGGTTCATACTCCTCAAGTGTCATGCTTTTTAACAGTATCGATATGGCATCCTCTTCCTATGCTGGTGCCCCAATGCCAATCAATTATTGTTGTGTCATGCTCTTCATTTTGTGAAGGTGTGCTGAAAGTGATTCACTATCTTTAATGTCCAAGCCAAAGAATTTTATTTTTAAGCTTATTTTTAAATTCTTTTATTTTGCCCCAAAAAATTTATCTAGCTCATCCCAACCACCCTTCGATGTATCTTACGATGCAATATGATGAAAAAATCCATTTCTCAATCCTAATGCAATGATGGCTAATCCGTTTTTCATTCTGGCTTAACCATCTGTTCTTTTCATCCCCTTCATCCTCCGGACATTTTCCCCTTCCATTTACAATGCTCCATAGCCTGCACTAACATAGATTTGATTTTAACTTGCCATGTATGAAAGGATTTCCCTTTAAACTTCTCAAGCACAAATGAAGTAGTCATTTTAGGGCTGAGAAGGTCTTAACACTCGAGTACTACTTAAGGTCAGTATCTAATCTCAACAGAAGAGAGTTTTTAATGCAAGTGATGACTTCTTGACACTAAACCCAGTTCCCATTTTCTAATCTACCTTCAATTAATCCCAATCGCATATATTAATGATAAGATTAATGTCGAAAAGAATTGTGGATTAGCAAGCCGCGTGAGCTTGGAGACCTCAATCGAGCTTGTAGGAGCAGTTCTTTATGGGGATTTTTACCTATATTAGATGACTTTTATGAGGGGAATGGGAAAATGTAAGCATTGAAGGTATCATTGGGAAGCTTACACCTTGTATGAAAGTAAGCATGGACGGTATCATTGAGAAGCTTACACCTTGTATAATCATTGGCCGTGCTTGAAACACCCTCTTCATCACCACCGAAATCTTAAAGGAAGTCGACCCAAATTCGTCCCACGGCTGAAAAATGGCAATTTTTGCTTGCTTGTTGGTGCTCCATGTGAAGCTTACAATCTGCTCCATGCTTGCCCCATGGTTGTTGTAGAAGGTGAAGCTAACTAACCCTAAAATGCTCCATAGCCATGCAAAGTCTCAAAGAAGAAGAGCGAAGAAGCAAAAAATGTAGACACAACATTTCCCCCAATTCTGGTGGTCCAATGTTTTTAATAAGTTGGTCGCGACCCAGAAATTTGGTCCCTAAATTCAAAAGTTGTCCCAAATCTCACACAAAAACCTCTGAAACATGGCTAAATGAAGATGAATCTTGTATTTTCATCGTCTTCCCCATCAATATCGAGAAAATACAAGAAGAAAGTATGCAAGAAATCAAGAAAATAGCAAAATCACACATAAGAGTCCATTCTCTTGCAAATCTATTACCAGCAAAATTCCCACGATCGAGATCAGAGCTCTGAGACCAATTGAAATCGGCACCCGACTAACGTTAAAGAGGTCAACCTGGCAGGACCTGATGAGGATCCCAAACCTGTATACATTGGGAAGGGTAGGCCTATCTCTTGAAGAAGAGAAAGACCTCATTGACGTAGCTACTCACAGAATTCCATAGTTGCTTTGCTTGGAAATATATGAATATGAAGAGCATGCCCCTAGAGGTGGTTAAATCACATCACTCCCATTGTGGAAGGAGTGTGGCCATCAAGGCATAGAGCCTACCAAATGAATCCAAAGTATTCTAGTAGAATGGTCAAGGACTCGGAGATTGACAAACTCATTGAAGCTGGATTCATTTATGATATAGAGCACACGGAATGGCTATCCCTAATAGTCATAGTACCTGAAAAAATCAGGAAGATGCGATTTTGTGATAATCTTAAAAGTTCAATGCAACCATGGTGAAAGAACATTACCTATTGCCATTTATAGAGCATGTGTGCTGGAAGAACGAGTAGCAGGTAAGGAGGCATACAGCTTCCTTCATGGGATCTCCGGTTATACCCTCTGCCACAAAATGGGGCACTTATACATATAGGGCAGGTATGCTTTTCAACCTATCCAATACCAATTGATTGTAGGGCAACCGTACGATTGGGATAAGACAGAATCATGAGGCACTGTCCTCAAGAATTTAAATATGTCGACATCCTTGAGCAAGCCAAGCCCACTTTGGGGGGGGTTGTTGGAGGATATTTCTCTGTAGAGACTGGTACCACCGCTAAGAAAGTTCTACTTGACTGTAGGACAACTGTACAATCACGAGGCACTCAAGAATTTAAATATGCCGACATCCTTGAGCAAGCCCAATCCGGGGTAGCTAGAGGATATTTCTCCGCAGCAGCAGCAGACACTACACGCTAAAAAAGTTATACTTGGTAGGCTTGTGGTGGTCCACACTGTTTGGAGAGGCGAATGAATTTGTAAAAGGCTACGATGAATGTCAATGATTCACTGGTATTCATAACCGCCGTGATAAAATGCCCCACCTTGTGTAGTGTCTCTTCAACCATTTGAAAAGGGGGGAATTGACTTTATTAGACTATTAGTCTGGTGGCCCACGGTACTCAAGCATGATTCATCATGGTCTCTACCTCTCACATACTGTTGTATCAAGCAGGTAGAGGCCCATGTGACCCAAAAGGGTGATGCTACATAGGCAACAACCAAATTCTTTTTTTACGAGAATATAGTTACTAGATTTGGATATCCACTTAAACTAGTAGGCGATAGGGGAACCCACTTCATCAATAATGTAATCAAGTTCTTGTTGAGTGAACTTATGGTCGCACATTACAAATACTCTGTTAAGAAATCAAGCATGATTAAGCTCAAGGTGGATCAGAACTATATGAGAACATGATTAAGCATATCGCGAGTAAGATAATACACAGAATAAGATTAAGCGAGTACCAAGATAATGACAACAATTAAAAAGTACACCATCATAGCCGTATTCCATTGGAGTTGACCCAGGTACATCCTTTTATAGCTCTCATGGAGCTCCCTACTCACAAGATAAATATGTGCACCCTTGTGCCACGTGCCTCCTTGGACTTTCCATGTGCTACCGTTTTGACCTTTGACTTCACCTTTTATGAATGATCATAGAAATCAACCTTTGCCAATGTTCCCTAAGTCTATTCCTTTTATAATATGCATGATTCTCCCCTTGCTCTTCTACCCATGTTTCACCTTGACACATTGCATTTCTCAACACCTCCCCTCAGTGTGATGAGAGTCTTAACACCTAGCTTTGATCTGGCCTCCTACTACACTCAATCCATACTCATATGGTTGGCGCGGTCTGTCTAGGTTGCTCTATGAGCTACAATGTTGGCTTGGTCTTGACATTTTACACATCGGGAGAGTGGGGTTATAACTAGGTGTGTAAGGAGCCATGCTCCTCATATCATCTAGAAAAGATGGTCGGTGTTGCCTCCATCCTGGGAGGCCTCATCACATTGTCTTCCTTCTTCGTCATTACATTGGCTTCTTTGGCTCCCTTTTTATGCCAGCAATCCTTTTCTATGTGATGGATTTTGCCACTATGATGGTAGGCCTTTGTCCTTGCTCCTTCTCTAGTCCTTGATCCTAGTCCTCTCGAGAAGAGTGCTTTCTCCTCACTTGATATAGCTTGGGTTGTCCTCCCCCGAGTCCGCTTCTCCTCTTCTGCGAGTGTTGCTTCCACTCCTACAATGGTCGGATTTGGGAGGTTCTTCCACATAGCCACTAAGGGCTCACACTCCTCAAGTGTCATGCTTTTTAATAGTATGGATATGGCATCCTCTTCCTATGCTGGTGCCCCAATGCCAACCAACTATTGTTGTGTCATGCTCTTCATTTTGTGAAGGTGTGCTGAAAGTGATTCACTGTCTTTAATGTCCAAGCCAAAGAATTATATTTTTAAGCTTATTTTTGAATTCTTTAATTTGCCCCAAAAAATTTATCTAGCTCATCCCAACCACCCTTCAATGTATCTTACGATGCAATATGATGAAAAAATCCATTTCCCAATCCTAATGCAATGATGGCTAATCTGTTTTTCATTCTAGCTTAACCATCTGTTCTTTTCATCCCCTTCATCCTCTGGACATTTTCCCCTTCCGTTCACAATGCTTGTGGGATCCCCCTGTTCCCACCGAGCAACAGATTCGGGGTACTAGCAGCGGAAGTAGCACTTCTCGCGCGGGACAGGGGTCCCACATTCGGGGCCTCGCCCACGGATATCCGAACAAGAGACTAATCCGACGGTTGTTTCAAAACCGAACCTGGAAAAACTTCCTTTACCCAGAAAACACGGGCGATTCCACCAAAAAAAAAACTTTTTACTCTAACGTAGTCAAGATTATTTTTGATCAAGCTGATCCAATTGCATCTTCAAGATACTTGATCAGATCAAGGAAGAAACTTGCACTTGGATCATTGGGATCAACGCTTTTTTCCCCATTCAAGAGGCACAGTTATTAATTCCTATCCATAAAACAATTACAGTCCGGGATTTACTTTATCTATCGTAATAACAAAAGTTGAGTCTCGATTTACGGATCCATCAGTCCAGCCTAACCCTATCCAATCCCATGGGTTAGCCAACCGCCCAACCACTGTAGTGATGAGATCCAATTTAGAATTTGATTTTTGTCCCGGGTACCAGGGAAAAGAGTTCCCAGGCCCCCTAGCCGGATGTTCATGCAAAAATAAAACTAGTCACACCACTCACACACCCAATATGAAATTGCCTTTTTCATAGATTCAACCAGTTTTAAAACAATCCTTTAATAAAACCATAGTATCACTGATCACCATCTTCCAAGTTATCCGGTTGATTCTTAATTTCCCATCATTCCTTCATCAGAGTATCTATGGTATCATTGGCAACTAGAACGCTCACACCTGTCCACTCAGGGGCCGTTTCAATAGTTCCTAGCCCATAATACTCGGCAATATAATCACTTATCAAGATGGACTCTCGTTGAAGATCAGTAAGATCAACCAACAGATCCATATAAAGAGCCATGGACTCATCCATTGAAGACCAGCAAGGTCAATCAACCAGATCCATGCCCGGTTTCAGAAAACAACTCTTACTCCTTGTTCCAATATCTTCCTCGACGCACGCGTGGGTATCTTGGGTGACCCAGAGCGGCCCGAGCACCGTATGGTCAGCACCCTCTAGGATCCTTCGTAGATGACCTAGTGCTTCACTCATAGGCCGCTTCCTTGGCCCCTCATCCACCATACCGGAAGCTCACCATTTTAATCGCACCGAGGCTGGTCAAGACCTCGGCCGACCTTGCTACGCGAGACATCCTCCATTGACTCTCCGTCAGCAGTTGCAACTTTATCAGTTAGGTCTCCACGACCTTAATCACAAGATGGTCAAAATGCTTTCCCAGCATTCTTGACATAAAACAGTCATTTACAAACAGCATTTACAAACAGTCACAAAATACGGTTTCTATATTAACTCTCATTCCACATTATCCCTCATCAATCCACATTGCTTATTCCACATTCCAGTTATATGTGTACTCGTCCCATCACATCATTTTCGATCTTATCATTTCAGATTCTTTCACATCACATATCATATATTCACATCCATACATATATCCACATCCACATCCATACATCCACATCTACATCCATGCATCTATTTTCACATCCACATCTACATGCACATTCATGCATCCTCATCCATACATCCACATCTACATGCACATTCACATCCATACATCCACATCTATATACTTACATTCACATCTACATGCATACATCCACATCCCATCCATGCATCTACATCGACATCCTTATTTACATCCATACATCCACATTCACACTCACATCTACATGCATACATCCATACATACACATCCACATTTACATCCATATTCTCACCCTATCACAACCCATATACATCTTATCCCATCACATACACTTCTTACCTCATCCCATACACATCCTATCACTTCTTAACTCATCTTATCACATCCTAACTCATCTCTTATGCATACCTCTATGCATGAATTTCAATTATGCTAAAAGTAACTCTTTTATAATAAAATATTCATCTCTTATGCATACCTCTATATGCATGAATTTCAATTATGCTAAAAGTAACTCTTTTATAATAAAATATTTATCTCTTATGCATACCTCTATGCATGAATTTCAATTATGCTAAAAGTAACTCTTTTATAATAAAATATTCATCTCTTATGCATACCTCTATGCATGAAAATCAATTATGCTAAAGGGTAGGCCTATCTCTTGAAGAAGAAAAAGACCTCATTGACGTAGCTACTCACAGAATTCCACGGTTGCTTTGCTTGGAAATATATGAATATGAAGAGCATGCCCCTAGAGGTGGTTAAATCACACCATTCCCATTGTGGAAGGAGTGTGGCCCCATCAAGGCATAGAGCCTACCAAATGAATCCAAAGCATTCTAGTAGAATGGTCAAGGACTCCGAGATTGACAAACTCATTGAAGCTAGATTCATTTATGATATAGAGCACACGGAATGGCTATCCCTAATAGTCATAGTACCTGAGAAAATCAAGAAGATGCAATTTTGTGATAATCTTAAAAGTTCAATGTAACCATGGTGAAAGAACATTACCTATTGCCATTTATGTAAGATTCCTCCCCAGCCTCTCAAAATGTCCAGCATATTTCCCTGTAATCAATCCCTCTTCAGAAATATAAAAGACTTGTTTCTAACTGTTTTAACCTACAGAGAGAGAAAATATTCTAGAGAGAGAATATTCACATTTTTAATATTTTTGGATAGAAAATTATCTCATCTTATTAAAATAAGTTTCCCTGAAACAGAAATTCAAAAAGAACTTTCCAATGTGCAATTGGAATTAATTGGAAATGGGTATAAAGGACCTTAGCCTAAGGGTCTAGATTTTCAGAAATTTTTGGATTATGGTCTAATTAAGGTTCCTATGGGCCAATAGCATCAATCCATGTGTAGGGAGGAGATAAATCCAATTTGTAAAAGAAGATACCCAAAAATGAGTAAATGCTCACATAAGATGAAGAGTTGAAAATGTACAAGGTTTATTAGTAAAAAACTATGAGCAATATTAAAAATATGAGATATTTTGGGTATAATGATTCCATTTTGACACATATGTAAGGAAGGGGAGTTCTTTAAAGGAGGTGCATATTTTACATAAGATGAAGAGTTGAAAATGTACAAGGTTTATTAGTAAAAAACTGTGAGCAATATTAAAAATATGAGATATTTTGGATATAATGATTCCATTTTGACACATATGTAAGGAAGGAGAGTTCTTTAAAGGAGGTGCATATTTCACATAAGATGAAGAGTTGAAAATGTACAAGGTTAATTAGTAAAAAACTAAGAGCAATATTAAAAATATGAGATATTTTGGGTATAATGATTCCATTTTGACACATATGTAAGGAAGGGGAGTTCTTTAAAGGAGGTGCATATTTCACATGCTTGAATGAGTTTTAAACTCATAAAAATTGAGATATTCCATCTCTCCTCTCTCCTAATTCAAGTCTAGTTACAAAAAGTTAGGTCAACTGACCTAAAAATGGTCAAAAATTGACCAAACTGAGTTGGAAAATTCTAGAATCAGTTTGTTTGGTTAGGAGCTCACTTTTTCCTATAAATAAAGGCCTTCCCCTTTGTTGAAACTCAACAATGTTTAATGTATTGTTACTCTACTTCACCTAAGCCAAGAACTGTGAATTCATTAATAATTCACTAGTTTTTTGACACTTCCTTCTTTCTTCAATCCCCATTGGTGGCTCCATCAACATACTAAACCAATTGATTGGTTGGGGGCCTCTACCATGAACAAAGAATCAAGCAATTTGTAAGGTAATTAGTGAATATTGATCTTTTCTATAATTTCTCAATGTTTCTCTCTTCTCAACCCCTCTCAAGCTTGAGAAGCTTAATTGGTATGGTTTTTAAATGCTATTGAAGTTAATTGATGAATAGTAGTGAAGAGTTACATAATTTGATGAATGCTATTGAAGTTAATTGATTAATGATAGTAAAGAATTACATAAATTTCCATTTATGTTTAAATTCTAATGGTTTTTATGTAATTTCTCTCTCTCACTCAAGAAATGGTCATACTCATGACGCATTCTCAATCCAAATGAAGCTTTTCATAAAGCTTTTCCTTAATCCAAGATTAATCTATGCTTGAGACCAAATTAATGGTTTTTTTTCTATGCTTTTAGTTGATGTATTTCATGATTATTTTTTATTCAATCCATTATGGGTTAATGATCCAATTAGGGATCATTCTAATCATTCCCTTAAAGATAAGCTTTATCTTTTAAAATAATTGAGATTTATCAGTCATAGCAGTGAAGCTATGGCAAAATTTTAAAAAAATTTACACATAAAATAATTTCATTCAAAGCATGAAAAGAGGACTTCCTACCATATTCTAGGAATTATCATCCTAGATTAATTAAAAGAATTTCATTGTAATCATGGAAAAATTTAATTTTATATTATGCATAAAGGATAAATTTTTATATCAAAAGTGTTACTTTTATCAATTTTTATTTTCATGCATACAAGTATGCATAAAGGATAACTTTTTATATCAAAAGTGTTATTTTTATCATTTTTATTTTCATGCATAGAAGTATGCATAAAGGATAAATTTTTATATCAAAAGTGTTACTTTTATCATTTTTATTTTCATGCATACAAGTATGCATAAAGGATAAATCTTTATATCAAAAGTGTTACTTTTATCAATTTTTATTTTCATGCATAGAACTATGCATAAAGGATAAATTTTTATATCAAAAGTGTTATTTTTATCATTTTTATTTTCATGCATAGAAGTATGCATAAAGGATAAATTTTTATATCAAAAGTGTTACTTTTATCATTTTTATTTTCATGCATAGAAGTATGCATAAAGAATAAATATTTATATCAAAAGTGTTATTTTTATCATTTTTATTTTCATGCATAGAAGTATGCATAAAGGATAAATTTTTATATCAAAAGTGTTACTTTTATCAAATTTTATTTTCGTGCATAGAAGTATGCATAAAGGATAAATTTTTATATCAAAAGTGTTATTTTTATCATTTTTATTTTCATGCATAGAAGTATGCATGAAGGATAAATTTTTATATCAAAAGTATTACTTTTATCATTTTTTATTTTCATGCATAGAAGTATGCATAAAGGACAAGTTTTTATATCAAAAGTCTTATTTTTATCATTTTTATTTTCATGCATAGAAGTATGCATAAAGGATAAAATTTTATATCAAAAGTGTTACTTTTATCATTTTTATTTTCATGCATAGAAGTATGCATAAAGGATAAAATTTTATATCAAAAGTGTTACTTTTATCATTTTTATTTTCATGCATAGAAGTATGCATAAAGGATAAAATTTTATATCAAAAGTGTTACTTTTATCATTTTTATTTTCATGCATAGAAGTATGCATAAAGGATAAATTTTTATATCAAAAGTGTTACTTTTATCATTTTTATTTCATGCATAGAAGTATGCATAATGGATAAATTTTTATATCAAAAGTGTTACTTTTATCATATTTGAATTTCATGCATAAAGGTATGCATAAAAGTTGATTATTTTATTATAAAAGTGTGACTTTTATTATAATTGAATTTCATGCATAAAGGTATGCATAAAAGCTTATTATTTTATTATAAAAGTGTGACTTTTATTATAATTGAATTTCATGCATAAAGGTATGCATAAAAGCTTATTATTTTATTATAAAAGTGTGACTTTTATCATATTTGAATTTCATGCATAAAGGTATGCATAAAAGTTGATTATTTTATTATAAAAGTGTGTCTTTTATTATATTGAATTTCATGCATAGAGGTATACATAAAAGTTGATTATTTTATTATAAAAGTGTGACTTTTATCATAATTGAATTTCATGCATAGAGGTATGCATAAAAGTTGATTATTTTATTGTAAGAGTGTTAAAAGTTGATTATTTTATTGTAAGAGTGTTACTTTTATCATATTGGATTTCATGCATAGAGGTATGCATAAAAGATATTCTTTTTATACTAAAAGTGTGATTTTCATCATAAATGGATTTTATGCATAACTTAGATGCATAAGAGAAATTCTTTTATTCTAAAAGTGTAATTCCTACCAAATTGAATTTATGCATAAGAAGATGCATAAAAGTTTGATTTTTAATTCAAAGTGTCATTCTTATCTAAATTGAATTTATGCATAGGAAGATGCATAAAAGAATAAGATTTCAATTCAAAAGCGTTATTCTCATCCAAATTGAATTTATGCATAGGAAAATGCATAAAAGATGGATTTTTAATTCAAAAATGTCAATTCTCATCCAAATTGAATTTATGCATAGGAAGATGCATAAAAGATTGAATTTTAATTCAAAAGTGTGTTTTTCGTTTAAAATGAAATTATGCATAGGAAGATGCATAAAAGATTGATTTTTAATTCGAAAGTGTTAGTCTCCTTAAATGGAATTTATGCATAAATAAAAATGTAGAGAAATCTTATATCAAATATAAGAATTCTCTTGTATTCTATAAAAAGATATGAAATGTGATGAGAGGTGATAAGAGGTGTATGAGATGTGATAATATGTGATAAGATGTGTATGGGAAGTGATAAGATGTGATAAGAGGTGTATGAGATGTGATAAGATGTGTATGAGATGTGATAGGATATGATAAGATGTATATGGAATGTGTAGGGCGAGAATGGATGTAATATGGATGTATGGATGCAGATACGGATATGTATGTATGAATGTGAATGTGGATGTGGATGTGTATGTGGATGTGGATGTGGATGTGGATGTGGATGTGTATGTATGGATGTGGATGTGGATGTATGGATATGAATGTAGATGTGGATGTGGATGTATGGATGTAGATACGGATGTGGATGTATGTATGTGGAAGTGGATGTATGAATGAGGATGTGAAAATAGATGTATGCCTGGATGTGTATGTAGAATAATGAATGTGAATGTGTATGGGAAATAATGTGTCGTCGATATGAGTGAATGGATGATGATGAATATATATGAATGGGATGTGGAATAAGTAATGTGGACTAAGGAGGATAAAATGGAAAAGACGAGAGTTCGATATAGAAACTATATTTTGTGAACTGTTTGTAAATGAATGTTTTATGTCAAGAATGCTGGGGATGCATTTTGACCTTCTTGTGGATTAAGGTCAAGGAGACCTAACTGATAAAGTTGCAAAACTGCTGATGGAGAGTCAATGGAGGACGTCTCGCATAGCAAGGTCGGCCGAGGTCTTGACCAGCCTCGGTTTGATTTAAATGGTGAGCTTCTGGTACGGTGGATTAGGGACCAAGGAAGCGGCCTATGAGTGAAGCGCTAGGTCACCTGCGAAGGATCCTAGAGGGTGCTGACCATATGGTGCTCGGGCTCTGGGTCGTCGAAGATACCCACACGTGCATCGTGGAAGATATTGGAACAAGGAGTAAGAGTTGTTTTCTGAAATCGGGCATGGATCTGGTTGATTGACCTTGCTGGTTCTCACAACGGATGAGTCCATGGCTCTTTTATATGGATCTGTGGGTTGATCTTGCTGATCTTCCACAGAGATTCCATTCTATTATATGAATATATTGCCAGTTATTACTATGAGCTAGGAACTATGGAAAAGGCCCCTGAGTGAACAGGTGGTGAGCGTTCTGGTTGCCAATGATGCCATAAGTATACCGATGAATGAATGACTAGAAATAAGGATTCAACCAGAGACTTTGAGGATTGTCATCAGTTACATAATGGTTTCATTAAAGGATTGTTTTAAAGTTAGTTGATGCTAAGAAAAAGGTAATTTCATATTGGGTGTGTAAGTGGTGTGACTAGTTTTATGTTTGCATAAACTCCGGCTAGGGGGCCTTGGAACTCTTTTCCTTGGTACCCGGGACAAAACCTAACCAAATTCTTAATTGGATCCCATCACTACAGTGGTTGGGCGGTTGGCTAACCCATGGGACTGGGATGGGGTTAGGCTGGATTGATGGATCCGTAAATCGAGACCCAATTTCTGTTATTAAGATAGATAAAGTAAATCCCAGATAGTAATTGTTCTATGGATAGGAATCAACGGCTGTGCCTCTTGGTGGGGAAAAAAGCGTTGATCCCAATGATCCAAGTGCAAGTTTCTTCCTTGATCCGACCGAGTATATTTATAGGTGCAGTCAGATCAGCATGATCAGTAATGATCTTGACTACGTTAGAGTAAAAAGTTATCCTGGTGGAATCGCCCGTGCTTTCCGGGAAAGGGAAGTTTTTTCGGGTTCGGTTTTGGAAAAACCGACGGATTAGTCTCTTGTCCGGATATCCGTGGGGACGAGGCCCCGAGTGTGCCCCGTGCATGAAGTGCTACTTCCGCTGCTAGTACCCCGAATCCGTCGCATGGTGGGGACAGGGATCTCACAGTTAGTATCAGAGCAAAATTGAAAGCTAATAAAGATAATTAAATTCTTATCTGAAATTAGTAATAAGAATTTAGAAACAACATTTTTATAATGTATTGTCATTCCGTAAACTTCTTTAATGAAGAAATTTTAATCAAAGAAATTGTTTTTATAGATGGAAGCTCCCCATTTATCTGGTATTCCTGACCTCACCCAGTCTCAAGATATGATTGCATTTGCCTTCGAACATCTCATCTTTTCCGCTTCAACACGAACAAGCCAAGCAAGGCTCACATGCCATTTCAAGGAATTATATTTTCCTAACCTAGTGGAGAGACAACAGTATAAGTGGTTTGTAGGGCTATATATCCACGCCTCTTACAAAACCGGCATGCAATGCTGAGCCAGAACCTCTCATTGGCCATGATTTTGATAAAGTTGAAAATGACGCATGGTGTCATTCTATATCATTCAACGCCTCAAAATTTCAGACTTGCTTGCCAAGTTTATAGACTCTTTAGTCGATTTATCCCTAATAAGGAGAAAATAATAGCTTCCTTCGCAATTAGAGAAATTATGTAACAGGGCATGACTATGGCCCAGTACCGTCGTCTTATGCGTCTCTCGAGGAGATTTTGAATTTTGGAGCCGAGCCACTCTATGTACTTATTGCAATTTGTATATAAATATACAAATGTTTTTTTTATTTAAGTGATTGTTTACGGACGATCGAATAAAGAAAAATCTATTTATCAGACTTATGTCATAGATCTCCAATAAGATCAACTGAGGAGCCAATTATGTCAAAAGTTATCAAGATGCACAAAAAGGTTGTAATTGTGTGATATAATTCATACAAATTGTTAATTCAAATTGAAATTTGTAAATTAGTAATTGGGTCTTCAATTGGAAGTACCGCAATTGTATGGAACCCTGACTTGCTTGAGGCCTAGACATGATGGTATTTACCTTATAGTTTCGAGTATCATGACTATCTGTATATACCGAGGGTATAACTGCAGCTCTTTACCGATAGTATATACGAGTAAATCCAAGACTTGAAATTATAAGCATTAATGCTATCCAGATGATGAATTCGAATGTGGTTGATATGATTTTTTAATTCTGTTTGAGAACTGATGAGTTGATTTGGATTCGGATTGAAAAATGATGATCCCTGATAATGGATTGAAATGTAATAAACTGAGCGAAACCACAATGTGGATGATTGGGGACGAGTCCCTGTGATGATATTCATAACTATAATGATGATAATGAATTCAGCAAATCACTATGAGATTAGTGGATTGTGTTGTCAAATTGCTACTGTTAACACTTGACCGGTAGATCAAGTTAAGGGATGATAAATTGAGAACTTACTTAACTGAAATTCTCGTGGAGGAATGTTCAGAAGGAAATTTTTCGGTCTAATGGACATTATCGTATGAATGATATGATCCAAATGAATTATTATTTAATGATGAGTTCTATATAAGGAATATTTATCCCAATATTCTGTTGGGTTGACCAGAATATAAGGAACCCAAAATAGATTGGATCTTAAGAAAAAGAGTTGTCCTCTACCTTGCGAGATGAGGACATCTCGCACCTTTTTAAGTGGGGTAGAAGTTTGTAAGATTCCTCCCCCCAAACTTCGAGGTATACAGGAGTAAGAATCTCCTTTTCTGATCTTATAATTATTCCCTCTCTAAATAAAAGAAAGATTCTGTTTAAAAAGGGAAGACACTTTACCCAGAATACCTTCTCAGGAGCCCACCTGTTTTAAAGATTCAGAACGATGAGTTCAGAAGTGAGAACTAGTGTTTTGGATGCCAAGGTTTTGACCATCAGTTAAAAGATTGCCCGACTCCTACCATGAAAAGGGCACAGGCAAGTCTAGAACCCAAATTCAGAGACCAATTCCTTCATACCAATCTAATCAGGGTCCGTCTCGGACAAGATTGCTTAACTCCATTAACTAGGTCCGACCCATTGATTAGGGTCGAGATGACCAGTCAAATGCTTGGCGACTTAGAGCAACAGATGCAGGCAATTCATAAAGATATAAATGCTACCCAGGATCGACAGAGACAATATATAGATAAGAAGAGGACAGTCAGAGAATTCAAAGAAGCAGTTATAGTCTTCATTTGAATACTGACCAAAAGAATTTCTTTATCTCTAGGGGAGTATAAGTAGTTATCCCCCAGATATTGTGGACCAAAGAAAGTAAGTGACTTAGCCTACGAACTTCTTTTATCTCCTCATCTCAAAGTTCTTAATACCTTCTATAGAAAAATGTGCCAAACCCAAATCATGGAAAGACGGTAAAACTTCAGTGGCAAGATACCATTGGCTTCTAAGTTACGCTAATATAAGTCGTAACTTTTACGTGTCGCTCACAGTAATCTTACTTCCATCGATCCCCCTTCTTCTTAATCTCCTTCATGGCTTGGCAACAGGAATTAGTTTTATCCATGATGATTTCTCACCTTCAAGACGCAAGCGAGTCTGTGAAGAAGGATTTTATAGAACAGTATGAGCGCTCACTTTTTTCCTCACTTGGGAACTTCTGTAGCTCAGACCAAATGGCGGACCTATCAAGACATAACTAGGGTAACACCCTGGGGTCAGTAGCACCTTCGTAACAATGTCCGCTTGGCCATGTTTATTGAAGCCTTGGGTTTGGGTTCCCGATACTACTGCGTCATGAGATCAAGACATCTTGGGTTTTCTGAGCGGGTCTTCTTACTGGCGTGTTTTCTTCCTCATCAGAAGATATGCCTTCACCCCATACCACTGAGATAGGGGCGGCAATAACCAACAAAATTATTCCCATAGATGAGTTACCTTATACATGCGCAGCTTGTGAGTGCTGCTTTTGTGATCATATGATGGACGGGCTTATGGAAGTGTAAAGAGTTCTTCTATCTTTACTGTATATGTTCCAAAAATGAATAAAGTTTAAATCTTGTTCTTGTCTTGACCCTTACTCTCTTGAGATTTTTCTAATTGGTGGTTAATCTAATTAAATTTTTCTCTAAGTCTCATGTTCGTGCATCTTGCGAAATTATCCCAAGTTTGCGAGATGAGGACATCTCGCGTTTTTCAAGTGGGAGAGAATGTAAGATTCCTCCCCAGCCTCTCAAAATATCCACCATATTTCCCTGTAATCAATCCCTCTTCAGAAATATAAAAGACTTGTTTCTAACTGTTTTAACCTAGAGAGAGAAAATATTCTAGAGAGAGAATATTCAGATTTTTAATATTTTTGGATAGAAAATTATCTCATCTTATTAAAATAAGTTCCCCTGAAACAGAAATTCAAAAAGAACTTTCCAAAGTGCAATTGGAATTAATTGGAAATGGGTATAAAGGACCTTAGCCTAAGGGTCTAGATTTTTCAAAAAATTTTGGATTATGGTCCAATTAAGGTTCCTATGGGCCAATAGCATCAATCCATGTGTAGGGAGGAGATAAATCCAATTTGTAAAAGAAGATACCCAAAAATGAGTAAATGCTCACATAAGATGAAGAGTTGAAAATGTACAAGGTTTATTAGTAAAAAACTATGAGCAATATTAAAAATATGAGATATTTTGGGTAAAATGATTCCATTTTGACACATATGTAAGGAAGATGAGTTCTTTAAAGGAGGTGCATATTTCACATAAGATGAAGAGTTGAAAATGTACAAGGTTTATTAGTAAAAAACTGTGAGCAATATTAAAAATATGAGATATTTTGGGTATAATGATTCCATTTTGACACATATGTAAGAAAGGAGAGTTCTTTACAGGAGGTGCATATTTCACATAAGATGAAGAGTTGAAAATGTACAAGATTTATTAGTAAAAAACTATGAGCAATATTAAAAATATGAGATATTTTGGGTATAATGATTCCATTTTGACACATATGTAGTAAGGAAGGGGAGTTCTTTAAAGGAGGTGCATATTTCACATGCTTGAATGAGTTTTAAACTCATAAAAATTGAGATATTTCATCTCTCCTCTCTCCTAATTCAAGTCTAGTTACAAAAAGTTAGGTCAACTGACCTAAAAATAGTCGAAAATTGACCAAACTGAGTTGGAAAATTCTAGAATCAGTTTGTTTGGTTAGGAGCTCACTTTTTCCTATAAATAAAGGCCTTCCCCTTTGTTGAAACTCAACAATGTTTAATGCATTGTTACTCTACTTCACCTAAGCCAAGAACTGTGAATTCATTAATAATTCACTAGTTTTTTGACACTTCCTTCTTTCTTCAATCCCCATTGGTGGCTCCATCAACATACTAAACCAATTGATTGGTTGGGGGCCTCTACCGTGAACAAAGAATCAAGCAATTTGTAAGGTAATTAGTGAACATTGATCTTTTCTATAATTTCTCAATGTTTCTCTCTTCTCAACCCCTCTCAAGCTTGAGAAGCTTAATTGGTATGGTTTTTAAATGCTATTGAAGTTAATTGATGAATAGTAGTGAAGAGTTACATAATTTGATGAATGCTATTGAAGTTAATTGATTAATGATAGTAAAGAATTACATAAATTTCTATTTATGTTTAAATTCTAATGGTTTTTATGTAATTTCTCTCTCACACTCAAGAAATGGTCATACTCATGACCCATTCTCAATCCAAATGAAGCTTTTCATAAAGCTTTTCCTTAATCCAAGATTAATCTATGCTTGAGACCAAATTAATGGTTTTTTTTCTATGCTTTTAGTTGATGTATTTCATGATTATTTTTTATTCAATCCATTATGGGTTAATGATCCAATTAGGGATCATTCTAATCATTCCCTTAAAGATAAGCTTTATCTTTTAAAATAATTGAGATTTATCAGTCATAGCAGCGGAGCTATGGCAAAATTTTAAAAAAATTTACACATAAAATAATTTCATTCAAAGCATGAAAAGAGGACTTCCTACCATATTCTAGGAATTATCATCCTAGATTAATTAAAAGAATTTCATTGTAATCATGAGAAAATTGAATTTTTATATTATGCATAAAGGATAAATTTTTATATCAAAAGTATTACTTTTATCAATTTTTATTTTCATGCATAGAAGTATGCATAAAGGATAAGTTTTTATATCAAAAGTGTTATTTTTATCATTTTTATTTTCATGCATAGAAGTATGCATAAAGGATAAATTTTTATATCAAAAGTGTTACTTTTATCATTTTTGTTTTCATGCATAGAAGTATGCATAAAGGATAAATTTTTATATCAAAAGTGTTATTTTTATCATTTTTATTTTCATGCATAGAAGTATGCATAAAGTATGACTTTTTATATCAAAAGTGTTATTTTTATCATTTTTATTTTCATGCATAGAAGTATGCATAAAGGATAAATTTTTATATCAAAAGTGTTACTTTTATCAAATTTTATTTTCATGCATAGAAGTATGCATAAAGGATAAATTTTTATATCAAAAGTGTTATTTTTATCATTTTTATTTTCATGCGTAGAAGTATGCATAAAGGATAAATTTTTATATCAAAAGTGTTACTTTTATCAAATTTTATTTTCATGCATACAAGTATGTATCCGGGATTTACTTTATCTATCGTAATAACAAAAATTGGGTCTCGATTTACGGATCCATCAATCCAGCCTAACCCCATCCATCAATCCAGCCTAACCCCATCCACTCCCATGGGTTAGCCAACCGCCCAACCACTGTAGTGATGGGATCCAATTAAGAATTTGGTTAGGTTTTGTCCCGGGTACCAAGGAAAAGAGTTCCAAGGCCCCCTAGCCGAAAGTTTATGCAAACATAAAACTAGTCACACCACTTACACACCCAATATGAAATTACCTTTTTCTTAGCATCAACTAACTTTAAAACAATCCTTTAATGAAACCATTATGTCACTGATGACAATCCTCAAAGTCTCTGGTTAAATCCTTATTTCCAGTCATTCATTCATCGGTATACTTATGGCATCATTGGCAACCAGAACGCTCACCACCTGTTCACTCAGGGGCCTTTTCCATAGTTCCTAGCTCATAGTAACCGCCAATATATTCATATAATAGAATGGAATCTCCATGGAAGATCAGCAAGATCAACCCACAAATCCATATAAAAGAGCCATGGACTCATCCATTGAGGACCAGCAGCAAGGTCAATCAACCAGATCCATGCCCGGTTTCAGAAAACAACTCTTACTCCTTGTTCCAATATCTTCCATGACGCACGTGTGGGTATCTTTGACGACCCAGAGCCCGAGCACCATATGGTCAGCACCCTCTAGGATCCTTCGCAGGTGACCTAGTGCTTCACTCATAGGCCGCTTCCTTGGTCCCTAATCCACCGTACCAGAAGCTCACCATTTAAATCGAACCGAGGCTGGTCAAGACCTCGGCCGACCTTGCTATGCGAGACGTCCTCCATTGACTCTCCGTCAGCAGTTTTGTAACTTTATCAGTTAGGTCTCCTTGACCTTAATCCACAAGAAGCACAAAATGCATCCCCAGCATTCTTGACATAAAACATTCATTTACAAACAGTTCACAAAATACAGTTTCTATATCGAACTCTCGTCTTCTCCATTTTATCCTCCTTAGTCCACATTACTTATTCCACATCCCATTCATATGTATTCATCATCATCCATTCACTCATCAACGACACATTATTTTCCATACACATTCACATTCATTATTCTACATACACATCCAAGCATACATCTATTTTCACATCCTCATTCATACATCCACTTCCACATACATACATCCACATCCGTATCTACATCCATACATCCACATCCACATCTACATTCATATCCATACATCCACATCCACATCCACATCCACATTCACATTCATACATACACATCCACATCCACATTCACATTCATACATACATATCCGTATCTACATCCATACATCCATATTACATCCATTCTCGCCCTACACATTCCATATACATCTTATCATATCCTATCACATCTCATACACATCTTATCACATCTCATACACCTCTTATCACATCTTATCACTTCCCATACGCATCTTATCACATATTATCACATCTCATACACCTCTTATCACATCTTATCACATTTCATATCTTTTTATAGAATACAAGAGAATTCTTATATTTGATATAAGATTTCTCTACAATTTTATTTATGCATAAATTCCATTTGAGGAGACTAACACTTTCGAATTAAAAATCAATCTTTTATGCATCTTCCTATGCATAATTTCATTTTACATGAAAATGACACTTTTGAATTAAAATTCAATCTTTTATGCATCTTCCTATGCATAAATTCAATTTGGATGAGAATTGACATTTTTGAATTAAAAATCCATCTTTTATGCATCTTCCTATGCATAAATTCAATTTGGATGAGAATACGCTTTTGAATTGAAATCTTATTCTTTTATGCATCTTCCTATGCATAAATTCAATTTAGATAAGAATGACACTTTGAATTAAAAATCAAACTTTTATGCATCTTCTTATGCATAAATTCAATTTGGTAGAAATTACACTTTTAGAATAAAAGAATTTCTGTTATGCATCTAAGTTATGCATAAAATCCATTTATGAAAATCACACTTTTAGTATAAAAAGAATATCTTTTATGCATACCTCTATGCATGAAATCCAATATGATAAAAGTAATACTCTTACAATAAAATAATCAACTTTTATGCATACCTCTATGCATGAAATTCAATTATGATAAAAGTCAAACTTTTATAATAAAATAATCAACTTTTATGCATACCTCTATGCATGAAATTCAATATAATAAAAGACACACTTTTATAATAAAATAATCAACTTTTATGCATACCTTTATGCATGAAATTCAATTATGATAAAAGTCACACTTTTATAATGAAATAATCAGCTTTTATGCATACCTTTATGCATGAAATTCAATTATAATAAAAGTCACACTTTTATAATAAAATAATCAACTTTTATGCATAACTTTATGCATGAAATTCAAATATGATAAAAGTAACACTTTTGATATAAAAATTTATCCATTATGCATACTTCTATGCATGAAATAAAAATGATAAAAGTAACACTTTTGATATAAAAATTTATCCATTATGCATACTTCTATGCATGAAATAAAAATGATAAAAGTAACACTTTTGATATAAAAATTTATCCTTTATGCATACTTCTATGCATGAAAATAAAAATGATAAAAGTAACACTTTTGATATAAAATTTTATCCTTTATGCATACTTCTATGCATGAAAATAAAAATGATAAAAGTAACACTTTTGATATAAAATTTTATCCTTTATGCATACTTCTATGCATGAAAATAAAAATGATAAAAATAACACTTTTGATATAAAAACTTATCCTTTATGCATACTTCTATGCATGAAAATAAAAATTGATAAAAGTAACACTTTTGATATAAAAAATTATCCTTTATGCATACTTCTATGCATGAAAAAAAATGATAAAAATAACACTTTTGATATAAAAACTTATCCTATATGCATACTTCTATGCATGAAAATAAAATTTGATAAAAGTAACACTTGTTACGAGAATATAGTTACTAGATTTGGATATCCACTTAAACTAGTAAGCGATAGGGAAACCCACTTCATCAATGTAATCAAGTTCTTGTTGAGTGAACTTATGGTGGTACATTACAAATACTCTGTTAAGAAATCAAGCATGATTAAGCTCAAGGTGGATCAGAACTATATGAGAACATGATTAAGCATATCGCGATTAAGATAATACACAGAATAAGATTAAGCCAACACCAAGATAATGACAACAATTAAGAAGTACACCATCATAGCCGTATTCCATTGGAGTTGACGCAGGTACATCCTTTTATAGCTCTCATGGAGCTCCCTACTCACAAGATACATATGTGCACCCTTGTGCCACGTGCCTCCTTGGACTTTCCATGTGCTACCGTTTTGACCTTTGACTTCACCTTCTACGAATGATCATAGAAATCAACCTTTGCCAATGTTCCCTAAGTCTGTTCCTTTTATAATATGCATGATTCTCCCCTTGCTCTTCTACGCACGTTTCACCCTGACACATTGCATTTCTCAACACATCGCCTCAGTGTGATGAGAGGCTTAACACCTAGCTTTGACCTGGCCTCCTACTACACTCACTCCATACTCATATGGTTTGCGCGGTCCGTCTAGGTTGCTCTATGAGCTACAATGTTAGCTTGGTCTTGACATTTTACACATCGGGAGAGTGGGGTTATAACTAGGTGTAAGGAGCCATGCTCCTCATATCATCTAGAAAAGATGCTCGGTGTTGCCTCCATCCTGGGAGGCCTCATCACATTGTCTTCCATCTTCGTCATTACATTGGCTTCTTTTGCTCCCTTTTTATGCCAGCAATCCTTTTCTATGTGATCGATTTTGCAACTATGATGGTAGGCCTTTGTCCTTGCTCCTTCTCTAGTCCTTGATCCTAGTCCTCTCGAGAAGAGTGCTTTCTCCTCACTTGATATAGCTTGGGTTGTCCTCCCCCGAGTCCGCTTCTCCTCTTCTGCGAGTGTTGCTTCCACTCCTACACAATGGTCAAATTTGGGAGGTTCTTCCAAGTAGCCACACTAAGGGCTCATACTCCTCAAGTGTCATGCTTTTTAATAGTATGGCTATGGCATCCTCTTCCTCTGCTGGTGCCCCAATGCCAACCAATTGTTGTTGTATCATGCTCTTCATTTTGTTAAGGTGTGTTGAAAGTGATTCACTATCTTTAATGTCCAAGCCAAAGAATTATATTTTTAAGCTTATTTTTGAATTCTTTTATTTTGCCCCAAAATATTTATCTAGCTCATCCCAACCACCCTTCGATGTATCTTACGATGCAATATTCTCCCAATCCTAAATGCAATGATGGCTAATTCTTTCTTCATTCTGGCTTAACCATCTGTTTTTTTCATCCCCTTCATCCTCTCCGGACATTTTCCCCTTCCATTTACAATGCTCCATAGCCTTCACTAACATAGATTTGATTTTAACTTGCCATGTGTGGAAGGATTCCCCTTTAAACTTCTCAAGCACAAATGAAGCAGTCATTTTAGGGCTAAGAAGGTCTTAACACTCGAGTACTACTTAAGGTCAGTATCTAATCTCAACACAAGAGAGTTTTTAATGCAAGTGATGACTTCTTGACACTAAACCCAGTTCCCATTTTCTAATCTACCTTCAATTAATCCCTATCGCATATATTAATGAAAAGATTAATGCCAAAAAAGAATTGTGGATTAGCAAGCCACGTGAGCTTGGAGACTTCAATAGAGCTTGTAGGAGCACTTCTTTATGGGGATTTTTACCTATATTAGATGACTTTTATGAGGGGAATGGGAAAATGTAAGCATTGAAGGTATCATTGGGAAGCTTACACCTTGTATGAAAGTAAGCATGGACGATATCATTGAGAAGCTTACACCTTGTATAATCATTGGCCATGCTTGAAACACCCTCTTCATCACCACCGAAATCTTAAAGGAAGTCGACCCAAATTCGTCCCACGGCTGAAAAATGGCGATTTTTGCTTGCTTGTTGGTGCTCCATGTGAAGCTTACAATCTGCTCCATGCTTGCCCCATGGTTGTTGTAGAAGGTGAAGCTAACTAACCCTAAACATGCTCCATAGCCATGCAAAGTCTCAAAGAAGGAGAGGGAAGAAGCAAAAATGTAGACACAACATTTCCCCTAATTCTGGCGGTCCAATAATTTTTAATAAGTTGGTCCCGACCCAGAAATTTGGTCCCTAAATTCAAAAATTGGCCCGAATCTCACACAAAAACCTCTGAAACATGGCTAAATGAAGATGAATCTTGTATTTCCATCGTCTTCCCCATCAATATCGAAAAAATACAAGAAGAAAGTATGCAAGAAATCAAGAAAATAGCAAAATCACACATAAGATTTCATTCTCTTGCAAATCTATTACCAGCAAAATTCCCATAATCGAGATCAGAGCTCTGAGACTAATTGAAATGGGCACCCGACTAATGTTAAAGAGGTCAACCTCGGAGGATGACCTGATGAGGATAGAAAACCTATATACATTGGGAAGGGTAGGCCTATTTCTTGAAGAAGAAAAAGACCTCATTGATGTAGCTACTCACAGAACTCCACAGTTGCTTTGCTTGGAAATATATGAATATGAAGAGCATGCCCCTAGAGGTGGTTAAATCACATCATTCCCATTGTGGAAGGAGTGTGGCCATCAAGGCATGGAGCCTACCAAATGAATCCAAAGTATTCTTGTAGAATGGTCAAGGACTCGGAGACTGACAAACTCATTGAAGCTAGATTCATTTATGATATAGAGCACAAGGAATGGCTATCCCTAATAGTCATAGTACCTGAGAAAATGGGGAAGATGCGATTTTGTGATAATCTTAAAAGTTCAATACAACCATGGTGAAAGAACATTACCTATTGCCATTTATAGAGCATGTGTGTTGGAAGAACGAGTAGCAGGTAAGGAGGCATACAGCTTCCTTCATGGGATCTCCGGTTATACCCAAGTAAAAATAGACCCGAATGAACAACATAAAACTCCATCTGACACAGAATGGGGCACTTATACATATAGGGCAGGTATGCTTTTCGACCTATCCAATACCAATTGATTGTAGGGCAACCGTACGATTGTGATAAGACAGAATCATGAGGCACTGTCCTCAATTCAAGAATTTAAATATGTCGACATCCTTGAGCAAGCCAAGCCCACTTTAGGGGGGGGTGTTGGAGGATATTTCTCTGCAGATAAGTACAACCGCCAAGAAAGTTCTACTTGAATGTAGGAGAACTGTACAATCACGAGCACTCAAGAATTTAAATATGCCGACATCCTTGAGCAAGCCCAATCCAGGGTAGCTAGAGGATATTTCTCCGCAGCAGACACTACACGCTAAAAAAGTTCTACTTGGTAGGCTTGTGGTGGTCCACACTGTTTGGAGAGGCGGCTAAATTTGTAAAAGGCTACGATGAATGTCAATGATTCGCTGGTATTCATAACCACCGTGATAAAATGCCCCACCTTGTAGTGTCTCTTCAACCATTTGAAAAGGGGGGAACTGACTTTATTAGACTATTAGTCCGGTGGCCCACGGTACTCAAGCATGATTCATCATGGTCTCTACCTCTCACATACTATTGTATCAAGCGGGTAGAGGCCCATGTGACCAAAAGGGTGATGCTACATAGGCAACAACCAAATTCCTTTTTTATGAGAATATAGTTACTAGATTTGGATATCCACTTAAACTAGTAAGCAATAGGGGAACCCACTTCATCAATAATGTAATCAAGTTCTTGTTGAGTGAACTTATGGTCGTACATTACAAATACTCTCTTAAAAAATCAAGCATGATTAAGCTCAAGGTGGATCATAACTATATGAGAACCTGATTAAGCATATCGTGATTAAGATAATACACAGAATAAGATTAAGTCAGTACCAAGATAATGATAACAATTTAGAAGTACACCATCATAGCCGCATTCCATTGGAGTTGACCCAAGTACATCCTTTTATAGCTCTCATGGAGCTCCCTACTCACAAGATACATATGTGCACCCTTGTGCCACATGCCTCCTTGGACTTTCCATGTGCTACCGTTTTGACCTTTGACTTCACCTTTTATGAATGATCATAGAAATCAACCTTTGCCAATGTTCCCTAAGTCTATTCCTTTTATAATATGCAGGATTCTCCCCTTGCTCTTCTACCCATGTTTCACCCGGACACATTGCATTTCTCAACACCTCCCCTCAGTGTGATGAGAGTCTTAACACCTAGCTTTGACCTGGCCTCCTACTACACTCACTCCATACTCATATGGTTGGCGTGGTCCGTCTAGGTTGCTATATGAGCTACAATGTTGGCTTGATCTTGACATTTTACACATCGGGAGAGTGGGGTTATAACTAGGTGTAAGAAGCCATGCTCCTCATATCATCTAGAAGAGATGCTCGGTGTTGCCTCCATCCTGGTGGGAAGCCTCATCACATTGTCTTCCTTCTTCGTCATTACATTGGCTTCTTTGGCTCCCTTTTTATGCCAGCAATCCTTTTCTATGTGATGGATTTTGCCACTATGATGGTAGGCCTTTGTCCTTGCTCCTTCTCTACTCCTTGATCCTAGTCCTCTCAAGAAGAGTGCTTTCTCCTCACTTGATATAGCTTGGGTTGTCCTCCCTCGAGTCCGCTTCTCCTCTTCTGTTGCGAGTGTTGCTTCCACTCCTACAATGGTCGGATTTGGGAGGTTCTTCCACATAGCCACTAAGGGCTCATACTCCTCAAGTGTCATGCTTTTTAACAGTATGGCTATGGCATCCTCTTCCTATGCTGGTGCCCCAATGCCAACCAATTGTTGTTGTGTCATGCTCTTCATTTTGTGAAGGTGTGCTAAAAGTGATTCACTATCTTTAATGTCCAAGCCAAAGAATTATATTTTTAAGCTTATTTTTGAATTCTTTTATTTTGCCCCAAAAAATTTATCTAGCTCATCCCAACCACCCTTCGATGAATCTTACGATGCAATATGATGAAAAAATCCATTTCCCAATCCTAATGCAATGATGGCTAATCCTTTTTTCATTCTGACTTAACCATCTGTTCTTTTCATCCCCTTCATCCTCCGGACATTTTCGGCTTCCATTTACAATGCTCCATAGCCTTCACTAACATAGATCTGATTTTAACTTGCCATGTGTGGAAGGATTTCCCTTTAAACTTCTCAAGCACAAATGAAGCAGTCATTTTAGGGCTGAGAAGGTCTTAACACTCGAGTACTACTTAAGGTCAGTATCTAATATCAACACAAGAGAGTTTTTAATGCAAGTGACGACTTCTCGACACTAAACCCAGTTCCCATTTTCTAATTTACCTTCAATTAATCCCAATCGGATATATTAATGAAAAGATTAATGCCAAAAAGAACTGTGGATTAGCAAGCCGCGTGAGCTTGGTGACTTCAATCGAGCTTGTAGGAGCACCTGGAGGTCTAATGTTTTTAATAAGTTGGTCCCCCGACCCAGAAATTTGGTCCCTAAATTCAAACATTGGCCCAAATCTCACACAAAAACCTCTGAAACATGGCTAAATGAAGATGAATCTTGTATTTCCATCATCTTCCCCATCAATATCGAGAAAATACAGGAAGAAAGTATGCAAGAAATCAAGAAAATAGCAAAATCACACATAAGAGTCCATTCTCTTACAAATCTATTACCAGCAAAATTCCCATGATCGAGATCAGAGCTCTGAGACCAATTGAAATGGGTGCCCGACTAACGTTAAAGAGGTCAACCTAGCAGGACCTGATGAGGATCCCAAACCTGTATACATTGGGAAGGGTAGGCCTATTTCATGAAGAAGAAAAAGACCTCATTGACGTAGCTACTCACAGAATTCCACGGTTGCTTTGCTTGGAAATATATGAATATGAAGAGCATGCCCCTAGAGGTGGTTAAATCACACCATTCCCATTGTGGAAGGAGTGTGGCCATCAAGGCATAGAGCCTACCAAATGAATCCAAAGTATTCTAGTAGAATGGTCAAGGACTCGGAGATTGACAAACTCATTGAAGCTGGATTCATTTATGATATAGAGCACACGGAATGGCTATCCCTAATAGTCATAGTACCTGAGAAAATCAGGAAGATGCAATTTTGTGATAATATTAAAAGTTCAATGCAACCATGGTGAAAGAACATTACCTATTGCCATTTATAGAGCATGTGTGCTGCTGGAAGAACGAGTAGCAGGTAAGGAGGCATACAGCTTCCTTCATGGGATCTCCGGTTATACCCAAGTAAAAATAGACCCGAATGAACAACATAAAACTCCATCTGCCACACAAAATGGGGCACTTATACATATAGGGCAAGTATGCTTTTCAACCTATCCAATACCAATTGATTGTAGGGCAACCGTACGATTGGGATAAGACAGAATCATGAGGCACTGTCCTCAAGAATTTAAATATGTCGACATCCTTGAGCAAGTCAAGGGGGGGGGTTGTTGCAGCATATTTCTCTGCAGCTGCTACTACCGCCAAGAAAGTTCTACTTGAATGTAGGACAACTGTACAAACATGAGGCACTCAAGAATTTAAATATGCCGACATCCTTGAGCAAGCCCAATCCAGGGTAGCTAGAGGATATTTCTCCGCAGCAGCAGACACTATACACGCTAAAAAAGTTCTACTTGGTAGGCTTGTGGTGGTCCACACTGTTTGTAGAGGTGGCTGAATTTGTAAAAGGCTACGATGAATGTCAGTGATTCGCTGGTATTCATAACCGCCGTGATAAAATGCCCCACCTTGTAGTGTCTCTTCAACCATTTGAAAAGGGGGGAATCAACTTTATTAGACTATTAGTCCGGTGGCCCATGGTACTCAAGCATGATTCATCATGGTCTCTACCTCTCACATACTATTGTATCAAGCGAGTAGAGGCCCATGTGACCCAAAAGGGTGATGCTACATAGGCAACAACCAAATTCATTTACGAGAATATAGTTACTAGATTTGGATATCCACTTAAACTAGTAAGCGATAGGGGAACCCACTTCATCAATGTAATCAAGTTCTTGTTGAGTGAACTTATGGTCGTACATTACAAATACTCTGTTAAGAAATCAAGCATGATTAAGCTCAAGGTGGATCAGAACTATATGAGAACATGATTAAGCATATCGTGATTAAGATAATACACAGCATAAGATTAAGCCAACACCAAGATAATGACAACAATTAAGAAGTACACCATCATAGGCATATTCCATTGGAGTTGATGCAGGTACATCCTTTTATAGCTCTCATGGAGCTCCCTACTCACAAGATACATATGTGCACCCTTGTGCCACGTGCCTCCTTGGACTTTCCATGTGCTACCGTTTTGACCTTTGACTTCACCTTTTACGAATGATCATAGAAATCAACCTTTGCCAATGTTCCCTAAGTCTATTCCTTTTATAATATGCATGATTCTCCCCTTGCTCTTCTACGCATGTTTCACCCTGACACATTGCATTTCTCAACACATCACCTCAGTGTGATGAGAGTCTTAACACCTAGCTTTGACCTGGCCTCCTACTACACTCACTCCATACTGATATGGTTGGCGCGGTCCGTCTAGGTTGCTCTATGAGCTACAATGTTGGCTTGGTCTTGACATTTTACACATCGGGAGAGTGGGGTTATAACTAGGTGTAAGGAGCCATGCTCCTCATATCATCTAGAAAAGATGCTCGGTGTTGCCTCCATCCTAGGAGGCCTCATCACATTGTCTTCCTTCTTCGTCCATTACATTGGCTTCTTTGGCTCCCTTTTTATGCCAGCAATCCTTTTCTATGTGATCTATTTTGCAACTATGATGGTAGGCTTTTGTCCTTGCTCCTTCTCTAGTCCTTGATCCTAGTCCTCTCGAGAAGAGTGCTTTCTCCTCACTTGATATAGCTTGGGTTGTCCTCCCCCGAGTCCGCTTCTCCTCTTCTGCGAGTGTTGCTTCCACTCCTACAATGGTTAGATTTGGGAGGTTCTTCTTGGGAGGTTCTTCCAAGTAGGCACTAAGGGCTCATACTCCTCAAGTGTCATGCTTTTTAATAGTATGGCTATGGCATCCTCTTCCTCTGCTGGTGCCCCAATGCCAAGTGATTCACTATCTTTAATGTCCAAGCCAAAGAATTATATTTTTAAGCTTATTTTTGAATTCTTTTATTTTGCACCAAAAAAATTTATCTAGCTCATCCCAACCACACTTTGATGTATCTTACGATGCAATATTCTCCCAATCCTAATGCAATGATAGCTAATCCTTTTTTCATTCTGGCTTAACCATCTGTTCTTTTCATCCCCTTCACCCTCCGGACATTTTCCCCTTCCATTTACAATGCTCCATAGCCTTCACTAACATAGATTTGATTTTAACTTGCCATGTGTGGAAGGATTCCACTTTAAACTTCTCAAGCACAAATGAAGCAGTCATTTTAGGGCTGAGAAGGTCTTAACACTCGAGTACTACTTAAGGTCAGTATCTAATCTCAACAAAAGAGAGTTTTAATGCAAGTGACGAATTCTCGACACTAAACCCAGTTCCCATTTTCTAATCTACCTTCAATTACTCCGAATTGGACATATTAATGAAAAGATTAATGCCGAAAAGAATTGTGGATTAGCAAGTCGCGTGAGCTTGGAGACTTCAATCCAGCTTGTAGGAGCACTTCTTTATGGGGATTTTTACCTATATTAGATGACTTTTATGAGGGGAATGGGAAAATGTAAGCATTGAAGGTATCATTGGGAAGCTTACACCTTGTATGAAAGTAAGCATGGACGGTATCATTGAGAAGCTTACACCTTGTTTAATCATTGGCCATGCTTGAAACACCCTCTTCATCACCACCGAAATCTTAAAGGAAGTCGACCCAAATTCATCCCACGGCTGAAAATTGGCGATGTTTGCTTGCTTGTTGGTGCTCCATGTGAAGCTTACAATCTGCTCCATGCTTGCCCCATGGTTGTTGTAGAAGGTGAAGCTAACTAACCCTAAACATGCTCCATAGCCATGCAAAGTCTCAAAGAAGAAGAGGGAAGAAGCAAAAATGTAGACACAACATTTCCCCCAATTCTGGTGGTCCAATGTTTTTAATAATTTGGTCCCGACCCAGAAATTTGGTCCCTAAATTGAAATTATCAAGAAAATACAAGAAGAAAGTATGCAAGAAATCAAGAAAATAGCAAAATCACACATAAGAGTCCATTCTCTTGCAAATCTATTACCAGCAAAATTCCCACGATTGAGATCAGAGCTCTGAGACCAATTGAAATGGGTGCCCGACTAACGTTAAAGAGGTCAACCTCGCAGGACGACCTGATGAGGATCCCAAACTTGTATACATTGGGAAGGGAAGGCCTATCTCTTGAAGAAGAAAAAGACCTCATTGACGTAGCTACTCACAGAATCCCAAACCTGTATACATTGGGAAGGGTAGGCCTATCTCTTGAAGAAGAAAAAATCCTCATTGACATAGCTACTCACAGAATTCCACGCTTGCTTTGCTTGGAAATATATGAATATGAAGAGCATGCCCCTAGAGGTGGTTAAATAACATCATTCCCATTGTGGAAGGAGTGTGGCCATCAAGGCATAGAGCCTACCAAATGAATCTAAAGTATTCTAGTAGAATGGTCAAGGACTCGGAGATTGACAAACTCATTTAGGCTGGATTCATTTATGATATAGAGCACACGGAATGGCTATCCCTAATAGTCATAGTACCTGAGAAAATGGGGAAGATGCGATTTTGTGATAATCTTAAAAGTTCAATACAACCATGGTGAAAGAACATTACCTATTGCCATTTATAGAGCATGTGTGTTGGAAGAATGAGTAGCAGGTAAGGAGGCATACAGCTTCCTTAATGGGATCTCCGGTTATACCCAAGTAAAAATAGACCCGAATGAACAACATAAAACTCCATCTGCCCCCACAGAATGGGGCACTTATACATATAGGGCAGGTATGCTTTTCGACCTATCCAATACCAATTGATTGTAGGGCAACCGTACGATTGGGATAAGAAAGAATCATGAGGCACTATCCTCAAGAATTTAAATATGTCGACATCCTTGAGCAAGCCAAGCCCACTTTGGGGGGGGTGTTGGAGGATATTTCTCTACAAAAAAGTACAACAGCGAAGAAAGTTCTACTTGAATGTAGGACAACTGTACAATCATGAGGCACTCAAGAATTTAAATATGCTGACATCCTTGAGCAAGCCCAATCCAGGGTAGCTAGAGGATATTTCTCCGCTGCTAAAAAAGTTCTACTTGGTAGGCTTGTGGTGGTCCACACTGTTTGGAGAGGGGGTAAATTTGTAAAAGACTACGATGAATATCAGTGATTCGCTGGTATTCATAACCACCATGATAAAATGCCCCACCTTGTAGTGTCTCTTCAACCATTTGAAAAGGGGGGAATTGACTTTATTAGACTATTAGTCCGGTGGCCCACGGTACTCAAGCATGATTCATCATGGTCTCTATTGAGATTCAAGCTCGATGTCAGTGTGAGAGCCAGCTATGCTATGTACTGGCAGATTAGGTAGGAACATGTGTGAGACATAAATGACCGCGTGTCCAGCTGGTCATATTGTGTGGACATTAGCTAGGGTTAGTAGAATGTGGACAGAACTCATTGTGTGTTGTGTGGATTATGGATTAGTGCATTATGCTTTGTGTGAGAGTGGACATGGCTTCCCTCTATGGTTAGGGTTTGCAATATACATTAGGGTTTGCTCCTGTGTGTGTGTCTCCTCCTCCTCTACCATTCTTTCAACATGGTATCAGAGCCTTGTGCTGTTTATTAGGGTTTATGAGTGAGTGAGTGAAGAGGGAGAAGAAGCTGTGAAAAGAAGCTGTGAAGCTGTCCATTGGAGATGTGAAGCTTGGAGCACACCAAATACTATCAGATCTAAAAGCTTGGCCTACTCGGGTAAGGTCTTCTAAACATCCTTGAGCGGATTGCAGGTGAAACAGGCAAAAGCAAAGCAAAATAGAGCAAATCAAAGCAAAGCAAAATTCTGGTTTTTGAAGGTTTCCATTAAAGCTTGGGAACATTGATGTATGGTGGAAATACATGTAAATCTGGCAAAGCAAACATGTATTTGACAATGAGAGATGTAATGGCAACTCTTATGCAAGCCCTATGGTGATTTTGGAGCATTTTGGAAGCATTTGAATGTGTGAAAATTTTGGTTTTTTGAGCTCTTACAAAACAGAGAGAAGGAAGCCCAAAATTGATGCATTTGGAGTGAGGTTTTTGCAAAAATCCAAGCATTGGTGGATTGTACATGTACCTATGTGTGTTGGGCACCTATAACTATCATCAATTGACATTATAAACACTCCCAAACACCTCAATTGCAGGCAGCGCAGCCAGACAGGAGAAAACAGAGCAGTTTATTGGTTTTTTGCCTACGAGGAGATTGATTTCTCACTTGGTGCTTGATATCTTCCAAAAATTCTTTAGCAATTGGATGCTTTACATCTTGGAGAAGAGGGCTATGTGATTTGTTTGGTCAATGATGCTTAATTGAGCTGGGAATGAGCTGATTAAAATAGGCTGTCCACTGGTTGCAGAGAAACAGAGCATTTTAATCGAGCAATTAATCTTTGGTGTTTTACAATTGGACAAATTCCTCTTACATGGAGTTGATGGACACTATTGCTAAGCCAATGAATGCCTGGTTGCTCAATTTGGTCAAATATTGAAGAAATTAGAGCAAATTTTCTACTGATTTTTCTGGTTTTTCTGGTTTTTCCAAAAACAGAAAAAGGGGTTTTCAAAAATTGATAATTACACATGTCAGATGGAGTTGATACTCAACATTGAGGTTCATTAGGTGTCAATGCAAGTTTCCTAGACTTGATTGCACCATTACATTGCGATTTGGAGCCTTGGAAGGCGTGTCAATTCAGGGTATCCCGCACTTGTGAGTCAGTTCATCTCGGGTGATTACAGGTTGATTTTCTACATCAAATTTGGAGTTTGTTGGCTATCTTGGAGTATCTGGAAAATTCATTGGAGTGTGGTTGAGCTGAGGAAGGCTCATTTACAGATTTGAAGTGTGCGGAAGGTGTACGCATTGAGCAACATGTCGGATAATCCAGTTCAGATAGTTGGTGAAAAGCTGGATAGGAAGAACTTCCAGGCATGGAAGTACAGGATAAAGAGTTTCTTGAAAGGGAAAGGATTTTGGAATCTCATTAAAGGTGCTGAGCCTGAGCCTGAGCTACCTCGGCAACCTACACAGCAGCAGCTTATTGCTCATAAGCAATGGTCAGAGAGAGCATTCAAAGTGCTGCATTATTTGTCTATATGCATTTCTGATGCTATGCTCATACACATTCAGGATGCTGAGAATCCCAAAGATGCATGGGATACTTTGGTTAAGATGTTTGATACAGATACGAGTGCTCGCAAGTCTCAATTGCGACAGCAGATACACAATGTGAAAAGGAATAAAAGGAGCATACATGATTATGTGCAAGAAATCAAGAAATTTGCAGATGCATTGGCCACAATAAATGCCCCCATGCCTGATGATGATTTGGTGGATATTACCTTGCGTGGTCTTGGCAAGGAATACAAATCTTTTGATATATCTATCTCAGTGAGGAGTACAGGTCTACCCGACTTTGATGAGTTGGTTTCACTCTTGTTGGTTGAGGAAATCAAGCTCAGTGATTCATTTCTGGATGCATCTACTAGCCATGATGATGGCAGAAATCAGGCTTTCTACTCGCAGAGAGGCTTTAGAGGTAGGGGGAGATTTGCATCACGTGGACGTGGTGGTAATGGTCGTGGATGGCAGGATAGGCCTCCACAACAGAATTTTCAGCCTTCATATGGTGCTCGAGGTGGACGTGGATATGCACCTCAGCGAGGCAGAGGTACTCCCCGCCGTGGAAGAGGACGTTGGCAAGGCCAACAAAATTCTATGCAAGATGTTGAATGCCATTATTGTGGCAAATATGGTCATATGGCGAGAGATTGCTTTCGCAAACAGAATGATTTGAGAGGGGGAAGAGCACAACGTGGTGGTCATTATGGTGGAAACTATGCACAACATGGTGGCAACTATGCATCAAGTAGCAATGATGGAACTGCAAATCATTTGTTTGCCATGAAGCATGTTGTGGGTTCTATGACAACAAATGCTGAGAATGATGATACATGGTACATGGACTCAGGAGCATCAAACCATATGACATGTCATGGTGAATGGTTTGAGCACATGAAGCCAATGGATGTCAAAGGCTATGTGGAAACAGGTGATGATACCCAGCATGTCATTACACATGTTGGAGTGTACCATTGGTCATGCATAATGGTCAGACAAAGTCTATGTCAGATGTGCTGTATGTGCCTTCGATCACTAAAAGCTTGGCCTCAGTTGGTTAAATGGTGGAACATGGATTACAGGTTAGATTCAATGAGCATGGATGCTTCGTTGAAGACTTTAAACATGGATGTAGAGTGATTGCTAAAGGCAAGAAAGAAGGAAGATTGTTTAAGCTGGATGCTAGAATTCCTGAGCTAAAATCAGCCATGTTCTCAAAGAGCAGGAATGTGGTACAGGACATTGACTAGCTAAGGTCCTTGGCTTCAAGCCCATCCACTCCACGCAGCAAACCGCCGGGGCGAAAGCAGCGAATTTTCGCTAATTGGCAGGCGCCGTTTTTTTGTAGCAGTTTGAAGATTACCACTTGCTCAGTTCAAATGTCTTCAATTCCTCTTAGCACAAAGGGTAATCAAGCATGCTCTACAAGCTGGTGAAGACAGAAATCAATTTCATCAAGTCTACAGTGAGATCCAAGCTCTTCATCAAATCTGCAGGTGACTTTGGTAAAACAGAGATTAAGCTTTCATTATTTGGTCAAATCTTGTGTTTCTTGGCTTAATCCTCTACTAGACTCATTGCTATTGATGCCTTTGAAAGCATTTGAGCTCATTTGAAGTGGAAGGCACCAGATCTGAGCTCCCCGCATACTCTGTTTTCTGCACACAAACTAGAGCATTAATTTGCTAATCAATGATTAATCAGTGCTAATCACTGTACTTTGGTGCAATTGAAGGTTCAAATTAACCATTAGGTATCTGATACAGATCCCTATAACTTCAGATTTCAAATCGGAGTTGGTTTGATACTCCAACCATCCCGTACAAATTGGTTACTCTCAATTTAATGTAATTTCTGGTAAAATTGTGCTGATAAATTTGTGAAAATCATCATTTGGCATTCAAACCTTGGTTAATGCCTGTAAATCTCACTCAAATTCAAGATTATTCACAGCCAGAGTTGCATTTGGAATGTGCATAAGAATGAATGCTATACGCATTATGTATTGGGCACATTTTATCAGTGTAAAAATGGGAACAGACACTGCCCTTGTCCAGATTAAGGCAAGAGGTAAGACCTCCCGCATAAATTTGGGTTTGCATTGCATAATGACAAAATATAAACATAAAAAACCCAAAGGAACTGTCAGCAAAACATTGAAACATGTTGCTCACATGGAACAAAATGACCTGACGGATGAGCTCATGGCCCCAGCCATGAAAGAAGAAGAATATCTCTTCCCAAGAAGAGGATCCACACCAAGAAGATCTGAAGGAAGACATGGCCACAAGAAGAGAAGCTGCCCCGAGAAGACTGGAAGAAGAGACGGACGCGTGGAGAGAAGCTGCCACGAGAAGAAGACTGAAGAAAAGAGAAGATGTGAGGCTCCAAAGAGTGAGGAGCCATGTGAAAATCTCTGAGAGAGAGAGAGAGAGAGACCCCACAACCCAATGTAACCTGCCCCAATAAAGTAAAACCACCTCTGAGCCACCAATGATGTAGGCCATGTGGTAGATGTATGTGTGAGCACTTTAGTCAAGGTCGCGGGCACTTATAGTAGCCTTGGACACATAGAGAGAGAGAGTGTCAAGGACTGGAGTTTAGGGACTTGAGGCACTCGTCGCGGACTGTCAAGTAAGAGAGAAACTTGATACAGGGTCCAGTTGTGCTGAAATAACTTGAGGAGAGGAGTAGACACTGGTCGCGGACTACCAAGTAAGGGGAGGCAAACTTGGTATAGGGTCTAGGTGTACTAGGATTATTCACTTGAGGGGAGGTGTTGAAAATACAAGTGAATAGGGTGTGTGTGGGAACAAGCTCTTGGATAGAGGCTGTAAAAGAGGAGATGTAATTGTGAAAGAACCTGTGAAAAGGTTAGGAGAATCTACTGGGAGAGAATAATGGGTAGCATGAGGGAATTTAGGAGTGTGGAGATATTCTGGGAGATATTCAGGGAAAAGAGAAGAGGTGGAGAGAATCAGGCAAAAGGTGGAGATATTCAGGGAGTGAATCATGGAGAAATCAATGGGATTAGATGCTTGATGTAAACTCTATAAATTGAGGCATAGCCCTAATGAGAATTTGCTGGTTTTTGAGTATCCATGCCTACATTAATCTATGTGCTAATTATTCACTAATTACGTCTTAATCATTTCTTAATCACTTTGTTAATCATGTTGATTCTAGTGTATGATCCACCCTAGCTCATCATTTAGCTCAAATTTCAACATAACAGGCCACTTGAGATAGTACACAGTGATGTATGGGGTCCTGCACAAAACCCATCTATCAAAGGCAGTTTATATTATGTTACATTTATAGATGATTTTAGCAGGATGACATGGATATATTTTCTGAAAGAGAAGAGTGAAGTGTTGGAAAAATTCATGGATTTCAAAGCTTTTGCAGAAAAGCAATATGGCTGTTGGATTAAATGTCTGAGGACAGATGGAGGTGGTGAATACACCTCAAAAGCGTTTGAGCATTTCTTGAGGAAGCATGGAATAAGAAGACAGTTGACATGCAGGTATACACCTCAGCAGAATGGTGTGGCTGAGAGAAAGAATAGAGTTATATGTGAAGTGGCAAGGGCAATGCTTAATGAAAAGAGCATGCCAGATTACTATTGGGCAGAAGCATGTGCTACTGCAGTGTATATTCTGAATAAAACACCTACAGCAGCCATTCATGGAAGCACGCTAGAGATGCGGCTCACAGGTTACAGGCCAGACATTGGACATCTTAAAATTTTTGGATGCATAGCTTATGTACATGTGCCTGATGAAAGAAGAAGGAAGTTGGATCCTAAGGTAGAGAAATGTGTATTTGTTGGATATGCACAGGATCGAAAGGCATACAAATGTTATAATCCTCAAACTAGACAAGTGGTCATCTCATGAGATGTGGTGTTTGATGAGCTTGCTAGTTGGTACAAAGCAAAAGATGAGGGTGTTATTGAGTCACTTGAGGCTGATGTAATGTGAACTTGCCACCACAAGCAAGTTCTAGTTCTACTACTATGTCTGGGCCAGCACAGCAGAAGCTGAGAGTAGCAGTGTACGTCCATGGTCAGGACGTTTGAGGCATGAGAGTGTAAGCACTGGGAGTAGTGCTATGGATAAAGGCAAGAAGAAAGTCGAAGGAATTGGAATCACAGGATATGATTCATCTAGGATATGAGTCATCTAGTTCTGAGAGTTTGGATGAGGAGCTTGGCATACCTGTTTTACGCACACCTGGTGCTAGACAGGACAGATATGTGCCACCACATGCTAGAGTTACAGGTGTACAGAGTGACCCGCAGGCATTGCAGAGATCCCAGAGAGTCAGATATCCTGTTGACAGATTGACATATAGAGATTTTGCTATGCACTATGCATACATGACATCTATGGTGAAGCATGTGGAACCTACATGCTATACAGAGGCTATTGGAGAGCATGTATGGGAAAAAGCAATGGATGTGGAGATGGATGCATTGGTCCATAATGATACATGGGACTTGGTTGCACTACCAAAGGACAAGAATGTTATTGGATGTAAATGGGTTTACAAAGTGAAGTGCAAATCTGATGGTTCTATTGAGAGACATAAAGCAAGGTTGGTAGCAAAGGGTTATGCACAGACCCAAGGTTTGGATTATGATGAGACGTTTAGTCCAGTGGCTAAGATGGGCACAGTGAGAGCAGTCATTGCTATGGCTGCAGCTAATGGCTAGGAAATGCATCAGATGGATGTTAAGAATGCATTTCTGAATGGAGATCTATAAGAGGAAGTATACATGGCACAGCCAGAAGGGTATGTACACCCTAGATATCCCACTCACGTATGCAGGTTGAAAAAGGCATTGTATGGTCTGAAGCAAGCACCACGTGCTTGGAGTGATAAGATGAGCAGATATCTTATCTCACTTGGTTTTCAGATTTCTACAGCAGATTCTTCACTCTATGTGAAGAAGACACAGCATGGGATTGTTTTACTAGTCATCTATGTGGATGATTTGATTATCACAGGTGATCATAGTGCATATGTGATGCATGTCAAGAAAGCTTTGAGTGGGCAATTTGACATGAAAGATCTTGGTGAGTTGAGATACTTCCTTGGAATTGAAGTGGTGAAAGATCATGCAGGTACTTGGTTAGTACAGCGCCAATATGCATTGGATATGTTGGCAAAGTATGGCATGACAGGGTGTAAGCCTATGAGTACACCATTGGAGCAAAATGTGAAGTTGCGGGCTGATTATGGCGAGGAATTGGATGATCCTTCTATGTACAGGAAGATGGTTGGTAGTCTCATATACATGACTATCACACGCCCAGATTTGAGTTATGCAGTGGGGCTAGTGAGCCAGTTTATGCAGAGCCCCAGGAAACCACATTTGGATGCAGTGAGATGCATCATGAGATATGTGAAAACCACAGCACATTATGGTCTATTTTATGAGAGTGGTAAAAGCTTGGACATACATGGCTACACAGATGCTGATTGGGCAGGTAGCGCATATGACAGGAGGTCTACTAGTGGATATGCTTTTACACTTGGAAGTGCCGTGGTGAGTTGGAGTAGCAAAAAGCAACCTACAGTTGCTTTGTCCAGTACAGAGGAGCAGCCATTGCTACTTGTGAGGCTATATGGTTAAAGAGCCTCTTGACAGATTTATGTGAGCCTCTTGATGGCAAAGTTGTCATTCATTGTGACAACATGAGCAGTATACAGTTGGCAAAGAATCCAGTTTCATGCGAGGACCAAACACATAGAGGTCCATTATCACTTTGTCAGAGAAAAGGTGCTGGATGGTACAGTTGATCTTCAGTATGTGAAGACTGATGAGCAGGTGGCAGACATCTTTACGAAGCCACTGAGTAGGGAGAAGTTTGAGTACTTCCGGACTATGTTGGGAGTACATGGGATGAGCTTGAGGGGGAGTTTTGAGAGTCTTGATATCCCAAGCTCATCTACATCTTCATCGGTAGTACATCATGAGCTTGAGAGGGGCTGTTGAGATTCAAGCTCAATGTCAGTGTGAGCCAGCTATGCTATGTGCTGGCAGATTAGGTAGGAACATGTGTGAGACATAAATGACCGCGTGTCCAGCTGGTCATAGTGTGTGGACATTAGCTAGGGTTAGTAGAATGTGGACAGAACTCATTGTGTGTTGTGTGGATTATGGATTAGTGCATTATGCTTTGTGTGAGAGTGGACATGGCTTCCCTCTATGGTTAGGGTTTGCAATATACATTAGTGTTTGCTCCTATGTGTGTGTCTCCTCCTCCTCTACCGTTCTTGCAATATACATTAGGGTTTGCTCCTGTGTGTGTGTCTCCTCCTCCTCTACCGTTCTTTCAACAGTCTCTACCTCTCACATACTGTTGTATCAAGCGGGTAGAGGCCCATGTGACCCAAAAGGGTGATGCTACATAGGCAACAACCAAATTCCTTTTTTACCAGAATATAGTTACTAGATCTGGATATCCACTTAAACTAGTAAGCAATAGGGGAACCCACTTCATCAATAATGTAATCAAGTTCTTGTTGAGTGAACTTATGGTCGTACATTACAAATACTCTGTTAAGAAATCGAGCATGATTAAGCTCAAGGTGGATTAAAACTATATGAGAACATGATTAAGCATATCGCGATTAAGATAATACACAGAATAAGATTAAGCCAGTACCAAGATAATGACAATAATTAAGAAGTACACCATCATAGCCTCATTCCATTGGAGTTGACCCAGGTACATCCTTTTATTGCTCTCATGGAGCTCCCTACTCACAAGATACATATGTGCACCCTTGTGCCACGTGCCTCCTTGGACTTTCCATGTGCTATCGTTTTGACCTTTGACTTCACCTTTTACGAATAATCATAGAAATCAACCTTTGCCAATGTTCCCTAAGTCTATTCCTTTTATAATATGCATGATTCTCCCCTTGCTCTTCTACCCATGTTTCACCCGGACACATTGCATTTCTCAACACCTCCCCTCTCAGTGTGATGAGAGTCTTAACACCTAGCTTTGACCTGGCCTCCTACTACACTCACTCCATACTCATATGGTTGGCGAGGTCCATCTAGGTTGCTCTATGAGCTGCTTGGTCTTGACATTTTACACATCGGGAGAGTGGGGTTATAACTAGGTGTAAGGAGCCATGCTTCTCATATCATCTAGAAAAGATGCTTGGTGTTGCCTCCATCCTGGGAGGCCTCATCACATTGTCTTCCTTCTTCGTCATTACATTGGCTTCTTTGGCTCCCTTTTTATGCCAGCAATCCTTTTCTATGTGATGGATTTTGCCACTATGATGGTAGGCCTTTGTCCTTGCTCCTTCTCTACTCCTTGATTCTAGTCCTCTCAAGAAGAGTGCTTTCTCCTCACTTGATATAGCTTGGGTTGTCCTCCCCCGAGTCCGCTTCTCCTCTTCTGCGAGTGTTGCTTCCACTCCTACAATGGTCGGATGTGGGAGGTTCTTCCACGTAGCCACTAAGGGCTCATACTCCTCAAGTGTCATGCTTTTTAATAGTATGGCTATGGCATCCTCTTCCTCTGCCGGTGCCCCAATGCCAACCAATTGTTGTTGTGTCATGCTCTTCATTTTGTTAAGGTGTGCTGAAAGTGATTCACTATCTTTAATGTCCAAGCCAAAGAATTATATTTTTAAGCTTATTTTTGAATTCTTTTATTTTGCCCCAAAAAATTTATCTAGCTCATCCCAACCACCCTTCGATGTATCTTATGATGCAATATGATGAAAAAATCCATTTCCCAATCCTAATGCAATGATGGCTAATCCGTTTTTCATTCTGGCTTAACCATCTGTTCTTTTCATCCCCTTCATCCTTGGACATTTTCCCCTTCCATTTACAATGCTCCATAGCCTTCACTAACATAGATTTGATTTTAACTTGCCATGTGTGGAAGGATTCCCCTTTAAACTTCTCAAGCACAAATGAAGCAGTCATTTTAGGGCTGAGAAGGTCTTAACACTCGAGTACTACTTATGGTCAGTATCTAATCTCAACACAAGAGAGTTTTTAATGCAAGTGACGACTTCTCGACACTAAACCCAGTTCCCATTTTCTAATCTACCTTCAATTAATCCCAATCGCATATATTAATGATGAGATTAATGCCGAAAAGAATTGTAGATTAGCAAGCCGCATGAGCTTGGAGACTTCAATCGAGCTTGTAGGGGCACTTCTTTATGGGGATTTTTACCTATATTAGATGACTTTTATGAGGGGAATGGGAAAATGTAAGCATTGAAGGTATCATTGGGAAGCTTACACCTTGTATGAAAGTAAGCATGGACGGTATCATTGAGAAGCTTACACCTTGTATAATCATTGGCTTGCTTGAAACACCCTCTTCATCACCACCGAAACCTTAAAGGAAGTCGACCCAAATTCGTCCCACGGCTGAAAAATGGCGATTTTTGCTTGCTTGTTGGTGCTCCATGTGAAGCTTACAATCTGCTCCATGCTTGCCCCATGGTTGTTGTAGAAGGTGAAGCTAACTAACCCTAAACATGCTCCATAGCCATGCAAAGTCTCAAAGAAGAAGAGGGAAGAAGCAAAAATGTAGACACAACATTTCCCCCAATTTTGGTGGTCCAATGTTTTTAATAAGTTGGTCCCGACCCAGAAATTTGGTCCCTAAATTGTAAAATTGGCCCAAATCTCACACAAAAACCTCTGAAACATGGCTAAATGAAGATGAATCTTGTATTTCCATTGTCGTCCCCATCAATATCGAGAAAATACAAGAAGAAAGTATGCAAGAAATCAAGAAAATAGCAAAATCACACATAAGAGTCCATTCTCCTGCAAATCTATTACCAGCAAAATTCCCACGATCGAGATCAGAGCTCTGAGACCAATTGAAATGGGCGCCCAACTAACGTTAAAGAGGTCAACCTCGCAAGATGACCTGATGAGGATCCCAAACCTGTATACATTGGGAAGGGTAGGCCTATCTCTTGAAGAAGAAAAAGACCTCATTGACGTAGCTACTCACAGAATTCCACGGTTGCTTTGCTTGGAAATATATGAATATGAAGAGCATGCCCCTAGAGGTGGTTAAATCACATCATTCCCATTGTGGAAGGAGTGTGGACATCAAGGCATAGAGCCTACCAAATGAATCCAAAGTATTCTAGTAGAATGGTCAAGGACTCGGAGATTGACAAACTCATTGAAGCTGGATTCATTTATGATATAGAGCACACGGAATGGCTATCCCTAATAGCCATAGTACCTGAGAAAATGGGGAAGATGCGATTTTGTGATAATCTTAAAAGTTCAATACAACCATGGTGAAAGAACATTACCTATTGCCATTTATAGAGCATGTGTGTTGGAAGAACGAGTAGCAGGTAAGGAGGCATACAGCTTCCTTCATGGGATCTTCGGTTATACCCAAGTAAAAATAGACCCGAATGAACAACATAAAACTCCATCTGCCACCACAGAATGGGGCACTTATACATATAGGGCAGGTATGCTTTTCGACCTATCCAATACCAATTGATTGTAGGGCAACCGTACGATTGGGATAAGACAGAATCATGAGGCATTGTCCTCAAGAGTTTAAATATGTCGACATCCTTGAGCAAGCCAAGCCCACTTTGGTGGGGGGGGTTGTTGGAGGATATTTCTCTGCAGACTGGTACCACCGCCAAGAAAGTTCTACTTGAATGTAGGACAACTGTACAATCACGAGGCACTCAAGAATTTAAATATGCCGACATCCTTGAGCAAGCCCAATCCAGGGTAGCTAGAGGATATTTCTCCGACAGACACTACACGCTAAAAAAGTTCTACTTGGTAGGCTTGTGGTGGTGGTCCACACTGTTTGGAGAGGCGGCTAAATTTGTAAAAGGCTACGATGAATGTCAGTGATTCGCTGGTATTCATAACCACCGTGATAAAATGCCCCACCTTGTAGTGTCTGTTAGATCCCTGTCCCCACCATGCGATAGATTCGGGGTACTAGCAGCGGAAGTAGCACTTCATGCGCGGAGCAGGGACCCACACTCGGGGCCTCATCCACGGATATCCGGACAAGAGACTAATCCGTCGGTTTTTCCAAAACCGAACCCGGAAAAACTTCCCTTTCCCGGAAAGCACGGGCGATTCCACTAGGATAACTTTTTACACTAACGTAGTCAAGATCATTACTGATCACGCTGATCCGACTGCACCTGTAAAGATACTCGGTCGGATCAAGGAAGAAACTTGCACTTAGATCATTGGGATTAACGCTTTTTTCCCCATCAAGAGGCACAGCCGTTGATTCCTATCCATAGAACAATTACTATCCGGGATTTACTTTATCTATCGTAATAACAGAAATTGAGTCTCGATTTATGGATCCATCAGTCCAGCCAGTCCCATGGGTTAGCCAACCGCCCAACCACTGTAGTGATGGGATCCAATTAAGAATTTGGTTAGGTTTTGTCCCGGGTACCAAGGAAAAGAGTTCCAAGGCCCCCTAGCCGGAAGTTCATGCAAACATAAAACTAGTCACACCACTTACACACCCAATATGAAATTACCTTTTTCTTAGCATCAGCTAACTTTAAAACAATCCTTTAATGAAACCATTATGTCACTGATGACAATCCTCAAAGTCTCTGGTTGAATCCTTATTTCCAGTCATTCATTCATCAGTATACTTATGGCATCATTGGCAACCAAAACATTCTCCACCACCTGTTCACTCAGGGGCCTTTTCCATAGTTTCTAACTCATAGTAACCGGCAATATATTCATATAATAGAATGGAATCTCCGTGGAAGATCAGCAAGATCAACCCACAGATCCATATAAAAGAACCACGGACTCATCCGTTGAGGACCAGCAAGGTCAATCAACCAGATCCATGCCCGGTTTCAGAAAATAGCTCTTACTCCTTGTTCCAATATCTTCCACGATGCACGTGTGGGTATCTTCGGCGACCCAGAGCCCGAGCACCGTATGGTCAGCACCCTCTAGGACCCTTCACAGGTGACCTAGCGCTTCACTCATAGGCCGCTTCCTTGGTCCCTAATCCACCGTACCGAAAGCTCACCATTTAAATCGAACCGAGGCTGGTCAAGACCTCGGCCGACCTTGCTACGCGAGATGTCCTCCATTGACTCTCCGTCAGCAGTTGCAACTTTATCAGTTAGGTCTCCTTGATCTTAATCCACAAGACGGTCAAAATGCTTCCCCAGCATTCTTGACATAAAACATTCATTTACAAACAGTTCACAAAATACAGTTTCTATATCGAACTCTCGTCTTTTCCATTTTATCATCCTCAGTCCACATTACTTATTCCACATCCCATTCATATGTATTCATCATCATCCATTCACTCATATCGACGACACATTATTTCCCATACACATTCACATTCATTATTCTACATACACATCCATGCATACATCCATTTTCACATCCTCATTCATACATCCACTTCCACATACATACATCCACATCCGTATCTACATCCATACATCCACATCCACATCTACATTCATATCCATACATCCACATCCACATCCACATTCACATTCATACATACACATCCACATCCACATTCACATTCAGACATACATATCCGTATCTACATCCATACATCCATTCTCGCCCTGCACATTCCATATACATCTTATCATATCCTATCACATCTCATACACATCTTATCACATCTCATACACCTCTTATCACATCTTATCACTTCCCATACGCATCTTATCACATTTTATCACATCTCATACACCTCTTATCACGTCTTATCACATTTCATATCTTTTTATAGAATACAAGAGAATTCTTATATTTGATATAAGATTTCTCTACATTTTTATTTATACATAAATTCCATTTAAGGAGACTAACACTTTCGAATTAAAAATCAATCTTTTATGCATCTTCCTATGCATAATTTCATTTTAAATGAAAATGATACTTTTGAATTAAAATTCAATCTTCCTATGCATAAATTCAATTTGGATGAGAATTGACATTTTTTAATTAAAAATCCATCTTTTATGCATCTTCCTATGCATAAATTCAATTTGGATGAGAATAACGCTTTTGAATTGAAATCTTATTCTTTTATGCATCTTCCTATGCATAAATTCAATTTAGATGAGAATGACACTTTGAATTAAAAATCAAACTTTTATGCATCTTCTTATGCATAAATTCAATTTGGTAGGAATTACACTTTTAGAATAAAAGAATTTCTCTTATGCATCTAAGTTATGCATAAAATCCATTTATGATGAAAATCACACTTTTAGTATAAAAAGAATATCTTTTATGCATACCTCTATGCATGAAATCCAATATGATAAAAGTAACACTCTTACAATCAACTTTTATGCATACCTCTATGCATGAAATTCAATTATGATAAAAGTCACACTTTTATAATAAAATAATCAACTTTTATGCATACCTCTATGCATGAAATTCAATATAATAAAAGACACACTTTTATAATAAAATAATCAACTTTTATGCATACCTTTATACATGAAATTCAATTATGATAAAAGTCACACTTTTATAATAAAATAATCAGCTTTTATGCATACCTTTATGCATGAAATTCAATTATAATACAAGTCACACTTTTATAATAAAATAATCAACTTTTATGCATACCTTTATGAAATTCAAATATGATAAAAGTAACACTTTTGATATAAAAGTTTATCCATTATGCATACTTCTATGCATGAAATAAAAATGATAAAAGTAACACTTTTGATATAAAAATTTATCCTTTATGCATACTCTATGCATGAAAATAAAAATGATAAAAGTAACACTTTTGATATAAAAATTTATCCTTTATGCATACTTAAAAATTCAATTTCTCCATGATTACAATGAAATTCTTTTAATTAATCTAGGATGATAATTCCTAGAATATGGTAGGAAGTCCTCTTTTCATGCTTTGAATGAAATTATTTTATGTGTAAATTTTTTATAAAATTTTGCCATAGCTTCGCTGCTATGACTGATAAATCTCAAATATTTTAAAAGATAAAGCTTATCTTTAAGAAGGGAATGATTAGAATGATCCCTAATTGGATCATTAACCCATAATGGATTGAATAAAAAATAATCATGAAATACATAAACTAAAAGCATAGAAAAAAAACCATTAATTTGGTCTCAAGCATAGATTAATCTTGGATTAAGGAAAAGCTTTATGAAAAGCTTCATTTGGATTGAGAATGGGTCATGAGTATGACCATTTCTTGAGTGAGAGAGAGAAATTACATAAAAACCATTAGAATTTAAACATAAATGAAAATTTATGTAATTCTTTACTATCATTAATCAATTAACTTCAATAGCATTCATCAAATTATGTAACTCTTCACTACTATTCATCAATTAACTTCAATAGCATTTAAAAACCATACCAATTAAGCTTCTCAAGCTTGAGAGGGGTTGAGAAGAGAGAAACATTGAGAAATTATAGAAAAGATCAATATTCACTAATTACCTTACAAATTGCTTGATTCTTTGTTCACGGTAGAGGCCCCCAACCAATCAATTGGTTTAGTATGTTGATGGAGCCACCAATGGGGATTGAAGAAAGAAGGAAGTGTCAAAAACTAGTGAATTATTAATGAATTCACAGTTCTTGGCTTAGGTGAAGTAGAGTAACAATGCATTAAACATTGTTGAGCTTCAACAAAGGGGAAGGTCTCTATTTATAGGAAAAAGTGAGTTCCTAACCAAACAAACTGATTCTAGAATTTTCCAACTCAGTTTGGTCAATTTTTGACCATTTTTAGGTCAGTTGAGCTAACTTTTTGTAACTAGACTTGAATTAGGAGAGAGGAGAGATAAAATATCTCAATTTTTATGAGTTTAAAACTCATTCAAGCATGTGAAATATGCACCTCCTTTAAAGAACTCCCCTTCCTTACATATGTGTCAAAATGGAATCATTATACTCAAAATATCTCATATTTTTAATATTGCTCATAGTTCTTTACTAATAAACCTTGTACATTTTCAACTCTTCATCTTATGTGAAATATGCACCTCCTTTAAAGAACTCCCCTTCCTTACATATGTGTCAAAATGGAATCATTATACCCAAAATATCTCATATTTTTAATATTGCTCATAGTTTTTTACTAATAAACCTTGTACATTTTCAACTCTTCATCTTATGTGAGCATTTACTCATTTTTGGGTATCTTCTTTTACAAATTGGATTTATCTCCTCCCTACACATGGATTGATGCTATTGGCCCATAGGAACCTTAATTGGACCATAATCCAAAAATTTCTGAAAATCTAGACCCTTAGGTAAGGTCCTTTATACCCATTTCCAATTAATTCCAATTGCACATTGGAAAGTTCTTTTTGAATTTCTGTTTCAAGGGAACTTATTTTAATAAGATGAGATAATTTTCTATCCAAAAATATTAAAAATCTAAATATTCTCTCTCTAGAATATTTTCTCTCTCTAGGTTAAAACAGTTAGAAACAAGTCTTTTATATTTCTGAAGAGGGATTGATTATAGGGAAAGATGCTGGACATTTTGAGATGCTGGGGAGGAATCTTACAGTGTCTCTTCAACCATTTGAAAAGGGGGGAATTGACTTTATTAGACTATTAGTCCGGTGGCCCACGGTACTCAAGCATGATTCATCATGGTCTCTACCTCTCACATACTATTGTATCAAGCGGGTAGAGGCCCATGTGACCCAAAAGGGTGATGCTACACAGGCAACAACCAAATTCCTTTTTTACCAGAATATAGTTACTAGATTTGGATATCCACTTAAACTAGTAAGCGATAGGGAAACCCACTTCATCAATAATGTAATCAAGTTCTTGTTGAGTGAACTTATGGTCGTACATGACAAATACTCTATTAAGAAATCAAGCATGATTAAGCTCAAGGTGGATCAAAACTATATGAGAACATGATTAAGCATATCGTGATTAAGATAATACACAGAATAAGATTAAGCCAGTACCAAGATAATGACAACAATTAAGAACTACACCATCATAGCCGCATTCCATTGGAGTTGACCCAGGTACATCCTTTTATAGTTCTCATGGAGTTCCCTACTCACAAGATACGTATGTGCACCCTTGTGCCACGTGCCTCCTTGGACTTTCCATGTGCTACCGTTTTGACCTTTGACTTTACCTTTTACGAATGATCATAGAAATCAACCTTTGCCAATGTTCCCTAAGTCTATTCCTTTTATAATATGCATGATTCTCCCCTTGCTCTTCTACCCATGTTTCACCCGGACACATTACATTTCTCAACACCTCCCCTCAGTGTGATGAGAGTCTTAACACCTAGCTTTGACCTCGCCTCCTACTACACTCACTCCATACTCATATGGTTGGCGCGGTCCGTCTAGGTTGCTCTATGAGCTACAATGTTGTCTTGGTCTTGACATTTTACACATCGGGAGAGTGGGGTTATAACTAGGTGTAAGGAGCCATGCTCCTTATATTATCTAGAAAAGATGCTCGGTGTTGCCTCCATCCTGGGAGGCCTCATCACATTGTCTTCCTTCTTCGTCCATTACATTGGCTTCTTTGGCTCCCTTTTTATGCCAGCAATCCTTTTCTATGTGATGGATTTTGCCACTATGATGGTAGGCCTTTGTCCTTGCTCCTTCTCTAGTCCTTGATCCTAGTCCTCTCGAGAAGAGTGCTTTCTCCTCACTTGATATAGCTTGGGTTGTCCTCCCCCGAGTCCACTTCTCCTCTTCTGCGAGTGTTGCTTCCACTCCTACAATGGTCGGATTTGGGAGGTTCTTCCACATAGCCACTAAGGGCTCACACTCCTCAAGTGTCATGCTTTTTAACAGTATGGCTATGGCATCCTCTTCCTATGCTGGTGCCCCAATGCCAACCAATTGTTGTTGTGTCATGCTCTTCATTTTGTTAAGGTGTGCTGAAAGTGATTCACTATCTTTAATGTCCAAGCCAAAGAATTATATTTTTAAGCTTATTTTTGAATTCTTTTATTTTGCCCCAAAAAATTTATCTAGCTCATCCCAACCACCCTTCAATGTATCTTACGATGCAATATGATGAAAAAATCCATTTCCCAATCCTAATGCAATGATGGCTAATCCTTTTTTCATTCTGACTTAACCATCTGTTCTTTTCATCCCCTTTATCCTCCGGACATTTTTCGCTTCCATTTACAATGCTCCATAGCCTGCACTAACATAGATTTGATTTTAACTTGCCATGTGTGGAAGGATTTCCCTTTAAACTTCTCAAGCACAAATGAAGCAGTCATTTTAGGGCTGAGAAGGTCTTAACACTCGAGTACTACTTAAGGTCAGTATCTAATCTCAACACAAGAGAGTTTTTAATGCAAGTGACGACTTCTCGACACTAAACCCAGTTTCCATTTTCTAATCTACCTTCAATTAATCCCAATCGGATATATTAATGAAAAGATTAATGCCGAAAAGAATTGTAGATTAGCAAGTCGCATGAGCTTGGAGACTTCAATCGAGCTTGTAGGAGCACTTCTTTATGGGGATGTTTACCTATATTAGATGACTTATGAGGGAAATGGGAATGTAAGATCCCTCTGCCCCTCCGCGCGAGACAGGGTTTCTCACTCGGGCCTCGCCCTTGAATGTCCGGGCACGAGACTAAGCTGGTGGTCACTCCAAAAAAAACGAAACTGGGAAAAATTCCCATGCCTAGAAAGCAGGGACGATTCTACCTTTATGAATTTTTTTAAAAATAAAAAATAAAAAAAATAAAAAAATTTCTAACGTGAACAATTCTACGCTATCCTTCAAATGAATAAATCAGATAGAAGGAGACTATCACTAATATAATTTGATCATTTTAGTAAATTCAACGCTTTTTTCCTGATCAAGGTCAGGCACAGCCGTTGATCCACTTATTTGAAAAATTTATCAGGGAATTCTCTAACTATTCGAATCTTAGTGTAATTCTAATATTTTTCAGTTTGATTATTAAAACTCCACTGATTTCAGCCTAACCCCATCCGGCCCATGGGTTAGCCACCACCCTACCACTGGAATCGTTCGGTGGAACCAGACAAGTACTCACCCACCCGTAATTGAAATGCCTTTCTTAACTTTAGCTTTAGAAAACAGATACGCACACACTCCTCTTTATTAAACTTTAATAAAAAAAATCCTTGATAAACAATTTACGGGTTATACATGTCATACTTTAAAATTTCTCATTGAGTCTTTGTTTCTCAACAAAACAGTATCACTCTAGACTCTCCGTTGAGACCAGCGAGTCAACAACGAGATCCAGTGATAGATTGCAAAAAACATAGGTAATATCTTCCTCGACGTACGCATGGATGTCCTCGGCACCGTGAGCCCGTGCATTGCCTGGTCAGAACCCTCCACGATCCTCCTTAGGTGTCCTGGCACTTCACTCAGGGACCGCTTTGTCGGCCCTCGTCCATCGTACCGGAAGCGCACTATTTTAACCATACTGAGGCTGGTCAAGACCTCGGCAAGCCTTGCCGCGTGAGCTGTCCCTCGAACACTCCGCGCCAGCTGTTGCAACCGAACTTCCCTTAGATAAACATATATGCCAAATGCTCCGACCAGCATTCTGGCGTAAGACAGTCTTTTAAGAAGGCAGGGTTTCTATGCAAGTTTACAGTTTTGATTTTGTTTGAGTACCATGAGTATATCTTAAATCCGTATCTCATTACTTCTAGATCCAGTTCTCAATTCTAAACAGAATTCCTCGAATTCTGTTAACTTTTAAGAAGGTAGGGTTTCTATGCAAGTTTACAGTTTTGATTTTGTTTGAATACCATGAGTATATCTTAAATCCGTATCTCATTACTTCTAGATCCAGTTCTCAATTCTAAACAGAATTCCTCGAATTCTGTTAACTTGATCCTTAGATCAAAATCACAAATCTTAACTTAGTTTCAGATTCGGTGGATGATTTGGGTACATTTTTCCTGAACTGGTACATCGTCATTGATTGAAACTGACGAAGGAATTAGGTCTTGGTCAATAGTCTGAGTCAGAGTTTAGGTCCTAAAATTATCTTTCTCGAAGGTGCTATCTCAATTTCTCTTTTTTTTTCTAAAATTTCTTTCAATGAATATTTGCTTACTGATTTCAAAAACATGGATTTCTTGAGGAATATTCATTTACGTCATTCTCCAATTAAAATTTATCTTTATGCATACTTCTATGCATTAAAATCAAATATGATAAAAGTAACACTTTTATAATAAAAATTTATCTTTTATGCATACTTCTATGCATTAAAATCAAATATGATAAAAGTAACACTTTTATAATAAAAATTTATCTTTTATGCATACTTCTATGCATTAAAATCAAATATGATAAAAGTAACACTTTTATAATAAAATTTTATCTTTTATGCATACTTCTATGCATTAAAATCAATTATGATAAAAGTAACACTTTTATAATAAAAATTTATCTTTTATGCATACTTCTATGCATTAAAATCAAATATGATAAAAGTAACACTTTTATAATAAAAAATATCCTTTATGCATACTTTTATGCATAAAAATTAAAAATGATAAAAGTAACACTTTTGATTTAAAAAAATTATCCTTTATGCATACTTCTATGCATGAAAATTAAAAATGATAAAAGTAACACTTTTGATATAACAAAATTATCCTTTATGCATACTTCTATGCATGAAAATTAAAAATGATAAAAGTAACACTTTTGATATAAAAAAATTATCCTTTATGCATACTTCTATGCATGAAAATTAAAAATGATAAAAGTAACACTTTTGATATAAAAAAAATTATCCTTTATGCATACTTCTATGCATGAAAATTAAAAATGATAAAAGTAACACTTTTAATTAAAAACAATTATCCTTTATGCATACTTCTATGCATGAAAATTAAAAATGATAAAAGTAACACTTTTGATATAAAAAAATTATCCTTTATGCATACTTCTATGCATGAAAATTAAAAATGATAAAAGTAACACTTTTGATATAAAAATTTATCCATTATGCATACTTCTATGCATGAAAATAAAAATGATAAAAGTAACACTTTTGATATAAAAATTTATCCATTATGCATACTTCTATGCATGAAAATAAAAATGATAAAAGTAACACTTTTGATATAAATATTTATCCTTTATGCATAATATAAAAATTTAATTTCTCCATGATTACAATGAAATTCTTCCAATTAATCTAGGATGATAATTCCTAGAATATGGTAGGAAGTCCTCTTTTTATGCTTTGAATGAAATTATTTTATGCGTAATTTTTATAAAAATTTTGCCATAGCTCCGCTGCTATGATGACTGATAAATCTCAATTTTTCTAAGGGATAAAGCTTATCATTAATGAAATAATTAGAATGAACTCTAATTGAATCATTAATCCATAATGGATTGAATCATCAATATACATAAACTAAAAGCATAGAAAAAAGCCATTAATTTGGCCTCAAGCATAGCTTAATCTTGGATTAAGGAAAAGATTTATGAAAAGCTTCATTTGGATTGAGAATGGGTCATGAGTATGACCATTTCTTGAGTGAGAGAGAGCATTTACATAAAAACCATTTGAATTAAGCATAAATGGAAATTTATATAATTCTTAACTATCATTAATCAATTAACTTCAATAGCATTCATCAATTTTATGTAATTCCTAACTATCATTAATCAATTAACCTCAATAGCATTCAAAAACCATTTCAATTAAGCTTCTCAAGCTTGAGAGGGGTTGAGAAGAGAGAAGCATTGAGAAATTATAGAAAAGATCAAAATTCACCATTTACCTTACAATTTGCTTGATTCTTTGTTCACGGTAGAGGCCCCCAACCAATCAATTGGTTTAGTATGTTGATGGAGCCACCAATGGGGATTGAAGAAAGAGGGAAGTGCCAAAAACTAATGAATTATTAATGAATTCACAGTTCTTGGCTTAGGTGGAGTAGAGTAACAATGCATAAACATTATATATTTTTTCAACAAGGGGGAGGCTTCTATTTATAGGAAAAATTGAGCTCCTAACCAAACAAACTGATTCTAGAATTTTCTAAATTAGTTTGGTCAATTTTTGACCATTTTTAGGTCAGTTAAGCTAACTTTTTGGAACTAGACTTGAGGAGAGAGGAGAGATGAAATTCTCAATTTTTATGAGTTTAAAACTCATTCAAGCATGTGAAATATGCACCTCCTTTAAAGAACTCCCCTTCCTTACATATGTGTCAAAATGGAATCATTATACCCAAAATATCTCATATTTTTAATATTGCTCATAGTTTTTTACTAAAAAACCTTCCTTTAAAGAACTCCCCTTCCTTTAAAGAACTCCCCTTCCTTACATGTGTCAAAATGGAATCATTATACCCAAAATATCTCATATTTTTAATATTGCTCATAGTTTTTTACTAATAAACCTTGTACATTTTCAACTCTTCATCTTGTGTGAGCATTTACTCATTTTTGGATACCCAAAATATCTCATATTTTTAATATTGCTCATAGTTCTTTACTAATAAACCTTGTACATTTTCAACTCTTCATCTTATGTGAAATATGCACCTCCTTTAAAGAACTCTCCTTCCTTACATATGTGTCAAAATGGGATCATTATACCCAAAATATCTCATATTTTTAATATTGCTTATAGTTTCTTACTAATAAACCTTGTACATAGTCAACTCTTCATCTTATGTGAGCATTTACTCATTTTTGGGTATCTTCTTTTACAAATTGGATTTATCTCCTCCCTACACATGGATTGATGCTATTGGCCATAGGAACCTTAATTGGACCATAATCCAAAAATTTCTGAAAATCTAGACCCTTAGGCTAAGGTCCTTTATACCTATTTCCAATTAATTCCAATTGCACATTGGAAAATTCTTTTTGAATTTCTGTTTCAGGGGAACTTATTTTAATAAGATGAGTTATTTTTCTATCCAAAAATATTCATAATCTGAATATTCTCTCTCTAGAATAATTTTCTCTCTCTAGGCTAAAACAGTTAGAAATAAGATCTTTTATATTTCAGAAGAGGGATTTGATTACACGGGAAGATGCTGGACATCTTGAGAGGCTGGGGAGGAATCTTACATTCTCTCCCTCTTGAAAAACGCATCTCGCAAACTGGGGATAATCCCGCACAACAGATCGGCTTCATTCTCCCAGGTGACATCTTCAAAAGGATAGAACTTCCATTTTACTAATAATTCTCTGAGAATTCTATTTCTGAGAATCTTTTCTCGAACATCGAGAATTTCTTCAGGTTGGAGTTCCATCTGTCCTTGGGTTGAAGAGGTTAGGATTTCATCATCAAGCATATGATTTGGGTTTGGCACATATTTCTTTAGAAGGCTTACATGAAATACATTATGAATTTTGAGATGAGGAGGCAGAAGAAGCTCGTAGGCTAAGTCACCTACTTTCTTTGTAATCAGATATGGCCCACAATATCTGGGTGATAACTTCTTGTACTTCCCAAGAGATAAGGAACTTCTTTTGGGCCGTACTCGAATGAAGACCATATCTGCTTCTTTGAATTCTCTATTTGTTCTCTTCTTATCCGCATATTGCTTCTGTCTATCCTGGGCAGCTTTAATATCTTTACGAATTGACTGCATCTATTGCTCCATGTCGTCAAGCATCTGTCTGGACATCTCGACCTTAATCAATGGGTCAGACCAAGTTAATGGAGTTAAGCAATCTTGTCCATACAGAGCTTTAAAAGGGCTCATCCTCCCGATACTTTGGTGATAAGAAGCATTGTAGGCGAACTCGACTAGATGCAGATAGCTTAGCCACTTCTTGGGTTCCCTGTCCCCACAGCATGTCCGAAGTATATCTTCAATTACTTAGTTTACCCTTTCAGTTTGACCATCGGTCTCAGGGTGATAAGCTGTGCTGAGATCCAAGAAAGTTCCCACTGCTTCAAAAAATGCAGTCCAAAACCTTGAAGTAAATTTGGGATCTCGGTCACTTACTATTCTCCTCGGTAGGCCATGCAATCTGAAGATTTCTTTGAGGAACACTCTGGCCACATCCACTGCAGTGTAGGTTTCTTTTACTGGAATCAGATGGGCAACTTTGGTTAGTCTGTCGACTACCACGAAGATGGAGTTGTAACCTGATTGCACTGAAGGTAATCCAATAATGAAGTCCATACTGATACATTCCCACTTCATCGATGTCCAATGGATGTAACTTCCCAAGCATTTTTACTCTCTCAGCTTTGACTTTTTGGCATGTCAGACATTGACGTACATGATTCAGCACATCCTTTTTCAAACCAGGCCAAAAGAAACTTTTCTTTACGGACATGTAGGTCTTGCTGAAACCTGGATGTCTTGCAATAAGGCTGTCATGGGCTTCATTCAGAATTTGGTCCTTGGTTCCCTCATCATTGGGAATGCATAACCTGCGGTTATAATACATAATGCCATCATCCAGGCTGTACCCTTGAACTCTGTTCAACTCCTGTGGAGTTTTGCTTTCCTGCATAAGTGGGGTAGCAATAGGGCCAAAGAATCTATCTTGCATGATCTTCTCACTTGCTTGAGTAATCAAAGGATTTGATATTATAGTAATTGCAAGCAAGGAGGTTTTCCTCATTCTCTTTGCCTGGGCGGTACTTGATTTCAAAATCAAATTCTTGCAAGGTCTGCATCCACCTTCTTTGGTGCATGTTGAGGTCCTTCGGAGTAAAGATCCACTTTAAGCTCTGATGATCTGTCATCAAAGTAAATCTTTTACCCAGTAGGTAATGCCTCCACAACTTTAAGGCATAGACTATTGAAAGCAATTCCAAGTCGTGGATAGCATAATTCCTCTCATGTGTTCTAAGCTTTCGGGATTCATAGGCCACTGCATGACCTTCCTGCATGAGTGCACCTCTCCCAGGGCAAAACCACTTGCATCAGTTACTACCTCAAAGGGTAGAGAGAAATTTGGCAGTTTCAGAACGGGACTGGTTACCAAGGCGGTCTTCAGCTTATCAAAAGCACTTTGGCACTTGGAAGACCATTGAAATGGGATATTCTTTTTGAGAAGGTTAGTCAGGGGGGAAGCTATGAGAGCATACTTTGGTATAAAAATTCTATACCAACCAGTCAATCCCAAGAATCCTCTGACTTCTTTCACTGTCTTTGGTTCAGGCCAATCTATGACAGCTTGGATTTTTGCGGAATCTAGAGAAATTCCATCTTTGGATACCAGAAAGCCCAAGTATTCAACGTGGTTGGCAGAGAAAGTGCATTTGCTCTTTTTGGCAAAGAGTTGATGCTTCCTTAGAATCTCAAGAACTTTTCGGACATGAGTCTCATGGTCGGCTGCATTTCTTGAGTAAATCAGAATGTCATCAAAGAAAACTAGAACAAAGTCATCCAAGTATTCTCTGAGGACGTCCTGTATTAGGCGATTGAATGTAGCTGGGGCATTAGTTAATCCGAATAGCATGACAGTAAATTCATAATGTCCATAGCGAGTATTGATGGCTGTTTTTGGTATATCTGGATCATTGATCTTGATCTGGTAATACCCAGATTTGAGATCTATTTTTGTGAAGATCTGGGCTCCATTTAGCCTATCCAAAAGCTCATCAATCCTTGGGATAGGATACTTATTCTTAACTGTCAGCTGATTTAGACCTCTGTAGTCTACTCAGAGTCTAAGCGTTCCATCTTTCTTTTTCTGAAAGAGAACTGGCGCACCCCAAGGTGAAACACTAGGTCTTACAAACCCTTGTTCTAACAGCTGCCTAAGCTATTCCTTGAGTTTGATGGCTTCAGGAAATGGATTTTTGTAAGAGCGTAGGGCTACTGGTTGAGCTCCGGGGGTCAATTCAATCACATGATCTATTTCCCGAATTGGAGGCATTTCAGTTAGCTCTGCTGGGAATAGATCATCAAATTCACTTAACCATTATGGTTCTTTAGCTTTAAGCTTTGAGTCTACTGGGTTCATTTTGACAACATAAATTTGCTGCTTCTTCCTAAGTCCTTTCAGTAACCTAGAAGCTTTTATTAACTGAAGGTCTAGGGATCCAAAAATTCCAGTTCCATGGACTGTGAAGGTCATGGAAGGAAATGGTTCCATTGTGACAGTGTATGTCAGCTTGATATTTGTGGAGCCAATCCATTCCAAGGATTCCGTCAAAAACTCCTAGAGGTAAGACTTTGAACTGACAGTCGGTTACATTACCATCTAGATTGAACTGGATAAGATCTGTCTCATGGTGGGTGAAAAGAGTCTTCCCACTGGCCAATTCAACTTGCATAGGTTTCCCTAATTTCTGTTCTAAGACTAGCTTATGCAAGCATCCAGGGGAAATGAATGAATGAGAACTGCCTGAATCAATCAAAAGCTTAAAAGGCTTACCCTGATACTCTGCTGGAGTATGGATGACGGAGGTTAGGCCCTTGATTTTCAATTGCAGCATAGATCTGCCCTTTTTCCTCTTCTACTACATCTGAAATTGTGACTGCTCTGGCTGCTGCTGCTGCTGCAGTAGTCTGAGGTAGAACTCTTTCTCTTTTGTTGTTCCAATTCTGGGAAGGAGTTCTGAGATTACTCTGGATAGAGACAGATGGCTGGGCTGGAATTCTTCTGGGGTTTCCCTGGATAGGGCGAGACGGACCTTGATTAGACTGGAATGAAGGGGTTGGTCTCTGAATTCGGGGTTCTTGACTTCCCTGTCCCCTTGACATGGCAGGAGTCGGGCAGTATTTTAACTGGTGACCAAAACTCTGGCATCCAAAACATCGGTTTTCAGTTCTGAGCTCATCCTTTTGATTTTTTGAAAGTGGTGAGGTTCCTGAGAAAGTACTCTGGGGGGAAGGGTCTTCCTTCACTTCTGAATCTTCCTGCATCCTGATTCTGATTCAGGCCTTGCTGCCTCTTTGGGGGTGGAAAGTTGGAAGTACTTCCCTGGGCTTGGAATCTCTTAAAGTTAGAGGGTGCAGGTTTTGGTGGGACCTTTACTACAAAAGCTTTGGCAAAATCTTTTGCCATTCTTACTGCTTCAGCCATGGACACTGGCTTCGCATTTTTGACCAGTGTGTCCAAGGGTTCATTCATTCCTCGAATGAACCTGGCCATGAGTTGCTCTTCATCAAGAGGTGGTGAATATTTGAGGAGTAGAAGGGCAAAGGCCTGGTGATATTCCTCGATGGTTTTACTCTCCTACTTTAGTTCTAACAATTCGTTCATTTTGGTTTCTAAAAATCCAGGAGGGAAAAATCTCTTTCTTAGATAGGTTTTTAGATCATTCCAGGATTGAGTATTTCTGTCCAGACGATTGGCGTCACAGTGGTTCCTCCATGCTACCCTGGTTGTTTCCACTATTTTTAGCCGGCCAAGAGCCATTTTTGCTCCGCTGATTGTATCCTGTTACGTCAAAATACTCTTCCATGGCTTCCACCCATTTCTCCACAGCCTCGCCCAGGTTCTCCCCTTCTCCTGGGCGAGGCTCTTCATGAACAATTCTACACTATCCTTCAACTGAATAAATCAGATAGAAGGAGACTATCACCAATATAATTTGATCATTTTAGTAAATTCTACGCTATCCTTCAACTGAATAAATCAGATAGAAGGAGACTATCACTAATATAATTTGATCATTTTAGTAAATTCAATGCTTTTTTCCTGATCAAGGTCAGGCACAGCCGTTGATCCACTTATTTGAAAAATTTATCAGGGAATTGTCTAACTATTCGAATCTTAGCGTAATTCTAATATTTTTCAGTTTGATTATTAAAACTCCACTGATTTCAGCCTAACCCCATCCGACCCATGGGTTAGCCACCACCCTACCACCACTGGAATCGGTGGAACCAAACAAGTACTCACCCACCCATAATTGAAATGCCTTTCTTAACTTTAGCTTTAGAAAACAGATACGCACACACTCCTCTTTATTAAACTTTAATAAAAACAATCATTGATAAACAATTTACGGGTTATACATGTCATACTATAAAATTTCTCATTGAGTCTTTGTTTCTCAACAAAACAGTATCACTCTAGACTCTCCGTTGAGACCAGCGAGTCAATAACGAGATCCAGTGATAGATTACAAAAAACATAGGTCCATCATATAATATCTTCCTCGACATACGCATGGATGTCCTTGGCACCGCGAGCCCGTACATCGCCTGGTCAGAACCCTCCAGGATCCTCCTTAGGTGTCCTGGCACTTCACTCAGGGACCGCTTCGTCGGCCCTCGTCCATCGTACCGGAAGCGCACCATTTTAACCATACCGAGGCTGGTTAAGACCTCGGCAAGCCTTGCCGTGTGAGCTGTCCCTCGAACACTCCCGGCCAGCTGTTGCAACCAAACTTCCCTTAGATAAACATATATGCCAAATGCTCCCTCCAGCATTCTGGCGTAAGACAGTCTTTTAAGAAGGCAGGGTTTCTATGCAAGTTTACAGTTTTGATTTTGTTTGAATACCATGAGTATATCTTAAATCCATATCTCATTACTTCTAGATCCAGTTCTCAATTCTAAACAGAATTTCTCGAATTCTATTAACTTGATCCTTAGATCAAAATCACAAATCTTAACTTAGTTTCAGATTCGGTGGGTGATTTGGGTACATTTTTCCTGAACTGGTATATCCTCATTGATTGAAACTGACGAAGGAATTAGGTCTTGGTCAATAGTCTGAGTCAGAGTTTAGGTCCTAAAATTATCTTTCTTGAAGGTACTATCTCAATTTCTCTTTTTTTTTCTAAAATTTCTTTCAATGAATATTTGTTTACTGATTTCAATTGAGATATTTGGGTATAATGATTCCATTTTGACACATATGTAAGGAAGGGGAGTTCTTTAAAGGAGGTGCATATTTCACATAAGATGAAGAGTTGAAAATGTGCAAGGTTTATTAGTAAAAAACTATGAGCAATATTAAAAATATGAGATATTTTGGGTATAATGATTCCATTTTGACACATATGTAAGGAAGGGGAGTTCTTTAAAGAAGGTGCATACTTCACATAAGATGAAGAGTTGAAAATGTACAAGGTTTATTAGTAAAAAACTATAAGCAATATTAAAAATATGAGATATTTTGGGTATAATGATTCCATTTTGACACATATGAGATATTTTGGGTATAATGATTCCATTTTGACACATATGTAAGGAAGGGGAGTTCTTTAAAGGAGGTGCATATTTCACATGCTTGAATGAGTTTTAAACTCATAAAAATTGAGATATTTGATCTCTCCTCTCTCCTAATTCAAGTCTAGTTACAAAAAGTTAGCTCAACTGACCTAAAAATGGTCAAAAATTGACCAAACTGAGTTGGAAAATTCTAGAATCAGTTTGTTTGGTTAGGAACTCACTTTTTCCTATAAATAGAGGCCTTCCCCTTTGTTAAAACTCAACAATGTTTAATGCATTGTTACTCTACTTCACCTAAGCCAAGAACTGTAAATTCATTAATAATTCACTAGTTTTTGATACTTCCATCTTTCTTCAATCCCCATTGGTGGCTCCATCAACATACTAAACTAATTGATTGGTTGGGGGCCTCTACCGTGAACAAAGAATCAAGCAATTTGTAAGGTAATTAGTGAATATTGATCTTTTCTATAATTTGTCAATGTTTCTCTCTTCTCAACCCCTCTCAAGCTTGAGAAGCTTAATTGGTATGGTTTTAAAATGCTATTGAAGTTAATTGATGAATAGTAGTGAAGAGTTACATAATTTGATGAATGTTATTGAAGTTAATTGATTAATGATAGTAAAGAATTACATAAATTTTTATTTATGTTTAAATTCTAATGGTTTTTATGTAATTTCTCTCTCTCACTCAAGAAATGGTCATACTCATGACCCATTCTCAATCCAAATGAAGCTTTTCATAAAGCTTTTCCTTAATCCAAGATTAATCTATGCTTGAGACTAAATTAATGCTTTTTTTTCTATGCTTTTAGTTTATGTATTTCATGATTATTTTTGATTCAATCCATTATGGGTTAATGATCTAATTAGGGATTATTCTAATCATTCCCTTAAAGATAAGCTTTACCTTTTAAAATAATTGAGATTTATCAGTCATAGCAGCGGAGCTATGGCAAAATTTTGTAAAAATTTACACATAAAATAATTTCATTCAAAGCATGAAAAGAGGACTTCCTACCATATTCTAGGAATTATCATCCTAGATTAATTAAAATAATTTCATTGTAATCATGGAGAAATTGAATTTTTATATTACGCATAAAGGATAAATTTTTATATCAAAAGTATTACTTTTATCATTTTTATTTTCATGCATAGAAGTATGCATAAAGGATAAATTTTTATATCAAAAGTGTTACTTTTATCAAATTTTATTTTCATGCATAGAAGTATGCATAAAGGATAAATTTTTATATCAAAAGTGTTATTTTTATCATTTTTATTTTCATGCATAGAAGTATGCATAAAGGATAAATTTTTATATCAAAAGTGTTACTTTTATCAATTTTTATTTTCATGCATAGAAGTATGCATAAAGGATAAGTTTTTATATCAAAAGTGTTATTTTTATCATTTTTATTTTCATGCATAGAAGTATGCAAAAAGGATAAATTTTTATATCAAAAGTGTTATTTTTATCATTTTTATTTTCATGCATAGAAGTATGCATAAAGGATAAATTTTTATATCAAAAGTGTTACTTTTATCAATTTTTATTTTCATGCATAGAAGTATGCATAAAGGATAAGTTTTTATATCAAAAGTGTTATTTTTATCATTTTTATTTTCATGCATAGAAGTATGCAAAAAGGATAAATTTTTATTTTCATGCATAGAAGTATGCATAAAGGATAAATTTTTATATCAAAAGTGTTACTTTTATCAATTTTTATTTTCATGCATAGAAGTATGCATAAAGGATAAGTTTTTATATCAAAAGTGTTATTTTTATCATTTTTATTTTCATGCATAGAAGTATGCATAAAGGATAAATTTTTATATCAAAGGTGTTACTTTTATCATTTTTATTTTCATGCATAGAAGTATGCATAAAGGATAAATTTTTATATCAAAAGTGTTACTTTTATCATATTGGATTTCATGCATAGAGGTATGCATAAAAGATATTCTTTTTATACTAAAAGTGTGATTTTCATCATAAATGGATTTTATCCATAACTTAGATGCATAAGAGAAATTCTTTTATTCTAAAAGTGTAATTCCTACCAAATTGAATTTATGCATAAGAAGATGCATAAAAGTTTGATTTTTAATTCAAAGTGTCATTCTCATCTAAATTGAATTTATGCATAGGAAGATGCATAAAAGAATAAGATTTCAATTCAAAAGCGTTATTCTCATCCAAATTGAATTTATGCATAGGAAGATGCATAAAAGATGGATTTTTAATTCAAAAATGTCAATTCTCATCCAAATTGAATTTATGCATAGGAAGATGCATAAAAGATTGAATTTTAATTCAAAAGTGTCATTTTCATTTAAAATGAAATTATGCATAGGAAGATGCATAAAAGATTGATTTTTAATTTGAAAGTGTTAGTCTCCTTAAATGGAATTTATGCATAAATAAAAATGTAGAGAAATCTTATAGCAAATATAAGAATTCTCTTGTATTCTATAAAAAGATATGAAATGTGATAAGACGTAATAAGAGGTGTATGAGATGTGATGAGATGTGTATGAGATGTGATAGGATATGATAAGATGTATATGGAATGTGTAGGGCGAGAATGGATGTAATATGGATGTATGGATGTAGATACGGATATGTATGTAGGAATGTGAATGTGGATGTGTATGTATGAATGTGAATGTGGATGTGGATGTGGATGTATGGATATGAATGTAGATGTGGATGTGGATGTATGGATGTAGATACGGATGTGGATGTATGAATGAGGATGTGAAAATGGATGTATACATGGATGTATGGATGTAGATACAGATGTGGATGTATGTATGTGGAAGTGGATGTATGAATGAGGATGTGAAAATGGATGTATGCATGGATATGTATGTAGAATAATGAATGTGAATGTGTATGGAAAATAATGTGTCGTCGATATGAGTGAATGGATGATGATGAATACATATGAATGGGATGTGGAATAAGTAATGTGGACTGAGGATGATAAAATGGAAAAGACGAGAGTTCGATATAGAAACTGTATTTTGTGAACTGTTTGTAAATGAATGTTTTATGTCAAGAATGCTGGGGAAGCATTTTGACCGTCTTGTGGATTAAGGTCAAGGAGACCTAACTGATAAAGTTGCAACTGCTGACGGAGAGTCAATGGAGGACGTCTCGCGTAGCAAAGTCGGCCAGGTCTTGACCAGCCTTGGTTTGATTCAAATGGTGAGCTTTCGGTACGATGGATTAGGGACCAAGGAAGCAGCCTATGAGTGAAGCGCTAGGTCACCTGCGAAGGATCCTAGAGGGTGCTGACCATACGGTGCTCGGGCTCTGGGTCGCCAAAGATACCCACACGTGCGTCGTGGAAGATATTGGAACAAGGAGTAAGAGTTGTTTTCTGAAACGGGGCATGGATCTGGTTGATTGACCTTGCTGGTCCTCAACGGTTGAGTCCATGGCTCTTTTATATGGATCTGTGGGTTGATCTTGCTGATCTTCCATGGAGATTCCATTCTATTATATGAATATATTGCCGGTTACTATGAGAGCTAGGAACTATGGAAAAGGCCCCTGAGTGAATAGGTGGTGAGCGTTCTGGTTGCCAATGATGCCATAAGTATACCGATGAATGAATGACTGGAAATAAGGATTCAACCAGAGACTTTGAGGATTGTCATCAGTGACATAATGGTTTCATTAAAGGATTGTTTTAGCTAAGAAAAAGGTAATTTCATATTGGGTGTGTAAGTGGTGTGACTAGTTTTATGTTTGCATGAACTTCCGGCTAGGGGGCCTTGGAACTCTTCTCCTTGGTACCCGGGACAAAACCTAACCAAATTCTTAATTGGATCCCATCACTACAGTGGTTGGGCGGTTGGCTAACCCATGGGACTGGATGGGGTTAGGCTAGACTGATGGATCCGTAAATCGAGACTCAATTTCTGTTATTATGATAGATAAAGTAAATCCCGGATAGTAATTGTTCTATGGATAGGAATCAACGGCTGTGCCTCTTAATGGGAAAAAAAGTGTTGATCCCAATGATCCAAGTGCAAGTTTCTTCCTTGATCCGACCGAGTATCTTTATAGATACAGTCGGATCAGTGTGATCAGTAATGATCTTGACTACGTTAGAGTAAAAAGTTATCTTGCTGGAATCGCCCGTGCTTCTCGGGAAAGGGAAGTTTTTCCAGGTTCGGTTTTGGAAAAAACCGACGGATTAGTCTCTTGTCCGGATATCCGTGGATGAGGCCCCAAGTGTGGGTCCCTGCCCCGCGCATAAGGTGCTACTTCTGCTGCTAGTACCCTGAATCCGTCACATGGTGGGGACAGGGATCCCACACCCAATCCGGGGTAGCTAGAGGATATTTCTCCGCAGCAGACACTACACGCTAAAAAAGTTCTACTTGGTAGGCTTGTGGTGGTCCACACTCTTTGGTGAGGCGGCTGAATTCGTAAAAGGCTACGATGATTGTCAGTGATTCGCTGGTATTCATAACCGCCGTGATAAAATGCCCCACCTTGTAGTGTCTCTTCAACCATTTGAAAAGGGGGGAATTGACTTTATTAGACTATTAGTCCGGTGGCCCACGGTACTCAAGCATGATTCATCATGGTCTCTACCTCTCACATACTATTGTATCAAGCGGGTAGAGGCCCATGTGACCCAAAAGGGTGATGCTACACAGGCAACAACCAAATTCCTTTTTTACCAGAATATAGTTACTAGATTTGGATATCCACTTAAGCGATAGGGGAACCCACTTCATCAATGTAATCAAGTTCTTGTTGAGTGAACTTATGGTCGTACATTACAAATACTCTGTTAAGAAATCAAGCATGATTAATCTCAAGGTGGATCAGAACTATATGAGAACATGATGAATTATATCGCAATTAAGATAATACACAGAATAAGATTAAGCCAACACCAAGATAATGACAACAATTAAGAAGTACACCATCATAGCCGCATTCCATTGGAGTTGACGCAGGTACATCCTTTTATAGCTCTCATGGAGCTCCCTACTCACAAGATACATATGTGCACCCTTGTGCCACGTGCCTCCTTGGACTTTCCATGTGCTACCGTTTTGACCTTTGACTTCACCTTTTACGAATGATCATAGAAATCAACCTTTGCCAATGTTCCCTAAGTTTATTCCTTTTATAATATGCATGATTCTCCCCTTGCTCTTCTACGCATGTTTCACCCTGACACATTGCATTTCTCAACACATCGCCTCAGTGTGATGAGAGTCTTAACACCTAGCTTTGACCTGGCCTCCTGCTACACTCACTCCATACTCATATGGTTGGCACGGTCCATCTAGGTTGCTCTATGAGCTACAATGTTGGCTTGGTCTTGACATTTTACACATCGGGAGAGTGGGGTTATAACTAGGTGTAAGGAGCCATGCTCCTCATATCATCTAGAAAAGATGCTCGATGTTGCCTCCATCCTGGGAGGCCTCATCACATTGTCTTCCTTCTTCGTCATTACATTGGCTTCTTTGTCTCCCTTTTTATGCCAGTAATCCTTTTCTATGTGATCGATTTTGCAACTATGATGGTAGGCCTTTGTCCTTGCTCCTTCTCTAGTCCTTGATCCTAGTCCTCTCGAGAAGAGTGCTTTCTCCTCACTTGGGTTGTCCTCCCCCGAGTCCTTCTCCTCTTCTGCAACTATGATGGTAGGCCTTTGTCCTTGCTCCTTCTCTAGTCCTTGATCCTAGTCCTCTCGAGAAGAGTGCTTTCTCCTCACTTGATATAGCTTGGGTTGTCCTCCCCCGAGTCCTTCTCCTCTTCTGCGAGAGTGTTGCTTCCACTCCTACACACAATGGTCAGATTTGGGAGGTTCTTTGTAAGATTCCTCCCCAGCCTCTCAAGATGTCTAGCATCTTCTCCTGTAATCAATCCCCTCTTCAGAAATATAAAAGATCTTGTCTCTGCCTATTTTGACATAGAGAGAGAAAATATTCTAGAGAGAGAATATTCAGATTTTGAATATTTTTAGATAGAAAAATTTCTCATATTATTAAAATAAATTTCCCTGAAACAGAAATTCAAAAAGAACTTTCCAATGTGCAATTAGAATTTATTGGAAATAGGTATAAAGGACCTTAGCCTAAGGGTCTAGATTTTCAGAAATTTTTAGATTATGGTCCAATTAAGGTTCCTATGGGCCAATAGCATCAATCCATGTGTAGGGAGGAGATAAATCCAATTTGTAAAAGAAGATACCCAAAAATGAGTAAATGCTCACATAAGATGAAGAGTTAAAAATGTACAAGGTTTATTAGTAAAAAACTATGAGCAATATTAAAAATATGAGATATTTTGGGTATCCAAAAATGAGTAAATGCTCACATAAGATGAAGAGTTGAAAATGTACAAGGTTTATTAGTAAAAAACTATGAGTAATATTAAAAATATGAGATATTTTGGGTATCCAAAAAGGAGTAAATGCTCACATAAGATGAAGAGTTAAAAATATACAAGGTTTACTAGTAAAAAACTATGAGCAATATTAAAAATATGAGATATTTTGGGTATCCAAAAATGAGTAAATGCTCACACAAGATGAAGAGTTAAAAATGTACAAGGTTTATTAGTAAAAAACTATGAGCAATATTAAAAATATGAGATATTTTGGGTATCCAAAAAGGAGTAAATGCTCACATAAGATAAAGAGTTAAAAATGTACAAGGTTTATTAGTAAAAAACTATGAGCAATATTAAAAATATGAGATATTTTGGGTATCCAAAAATGAGTAAATGCTCACACAAGATGAAGAGTTGAAAATGTACAAGGTTTATTAGTAAAAAACTATGAGCAATATTAAAAATATGAGATATTTTGGGTATAATGATTCCATTTTGACACATATGTAAGGAAGGGGAGTTCTTTAAAGGAGGTGCATATTTCACATGCTTGAATGAGTTTTAAACTCAAAAATAATGTGATATTTTTATCTCTCCTCTCTCTTGAACCAAATCAAATCAAAATGGAACCAAACTGAATCAAAAAGTAACCAAACTAGTTCTAAATCTAGTCCAAATTCAACCAAACTGAATTTGGAAAATTCTAGAATTCAGTTAGCTTTGGTTAGAGCTTACCTCTCCTATATATAGAACATGAGTCCTTTGAAAAAAAGATAGAAGAATTTTACTATACTAGAGTTATGCTGAAATAATGCTAATTTCTACTATTCTCTAAAATTCTCTCCAAATTGAAGAAATTGGAGCTTCCCTCTTTCTTCAATCCCCATTGGTGGCTCCATCAACATACTTAACCAATTGATTGATTGGGGGCCTCTACCGTGAACAAAGAATCAAGCAAATTGTAAGGTAAATGGTGAATTTTGATCTTTTCTATAATTTCTCAAGCTTCTCTCTTCTCAACCCCTCTCAAGCTTGAGAAGCTTAACTGGAATGGTTTTTGAATGCTATTGAAGTTAATTCATGAATGGTAGTGAAGATAATTTGATGAATGCTATTGAAGTTAATTGATTAATGATAGTTAAGAATTACATAACTTTTCATTTATACCTCAAATGGTTTTTATGTAAATTCTCTCTCTCACTCAAGAAATGGTCATACTCATGACCCATTCTCAATCCAAATGAAGCTTTTCATAAAGCTTTTCCTTAATCCAAGATTAATCTATGCTTGAGGCCAAATTAATGGCTTCTTTCTATGCTTTTAGTTTATGTATATTGATGATTCAATCCATTATGGATTAATGATCTAATTAGGGATCATTCTAATTATTTCCTTAATGATAAGCTTTATCCCTTAGAAAAATTGAGATTTATCAGTCATCGCAGCAGCGGAGCTATGGTAAATTTTTTATAAAAATTACGCATAAAATAATTTCATTCAAAGCATAAAAAGAGGACTCCTACCATATTCTAGGAATTATCATCCTAGATTAATTGAAAGATATTCATTGTAATCCTAGAGAAATTGATTTTTATATTATGCATAATTGATTTTCATGCATAGAGGTATGCATAAAAGATTATTATTTTAACATAAAAGTGTTACTTTTATCATAATTAGATTTCATGCATAGAGGTATGCATAAAAGATTATTATTTTAATATAAAAGTGTTACTTTTATCATAATTGAATTTCATGCATAGAGGTATGCATAAAAGTTGATTATTTTATTGTAAAAGTGTTACTTTTATTATATTGGATTTCATGCATAGAGGTATGCATAAAAGATATTCTTTTTATACTAAAAGTGTGATTTTTCATCATAAATGGATTTTATGCATAACTTAGATGCATAAGAGAAATTCTTTTATTCTAAAAGTGTAATTCCTACCAAATTGAATTTATGCATAAGAAGATGCATAAAGATTGATTTTTAACTCAAAAGTGTCATTCTCATCTAAATTGAATTTATGCATAGGAAAATGCATAAAAGATTGAAATTTAATTCAAAAGTGTCATTTTCATTTAAAATGAATTTATGCATAGGAAGATGCATAAAAGATTGATTTTTACTTCGAAAGTATTAATCTCCTTAAATAGAATTTATGCATAAATAAATGTGTAAAGAAATCTTATATCAAATATAAGAATTCTCTTGTATTCTATAAATAGATATGAGATGTGATAGGATGTGATAAGAGGTGTATAAGATGTGATAAGAGGTGATAAGATGCTTATGAAATAAGTTAGGAGGTAATAAGATGAATTAAGATGTGATAAGATGTGTATGGGATGAGGTAAGAAGTGTATGTGATAGGATAAGATGTATATGGGTTGTGATAGGGCGAGAATGGATGTGATGTAAAAGATTAGATGTAAAGGCATATGGGGTTATATGAATGGGAATGTGGAAATGGATGTATGTATGTGGATGTGTGGATGTGGAGATGGGAGTGTGGATGTATGAATGTGAAAATGGATGTATGCATGAAGATGTATATGCATAGATGTGAATGTGGATGTGGCTGTATAGATGTGAATGTGGAATGTGGATGTGGATGTGGATGTATGTATGTATGTGGATGTGGATGTGGATGTATGTATGTGGATGTAGATGTGGATGTATAGATGTGAATGAGAATGTGGATGTGGATGTGGATGTGGATGTGGATGTATAGATGTGAATGTGGAATGTGGATGTGGATGTATGTATGTATGTGGATGTAGATGTGGATGTATAGATGTGAATGGGAATGTGGATGTGGATGTATGAATGAGGACGTGATAGTGGATGTATGCATGTGGATGTGGATGTATGGATGTGGATATGGATGTGTATGTATGAATGTGGATATGGGATGTGGAGGTATAAATGAGGATGTGAAAATGGAAGTAAGCATGTAGATGTGGATGTATGGATGTGAATGTGGATGTGGATGTGGATGTGGATGTATGGATGTGGATATGGATGTGAATATATGATATGTGATGTGAAGGAATCTGAAGTGAAGAGATGGAAAATGATGTGATTGGAAGAGTACACATATAACTGGAATGTGGAATAAGTAATGTGGATTAATGAGGGATAATGTGGAAAAATGAGAGTTAATATAGAAATTGTATTTGTAAACTGTTTGTAAATGCTGTTTGTAAATGGCTGTTTTATGTCAAGAATGCTGGGAAAGCATTTTGACCGTCTTGTGATTAAGGTCGTGGAGAAAGTTGCACTGCTGATGGAGAGTCAATGGAGGATGTCTTGCGTAGCAAGGTCGACCGAGGTCTTGACCAGCCTCGGTTCGATTAAAATGGTGAGCTTCTGGTACGGTGGATGAGGGACCAAGGAAGCGGCCTATGAGAGTGAAGCGCTAGGTCACCTGCAAAGGATCCTAGAGGGTGCTGACCATACGGTGCTCGGGCTCTGGGTCACCCAGGATACCCACGCATGCGTCGAGGAAGATATTGGAACAAGGAGTAAGAGTTGTTTTCTGGAACCGGGCATGGATCTAGTTGATTGACCTTGCTGGTCTTCAATGGATGAGTCCATGGCTCTTTTTATGGATCTGTTGGTTGATCTTGCTGATCTTCAACGAGAGTCCATCTTGATTTTTATAAGTGATTATATTGCCGAGTATTATGGGCTAGGAACTATTGAAAAGGCCCCTGAGTGGACAGGTGGTGAGCGTTCTAGTTGCCAATGATGCCATAAATACTCTGATGAAGGAATGATGGGAAATTATGAATCAACCGGATAAATTGGAAGATTGTGATCAGTGGTACTATGGTTTCATTAAAGGATTGTTTTAAAGTTGGCAATTTCATATTGGGTGTGTAAGTGGTGTGGCTAGTTTTATATTTGCATGAACTTCCGGCTAGGGGGCCTTGGAACTCTTTTCCTTGGTACCCGGGACAAAACCTAACCAAATTCCAAATTGGATCCCATCACTACAGTGGTTGGGCGGCTGGCTGGGCGGTTGGCTAACCCATGGGATTGGATGGGGTTAGGCTGGACTGATGGATCCGTAAATCGAGACTCAATTTCTGTTACTTCGATAGATAAAGTAAATCCCAGATAGTAATTGTTCTATGGATAGGAATCAACGGCTGTGCCTCTTGATGGGGAAAAAAGCGTTGATCCCAGTGATCCAAGTGCAAGTTTCTCCTTGATATGACCGAGTATCTTTATAGGTGCAGTCGCTGTTGGAATATATGATCAATGTCATGGTCTAAGGTTAAGGCACACAATGAAATGTAAAAGGACCATGTAATATGAAGGGAATCCAGGTGAATGAAGGGTAAACCCCCACTTGAGATAGGCGAGTTTCATTAGATTCTAGGGAGCCATGTGGGGGGAGATGGCCTTGGATGCCTTTGATAATATGTAAGTAGTGATGTCACTCAACCATGTACACCTTGGCTATAAAATGGTGGCCCTCCTAATGAGAAAAACACGAATTTATATGCTATGAGAAGCTCCTTATTATGCTGTCATTATGTTCTCTTAATCCTTGATTAAGTGCTAGTTAATAACATTTTTGCTCATGTGACCACCATGGTTTATCTTGATCCACCATAGCTCTTTTATCACTCCTTGCTCACATTAAGCTTGCATTATCACTCATTGTGCTTTTCCCAACATGGTATCAGAGCCATGATTATCTTTAGGCATAGTAATTAACCACATCAATTAGATTTTTCATTTTTCAAGCTTTCCATTAAAGCTCCAACTCACCCCCTGCTCTATAGTCCATCAAATCACAAGCTTTTTGATTCAAAAGAAAGCTAACAGTCGGCTCCATCGACGCCTAGCTCCATTTGAGCTCCCACGAACTACACGCGGCGTATTCAACTCTGCAACAACAGCACGCTTCTGCGCAGCAAAATTCATCAAATTGGTGCCGTACAATGAATGGTTTGCTAATTCCTCTTGTGAGCATAACATTGATGCTATGAAGCTCCCACGTGTTGATTTTCATGAGCAATGGTCCACTGTAGCTGTTGTTTGAACTAATTTATCAGTGACAGTACATGCTGTGTTACAGAGAAGATTTCCAGAGATTGAAGCAGCATCTTGACATGTTTGAGTGCTGAGTTTAAAGCCAACACCTTGGTTGTCACTTGGTTTAAAGCATTTTATGTTTCTCATTTGAGAAGGGCTTCATTCAATTGCTCAAAGCTCACTCTATTTTTGGGGCAGTTTTTTCTCTTTGAAATTAATCACCTCCACTAATCATCATATACTTAATAGTAATTATCTATTGAGATGACATTCTAATATGCATATTGAGTTGAATATATCTTTGTAGTCATGCCTTCGGATGCGGAATCATCTAATGAAGCTAATATCAAGAAATCATTGAAACCCAAAAACAAAATTAGAAAACCTAGGATGAAAATCAACTCTAGGCCCAGTTATTATCACTATGCAAAGGCTTATGGGTTTGGGGAATTCTTGAGTAATATCATGCATCTATATGGTGAAGGGGGATTCTAGCTTTTAATACCTTGCATTGTTCAGTTCCAATCATGGAGTCAACTTACATATCATCCTCTTTCATCAAGAAATTCAACGGTCATGACTTCCACACTTGGCAAGTCAAAATGAGGTTTTTACTAATGAAAGAAGGAGTTTGGGGCATAGTCAATGGTACTATACCTAAACCTGCCACACGAGAAGGAGAAGTCTCTTGGCAAACCAAGGATGAGAAAGCATTGGCTCTCATTGCCCTTGGAGTTGAAGATAGTTATATACATTACATTGGTAATGGAATATCTTCACAAATTGCATGGAATTCACTGGATAAATCCTTTGGTGCTCAAGGCCTCCACAGCAAAATCAGTCTCAAAGTAGACTTTTACAGTCTAGAGTACAAGGTTGATGAGACACTTGCATCTCACATCAACACCATGAAGAGCTTGATGGCCCAGCTCAAAGCCATCAATGAACTAGTCAAGGAGAGTGATGCCATAGCCATCCTCCTAAAGTCAATGCCATCCGAGTATGATACACTCATGCCGACCTTAAAATACATGCAGGATCCCACTTTGGAGGGAATAGAGAGTGTTCTCTTGGAAGAAGATGGCTAATCCTTTTTTCATTCTGGCTTAACTATTTGTTCTTTTCATCCCCTTCATCCTCCGGACATTTTCCCCTTCCATTTACAATGCTCCATAGCCTTCACTAACATAGATTTGATTTTAACTTGCTATGTGTGGAAGGATTCCCCTTTAAACTTCTCAAGCACAAATGAAGCAGTCATTTTAGGGCTGAGAAGGTCTTAACACTCGAGTACTACTTAAGCTCAGTATCTAATCTCAACACAAGAGAGTTTTTAATGCAAGTGATGACTTCTTGACACTAAACCCAATTCCCATTTCCTAATCTACCTTCAATTAATCCTAATCGCATATCTTAAAGATAAGATTAATGCTGAAAAGAATTGTGATTAGCAAGCCGCGTGAGCTTGGAGACTTCAATCGAGCTTGTAGGAGCACTTCTTTATGGGGATTTTTACCTATATTAGATGACTTTTATGAGGGGAATGGGAAAATGTAAGCATTGAAGGTATCATTGGGAAGCTTACACCTTGTATGAAAGTAAGCATGGACGATGTCATTGAGAAGCTTACACCTTGTATAATCATTTGCCATGCTTAAAACACCCTCTTCATCTCACCACCGAAATCTTAAAGGAAGTCGACCCGAATTCGTCCCACGGCTGAAAAATGGTAATTTTTGCTTGCTTGTTGGTGCTCCATGTGAAGCTTACAATCTGCTCCATGCTTGCCCCATGGTTGTTTTGTAGAAGGTGAAGCTAACTAACCCTAAACATGCTCCATAGCCATGCAAAGTCTCAAAGAAGAAGAGGGAAGAAGCAAAAATGTAGACACAACATTTCCCCCTATTCTGGTGGTCCAATGTTTTTAATAAGTTGGTCCCGACCCAGAAATTTGGTCCCTAAATTCAAAAATTGGTCCAAATCTTACACAAAAACCTCTGAAACATGGCTAAATGAAGATGAATCTTGTATTTCCATCATCTTCCCCATCAATATCGAGAAAATACAGGAAGAAAGTATGCAAGAAATCAAGAAAATAGCAAAATCACACATAAGAGTCCATTCTCTTGCAAATCTATTACCAGCAAAATTCCCACGATCGAGATCAGAGCTCTAAGACCAATTGAAATGGCCGCCCCACTAACGTTAAAGAGGTCAACCTAGCAGGACCTGATGAGGATCCCAAACCTGTATACATTGGGAAGGGTAGGGCTATCTCTTGAAGAAGAAAAAATCCTCATTGACATAGCTACTCACAAAATTCCACGCTTGCTTTGCTTGGAAATATATGAATATGAAGAGCATGCCCCTAGAGGTGGTTAAATCACACCATTCCCATTGTGGAAGGAGTGTGGCCATCAAGGCATAGAGCCTACCAAATGAATCCAAAGTATTCTAGTAGAATGGTCAAGGACTCGGAGATTGACAAACTCATTGAAGCTGGATTCATTTATGATATAGAGCACACGGAATGGCTATCCCTAATAGTCATAGTACCTGAGAAAATGGGGAAGATGCGATTTTGTGATAATCTTAAAAGTTCAATGCAACCATGGTGAAAGAACATTACCTATTGCCATTTATAGAGCATGTGCTGGAAGAACGAGTAGCAGGTAAGGAGGCATACAGCTTCCTTCATGGGATCTCCAGTTATACCCAAGTAAATATAGACCCGAATGAACAACATAAAACTCTATCTGCCACAAAATGGGGCACTTATACATATAGGGCAGGTATGCTTTTTGACGTATCCAATACCACTTGATTGTAGGAGGGCAACCGTACGATTGGGCTAAGACACAATCATGAGGCACTATCCTCAAGAATTTAAATATGTCGACATCCTTGAGCAAGCCAAGCCCACTTGGGGGGGGTTGTTGGAGGATATTTCTCTGCAGAGACTGGTACCACTGCCAAGAAATTTCTACTTGACTGTAGGACAACTGTACAATCACGAGGCACTCAAGAATTTAAATATGCTGACATCCTTGAGCAAGCCCAATCCGGGGTAGCTAGAGGATATTTCTCCGCAACAGACACTACACGCTAAAAAAGTTGGTAGGCTTGTGATGGTCCACACTGTTTGGAGAGGCGGCTTAATTTGTAAAAGGCTACGATGATTGTGAGTGATTCGCTGGTATTCATAACCACTATGATAAAATGCCCCACCTTGTAGTGTCTCTTCAACCATTTGAAAAGGGGGGAATTGACTTTATTAGACTATTAGTCCGATCACCCACGGTACTCAAGCGTGATACATCATGGTCTCTACCTCTCACATACTGTTGTATCAAGCGGGTAGAGGCCCATGTGACCCAAAAGGTTGATGCTACACAGACAACAACCAAATTCCTTTACGAGAATATAGTTACTAGATTTGGATATCCACTTAAACTAGTAAGCGATAGGGGAACCCACTTCATCAATAACATAATCAAGTTCTTGTTGAGTGAACTTATGGTCGTACATTACAAATATTCTGTTAAGAAATCAAGCATGATTAATCTAAAGGTGGATAAGAACTATATGAGAACATGATTAAGCATATTGCGATTAAGATAATACACAAAATAAGATTAAGCCAATACCAAGATAATGACAACAATTAAGAAGTACACCATCATAGTCGCATTCCATTGGAGTTGACGCGGGTACATCCTTTTATAGCTCTCATGGAGCTCCCTACTCACAAGATACATATGTGCACCCTTGTGCCACATGCCTCCTTGGACTTTCCATGTGCTACCGTTTTGACCTTTGGCTTCACCTTTTACGAATGATCATACAAATCAACCTTTGCCAATGTTCCCTAAGTCTTTTCCTTTTATAATATGCATGATTCTCCCCTTGCTCTTCTACGCATGTTTCACCCTGACACATTGCATTTCTCAACACATCGCCTCAGTGTGATGAGAGTCTTAACACCTAGCTTTGACCTGGCCTCCTACACTCCATATACTCATATGGTTGGCACGGTCCGTCTAGGTTGCTCTATGAGCTACAATGTTGGCTTGGTCTTGACATTTTACACATCGGGAGAGTGGGGTTATAACTAGGTGTAAGGAGCCATGCTCCTCATATCATCTAGAAAAGATGCTCGGTGTTGCCTCCATCCTGGGAGGCCTCATCACATTGTCTTCCTTCTTCGTCATTACATTGGCTTCTTTGGCTCCCTTTTTATGCCAGTAATCCTTTTCTATGTGATCGATTTTGCTACTATGATGGTAGGCCTTTGTACTTGCTCCTTCTCTAGTCCTTGATCCTAGTCCTCTCGAGAAGACTGCATTCTCCTCACTTGATATAGCTTGGGTTGTCCTCCGCCGAGTCCGCTTCTCCTCTTCTGTGTGACGAGTGTTGCTTCCACTCCTACAATGGGCGGATTTGGGAGGTTCTTCCATGTAAGATTCCTCCCCAGCCTCTCAAAATGGCCAGCATCTTCCCCTGTAATCAATCCCTCTTCAGAAATATAAAAGACTTGTTTCTAACTGTTTTAACCTAGAGAGAGAAAATATTCTAGAGAGAGAATATTTAAATTTTGAATATTTTTGGATAGAAAAATATCTCTTATAATTAAGATAAATTCCCCTGAAATAAAAATTCAAAAAGAATTTTCCAATGTGCAATTGGAATTAATTGGAAATGGGTATAAAGGACCTTAGCCTAAGGGTCTAGATTTTAAGAAATTTTTGGATTATGGTCCAATTAAGGTTCCTATGGGCCAATAGCATCAATCCATGTGTAGGGAGGAGATAAATCCAATTTGTAAAAGAAGATACCCAAAAATGAGTAAATGCTCACATAAGATGAAGAGTTGAAAATGTACAAGGTTTATTAGTAAAAAACTATGAGCAATATTAAAAATATGAGATATTTTGGGTATCCAAAAATGAGTAAATGCTCACATAAGATGAAGAGTTAAAAATGTACAAGGTTTATTAGTAAAAAACTATGAGCAATATTAAAATGATTCCATTATGACACATATGTAAGGAAGGGGAGTTCTTTAAAGGAGGTGCATATTTCACATAAGATGAAGAGTTGAAAATGTACAAGGTTTATTAGTAAAAAACTATGAGCAATATTAAAATGATTCCATTATGACACATATGTAAGGAAGGGGAGTTCTTTAAAGGAGGTGCATATTTCACATAAGATGAAGAGTTGAAAATGTACAAGGTTTATTAGTAAAAAAACTATGAGCAATATTAAAAATATGAGATATTTTGGGTATCCAAAAATGAGTAAATGCTCACATAAGATGAAGAGTTGAAAATGTACAAGGTTTATTAGTAAAAAACTATGAGCAATATTAAAATGATTCCATTATGACACATATGTAAGGAAGGGGAGTTCTTTAAAGGAGGTGCATATTTCACATAAGATGAAGAGTTGAAAATGTACAAGGTTTATTAGTAAAAAAACTATGAGCAATATTAAAATGATTCCATTATGACACATATGTAAGGAAGGGGAGTTCTTTAAAGGAAGTGCATATTTCACATGCTTGAATGAGTTTTAAACTCATAAAAATTGAGATATTTCATCTCTCCTCTCTCCTCATTCAAGTCTAGTTCCAAAAAGTTAGCTTAACTGACCTAAAAATGGTCAAATATTGACCAAACTGATTTAGAAAATTCTAGAATCAGTTTGTTTGGTTAGGAGCTCAATTTTCCCTATAAATAGAAGAGTCCCCCTTGTTGAAAAATATATAGTGTTTATGCGTCGTTACTCTACTCCACCTAAGCCAAGAACTATGAATTCATTAATAATTCACTAGTTTTTGGAGCTTCCCTCTTTCTTCAATCCCCATTGGTGGCTCCATCAACATACTTAACCAATTGATTGGTTGGGGGCCTCTACCGTGAACAAAGAATCAAGCAATTTGTAAGGTAATTAGTGAATATTGATCTTTTCTATAATTTCTCAATGTTTCTCTCTTCTCAACCCCTCTCAAGCTTGAGAAGCTTAATTGGTATGGTTTTTTTTAAATGCTATTGAAGTTAATTGGTGAATAGTAGTGAAGAGTTACATAATTTAATAAATGCTATTGAAGTTAATTTCCATTTATGTTTAAATTCTAATGGTTTTTATGTACTTTCTCTCTCTCACTCAAGAAATGGTCATACTCATGACCCATTCTCAATCCAAATCAAGCTTTTCATAAAGCTTTTCCTTAACCCAAGATTAAGCTATGCTTGAGGCCAAATTAATGGCTTTTTTCTATGCTTTTAGTTTATGTATATTGATGATTCAATCCATTATAGATTAATGATCCAATTAGACATCATTTTAATTATTTCCTTAATGATAAGCTTTATCCCTTAGAAAAATTGAGATTTATCAGTCATAGCACCGGAGCTATGGCAAAATTTTTATAAAAATTATGCATAAAATAATTTCATTCAAAGCATAAAAAGAGGACTTCCTACCATATTCTAGGAATTATCATCCTAGATTAATTGAAAGAATTTCATTATAATCATGGAGAAATTGAATTTTAATATCATGCATAAAGGATAAGTTTTTATATCAAAAGTGTTATTTTTACCATTTTTATTTCATGCATAGAAGTATGCATAATGGTTAAATTTTTATATCAAAAGTGTTACTTTTACCATTTTTATTTTCATGCATAGAAGTATGAATAATGGATAAATTTTTATATCAAAAGTGTTATTTTTATCAATTTTTATTTTCATGCATAGAAGTATGCATAAAGGATAAATTTTTATATCAAAAGTGTTATTTTTACCATTTTTATTTCATGCATAGAAGTATGCATAATGGTTAAATTTTTATATCAAAAGTGTTACTTTTATCAATTTTTATTTTCATGCATAGAAGTATGCATAAAGGATATATTTTTATATCAAAAGTGTTATTTTTATCATTTTTATTTTCATGCATAGAAGTATGCATAAAGGATAAATTTTTATATCAAAAGTGTTATTTTTATCATTTTTATTTTCATGCATAGAAGTATGCATAAAGGATAAATTTTTATATCAAAAGTGTTACTTTTATCATTTTTATTTCATGCATAGAAGTATACATAATGGATAAATTTTTATATCAAAAGTGTTACTTTTATCATATTTGATTTCATGCATAGAGGTATGCATGAAAGATATTCTTTTTATACTAAAAGTGTGATTTTCCTCATAAATGGATTTTATGCATAACTTAGATGCATAAGAGAAATTCTTTTATTCTAAAAGTGTAATTCTTACTAAATTGAATTTATGCATAAGAAGATGCATAAAAATTGATTTTTAATTCAAAAGTGTCATTCTCATCTAAATTGAATTTATGCATAGGAAGATGCATAAAAGATTGAATTTTAATTCAAAAGTGTCATTTTCATTTAAAATGAATTTATGCATAGGAAGATGCATAAAAGATTGATTTTACTTCGGAAGTATTAATCTCCTTAAATGGAATTTATGGATAAGTAAATGTGTAAAGAAATCTTACATCAAATATAAGAATTCTCTTGTATTCTATAAATAGATATGAGATGTGATAGGATGTGATAAGAGGTGTATAAGAGGTGATAAGAGGTGATAAGATGAATTAAGATGTGATAAGATGTGTGTGGGATGAGGTGAGAAGTGTATGTGATAGGATAAGATGTATATGGGTTGTGATAGGGCAAGAATGGATGTGATGTAAAAGATTAGATGTGAAGGCATATGGGGTTATATGAATGGGAATGTGGAAATGGATGTATGTATGTGGATGTGTGGATGTGGAGATGGGAGTATGGATGTATGAATGTGAAAATGGATGTATGCATGAAGATGTATATGCATAGATGTGAATGTGGATGTAGATGTGGATGTATAGATGTGAATGGGAATGTGGATGTGAATGTGGATGTAGATGTGGATGTATAGATGTGAATGGGAATGTGGATATGGATGTATGTATGTATGTATGTGGATGTATGTATGTATGTGGATGTAGATGTGGATGTATTGATGTGAATGGGAATGTGGATGTGGATGTATGTGAATGTGGATGTAGATGTGGATGTATAGATGTGAATGGGAATGTGTGGATGTATAGATGTGAATGGGAATGTGGATGTGGATGTATGAATGAGGATGTGATAATGGATGTATGCATGTAGATGTGGATATATGGATGTGAATATGAATGTGGATGTGGATGTATGAATGAGGACGTGATAATGTGGATATATGGATGTGAATATGAATGTGGATGTGGATGTGGATGTATGGATGTGGATATGGATGTGTATGTATGAATGTAGATATGGGATATGGATGTATAAATGAGGATGTGAAAATGGAGGTATACATGTAGATATGGATGTATGGATGTGAATGTGGATGTATGGATGTGAATGTGGATGTGGATGTGGATGTATGGATGTGGATATGGATGTGTATGTATGAATGTGGATATGGGATGTGGATGTATAAATGAGGAGGTGATAATGGATGTATGCATGTAAATGTGGATGTATGGATGTGAATGTGAATGTGTATGTGAATTAATGTGTCGTCGATATGAGGAAATGGATGAGAATGAGTACACATTGAATGGAATGTGAAATAAGTAATGTGGACCAAGGAGGGATAATGTGGAAAGACGAGAGTTCGATTTAGAAACTGTATTTTGTGACTGTTTGTAAATGACTGTTTTATGTCAAGAATGCTGGGGAAGCATTTTGACCATCTTGTGGATTAAGGTCATGAAGACCTAACTGTTAAAGTTGCAACTGCTGACGGAGAGTCAATGGAGGACGTCTCGCGTAGCAAGGTCGACCGAGGTCTTGACCAGCCTCGGTTTGATTTAAATGGTGAGCTTCCGGTACGGTGGATGAGGGACCAAGGAAGCGGCCTATGAGTGAAGCGCTAGGTCACCTGCGAAGGATCCTAGAGGGTGCTGACCATACGGTGCTCGGGCTCTGGGTCGCCGAAGATACCCACACGTGCATCGAGGAAGATATTGGAACAAGGAGTAAGAGTTGTTTTGTGAAATCGGGCATGGATCTGGTTGATTGACCTTGCTGGTCTTCAATGGATGAGTCCATGGCTCTTTATATGGACCTGTTGGTTGATCTTGCTGATCTTCAACGAGAGTCCATCTTGATTTTTATAAGTGATTATATTGCCGAGTATTATGGGCTAGGAACTATTGAAAAGGCCCCTGTGTGGACAGGTGGTGAGCGTTCTAGTTGCCAATGATGCCATAGATACTCTGATGAAGGAATGATGGGAAGTTATGAATCAACCGGATAAATTGGAAGATTATGATCAGTGATACTATGGTTTCATTAAAGGATTGTTTTAAAGTTAGCTGATGCTAAGAAAAAGGCAATTTCATATTGGGTGTGTAAGTGGTGTGGCTAGTTTTATGTTTGCATGAACTTCCGGCTAGGGGGCCTTGGAACTCTTTTCCTTGGTACCCGGGACAAAACCTAACCAAATTCCAAATTGGATCCCATCACTACCGTGGTTGGGCGGATGGGTAACCCATGGGATCGGATGGGGTTAGGCTGGACTGATGGATCCGTAAATTGAGACTCAATTTCCGTTATTACGATAGATGAAGTAAGTCCCGGATAGTAATTGTTCTATGGATAGGAATCAACGGCCGTGCCTCTTGATGGGGAAAAAAGCGTTGATCCCAATGATCCAAGTGCAAGTTTCTTCCTTGATCTGACCGAGTATCTTTATAGGTGCAATCGGATAAGTTTGATCACTATTAATGGTCTTGACTACGTTAGAGTAAAAAGTTATCCTGGAGGAATCGCCCGTGCTTTCCGGATAAGGGAAGTTTTTCCGGGTTTGGTTTTGGAAAAACCGACGGATTAGTCTTTTGTCCGGATATCCGTGGACGAGGCCCCGACGAGTGTGGGACCCTGCCTCGCGCAAGAAGTGCTACTTCCGCTGCTAGTACCCCGAATCCGTTGCGCGGTGGGAACAGGGACCTCACAGTTGGTATCAGAGCGAATTGGTTAATAAAGATCAACTGAGAAGCCAAATATGTCAAAAATTTATCAAGAAGCACAAAAAGGTTGTAATTATGTGATATAATTCATACAATTTGATATTCAAACTGAAATTCGTAATTTGGTAATTGGGTCTTCAGATGGAAGTATCGTAATTATATAGAATCCCTGACTTGCTTGAGGCCTAGACATGATGGTATTTACCTTATAATTCCAAGGACCATGACTACCCGTATATACCGAGAGTATACTGCAGCTCTTTACTGATATAGTATATACGAGTAAATCTAAGACTTGAAATTATAAGCGTTATTGCTATCCAGAGGATGATTTCAAATGTGGTTGATATGATTTTTAATTCTGTTTGAGAATTGATGAATTGATTTGGATTCTGATTGAAAAATGATGATCCCTGAAAATTCTGATTGAAAAATGATGATCCCTGAAAATTGATTTGGATTCTGATTGAAAAATGATGATCCCTGAAAATTGGTTGAAATGTAATAAGCTGAGCGAAACATCAATGAGGATGAATGGGATGAGACCCTGTGATGATATTCATAACTGGAATGATGATAATGATTTCAGCAAATCACTATGAGATTAGTGGATTGTGCTGTCAGATTGCTACTATTAATACTTGACTTGGTGGATCAAGTTAAGGGATGACAAATTGAGAACTTGCTTGACTAAAATTCCTGTGGAGGAATGTTCAGAAGGAAAATTTTCAGTCTAATGGACCATTATCGTGTTAAAGATATGAATGATATGATCTAAATGAATTGTTGATGAGTTCTAAGAGACATTTATCCCAGTATTCTGTTGGGTTGACCAGAATATAAGGAACCCCAGAATAAAATTGGATCTTAAGAAAAAGAGTTATCCTCTACCTTGCGAGATGAGGACATCTCGCACTTTTTTAAGTGGGGTAGAATGTAAGATTCCTTCCCAACCTTCGAGGTATACAGAAGTAAGAATCTCCCTTTTTGATCTTATAATTATTCCCTCTCTAAAATAAAAGAAAGATTCTGTTTAAAAAAGGAAGACCCTTTCCCTAGAATACTTCTCAGGAGTTCCACCTGTTTTAAGGATTCAGAACAATGAGTTCAGAAGTAAAAATCGGTGTTTTGGATACCAAGGTTTTGGTCTTCATTCGAGTACGGCCCAAAAGAAGTTCTCTATCTATTGGGGAGTTTAAGAAGTTATCCCCCAGATATTGTGAGCCTTATCTGAATTCAAAGAAAGTAAGTGACTTAGCTTACTAGCTTCTTTTATCTCCTCATCTCAAAGTTCTTAATGTATTTCATAGAAATATTGGCCAAACCCAAATCATGGAAAGACGGTAAAACTTCAGTGGCAAGATACCGTTGGCTTCTAGGTTACGCTAGCTCCTTCCTTTATATAAGTCGTAACTTTACTTATCGCTCACAGTAATCTTACTCCCATCAATCTCCTTCTTTCTTAATCTCCTTCATGGCTTGGCAACAAGAATTAGTTTTATCCATAATGATTCCTCACCTTCAAGACGCAAATGAGTCTGTGAAGAAGGATTTTATAGAACAGTATGAGCGCTCACTTTTCCCTCACTTGGGAACTTCTGTAGCTCAGACCAAATGGCGGACCTATCAAGACATAACTAGGGTAACACCCTGGGGTCAGCAGCACTTTCGTAACAATGTCCGCTTGGCCATGGTTATCGAAGCCTTGGGTTTGGGTCCCCGATACTACTGCATCATGAGATCAAGACATCTTGGGTTTTCTGAGCGGGTCTTCTTACTGGCGTGTTTTCTTCCTCATCAGAAGATATGCCTTTACCCCGTTTTTGGTTTGCCTCTCAGAGGTCCTTTTGTTAGAACACCTCATACCACTGAGATAGGCGCGGCAATAACCAACAGAATCATTCCCATAGATGAGTTACCTTATACGTGCGCAGCTTGTGAGTGCTGCTTTTGTGATCATATGATGGAACTTGTATGAAAGTAAGCATGGACGGTATCATTGAGAAGCTTACACCTTGTATAATCATTTGCCATGCTTAAAACACCCTCTTCATCTCACCACCAAAATCTTAAAGAAAGTCGACCCGAATTCGTCCCACAGCTGAAAAATGGCAATTTTTGCTTGATTGTTGGTGCTCCATGTGAAGCTTACAATCTGCTCCATGCTTGCCCCATGGTTGTTTTGTAGAAGGTGAAGCTAACTAACCCTAAACATGCTTCATAGCCATGCAAAGCCTCAAAGAAGAAGAGGGAAGAAGCAAAAATGTAGACACAACATTTCCCCCTATTCTGGTGGCCCAATGTTTTTAATAAGTTGGTCCCGACGACCCAGAAATTTGGTCCCTAAATTCAAAAATTGGCCCAAATCTCACACAATAACCTCTGGAACATGGCTAAATGAAGATGAATCTTGTATTTCCATCATCTTCCCCATCAATATCGAGAAAATACAGGAAGAAAGTATGCAAGAAATCAAGAAAATAGCAAAATCACACATAAGAGTCCATTCTCTTGCAAATCTATTACCAGCGAAATTCCCACGATCGAGATCAGAGCTCTGAGACCAATTGAAATGGGCGCCCGACTAACGTTAAAGAGGTCAACCTAGCAGGACCTGATGAGGATCCCAAACCTGTATACATTGGGAAGGGTAGGCCTATCTCTTGAAGAAGAAAAAAACCTCATTGACGTAGCTACTCATAGAATTCCACGGTTGCTTTGCTTGGAAATATATGAATATGAAGAGCATGCCCCTAGAGGTGGTTAAATCACACCATTCCCATTGTGGAAGGAGTGTGGCCATCAAGGCATAGAGCCTACCAAATGAATCCAAAGTATTCTAGTAGAATGGTCAAGGACTCGGAGATTGACAAACTCATTGAAGCTGGATTCATTTATGATATAGAGCACACGGAATGGCTATCCCTAATAGTCATAGTACCTGAGAAAATGGGAAAGATGCGATTTTGTGATAATCTTAAAAGTTCAATGCAACCATGGTGAAAGAACATTACCTTTTGCCATTTATAGAGCATGTGCTGGAAGAACGAGTAGCAAGTAAGGAGGCATACAGCTTCCTTCATGGGATCTCCAGTTATACCCAAGTAAATATAGACCCGAATGAACAACATAAAACTCTATCTGCCACAAAATGGGGCACTTATACATATAGGGCAGGTATGCTTTTTGACGTATCCAATACCACTTGATCGTAGGAGGGCAACCGTACGATTGGGCTAAGACACAATCATGAGGCACTATCCTCAAGAATTTAAATATGTCGACATCCTTGAGCAAGCCAAGCCCACTTGGGGGGGGGTTGTTGGAGGATATTTCTCTGCAGAGACTGGTACCACTGCCAAGAAATTTCTACTTGACTGTAGGACAACTGTACAATCACGAGGCACTCAAGAATTTAAATATGCTGACATCCTTGAGCAAGCCCAATCCGGGGTAGCTAGAGGATATTTCTCCGCAACAGACACTACACGCTAAAAAAGTTGGTAGGCTTGTGATGGTCCACACTGTTTGGAGAGGCGGCTTAATTTGTAAAATGCTACGATGATTGTGAGTGATTCGCTGGTATTCATAACCACTATGATAAAATGCCCCACCTTGTAGTGTCTCTTCAACCATTTGAAAAGGGGGGAATTGACTTTATTAGACTATTAGTCCGATCACCCACGGTACTCAAGCGTGATACATCATGGTCTCTACCTCTCACATACTGTTGTATCAAGCGGGTAGAGGCCCATGTGACCCAAAAGGTTGATACTACACAGACAACAACCGAATTCCTTTACGAGAATATAGTTACTAGATTTGGATATCCACTTAAACTAGTAAGCGATAGGGGAACCCACTTCATCAATAACATAATCAAGTTCTTGTTGAGTGAACTTATGGTCGTACATTACAAATATTCTGTTAAGAAATCAAGCATGATTATTCTCAAGGTGGATAAGAACTATATGAGAACATGATTAAGCATATTGCGATTAAGATAATACACAAAATAAGATTAAGCCAATACCAAGATAATGACAACAATTAAGAAGTACACCATATTGGAGTTGACGCAGGTACATCCTTTTATAGCTCTCATGGAGCTCCCTACTCACAAGATACATATGTTCACCCTTGTGCCACATGCCTCCTTGGACTTTCCATGTGCTACCATTTTGACCTTTGACTTCACCTTTTATGAATGATCATACAAATCAACCTTTGCCAATGTTCCCTAAGTCTTTTCCTTTTATAATATGCATGATTCTCCCCTTGCTCTTCTACGCATGTTTCAACCTGACACATTGCATTTCTCAACACATCGCCTCAGTGTAATGAGAGTCTTAACACCTAGCTTTGACCTGGCCTCCTACACTCCATATACTTATATGGTTGGCGCGGTCTTTCTAAGTTGCTCTATGAGCTACAATGTTGGCTTGGTCTTGACATTTTACACATCGGGAGAGTGGGGTTATAACTAGGTGTAAGGAGCCATGCTCCTCATATCATCTAGAAAAGATGCTTGATGTTGCCTCCATCCTGGGAGGCCTCATCGCATTGTCTTCCTTCTTCGTATTACATTGGCTTCTTTGGCTCCCTTTTTATGCCAGCAATCCTTTTCTATGTGATCGATTTCGCTACTATGATGGTAGGCCTTTGTCCTTTCTCCTTCTCTAGTCCTTGATCCTAGTCCTCTTCTCGAGAAGATTGCATTCTCCTCACTTGATATAGCTTGGGTTGTCCTCCCCCGAGTCCGCTTCTCCTCTTCTGCGAGTGTTGCTTCCACTCCTACAATGGTCGGATTTGGGAGATTCTTCCAAGTAGCCACTAAGGGCTCATACTCCTCAAGTGTCATGCTTTTTAACAGTATGGCTATGGCATCCTCTTCCTCTCCTGGTGCCCCAATGCCAACCAATTGTTGTTGTGTCATGCTCTTCATTTTGTTAAGGTGTGCTGAAAGCGATTCACTATCTTTAATGTCCAAGCCAAAGAATTATATTTTTAAGCTTATTTTTGAATTCTTTTATTTTGCCTTAAAAAGCTTATCTAGCTCATCCCAACCACCCTTCGATGTATCTTACGATGCAATATTCTCCCAATCCTAATGCAATGATGGCTAATCCTTTTTTCATTCTGGCTTAACTATCTGTTCTTTTCATCCCCTTCATCCTCCGGACATTTTCCCCTTCCATTTACAATGCTCCATAGCCTTCACTAACATAGATTTGATTTTAACTTGCCATGTGTGGAAGGATTCCCCTTTAAACTTCTCAAGCACAAATGAAGCAGTCATTTTAGGGCTGAGAAGGTCTTAACACTCGAGTACTACTTAAGGTCAGTATCTAATCTCAACACAAGAGAGTTTTTAATGCAAGTGATGACTTCTTGACACTAAACCCAATTCCCATTTCCTAATCTACCTTAAATTCATCCCAATCGCATATCTTAATGATAAGATTAATGCCGAAAAGAATTGTGATTAGCAAGCCGCGTGAGCTTGGAGACTTCAATCGAGCTTGTAGGAGCACTTCTTTATGGGGATTTTTACCTATATTAGATGACTTTTATGAGGGGAATGGGAAAATGTAAGCATTGAAGGTATCATTGGGAAGCTTACACCTTGTATGAAAGTAAGCATGGACGGTATCATTGAGAAGCTTACACCTTGTATAATCATTTGCCATGTTTAAAACACCCTCTTCATCTCACCACCTAAATCTTAAAGGAAGTCGACCCGAATTCGTCCCACGGCTGAAAAATGGCAATTTTTGCTTGCTTGTTGGTGCTCCATGTGAAGCTTACAATTTGCTCCATGCTTGCCCCATGGTTGTTTTGTAGAAGGTGAAGCTAACTAACCCTAAACATGCTCCATAGCCATGCAAAGTCTCAAAGAAGAAGAGGGAAGAAGCAAAAATGTAGACACAACATTTCCCCCTATTCTGGTGGCCCAATGTTTTTAATAAGTTGGTCCCGACCCAGAAATTTGGTCCCTAAATTCAAAAATTGGCCCAAATCTCACACAAAAACCTCTGAAACATGGCTAAATGAAGATGAATCTTGTACTTCCATCATCTTCTCCATCAATATCGAGAAAATACAGGAAAAAAGTATGCAAGAAATCAAGAAAATAGCAAAATCACACATAAGAGTCCATTCTCTTGCAAATCTATTACCAGCAAAATTCCCATGATCGAGATCAGAGCTCTGAGACCAATTGAAGTGGGCGCCCGACTAACGTTAAAGAGGTCAACCTAGGAGGACCTGATGAGGATCCCAAACCTGTATACATTGGGAAGGGTAGGCCTATCTCTTGAAGAAGAAAAAAACCTCATTGACGTAGCTACTCACAGAATTCCACGGTTGCTTTGCTTGGAAATATATGAATATGAAGAGCATGCCCCTAGAGGTGGTTAAATCACACCATTCCCATTGTGGAAGGAGTGTGGCCATCAAGGCATAGAGCCTACCAAATGAATCCAAAGTATTCTAGTAGAATGGTCAAGGACTCGGAGATTGACAAACGCATTGAAGCTGGATTCATTTATGAGATAGAGCACACGGAATGGCTATCCCTAATAGTCATAGTACCTGAGAAAATGGGGAAGATGCGATTTTGTGATAATCTTAAAAGTTCAATGCAACCATGGTGAAAGAACGTTACCTATTGCCATTTATAGAGCATGTGCTGGAAGAACGAGTAGCAGATAAGGAGGCATACAGCTTCCTTCATGGGATCTCTGGTTATACCCAAGTAAAAATAGACCCGAATGAACAACATAAAACTCCATCTACCACAAAATGGGGCACTTATACATATAGGGCAGGTATGCTTTTCAACCTATCCAATACCACTTGATTGTAGGAGGGCAACCGTACGATTGGGATAAGACAGAATCATGAGGCACTGTCCTCAAGAATTTAAATATGTCGACACCTTGAGCAAGCCAAGCCCACTTGTTGGAGGATATTTCTCTGCAGACTGGTATCACCGCCAAGAAATTTCTACTTGACTGTAGGACAACTGTACAATCACGAGGCACTCAAGAATTTAAATATGCTGACATCCTTGAGCAAGCCCAATCCAGGGTAGCTAGAGGATATTTCTCTGCAGACACTACACGCTAAAAAAGTTGGTAGGCTTGTGATGGTCCACACTGTTTGGAGAGGCGGCTGAATTTGTAAAAGGCTACGATGATTGTGAGTGATTCGCTGGTATTCATAACCACTGTGATAAAATGCCCCACCTTGTAGTGTCTCTTCAACCATTTGAAAAGGGGGGAATTGACTTTATTAGACTATTAGTCCGGTCACCCACGGTACTCAAGCGTGATACATCATGGTCTCTACCTCTTACATACTGTTGTATCAAGCGGGTAGAGGCCCATGTGACCCAAAAGGTTGATGCTACATAGACAACAACCAAATTCCTTTACGAGAATATAGTTACTAGATTTGGATATCCACTTAAACTAGTAAGCGATAGGGGAACCCACTTCATCAATAACATAATCAAGTTCTTGTTGAGTGAACTTATGGTCGTACATTACAAATATTCTGTTAAGAAATCAAGCATGATTATTCTCAAGGTGGATAAGAACTATATGAGCACATGATTAAGCATATCGCGATTAAGATAATACACAAAATAAGATTAAGCCAATACCAAGATAATGACAACAATTAAGAAGTACACCATCATAGCCGCATTCCATTGGAGTTGACGCAGGTACATCCTTTTATAGCTCTCATGGAGCTCCCTACTCACAAGATACATATGTGCACCCTTGTGCCACATGCCTCCTTGGACTTTCCATGTGCTACCGTTTTGACCTTTGACTTCACCTTTTACGAATGATCATACAAATCAACCTTTGCCAATGTTCCCTAAGTCTTTTCCTTTTATAATATGCATGATTCTCCCCTTGCTCTTCTACACATGTTTCACCCTCACACATTGCATTTCTCAACACATCGCCTCAGTGTGATGAGAGTCTTAACACCTAGCTTTGACCTGGCCTCCTACACTCCATATACTCATATGGTTGGTGCGGTCCGTCTAGGTTGCTCTATGAGCTACAATGTTGGCTTGGTCTTGACATTTTACACATCGAGAGAGTGGGGTTATAACTAGGTGTAAGGAGCCATGCTCCTCATATCATCTAGAAAAGATGCTCGATGTTGCCTCCATCCTGGGAGGCCTCATCACATTGTCTTCCTTCTTCGTCATTACATTGGCTTCTTTGGCTCCCTTTTTATGCCAGTAATCCTTTTCTATGTGATCGATTTCGCTACTATGATGGTAGGCCTTTGTCCTTGCTCCTTCTCTAGTCCTTGATCCTAGTCCTCTCGAGAAGATTGCATTCTCCTCACTTGATATAGCTTGGGTTGTCCTCCCCCGAGTCCCCTTCTCCTCTTCTGCGAGTGTTGCTTCCACTCCTACAATGGTCGGATTTCGGAGGTTCTTCCAAGTAGCCATTAAGGGCTCATACTCCTCAAGTGTCATGCTTTTTAACAGTATGGCTATGGCATCCTCTTCCTCTCCTGGTGCCCCAATGCCAACCAATTGTTGTTGTGTCATGCTCTTCATTTTGTTAAGGTGTGCTGAAAGCGATTCACTATCTTTAATGTCCAAGCCAAAGAATTACATTTTTAAGCTTATTTTTGAATTCTTTTATTTTGCCCCAAAAAATTTATCTAGCTTATCCTAATCACCCTTCGATGTATCTTACGATGCAATATTCTCCCAATCCTAATGCAATGATGGCTAATCCTTTTTTCATTCTGGCTTAACTATCTGTTCTTTTTATCCCCTTCATCCTCCGAACATTTTCCCCTTCCATTTACAATGCTCCATAGCCTTCACTAACATAGATTTGATTTTAACTTGCCATGTGTGGAAGGATTCCCCTTTAAACTTCTCAAGCACAAATGAAGTAGTCATTTTAGGGCTGAGAAGGTCTTAACACTCGAGTACTACTTAAGGTCAGTATCTAATCTCAACACAAGAGAGTTTTTAATGCAAGTGACGACTTCTTGACACTAAACCCAATTCCCATTTCCTAATCTACCTTTAATTAATCCCAATCGCATATCTTAATGATAAGATTAATGCCGAAAAGAATTGTGATTAGCAAGCCGCGTGAGCTTGGAGACTTCAATCGAGCTTGTAGGAGCACTTCTTTATGGGGATTTTTACCTATATTAGATGACTTTTATGAGGGGAATGGGAAAATGTAAGCATTAAAGGTATCATTGGAAAGCTTACACCTTGTATGAAAGTAAGCATGGACGGTATCATTGAGAAGCTTACACCTTGTATAATCATTTGCCATGCTTAAAACACCCTCTTCATCTCACCACCAAAATCTTAAAGGAAGTCGACCCGAATTCGTCCCACAGCTGAAAAATGGCAATTTTTGCTTGATTGTTGGTGCTCCATGTGAAGCTTACAATCTGCTCCATGCTTGCCCCATGGTTGTTTTGTAGAAGGTGAAGCTAACTAACCCTAAACATGCTCCATAGCCATGCAAAGTCTCAAAGAAGAAGAGGGAATAAGCAAAAATGTAGACACAACATTTCCCCCTATTCTGGTGGTCCAATGTTTTTAATAAGTTGGTCACGACTTAGAAATTTGGTCCCTAAATTCAAAAATTGACCCAAATCTCACACAAAAATCTCTGGAACATGGCTAAATGAAGATGAATCTTGTATTTCCATCATCTTCCCCATCAATATCGAGAAAATATAGGAAGAAAGTATGCAAGAAATCAAGAAAATAGCAAAATCACACATAAGAGTCCATTCTCTTGCAAATCTATTACCAGCGAAATTCCCACGATCGAGATCAGAGCTCTGAGACCAATTGAAATGGGCACCCGACTAACGTTAAAGAGGTCAACCTAGCAGGACCTGATGAGGATCCCAAACCTGTATACATTGGGAAGGGTAGGCCTATCTCTTGAAGAAGAAAAAAACCTCATTGACGTAGCTACTCACAGAATTCCACGGTTGCTTTGCTTGGAAATATATGAATATGAAGAGCATGCCTCTAGAGGTGGTTAAATCACACCATTCCCATTGTGGAAGGAGTGTGGCCATCAAGGCATAGAGCCTACCAAATGAATCCAAAGTATTCTAGTAGAATGGTCAAGGACTCGGAGATTGACAAACGCATTGAAGCTGGATTCATTTATGATATAGAGCACACGGAATGGCTATCCCTAATAGTCATAGTACCTAAGAAAATGGGGAAGATGCGATTTTGTGATAATCTTAAAAGTTCAATGCAACCATGGTGAAAGAACATTACCTATTGCCATTTATAGAGCATGTGCTGGAAGAACGAGTAGCAGGTAAGGAGGCATACAGCTTCCTTCATGGGATCTCTGGTTATACCAAAGTAAAAATAGACCCAAATGAACAACATAAAACTCCATCTACCACAAAATGGGGCACTTATACATATAGGGCAGGTATGCTTTTCAACCTATCCAATACCACTTGATTGTAGGAGGGTAACCGTACGATTGGGCTAAGACAGAATCATGAGGCACTGTCCTCAAGAATTTAAATATGTCGACATCCTTGAGCCAAGCCCACTTGGGGGGGTTGTTGGAGGATATTTCTCTGCAGACTGGTACCACCGCCAAGAAATTTCTACTTGACTATAGGACAACTGTACAATCTCGAGGCACTCAAGAATTTAAATATGCTGACATCCTTGAGCAAGCCCAATCCGGGGTAGCTAGAGGATATTTCTCCGCAGACACTACACGCTAAAAAAGTTGGTAGGCTTGTGATGGTCCACACTGTTTGGAGAGGCGGCTAAATTTGTAAAAGGCTACGATGATTGTGAGGGATTCGATGGTATTTATAACCACTGTGATAAAATGCCCCACCTTGTAGTGTCTCTTCAACCATTTGAAAAGGGGGGAATTGACTTTATTAGACTATTAGTCCGGTCACCCACGGTACTCAAGCGTGATACATCATGGTCTCTACCTCTTACATACTATTGTATCAAGCGGGTAGAGGCCCATGTGACCCAAAAGGTTGATGCTACACAGACAACAACCAAATTCCTCTACGAGAATATAGTTACTAGATTTGGATATCCACTTAAACTAGTAAGCGATAGGGGAACCCACTACATCAATAACATAATCAAGTTCTTGTTGAGTGAACTTATGGTCGTACATTACAAATATTCTGTTAAGAAATCAAGCATGATTATTCTCAAGGTGGATAAGAACTATATGAGAACATGATTAAGCATATCGCGATTAAGATAATACACAAAATAAGATTAAGCCAATATCAAGATAATGACAACAATTAAGAAGTACACCATCATAGCCGCATTCCATTGGAGTTGACGCAGGTACATCCTTTTATAGCTCTCATGGAGCTCCCTACTCACAAGATACATATGTGCACCCTTGTGCCACATGCCTCCTTGGACTTTCCATGTGCTACCGTTTTGACCTTTGACTTCACCTTTTACAAATGATCATACAAATCAACCTTTGCCAATGTTCCCTAAGTCTTTTCCTTTTATAATATGCATGATTCTCCCCTTGCTCTTCTACACATGTTTCACCCTGACACATTGCATTTCTCAACACATCGCCTCAGTGTGATGAGAGTCTTAACACCTAGCTTTGACCTGGCCTCCTACACTCCATATACTCATATGGTTGGCGCGGTCCGTCTAGGTTGCTCTATGAGCTACAATGTTGGCTTGGTCTTGACATTTTACACATCGGGAGAGTGGGGTTATAACTAGGTGTCAGGAGCCATGCTCCTCATATCATCTAGAAAAGATGCTCGATGTTGCCTCCATCCTGGGAGGCCTCATCACATTGTCTTCCTTCTTCGTCATTACATTGGCTTCTTTGGCTCCCTTTTTATGCCAGCAATCCTTTTCTATGTGATCGATTTCGCTACTATGATGGTAGGCCTTTGTCCTTTCTCCTTCTCTAGTCCTTGATCCTAGTCCTCTCGAGAAGATTGCATTCTCCTCACTTGATATAGCTTGGGTTGTCCTCCCCCGAGTCCGCTTCTCCTCTTCTGCGAGTGTTGCTTCCACTCCTACAATGGTCGGATTTGGGAGGTTCTTCCAAGTAGCCACTAAGGGCTCATACTCCTCAAGTGTCATGCTTTTTAACAGTATGGATATGGCATCCTCTTCCTCTCCTGGTGCCCCAATGCCAACCAATTGTTGTTGTGTCATGCTCTTCATTTTGTTAAGGTGTGCTGAAAGCGATTCACTATCTTTAATGTCCAAGCCAAAGAATTATATTTTAAAGCTAATTTTTGAATTCTTTTATTTTGCCCCAAGAAATTTATCTAGCTCATCCCAACCACCCTTCGATGTATCTTACGATGCAATATTCTCCCAATCCTAATGCAATGATGGCTAATCCTTTTTTCATTCTGGCTTAACTATCTGTTCTTTTCATCCCCTTCATCCTCCGAACATTTTCCCCTTCCATTTACAATGCTCCATAGCCTTCACTAACATAGATTTGATTTTAACTTGCCATGTGTGGAAGGATTCCCCTTTAAACTTCTCAAGCACAAATGAAGCAGTCATTTTAGGGCTGAGAAGGTCTTAACACTCGAGTACTACTTAAGGTCAGTATCTAATCTCAACACAAGAGAGTTTTTAATGCAAGTGATGACTTCTTGACACTAAACCCAATTCCCATTTCCTAATCTACCTTCAATTAATCCCAATCGCATATCTTAATGATAAGATTAATGCCGAAAAGAATTGTGATTAGCAAGCCGCGTGAGCTTGGAGACTTCAATCGAGCTTGTAGGAGCACTTCTTTATGGGGATTTTTACCTATATTAGATGACTTCTATGAGGGGAATGGGAAAATGTAAGCATTGAAGGTATCATTGGGAAGCTTACACCTTGTATGAAAGTAAGCATGGACGGTATCATTGAGAAGCTTACACCTTGTATAATCATTTGCCATGCTTAAAACACCCTCTTCATCTCACCACCGAAATCTTAAAGGAAGTCGACCCGAATTCGTCCCACGGCTAAAAAATGGCAATTTTTGCTTGCTTGTTGGTGCTCCATGTAAAGCTTACAATCTGCTCCATGCTTGCCCCATGGTTGTTTTGTAGAAGGTGAAGCTAACTAACCCTAAACATGCTCCATAGCCATGCAAAGTCTCAAAGAAGAAGAGGGAAGAAGCAAAAATGTAGACACAACATTTCCCCCTATTCTGGTGGTCCAATGTTTTTAATAAGTTGGTCCCGACCCAGAAATTTGGTCCCTAAATTCAAAAATTGACCCAAATCTCACACAGAAACCTCTGAAATGAAGATGAATCTTGTATTTCCATCATCTTCCCCATCAATATCGAGAAAATACAGGAAGAAAGTATGCAAGAAATCAAGAAAATAGCAAAATCACACATAAGAGTCCATTCTCTTGCAAATCTATTACCAGCAAAATTCCCACGATCGAGATCAGAGCTCTGAGACCAATTGAAATGGGCGCCCGACTAACGTTAAAGAGGTCAACCTAGAAGGACCTGATGAGGATCCCAAACCTGTATACATTGGGAAGGGTAGGCCTATCTCTTGAAGAAGAAAAAAACCTAATTGACGTAGCTACTCACAGAATTCCACGGTTGCTTTGCTTGGAAATATATGAATATGAAGAGCATGCCCCTAGAGGTGGTTAAATCACACCATTCCCATTGTGGAAGGAGTGTGGCCATCAAGGCATAGAGCCTACCAAATGAATCCAAAGTATTCTAGTAGAATGGTCAAGGACTCGGAGATTGACAAACTCATTGAAGCTGGATTCATTTATGATATAGAGCACACGGAATGGCTATCCCTAATAGTCATAGTACCTGAGAAAATGGGGAAGATGCGATTTTGTGATAATCTTAAAAGTTCAATGCAACCATGGTGAAAGAACATTACCTATTGCCATTTATAGAGCATGTGCTGGAAGAACGAGTAGCAGGTAAGGAGGCATACAGCTTCCTTCATGGGATCTCCAGTTATACCCAAGTAAAAATAGACCCGAATGAACAACATAAAACTCCATCTACCACAAAATGGGGCACTTATACATATAGGGCAGGTATGCTTTTCGACCTATCCAATACTAATTGATTGTAGGAGGGCAATAGTAGGATTGGGCTAAGACAGAATCATGAGGCACTGTCCTCAAGAATTTAAATATGTCGACATCCTTGAGCAAGCCAAGGATATTTCTCTGTAGACTGGTACCACCGCCAAGAAATTTCTACTTGACTGGAGGACAAATGTACAATCACGAGGCACTCAAGAATTTAAATATGCTAACATCCTTGAGCAAGCCCAATCCGGGGTAGCTAGAGGATATTTCTCCGCAGCAGCAGACACTACACGCTAAAAAAGTTGGTAGGCTTGTGATGGTCCACACTGTTTGGAGAGGCGGCTGAATTTGTAAAAGGCTGCGATGATTGTGAGTGATTCGCTGGTATTCATAACCACTGTGATAAGATGCCCCACTTTGTAGTGTCTCTTCAACCATTTGAAAAGGGGAGAATTGACTTTATTAGACTATTAGTCCGATCACCCACGGTACTCAAGCGTGATACATCATGGTCTCTACCTCTCACATACTGTTGTATCAAGTGGGTAGAGGCCCATGTGACCCAAAAGGTTGATGCTACACAGACAACAACCAAATACCTTTACGAGAATATAGTTACTCGATTTGGATATCCACTTAAACTAGTAAAAAGCGATAGGGGAACCCACTTCATCAATAAGGTAATCAAGTTCTTGTTGAGTGAACTTATGGTCGTACATTACAAATATTCTGTTAAGAAATCAAGCATGATTAATCTCAAGGTGGATAAGAACTATATGAGAACATGATTAAGCATATCGTGATTAAGATAATACACAAAATAAGATTAAGCCAATACCAAGATAATGACAACAATTAAGAAGTACACCATCATAGCCGCATTCCATTGGAGTTGACGCAGGTACATCCTTTCATAGCTCTCATGGAGCTCCCTACTCCGAAGATACATATGTGCACCCTTGTGCCACATGCCTCCTTGGACTTTCCATGTGCTACCGTTTTGACCTTTGACTTCACCTTTTACAAATGATCATACAAATCAACCTTTGCCAATGTTCCCTAAGTCTTTTCCTTTTATAATATGCATGATTCTCCCCTTGCTCTTCTAAGCATGTTTCACCCTAACACATTGCATTTCTCAACACATCGCCTTAGTGTGATGAGAGTCTTAACAGCTAGCTTTGACCTGGCCTCCTACACTCCATATACTCATATGGTTGGCGCGGTCCGTCTAGGTTGCTCTATGAGCTACAATGTTGGCTTGGTCTTGACATTTTACACATCGGGAGAGTGGGGTTATAACTAGGTGTAAGGAGCCATGCTCCTCATATCATCTAGAAAAGATGCTCGGTGTTGCCTCCATCCTGGGAGGCCTCATCACATTGTCTTCCTTCTTCGTCATTATATTGGCTTCTTTGGCTCCCTTTTTATGCCAGCAATCCTTTTCTATGTGATCGATTTCGCTACTATGATGGTAGGCCTTTGTTCTTGCTCCTTCTCTAGTCCTTGATCCTAGTCCTCTCGAAAAGACTGCATTCTCCTCACTCGAGAAGACTGCATTCTCCTCACTTGATATAGCTTGGGTTGTCCTCCCCCGAGTCCGCTTCTCCTCTTCTGCGAGTGTTGCTTCCACTCCTACAATGGTCGGATTTGGGAGGTTCTTCCAAGTAGCCATTAAGGGCTCATACTCCTCAAGTGTCATGCTTTTTAACAGTATGGCTATGGCATCCTCTTCCTCTCCTGGTGCCTCAATGCCAACCAATTGTTGTTGTGTCATGCTCTTCATTTTGTTAAGGTGTGCTGAAAGCGATTCACTATCTTTAATGTCCAAGCCAAAGAATTACATTTTTAAGCTTATTTTTGAATTCTTTTATTTTGCCCCAAAAAATTTATCTAGCTCATCCTAACCACCCTTCGATGTATCTTACGATGCAATATTCTCCCAATCCTAATGCAATGATGGCTAATCCTTTTTTCATTCTGGCTTAACTATCTATTCTTTTCATCCCCTTCATCCTCCGGACATTTTCCCCTTCCATTTACAATGCTCCATAGCCTTCACTAACATAGATTTGATTTTAACTTGCCATGTGTGGAAGGATTCCCCTTTAAACTTCTCAAGCACAAATGAAGCAGTCATTTTAGGGCTGAGAAGGTCTTAACACTCGAGTACTACTTAAGGTCAGTATCTAATCTCAACACAAGAGAGTTTTTAATGCAAGTGACGACTTCTTGACACTAAACCCAATTCCCATTTCCTAATCTACCTTCAATTAATCCCAATCGCATATCTTAATGATAAGATTAATGCCGAAAAGAATTGTGATTAGCAAGCCGCGTGAGCTTGGAGACTTCAATCGAGCTTGTAGGAGCACTTCTTTATGGAGATTTTTACCTAGGGAATGGGAAAATGTAAGCATTGAAGGTATCATTTTGGGAAGCTTACACCTTGTATGAAAGTAAGCATGGACGGTATCATTGATAAGCTTACACCTTGCATAATCATTTGCCATGCTTAAAACAATCTCTTCATCTCACCACCGAGATCTTAAAGGAAGTCGACCCAAATTCGTCCCACGGCTGAGAAATGGCATCCTCTTCCTCTCCTGGTGCCCCAATGCCAACCAATTGTTGTTGTGTCATGCTCTTCATTTTTTTAAGGTGTGCTGAAAGCGATTCACTATCTTTAATGTCCAAGCCAAAGAATTATATTTTTAAGCTTATTTTTGAATTCTTTTATTTTGCCCCAAAAAATTTATCTAGCTCATCCCAACCACCCTTCGATGTATCTTACGATGCAATATTCTCCCAATCCTAATGCAATGATGGCTAATCCTTTCTTCATTCTGGCTTAACTATCTGTTCTTTTCATCCCCTTCATCCTCCAGACATTTTCCCCTTCCATTTACAATGCTCCATAGCCTTCACTAACATAGATTTGATTTTAACTTGCCATGTGTGGAAGGATTCCCCTTTAAACTTCTCAAGCACAAATGAAGCAGTCATTTTAGGGCTGAGAAGGTCTTAACACTCGAGTACTACTTAAGGTCAGTATCTAATCTCAACACAAGAGAGTTTTTAATGCAAGTGATGACTTCTTGACACTAAACCCAATTCCCATTTCCTAATCTACCTTCAATTAATCCCAATCGCATATCTTAATGATAAGATTAATGTCGAAAAGAATTGGGATTAGCAAGCCGTGTGAGCTTGGAGACTTCAATCGAGCTTGTAGGAGCACTTCTTTATGGGGATTTTTACCTATATTAGATGACTTTTATGAGGGGAATGGGAAAATGTAAGCATTGAAGGTATCATTGGGAAGCTTACACCTTGTATGAAAGTAAGCATGGATGGTATCATTGAGAAGCTTACACCTTGTATAATCATTTGCCATGCTTAAAACACCCTCTTCATCTCACCACCCAAATCTTAAAAGGAAGTCGACCCAAATTCCTCCCACAGCTAAAAAATGGTGATTTCTGCTTGCTTGTTGGTGCTCCATGTGAAGCTTACAATCTGCTCCAAGCTTGCCCCATGGTTGTTTTGTAGAAGGTGAAGCTAACTAACCCTAAACATGCTCCATAGCCATGCAAAGTCTCAAAGAAAAGGAGGGAAGAAGAAAAAATGTAGACACAACATTTCCCCCTACCCAATGTATTTAATAAGTTGGTCCCGACCTAGAAATTTGGTCCCTAAATTCAAAAATTGGCCCAAATCTCACACAAAAACCTTTGAAACATGGCTAAATGAAGATGAATCTTGTATTTCCATCATCTTCCCCATCAATATCGAGAAAATACAGGAAGAAAGTATGCAAGAAATCAAGAAAATAGCAAAATCACACATAAGAGTCCGTTCTCTTCCAAATCTATTACCAGCAAAATTCCCACGATCGAGATCAGAGCTCTGAGACCAATTGAAATGGGCACTCGACTAACGTTAAAGAGGTCAACCTAGAAGGACCTGATGAGGATCTCAAACCTGTATACATTGGGAAGGGTAGGCCTATCTCATTAACGTAGCTACTCACAGAATTCCACGGTTGCTTTGCTTGGAAATATATGAATATGAAGAGCATGCCCCTAGAGGTGGTTAAATCACACCATTCCCATTGTGGAAGGAGTGTGGCCATCAAGGCATAGAGCCTACCAAATGAATCCAAAGTATTCTAGTAGAATGGTCAAGGACTCGAAGATTGACAAACTCATTGAAGCTTGATTCATTTATGATATAGAGCACACGGAATGGCTATCCCTAATAGTCATAGAACCTGAGAAAATCGGGAAGATACAATTTTGTGATAATCTTAGAAGTTCAATGCAACCATGGTGAAAGAACATTACCTATTGCCATTTATAGAGCATGTGCTGGAAGAACGAGTACCAGGTATAAGGAGGCATACAGCTTCCTTCATGGGATCTCCGGTTATACCCAAGTAAAAATAGACCCGAATGAACAACATAAAACTCCATCTGCCACAAAATGGGCACTTATACATATAGGGCAGGTATGCTTTTCGACCTATCCAATACCAATTGATTGTAGGGCAACCGTACGATTGGGATAAGACAGAATCATGAGGCACTGTCCTCAAGAATTTAAATATGTCGACATCCTTGAGCAAAGCCAACAAGCCCACTTTGGGGGGGGGGGGGTTGTTGGAGGATATTTCTCTGCAGAGAAGACTGGTACCGCCGCCAAGAAAGTTCTACTTGACTGTAGGACAACTGTACAATCACGAGGCACTCAAGAATTTAAATATGCCGACATCCTTGAGCAAGCCCAATCCGGGGTAGCTAGAGGATATTTCTCCGTAGCAGCAGCAGACACTACACGCTAAAAAAGTTCTACTTGGTAGTCTTGTGGTGGTCCACACTGTTTGGAGAGGTGGCTGAATTTGTAAAAGGCTACGATGAATGTCAGTAATTCACTAATATTCATAACCACCGTGATAAAATGCCCCACCTTGTAGTGTCTCTTCAACCATTTTAAAAGGGGGGAATTTACTTTATTAGACTATTAGTCCGGTGGCCCACAGTACTCAAGCATGATTCATCATGGTCTCTACCTCTCACATACTGTTGTATCAAGTGGGTAGAGGCCCATGTGACCCAAAAGGTTGATGCTACACAGGCAACAACCAAATTCCTTTACGAGAATATAGTTACAAGATTTGGATATCCACTTAAACTAGTATAAGCGATAGGGGAACCCACTTCATCAATAAGGTAATCAAGTTCTTGTTGAGTGAACTTATGGTCATACATTACAAATACTCTGTTAAGAAATCAAGCATGATTAGGCTCAAGGTGGATCAGAACTATATGAGAACATGATTAAGCATATCGCGATTAAGATAATACATAGAATAAGATTAAGCCAGTACCAAGATAATGACAACAATTAACAAGTACACCATCATAGCCGCATTCCATTGGAGTTGACGCAGGTACATCCTTTTATAGCTCTCATGGAGCTCCCTACTCACAAGCCTACTCACAAGATACATATGTGCACTCTTGTGCCACGTGCCTCCTTGGACTTTCCATGTGCTACCGTTTTGACCTTTGACTTCACCTTTTACGAATGATCATAGAAATCAACCTTTGCCAATGTTCCCTAAGTCTATTCCTTTTATAATATGCATGATTCTTCCCTTGCTCTTCTACGCATGTTTCACCTGACACATTGCATTTTGTCAACACCTCCCGTGAGTGTGATGAGAGTCTTAACACCTAGCTTTGACCTGGCCTCCTACACTCACTCCATACTCATATGGTTGGCACGGTCCGTCTAGGTTTCTCTATGAGCTACAATGTTGGCTTAGTCTTGACATTTTACACATCGGGAGAGTGGGGTCATAACTAGGTGTAAGGAGCCATGCTCCTCATATCATCTAGAAAAGATGCTCGGTGTTGCCTCCATCCTGGGAGGCCTCATCACATTGTCTTCCTTCTTCATCATTACATTGGCTTCTTCGGCTCCCTTTTTATGCCAGCAATCCTTTTCTATGTGATGGATTTTGCCACTATGATGGTAGGCCTTTGTCCTTGCTCCTTCTCTAGTCCTTGATCCTAGTCCTCTCGAGAAGAGTGCTTTCTCCTCACTTGATATAGCTTGGGTTGTCCTCCCCCGAGTCCACTTCTCCTCTTCTAACGTGTGCTGAAAGTGATTCACTATCTTTAATGTCCAAGCCAAAGAATTATATTTTTAAGCTTATTTTTGAATTCTTTTATTTTGCCCCAAAAAAATTATCTAGCTCATCCCAACCACCCTTCGATGTATCTTACGATGCAATATTCTCCCAATCCTAATGCAATGATGGCTAATCCTTTTTTCATTCTTGCTTAACCATCTGTTCTTTTCATCCCCTTCATCCTCCGGACATTTTCCCCTTCCATTTACAATGCTCCATAGCCTTCACTAGAATAGATTTGATTTTAACTTGCCATGTGTGGAAGGATTCCCCTTTAAACTTCTCAAGCACAAATGAAGCAGTCATTTTAGGGCTGAGAAGGTCTTAACACTCGCGTACTACTTAAGGTCAGTATCCAATCTGCTCCATGCTTGCCCCCCATGGTTGTTGTAGAAGGTGAAGCTAACTAACCCTAAACATGATCCATAGCCATGCAAAGTCTCAAAAAAGAAGAGGGAAGAAGCAAAAATGTAGACACAACATTTCTCCCTATTCTGGTGGTCCAATGTTTTTAATAAGTTGGTCCCGACCGAGAAATTTGGTTCCTAAATTCAAAAATTGGCCCAAATCTCACACAAAAACCTCTGAAACATGGCTAAATGAAGATGAATCTTGTATTTCCATCATCTTCCCCATCAATATCGAGAAAATACAGGAAGAAAGTATGCAAGAAATCAAGAAAATAGCAAAATCACACATAAGAGTCCATTCTCTTACAAATCTATTACCAGCAAAATTCCCACGATCGAGATCAGAGCTTTGAGACCAACGGAAATGGGCGCTCGACTAACGTTAAAGAGGTCAACCTAGAAGGACCTGATGAGAATCTCAAACCTGTATACATTGGGAAGGGTAGGCCTATCTCATTAACGTAGCTACTCACAGAATTCCACAGTTGCTTTGCTTGGAAATATATGAATATGAAGAGCATGCCCCTAGAGGTGGTTAAATCACACCATTCCCATTGTGGAAGGAGTGTGGCCATCAAGGCATAGAGCCTACCAAATGAATCCAAAGTATTCTAGTAGAATGGTCAAGGACTCGAAGATTGACAAACTCATTGAAGCTGGATTCATTTATGATATAGAGCACACGGAATGGCTATCCCTAATAGTCATAGAACCTGAGAAAATCGGGAAGATGCAATTTTGTGATAATCTTAGAAGTTCAATGCAACCATGGTGAAAGAACATTACCTATTGCCATTTATAGAGCATGTGCTGGAAGAACGAGTAGCAGGTATAAGGAGGCATACAGCTTCCTTCATGGGATCTCCGGTTATACCCAAGTAAAAATAGACCCGAATGAACAACATAAAACTCCATCTGCCACAAAATGGGCACTTATACATATAGGGCAGGTATGCTTTTCGACCTATCCAATACAAATTGATTGTAGGGCAACCGTACGATTGGGCTAAGACAGAATCATGAGGCACTGTCCTCAAGAATTTAAATATGTCGACATCCTTGAGCAAAGCCAACAAGCCCACTTTGGGGGGGGGGTTGTTGGAGGATATTTCTCTGCAGAGAAGACTGGTACCACCGCCAAGAAAGTTCTACTTGACTGTAGGACAACTGTACAATCACGAGGCACTCAAGAATTTAAATATGCCGACATCCTTGAGCAAGCCCAATCCGGGGTAGCTAGAGGATATTTCTCCGTAGCAGCAGAGCAGACACTACACGCTAAAAAAGTTCTACTTGGTAGTCTTGTGGTGGTCCACACTGTTTGGAGAGGCGGCTGAATTTGTAAAAGGCTACGATGAATGTCAGTAATTCACTAATATTCATAACCACCGTGATAAAATGCCCCACCTTGTAGTGTCTCTTCAACCATTTTAAAAGGGGGGAATTGACTTTATTAGACTATTAGTCCGGTGGCCCACAGTACTCAAGCATGATTCATCATGGTCTCTACCTCTCACATACTGTTGTATCAAGCGGGTAGAGGCCCATGTGACCCAAAAGGTTGATGCTACACAGGCAACAACCAAATTCCTTTACGAGAATATAGTTACTAGATTTGGATATCCACTTAAACTAGTATAAGCAATAGGGGAACCCACTTCATCAATAAGGTAATCAAGTTCTTGTTGAGTGAACTTATGGTCATACATTACAAATACTCTGTTAAGAAATCAAGCATGATTAGGCTCAAGGTGGATCAAAACTATATGAGAACATGATTAAGCATATCGCGATTAAGATAATACATAGAATAAGATTAAGCCAGTACCAAGATAATGACAACAATTAACAAGTACACCATCATAGCCGCATTCCATTGGAGTTGACGCAGGTACATCCTTTTATAGCTCTCATGGAGCTCCCTACTCACAAGCCTACTCACAAGATACATATGTGCACTCTTGTGCCACGTGCCTCCTTGGACTTTCCATGTGCTACCGTTTTGACCTTTGACTTCACCTTTTACGAATGATCATAGAAATCAACCTTTGCCAATGTTCCCTAAGTCTATTCCATTTATAATATGCATGATTCTTCCCTTGCTCTTCTACGCATGTTTCACCTGACACATTGCATTTTGTCAACACCTCCCGTGAGTGTGATGAGAGTCTTAACACCTAGCTTTGACCTGGCCTCCTACACTCACTCCATACTCATATGGTTTGCACGGTCCGTCTAGGTTTCTCTATGAGCTACAATGTTGGCTTAGTCTTGACATTTTACACATCGGGAGAGTGGGGTCATAACTAGGTGTAAGGAGCCATGCTCCTCATATCATCTAGAAAAGATGCTCAGTGTTGCCTCCATCCTGTGAGGCCTCATCACATTGTCTTCCTTCTTCGTCATTACATTGGCTTCTTCGGCTCCCTTTTTATGCCAGCAATCCTTTTCTATGTGATGGATTTTGCCACTATGATGGTAGGCCTTTGTCCTTGCTCCTTCTCTAGTCCTTGATCCTAGTCCTCTCGAGAAGAGTGCTTTCTCCTCACTTGATATAGCTTGGGTTGTCCTCCCCCGAGTCCACTTCTCCTCTTCTGCGAGTGTTGCTTCCACTCCTACAATGGTCGGATTTGGGAGGTTCTTCCAAGTAGCCACTAAGGGCTCATACTCCTCAAGTGTCATGCTTTTTAACAGTATGGCTATGGCATCCTCTTCCTCTGCTTGTGCCCCAATGCCAACCAATTGTTGTTGTGTCATGCTCTTCATTTTGTTAACGTGTGCTGAAAGTGATTCACTATCTTTAATGTCCAAGCCAAAGAATTATATTTTTAAGCTTATTTTTGAATTCTTTTATTTTGCCCCAAAAAAATTATCTAGCTCATCCCAACCACCCTTCGATGTATCTTACGATGCAATATTCTCCCAATCCTAATGCAATGATGGCTAATCCTTTTTTCATTCTTGCTTAACCATCTGTTCTTTTCATCCCCTTCATCCTCCGGACATTTTCATTCTTGCTTAACCATCTGTTCTTTTCATCCCCTTCATCCCCTTCATCCTCCGGACATTTTCCCCTTCCATTTACAATGCTCCATAGCCTTCACTAGAATAGATTTGATTTTAACTTGCCATGTGTGGAAGGATTCCCCTTTAAACTTCTCAAGCACAAATGAAGCAGTCATTTTAGGGCTGAGAAGGTCTTAACACTCGCGTACTACTTAAGGTCAGTATCCAATCTGCTCCATGCTTGCCCCCCATGGTTGTTGTAGAAGGTGAAGCTAACTAACCCTAAACATGCTCCATAGCCATGCAAAGTCTCAAAAAAGAAGAGGGAAGAAGCAAAAATGTAGACACAACATTTCTCCCTATTCTGGTGGTCCAATGTTTTTAATAAGTTGGTCCCGACCGAGAAATTTGGTTCCGAAATTCAAAAATTGGCCCAAATCTCACACAAAAACCTCTGAAACATGGCTAAATGAAGATGAATCTTGTATTTCCATCATCTTCCCCATCAATATCGAGAAAATACAGGAAGAAAGTATGCAAGAAATCAAGAAAATAGCAAAATCACACATAAGAGTCCATTCTCTTGCAAATCTATTACCAGCAAAATTCCCACGATCGAGATCAGAGCTCTGAGACCAACTGAAATGGGCGCTCGACTAACGTTAAAGAGGTCAACCTAGAAGGACCTGATGAGGATCTCAAACCTGTATACATTGGGAAGGGTAGGCCTATCTCATTAACGTAGCTACTCACAGAATTCCACGGTTGCTTTGCTTGGAAATATATGAATATGAAGAGCATGCCCCTAGAGGTGGTTAAATCACACCATTCCCATTGTGGAAGGAGTGTGGCCATCAAGGCATAGAGCCTACCAAATGAATCCAAAGTATTCTAGTAGAATGGTCAAGGACTCGAAGATTGACAAACTCATTGAAGCTGGAATCATTTATGATATAGAGCACACGGAATGGCTATCCCTAATAGTCATAGAACCTGAGAAAATCGGGAAGATGCAATTTTGTGATAATCTTAGAAGTTCAATGCAACCATGGTGAAAGAACATTACCTATTGCCATTTATAGAGCATGTGCTGGAAGAACGAGTAGCAGGTATAAGGAGGCATACAGCTTCCTTCATGGGATCTCCGGTTATACCCAAGTAAAAATAGACCCGAATGAACAACATAAAACTCCATCTGCCACAAAATGGGCACTTATACATATAGGGCAGGTATGCTTTTCGACCTATCCAATACCAATTGATTGTAGGGCAACCGTACGATTGGGATAAGACAGAATCATGAGGCACTGTCCTCAAGAATTTAAATATGTCGACATCCTTGAGCAAAGCCAACAAGCCCACTTTGGGGGGGGGGGAGTTGTTGGAGGATATTTCTCTGCAGAGAAGACTGGTACCGCCGCCAAGAAAGTTCTACTTGACTGTAGGACAACTATACAATCACGAGGCACTCAAGAATTTAAATATGCCGACATCCTTGAGCAAGCCCAATCCGGGGTAGCTAGAGGATATTTCTCCGTAGCAGCAGCAGACACTACACGCTAAAAAAGTTCTACTTGGTAGTCTTGTGGTGGTCCACACTGTTTGGAGAGGCGGCTGAATTTGTAAAAGGCTACGATGAATGTCAGTAATTCACTAATATTCATAACCACCGTGATAAAATGCCCCACCTTGTAGTGTCTCTTCAACCATTTTAAAAGGGGGGAATTGACTTTATTAGACTATTAGTCCGGTGGCCCACAGTACTCAAGCATGATTCATCATGGTCTCTACCTCTCACATACTGTTGTATCAAGCGGGTAGAGGCCCATGTGACCCAAAAGGTTGATGCTACATAGGCAACAACCAAATTCCTTTACGAGAATATAGTTACTAGATTTGGATATCCACTTAAACTAGTATAAGCGATAGGGGAACCCACTTCATCAATAAGGTAATCAAGTTCTTGTTGAGTGAACTTATGGTCATACATTACAAATACTCTGTTAAGAAATCAAGCATGATTAGGCTCAAGGTGGATCAGAACTATATGAGAACATGATTAAGCATATCGAGATTAAGATAATACATAGAATAAGATTAAGCCAGTACCAAGATAATGACAACAATTAACAAGTACACCATCATAGCCGCATTCCATTGGAGTTGACGCAGGTACATCCTTTTATAGCTCTCATGGAGCTCCCTACTCACAAGCCTACTCACAAGATACATATGTGCACTCTTGTGCCACGTGCCTCCTTGGACTTTCCATGTGCTACCGTTTTGACCTTTGACTTCACCTTTTACGAATGATCATAGAAATCAACCTTTGCCAATGTTCCCTAAGTCTATTCCTTTTATAATATGCATGATTCTTCCCTTGCTCTTCTACGCATGTTTCACCTGACACATTGCATTTTGTCAACACCTCCCGTGAGTGTGATGAGAGTCTTAACACCTAGCTTTGACCTGGCCTCCTACACTCACTCCATACTCATATGGTTTGCACGGTCCGTCTAGGTTTCTCTATGAGCTACAATGTTGGCTTAGTCTTGACATTTTACACATCGGGAGAGTGGGGTCATAACTAGGTGTAAGGAGCCATGCTCCTCATATCATCTAGAAAAGATGCTCAGTGTTGCCTCCATCCTGGGAGGCCTCATCACATTGTCTTCCTTCTTCGTCATTACATTGGCTTCTTCGGCTCCCTTTTTATGCCAGCAATCCTTTTCTATGTGATGGATTTTGCCACTATGATGGTAGGCCTTTGTCCTTGCTCCTTCTCTAGTCCTTGATCCTAGTCCTCTCGAGAAGAGTGCTTTCTCCTCACTTGATATAGCTTGGGTTGTCCTCCCCCGAGTCCACTTCTCCTCTTCTGCGAGTGTTGCTTCCACTCCTACAATGGTCGGATTTGGGAGGTTCTTCCAAGTAGCCACTAAGGGCTCATACTCCTCAAGTGTCATGCTTTTTAACAGTATGGCTATGGCATCCTCTTCCTCTGCTTGTGCCCCAATGCCAACCAATTGTTGTTGTGTCATGCTCTTCATTTTTTTAACGTGTGCTGAAAGTGATTCACTATCTTTAATGTCCAAGCCAAAGAATTATATTTTTAAGTTTATTTTTGAATTCTTTTATTTTGCCCCAAAAAAATTATCTAGCTCATCCCAACCACCCTTCGATGTATCTTATGATGCAATATTCTCCCAATCCTAATGCAATGATGGCTAATCCTTTTTTCATTCTTGCTTAACCATCTGTTCTTTTCATCCCCTTCATCCTCCGGACATTTTCCCCTTCCATTTACAATGCTCCATAGCCTTCACTAGAATAGATTTGATTTTAACTTGCCATGTGTGGAAGGATTCCCCTTTAAACTTCTCAAGCACAAATGAAGCAGTCATTTTAGGGCTGAGAAGGTCTTAACACTCGCGTACTACTTAAGGTCAGTATCCAATCTGCTCCATGCTTGCCCCCCATGGTTGTTGTAGAAGGTGAAGCTAACTAACCCTAAACATGCTCCATAGCCATGCAAAGTCTCAAAAAAGAAGAGGGAAGAAGCAAAAATGTAGACACAACATTTCTCCCTATTCTGGTGGTCCAATGTTTTTAATAAGTTGGTCCCGACCGAGAAATTTGGTTCCTAAATTCAAAAATTGGCCCAAATCTCACACAAAAACCTCTGAAACATGGCTAAATGAAGATGAATCTTGTATTTCCATCATCTTCCCCATCAATATCGAGAAAATACAGGAAGAAAGTATGCAAGAAATCAAGAAAATAGCAAAATCACACATAAGAGTCCATTCTCTTGCAAATCTATTACCAGCAAAATTCCCACGATCGAGATCAGAGCTCTGAGACCAACTGAAATGGGCGCTCGACTAACGTTAAAGAGGTCAACCTAGAAGGGCCTGATGAGGATCTCAAACCTGTATACATTGGGAAGGGTAGGCCTATCTCATTAACGTAGCTACTCACAAAATTCCACGGTTGCTTTGCTTGGAAATATATGAATATGAAGAGCATGCCCCTAGAGGTGGTTAAATCACACCATTCCCATTGTGGAAGGAGTGTGGCCATCAAGGCATAGAGCCTACCAACAAATGAATCCAAAGTATTCTAGTAGAATGGTCAAGGACTCGGAGATTGACAAACTCATTGAAGCTCGATTTATTTATGATATAGAGCACACGGAATGGCTATCCCTAATAGTCATAGTACCTGAGAAAATCAAGAAGATGCGATTTTGTGATAATCTTAAAAGTTCAATGCAACCATGGTAAGAGAACATTACCTATTGCCATTTATAGAGCATGTGTTGGAAGAATGAGTAGCAGGTATAAGGAGGCATACAGCTTCCTTCATGGGATCTCCGGTTATACCCAAGTAAAAATAGACCCGAATGAACAACATAAAACTCCATCTGCCACAAAATGGGCACTTATACATATAGGGCAGGTATGCTTTTCGACCTATCCAATACCAATTGATTGTAGGGCAACCGTACGATTGGGATAAGACAGAATCATGAGGCACTGTCCTCAAGAATTTAAATATGTCGACATCCTTGAGCAAAGCCAACAAGCCCACTTTGGGGGGGGGGAGTTGTTGGAGGATATTTCTCTGCAGAGAAGACTGGTACCGCCGCCAAGAAAGTTCTACTTGACTGTAGGACAACTGTACAATCACGAGGCACTCAAGAATTTAAATATGCCGACATCCTTGAGCAAGCCCAATCCGGGGTAGCTAGAGGATATTTCTCCGTAGCAGCAGCAGACACTACACGCTAAAAAAGTTCTACTTGGTAGTCTTGTGGTGGTCCACACTGTTTGGAGAGGCGGCTGAATTTGTAAAAGGCTACGATGAATGTCAGTAATTCACTAATATTCATAACCACCGTGATAAAATGCCCCACCTTGTAGTGTCTCTTCAACCATTTTAAAAGGGGGGAATTGACTTTATTAGACTATTAGTCCGGTGGCCCACAGTACTCAAGCATGATTCATCATGGTCTCTACCTCTCACATACTGTTGTATCAAGCGGGTAGAGGCCCATGTGACCCAAAAGGTTGATGCTACACAGGCAACAACCAAATTCCTTTACGAGAATATAGTTACTAGATTTGGATATCCACTTAAACTAGTATAAGCGATAGGGGAACCCACTTAATGAATAAGGTAATCAAGTTCTTGTTGAGTGAACTTATGGTCATACATTACAAATACTCTGTTAAGAAATCAAGCATGATTAGGCTCAAGGTGGATCAAAACTATATGAGAACATGATTAAGCATATCGCGATTAAGATAATACATAGAATAAGATTAAGCCAGTACCAAGGTAATGACAACAATTAACAAGTACACCATCATAGCCGCATTCCATTGGAGTTGACGCAGGTACATCCTTTTATAGCTCTCATGGAGCTCCCTACTCACAAGCCTACTCACAAGATACATATGTGCACTCTTGTGCCACGTGCCTCCTTGGACTTTCCATGTGCTACCGTTTTGACCTTTGACTTCACCTTTTACGAATGATCATAGAAATCAACCTTTGCCAATGTTCCCTAAGTCTATTCCTTTTATAATATGCATGATTCTTCCCTTGCTCTTCTACGCATGTTTCACCTGACACATTGCATTTTGTCAACACCTCCCGTGAGTGTGATGAGAGTCTTAACACCTAGCTTTGACCTGGCCTCCTACACTCACTCCATACTCATATGGTTGGCACGGTCCGTCTAGGTTTCTCTATGAGCTACAATGTTGGCTTAGTCTTGACATTTTACACATCGGGAGAGTGGGGTCATAACTAGGTGTAAGGAGCCATGCTCCTCATATCATCTAGAAAAGATGCTCAGTGTTGCCTCCATCCTGGGAGGCCTCATCACATTGTCTTCCTTCTTCGTCATTACATTGGCTTCTTCGGCTCCCTTTTTATGCCAGTAATCCTTTTCTATGTGATGGATTTTGCCACTATGATGGTTGGCCTTTGTCCTTGCTCCTTCTCTAGTCCTTGATCCTAGTCCTCTCGAGAAGAGTGCTTTCTCCTCACTTGATATAGCTTGGGTTGTCCTCCCCCGAGTCCACTTCTCCTCTTCTGCGAGTGTTGCTTCCACTCCTACAATGGTCGGATTTGGGAGGTTCTTCCAAGTAGCCACTAAGGGCTCATACTCCTCAAGTGTCATGCTTTTTAACAGTATGGCTATGGCATCCTCTTCCTCTGCTTGTGCCCCAATGCCAACCAATTGTTGTTGTGTCATGCTCTTCATTTTGTTAACGTGTGCTGAAAGTGATTCACTATCTTTAATGTCCAAGCCAAAGAATTATATTTTTAAGCTTATTTTTGAATTCTTTTATTTTGCCCCAAAAAAATTATCTAGCTCATCCCAACCACCCTTCGATGTATCTTACGATGCAATATTCTCCCAATCCTAATGCAATGATGGCTAATCCTTTTTTCATTCTTGCTTAACCATCTGTTCTTTTCATCCCCTTCATCCTCCGGACATTTTCCCCTTCCATTTACAATGCTCCATAGCCTTCACTAGAATAGATTTGATTTTAACTTGCCATGTGTGGAAGGATTCCCCTTTAAACTTCTCAAGCACAAATGAAGCAGTCATTTTAGGGCTGAGAAGGTCTTAACACTCGCGTACTACTTAAGGTCAGTATCCAATCTGCTCCATGCTTGCCCCCCATGGTTGTTGTAGAAGGTGAAGCTAACTAACCCTAAACATGCTCCATAGCCATGCAAAGTCTCAAAAAAGAAGAGGGAAGAAGCAAAAATGTAGACACAACATTTCTCCCTATTCTGGTGGTCCAATGTTTTTAATAAGTTGGTCCCGACCGAGAAATTTGGTTCCTAAATTCAAAAATTGGCCCAAATCTCACACAAAAACCTCTGAAACATGGCTAAATGAAGATGAATCTTGTATTTCCATCATCTTCCCCATCAATATCGAGAAAATACAGGAAGAAAGTATGCAAGAAATCAAGAAAATAGCAAAATCACACATAAGAGTCCATTCTCTTACAAATCTATTACCAGCAAAATTCCCATGATGGAGATCAGAGCTCTGAGACCAATTAAAATGGGCGTCCAACTAACGTTAAAGAGGTCAACCTTGCACGACCTCATGAGGATCCCAAACCTATATACATCGGGAAGGGTAGGCCTATCTCTTGAAGAAGAAAAAGACCTCATTGACGTAGCTACTCACAGAGTTCCACGGTTGCTTTGCTTGGAAATATATGAATATGAAGGGCATGCCTCTAGAGGTGGTTAAATCACACCATTCCCATTGTGGAAGGAGTGTGGCCATCAAGGCATAGAGCCTACCAAACGAATTCAAAGTATTCTAGTAGAATGGTCAAGGACTCGGAGATTGACAAACTCATTGAAGCTAGATTTATTTATGATATAGAGCACACGGAATGGCTATCCCTAATAGTCATAGTACCTGAGAAAATCGAGAAGATGCGATTTTGTGATAATCTTAAAAGTTCAATGCAACCATGGTGAAAGAACATTACCTATTGCCATTTATAGAGCATGTGTTGGAAGAACGAGTAGCAGGTATAAGGAGGCATACAGCTTCCTTCATGGGATCTCCGGTTATACCCAAGTAAAAATAGACCCGAATCAACAACATAATACTCCATCTGCCACAAAATGGGCACTTATACATATAGATCAGGTATGCTTTTCGACCTATCCAATACCAATTGATTGTAGGGCAACCGTACGATTGGGATAAGACAGAATCATGAGGCAGTGTCCTCAAGAATATAAATATGTCGACATCCTTAAGCAAAGCCAAGCCCACTTTGGGGGGGTTGTTGGAGGATATTTCTCTCCAGAGACTGGTACCACCGCCAAGAAAGTTCTACTTGACTGTAGGACAACTGTACAATCACGAGGCACTCAAGAATTTAAATATGCCGACATCCTTGAGCAAGCCCAATCCGGGGTAGCTAGAGGATATTTCTCCGCAGACTGGTACACGCTAAAGAAGTTCTACTTGGTAGTCTTGTGGTGGTCCACACTGTTTGGAGAGGCGGCTGAATTTGTAAAAGGCTACAATGAATGTCAGTGATTCGCTGGTGTTCATAACCATCGTGATAAAATGCCCCACCTTGAAGTGTCTCTTCAACCATTTGAAAAGGGGGGAATTGACTTTATTAGATTATTACTCCGGTGGCCCACGATACTCAAGCATGATTCATCATGGTCTCTACCTCTCACATACTATTGTATCAAGCGGGTAGAAGCCCATGTGACCCAAAAGGGTGATGCTACACAGGCAACAACCAAATTCCTTTACGAGAATATAGTTACTAGATTTGGATATCCACTTAAACTAGTAAAAGCAATAGGGGAACCCACTTTATCAATAACGTAATCAAGTTCTAGTTGAGTGAACTTATGGTCGCACATTACAAATACTTTGTTAAGAAATCAAGCATGATTAAGCTCAATGTGGATCAGCACTATATGAGAACATGACTAAGCATATCGCGATTAAGATAATACACAGAATAAGATTAAGCCAGTACCAAGATAATTACAACAATTAAGAAGTACACCATCATAGCCGCATTCCATTGGAGTTGACGCAGGTACATCCTTTTATAGCTCTCATGGAGCTCCCTACTCACAAGCCTACTCACAAGATACATATGTGCACTCTTGTGCCACGTGCCTCCTTGGACTTTCCATGTGCTACCGTTTTGACCTTTGACTTCACCTTTTACGAATGATCATAGAAATCAACCTTTGCCAATGTTCCCTAAGTCTATTCCTTTTATAATATGCATGATTCTTCCATTGCTCTTCTACGCATGTTTCACCCTTACACATTGCATTTTGTCAACACCTCCCCTGAGTGTGAGTCTTAACAGCTAGCTTTGACCTGGCCTCCTACACTCCATCTTCATATGGTTGGCATGGTCCATCTAGGTTGCTCTATGAGCTACAATGTTGCCTTAGTCTTGACATTTTACACATCGGGAGAGTGGGGTTATAACTAGGTGTAAGGAGCCATGCTCCTCATATCATCTAGAAAAGATGCTCGGTGTTGCCTCCATCCTGGGAGGCCTCATCACATTGTCTTCCTTCTTCGTCATTACATTGGCTTCTTCGGCTCCCTTTTTATGCCAGCAATCCTTTTCTATGTGATGGATTTTGCCACTATGATGGTAGGCCTTTGTCCTTGCTTCTTCTCTAGTCCTTGATCCTAGTCCTCTCGAGAAGAGTGCTTTCTCCTCACTTGATATAGCTTGGGTTGTCCTCCCCCGAGTCCGCTTCTCCTCTTCTGCGAGTGTTGCTTCCACTCCTACAATGGTCGGATTTGGGAGGTTCTTCCAAGTAGCCACTAAGGGCTCATACTCCTCAAGTGTCATGCTTTTTAACAGTATGGCTATGGCATCCTCTTCCTCTCCTGGTGCCCCAATGCCAACCAATTGTTGTTGTCTCATGCTCTTCATTTTGTTAAGGTGTGCTGAAAGTGATTCACTATCTTTAATGTCCAAGCCAAAGAATTATATTTTAAAGCTAATTTTTGAATTCTTTTATTTTGCCCCAAAAAAAATTTATCTAGTTCATCCAAACCACCCTTCGATGTATCTTACGATGCAATATTCTCTCAATCCTAATGCAATGATGGCTAATCCTTTTTTCATTCTTGCTTAACCATCTGTTCTTTTCATCCCCTTCATCCTCCGGACATTTTCCCCTTCCATTTACAATGCTCCATAGCCTTTACTAAAATAGATTTGATTTTAACTTGCCATGTGTGGAAGGATTCCCCTTTAAACTTCTCAAGCACAAATGAATCGTCCTCCCCATCAATATCGAGAAAATATAGGAAGAAAGTATGCAAGTAATCAAGAAAATAGCAAAATCACACATAAGAGTCCATTCTCTTGCAAATCTATTACCAGCAAAATTCCCACGATCGAGATCAGAGCTCTGAGACCAATTGAAATGGGCGCCTGACTAAAGAGGTCAACCTAGCAGGACCTGATGAGGATCCTAAACCTGTATATATTGGGAAGGGTAGGCCTACCTCATGAAGAAGAAAAAGACCTCATTGACGTAGCTACTCATAGAATTCCACGGTTGCTTTGCTTGGAAATATATGAATATGAAGAGCATGCCCCTAGAGGTTGTTAAATCACACCATTCCCATTGTGGAAGGAGTGTGGCCATCAAGGCATAGAGCCTACCAAATGAATCCAAAGTATTCTAGTAGAATGGTCAAGGACTCGGAGATTGACAAACTCATTGAAGCTGGATTCATTTATGATATAGAGCAAATGGAATGGCTATCCCTAATAGTCATAGTACCTGAGAAAATCGGGAAGATGTGATTTTGTGATAATCTTAAAAGTTCAATGCAACCATGGTGAAAGAACATTACCTATTTCCATTTATAGATCATGTGCTAGAAGAACGAGTAGCAGGTAAGGAGGCATACAACTTCCTTCATGGGATCTCCGGATATACCCAAGTAAAAATAGACCCGATGAACAACATAAAACTCCATCTGCCACAAAATGGGGCACTTATACATATAGGGCAGGTATGCTTTTCGACCTATTCAATACCAATTGATTGTAGGGCAAGCATAGGATTGGGCTAAGACAGAATCATGAGGCACTGTCCTCAAGAATTTAAATATGTCCACATCCTTGTTGGGGGGGGTTGTTGGAGGATATTTCTCTGCAGACTGGTACCACTGCCAGGAAATTTCTACTTGACTTTAGGACAACTGTACAATCACGAGGCACTCAAGAATTTAAATATGCCGACATCCTTGAGCAAGCCCAATCCAGGGTAGCTAGAGGATATGCAACAGACACTACACGCGCTAAAAAAGTTCTACTTGGTAGGCTTGTGGTGGTCAACACTGTTTGGAGAGGCGATTGAATTTGTGAAAGGCTACGATGATTGTCAGTGATTCGTTGGTATTCATAACCACTATGATAAAATGCCCCACCTTGTAGTGTCTCTTCAACCATTTGAAAAGGGAAGAATTGACTTTATTAGACTATTAGTCCGGTGGCCCACAGTACTCAAGCATGATTCGTCATGGTCTCTACCTCTCACATACTATTGTATCAAGCGGGTAGAGGCCCATGTGACCCAAAAGAGTGATGCTACACAGGCAACAACCAAATTCCTTTACGAGAATATAGTTACTAGATTTGGATATCCACTTAAACTAGTAAGCGATAGGGAAACCCACTTCATCACAATAACGTAATCAAGTTCTTGTTGAGTGAACTTATGGTCGTACATTACAAATACTCTATTAAGAAATCAAGCATGATTAATCTTAAGGTGGATCAAAACTATATGAGAACATGATTAAGCATATTGCGATTAAGATAATACACAAAATAAGAAGTACACCATCATAGCCGCATGCAGGTACATCCTTTTATAGCTCTCATGGAGCTCCCTACTCACAGGATACATATGTGCACCCTTGTGCCATGTGCCTCCTTGGACTTTCCATGTGCTACCCTTTTTGTAAGATTCCTCCCCAGCCTCTCAAGATGTCCAGCATCTTCCCCTGTAATCAATCCCCTCTTCAGAAATATAAAAGATCTTGTCTCTGCCTATTTTGACATAGAGAGAGAAAATATTCTAGAGAGAGAATATTCAGAGTTTGAATATTTTTAGATAGAAAAATTTCTCATATTATTAAAATGAATTCCCCTGAAACAAAAATTCAAAAGGAACTTTCCAATGTGCAATTAGAATTTATTGGAAATGGGTATAAACGACCTTAGCCTAAGGGGTATAAAGGACCTTAGCCTAAGGGTCTAGATTTTCAGAAATTTTTGGATTATGGTCCAATTAAGGTTCCTATGGGCCAATAGCATCAATCCATGTGTAGGGAGGAGATAAATCCAATTTGTAAAAAGAAGATACCCAAAAATGAGTAAATGCTCACATAAGATGAAGAGTTGAAAATGTACAAGGTTTATTAGTAAAAAACTATGAGCAATATTAAAAATATGAGATATTTTGGGTATCCAAAAATGAGTAAATGCTCACACAAGATGAAGAGTTGAAAATGTATAAGGTTTATTAGTAAAAAACTATGAGCAATATTAAAAATATGAGATATTTTGGGTATAATGATTTCATTTTGACACATATGTAAGGAAGGGGAGTTCTTTAAAGGAGGTGCATATTTCACATGCTTGAATGAGTTTTAAACTCAAAAATAATGTAATATTTTTATCTCTTCTCTCTCTTGAACCAAATCAAATCAAAATGGAACCAAACCGAATCAAAAAAGTAACCAAACTAGGTCCAAATCTAGTCCAAATTCAACCAAATTGAATTTAGAAAATTCTAGAATTCAGTTAGCTTTGGTTAGAGCTTCCCTCTCCTATAAATAGAACATGAGTCCTTTGAAAAAAAACATAGAAGAATTTTACTATACTAGAGTTATGCTGAAATAATGCTAATTTCTACTATTCTCTAAAATTCTCTCCAAATTGAAGAAATTGGAGCTTTCCTCTTTCTTCAATCCCCATTGGTGGCTCCATCAACATACTTAACCAATTGATTGGTTGGGGGCCTCTACCGTGAACAAAGAATCAAGCAAATTATAAGGTAAATGGTGAATTTTGATCTTTTCTATAATTTCTCAATGCTTCTCTCTTCTCAACCCCTCTCAAGCTTGAGAAGCTTAATTGGAATGGTCTTTGAATGCTATTGAAGTTAATTAATGAATGGTAGTGAAGAGTTACATAATTTGATGAATGCTATTGAAGTTAATTGATTAATGATAGTTAAGAATTACATAAATTTCCATTTATGCTTAATTCAAATGGTTTTTATGTAATTTCTCTCTCTCACTCAAGAAATGGTCATACTCATGACCCATTCTCAATCCAAATGAAGCTTTTCATAAAGCTTTTCCTTAATCTAAGATTAATCTATACTTGAGACCAAATTAATAGCTTTTTTCTATGCTTTTAGTTTATGTATTTCATGAATATTGATGATTCAATCCATTATGGATTATTGATCCAATTAGGGATCATTCTAATTATTTCTTAATGATAAGCTTTATCCCTTAGAAAAATTGAGATTTATCAGTCATAGCAGTGGAGCTATGGCAAAATTTTTATAAAAATTACGCATAAAATAATTTCATTCAAAGAGGACTTCCTACCATATTCTAGGAATTATCATCCTAGATTAATTGAAGATATTCATTGTAATCATGGAGAAATTAATTTTTATATTATGCATAATTGATTTTCATGCATAGAGGTATGCATAAAAGATTATTATCTTAACATAAAAGTGTTACTTTTATCATAATTAGATTTCATGCATAGAGGTATGCATAAAAGATTATTATTTTAATGTAAAAGTGTTACTTTTATCATAGTTGAATTTCATGCATAGAAGTATGCATAAGAGTTGATTATTTTATTATAAAAGTATTACTTTTATCATATTTGGATTTCATGCATAGAGGTATGCATAAAAGTTGATTATTTTATTATAAAAGTGTTACTTTTATCATAATTGAATTTCATGCATAGAGGTATGCATAAAAGTTGATTATTTTATTGTAAAAGTGTTACTTTTATCATATTGGATTTCATGCATAGAGGTTTGCATAAAAGATATTCTTTTTATACTAAAAGTGTGATTTTTCATCATAAATGGATTTTATGCATAACTTAGATGCATAAGAGAAATTATTTTATTCTAAAAGTGTAATTCCTACCAAATTGAATTTATGCATAAGAAGATGCATAAAGATTGATTTTTTAATTCAAAAGTGTCATTCTCATCTAAATTGAATTTATGCATAGAAAAATGCATAAAAGATTGAAATTTAATTCAAAAGTGTCATTTTCATTTAAAATGAATTTATGCATAGGAAGATGCATAAAAGATTGATTTTTACTTCAAAAGTATTAATCTCCTTAAATAGAATTTATGTATAAATAAATGTGTAAAGAAATCTTATATCAAATATAAGAATTCTCTTGTATTCTATAAATAGATATGAGATGTGATAAGATGTGATAAGATGTGATAAGAGGTGTATAAGATGTGATAAGAGGTGATAAGATGCTTATGAAATAAGTTAGGAGGTGATAAGATGAATTAAGATGTGATAAGATGTGTATGGGATGAGGTAAGAAGTGTATGTGATAGGATAAGATGTATATGGGTTGTGATAGGGCGAGAATGGATGTGATGTAAAAGATTAGATGTGAAGGCATATGGGGTTGTATGAATGTGAAAATGGATGTATGCATGAAGATGTATATGCATAGATGTGAATGTGGATGTAGATGTGGATGTATAGATGTGAATGTGGAATGTGGATGTGGATGTATGTATGTATGTGGATGTATAGATGTGAATAGGAATGTGGATGTGGATGTATGTATGTATGTGGATGTGGATGTATGAATGAGGAGGTAATAGTGGATGTATGCATGTATGGATGTGGATATGGATGTGTATGTATGAATGTGGATATGGGATGTGGATGTATAAATGAGGATGTGAAAATGGAGGTAAGCATGTAGATGTGGATGTATGGATGTGAATGTGGATGTGGATGTGGATGTATGGATGTGGATATGGATGTGAATATATGATATGTGATGTGAAGGAATCTGACGTGAAGAGATGGAAAATGATGTGATTGGATGAGTACACATATAAATGGAATGTGGAATAAGTAATGTGGATTAATGAGGGATAATGTGGAAAAATGAGAGTTAATATAGAAATTGTATTTGTAAACTGTTTGTAAATGCTGTTTGTAAATAGATGTTTTATGTCAAGAATGCTGGGGAAGCATTTTGACCGTCTTGTGATTAAGGTCGTGGAGACCTAACTGATAAAGTTGCAACTGCTGACAGAGAGTCAATGGAGGACGTCTCGCGTAGCAAGGTCAGCCGAGGTCTTGACCAGCCTCGGTTCGATTAAAATGGTGAGCTTCCGGTACGGTGGATGAGGGACCAAGGAAGCGGCCTATGAGTGAAGCGCTAGGTCACCTGCGACAAAGGATCCTAGAGGGTGCTGACCATACGGTGCTCGGGCTCTGGGTCGCCTAGGATACCCACGCGTGCATCGAGGAAGATATTGGAACAAGGAGTAAGAGTTGTTTTCTGAAACCGGGCATGGATCTGGTTGATTGACCTTGCTGGTCTTCAATGGATGAGTCCATGGATCTTTTTATGGATCTATTGGTTGATCTTGCTGATCTTCAACGAGAGTCCATCTTGATTTTTATAAGTGATTATATTGCTGAGTATTATGGGCTAGGAACTATTGAAAAGGCCCCTTATGAGTGGACAGGTGGTGAGCGTTCTAGTTGCCAATGATGCCATAGATACTCTAATGAAGGAATGATGGAAAATTATAAATCAACCGGATAAATTGGAAGATTGTGATCAGTGGTACTATGGTTCATTAAAGGATTGTTTTAAAGTTAGCTGATGCTAAGAAAAAGGCAATTTCATATTGTTTCTTAGCTGATGCTAAGAAAAAGGCAATTTCATATTGGGTGTGTAAGTGGTGTGGCTAGTTTTATGTTTGCATGAACTTCCGGCTAGGGGGCCTTGGAACTCTTTTCCTTGGTACCCGGGACAAAACCTAACCAAATTCCAAATTGGATCCCATCACTACAGTGGTTGGGCGGTTGGCTAACCCATGGGATCGGATGGGGTTAGCTGGACTGATGGATCCGTAAATCGAGACTCAATTTTTGTTATTACGATAGATAAAGTAAATCCCGAATAGTAATTATTCTATGGATAGGGATCAACGGCTGTGCCTCTTGATGGGAAAAAAAGCGTTGATCCCAATGATCCAAGTGCAAGTTTCTTCCTTGATCCGACCGAGTATCTTTATAGGTGCAGTCGGATCAGCGTGAGCAGTAATGATCTTGACTACGTTAGAGTAAGAAGTTATCCTGGTGGAATCGCCCGTGCTTTCCGGGTAAGGGAAGTTTTTTCGGGTTCGGTTTTGGAAAAACCGACGGATTAGTCTCTTGTCCGGATATCTGTGGGGTGGTGGGCGAGGCCCCGAGTGTGGGACCCTGCCTCTTGCAAGATGTGCTACTTCCGCTGCTAGTACCCCGAATCGGTTGCGCGGTGGGAACAGGGATCTCACAGTTGGTATCAGAGCCAATTGGCTAATAAAGATTAATTGAGAAGCCAAATATGTCAAAAATTTATCAAGAAGCACAAAAAGATTATAATTGTGTGATATAATTCATACAATTTGATATTCAAACTGAAATTCGTAATTTGGTAATTGGGTCTTCAAATGGAAGTACCGCAATTATATAGAATCCCTGACTTGCTTGAGGCCTAGACATGATGGTATTTACCTTATAGTTCCAAGTATTATGAACGACCCGTATATACCGAGGGTATAACTGCAGCTCTTTATCGACAGTATATACGAGTAAATCTAAGACTTGAAATTATAAGCGTCAATGTTATCCAGATGATGATTTTGAATGTGGTTGATATGATTTTAATTTTGTTTGAGAACTGATGAATTGATTTGGATTCTGATTGAAAAATGATGATTTCTAAAATTTAGTTGAAATATAATAACCTGAGCAAAACCACAATGAGGATGAATGGGACGAGTCCCTGTGATGATAAATGATGATAATGATTTCAGTAAATCACTATGAGATTAGTGGATTGTGCTGTCAAATTGCTACTGTTAATACTTGACAACGGATGATCAAATTAAGGGATGTATGATGAGTTCTATATAAGGAATATTTATCCCGGTATTCTGTTGGGTTGACCTGAATATAAGGAACCCCATAATAAATTGGATCTTAAGAAAATGAGTTGTCCTCTACTTGCGAGATGAGGACATCTCGCACTTTTTAAGTGGGGTAGAATGTAAGATTCCTCCCCCCACCCTTCAAGGTATGCAAGAGTAAGAATCTCCCTTTCTGATCTTATAATCATTCCCTCTCTAAAATAAAAGAAAGATTCTGTTTAAAAAAGGAAGACCCTTTCCCTAGAATACTTCTCAGGAGTCCCACCTGTTTTAAGGATTCAGAACAATGAGTTCAGAAGTGAAAATCGGTGTTTTGGATATCAAGGTTTTGGTCTTCATTCGAGTACGGCCCAAAGGAAGTCCTTTATCTCTTAGGAAGTATAAGAAATTATCCCCCAGATATTGTGGGCCTTATTTGAATTCAAAGAAAGTAGGTGACTTAGCCTACGAGCTTCTTTTATCTCCTCATCTCAAAGTTCATAATGTATCTCATGTAAGCCTTCTATAGAAATATGTGCCAAAACCAAATCATGGTAAGACGGTAAAACTTCAGTGGTGGGGCAAGATACCCTGTTGGCTTCTAGGTTACGCTAGTTCCTTCTTTATATAAGTCATAACTCTTACTTGTCGCTCGCAGTAATCTTACTTCCATTGATCTCCTTTCTTCTTAATCTCCTTTATGGCTTGGCAGCAGGACTTGATTTTATCCATGATGATTTCTCACCTTCAAGACGCAAGCGAGTCTGTGAAGAAGGATTTTATAGAACTATATGAGCGCTCACTTTTTCCCTCACTTGGGAACTTCTGTAGCTCAGACCAAATGGCGGACCTGTCGAGATATAACTAGGGTAACACCATGGGGACGACAGCACTTTCGTAACAATGTCCGCTTGGCTATGGTTATTGAAGCTTTGGGTTTGGGTCCCCGATACTACTGCGTGATGAGATCAAGGCATGGTGGATTTTCTGAGCGGGTCTTCTTACTAGCGTGCTTTCTTCCTCACCAGAAGATATGCCTTTATCCCATTTTCGGCTTGCCTCTTAGAGGTCCTTTTGTTAGATCACCTCATACCACTGAGGTAGGTGCTGCAATAACCGGCCGAATTATTTCCATAGATGAGTTACCTTATACGTGTGCAGCTTGTGAGTGCTGCTTTTGTGACCATATGATGGACGGGCTTATGGAACTGTAAAAAGTCCTTCTATCTTTGATGTATATGTTCCAAGAGTGAATAAAGTTGAAACCTTTGTTCTTGTCTTGAGTCTTGTTCTCTTTGAAACTTTTCTTGGTGGTTAATCTTAATTAAAAATTTTCTCTCAGTCTCATATTCGTGCATCTTGCAAAATTACCCCCAGTTTTCGAGATGAGGGCATCTCGCGTTTTTCAAGTGGGAGAGAATGTAAGATTCCTCCCCAGCCTCTCAAGATATCCAGCATCTTCCCCTATAATCAATCCCCTCTTCAGAAATATAAAAGATCTTTTCTTTGCCTATTTTGACATAGAGAGAGAAAATATTCTAGAGAGAGAATATTCAGAGTTTGAATATTTATAGATAGAAAAATTTCTCATATTATCAAAATAAATTTCCCTGAAATAAAAATTCAAAAAGAACTTTCCAATGTGCAATTAGAATTTATTGGAAATGCGTATAAAGGACCTTAGCCTAAGGGTCTAGATTTTCAGAAATTTTTGGATTATGGTCCAATTAAGGTTTCTAGGGCCAATAGCATCAATCCATGTGTAGGGAGGAGATAAATTCAATTTGTAAAAAGAAGATACCCAAAAATGAGTAAATGCTCACATAAGATGAAGAGTTGAAAATGTACAAGGTTTATTAGTAAAAAACTATGAGCAATATTAAAAATATGAGATATTTTGGGTATGCAAAAATGAGTAAATGCTCACAGAAGATGAAGAGTTAAAAATGTACAAGGTTTATTAGTAAAAAACTATGAGCAATATTAAAAATATGAGATATTTTGGGTATAATGATTCCATTTTGACACATATGTAAGGAAGGGGAGTTCTTTAAAGGAGGTGCATATTTCACATGCTTGAATGAGTTTTAAACTTAAAAAAAATGTGATATTTTTATCTCTCCTCTCTCTTGAACCAAACCAAATCAAAATGAAACCAAACCGAATCAAAAAAGTAACCAAACTAGGTCCAAATCTAGTCCAAATTCAACCAAACTGAATTTAAAAAATTCTAGAATTCAGTTAGCTTTGGTTAGAGCTTCCCTCTCCTATAAATAGAACATGAGTCCTTTGAAAAAAACATAGAAGAATTTTACTATACTAGAGTTATGCTGAAATAATGCTAATTTCTACTATTCTCTAAAATTCTCTCCAAATCGAAGAAATTGGAGCTTTCCTCTTTCTTCAATCCCCATTGGTGGCTCCATCAACATACTTAACCAATTGATTGGTTGGGGGCCTCTACCGTGAACAAAGAATCAAGCAAATTGTGAGGTAAATGGTAAATGTTGTTCTTTTCTATAATTTCTCAATGCTTCTCTCTTCTCAACCCCCTCAAGCTTGAGAAGCTTAATTGGAATGGTCTTTGAATGCTATTGAAGTTAATTAATGAATGGTAGTGAAGAGTTACATAATTTGATGAATGCTATTGAAGTTAATTGATTAATGATAGTTAAGAATTACATAAATTTCCATTTATGCTTAATTCAAATGGTTTTTATGTAATTTCTCTCTCTCACTCAAGAAATGGTCATAATCATGACCCATTCTCAATCCAAATGAAGCTTTTCATAAAGCTTTTCCTTAATCCAAGATGAATCTATACTTGAGGCCAAATTAATGGCTTTTTTCTATGCTTTTAGTTTATGTATTTCATGAATATTGATGATTCAATCCATTATGGATTATTGATCCAATTAGAGATCATTCTAATTATTTCTTAATGATAAGCTTTATCCCTTAGAAAAATTGAGATTTATCAGTCTCATAGCAGCAGAGCTATGGCAAAATTTTTATAAAAATTACGCATAAAATAATTATCCCCGTATTTTGTTGGGTTGACCTGAATATAAGGAACCCCAGAATAAATTGGATCTTAAGAAAATGAGTTGTCCTCTACTTGCGAGATGAGGACATCTCGCACTTATTAAGTGGGGTAGAATGTAAGATTCCTCCCCCCAGCCTTCAAGGTATGCAAGAGTAAGAATCTCCCTTTCTGATCTTATAATTATTCCCTCTCTAAAATTATAAGACTCCTCCCCAGCCTCTCAAAATGTCCAGCATCTTCCCCTGTAATCAATCCCTCTTCAGAAATATAAAAGACTTGTTTCTAACTGTTTTAACCTAGAGAGAGAAAATATTCTACAGAGAGAATATTCAAATTTTTAATATTTTTGGATAGAAAAATTATCTCATCTTATTAAAATAAGTTCCCCTGAAACAAAAATTCAAAAAGAACTTTTCAATGTGCAATTGGAATTAATTGGAAATGGGTATAAAGGACCTTAGCCTAAGGGTCTAGATTTTCAGAAATTTTTGGATTATGGTCCAATTAAGGTTCCTATGGGCCAATAGCATCAATCCATGTGTAGGGAGGAGATAAATCCAATTTGTAAAAGAAGATACCCAAAAATGAGTAAATGCTCACATAAGATGAAGAGTTGAAAATGTACAAGGTTTATTAGTAAAAAACTATGAGCAATATTAAAAATATGAGATATTTTGGGTATCCAAAAATGAGTAAATGCTCACATAAGATGAAGAGTTGAAAATGTACAAGGTTTATTAGTAAAAAACTATGAGCAATATTAAAATGATTCCATTATGACACATATGTAAGGAAGGGGAGTTCTTTTTTTGGAGCTTCCCTCTTTCTTCAATCCCCATTGGTGGCTCCATCAACATACTTAACCAATTGATTGGTTGGGGGCCTCTACCGTGAACAAAGAATCAAGCAATTTGTAAGGTAATTAGTGAATATTGATCTTTTCTATAATTTCTCAATGTTTCTCTCTTCTCAACCCCTCTCAAGCTTGAGAAGCTTAATTGGTATGGTTTTTTAAATGCTATTGAAGTTCATTGGTGAATAGTAGTGAAGAGTTACATAATTTAATAAATGCTATTGAAGTTAATTTTCATTTATGTTTAAATTCTAATGGTTTTTATGTAATTTCTCTCTCTCACTCAAGAAATGGTCATACTCATAACCCATTCTCAATCCAAATCAACTTTTCATAAAGCTTTTCCTTAACCCAAGATTAAGCTATGCTTGAGGCCAAATTAATGGCTTTTTTCTATGCTTTTAGTTTATGTATATTGATGATTCAATCCATTATGGATTAATGATCCAATTAGAGATCATTTTAATTATTTCCTTAATGATAAGCTTTATCCCTTAGAAAAATTGAGATTTATCAGTCATAGCAGCGGAGCTATGGTAAAATTTTTATAAAAATTATGCATAAAATAATTTCATTCAAAGTATAAAAAGAGGACTTCCTATCATATTCTAGGAATTATCATCCTAGATTAATTGAAAGAATTTCATTATAATCATGGAGAAATTGAATTTTAATATCATGCATAAAGGATAAGTTTTTATATCAAAAGTGTTATTTTTACCATTTTTATTTCATGCATAGAAGTATGCATAATGGATAAATTTTTATATCAAAAGTATTACTTTTACCATTTTTATTTTCATGCATAGAAGTATGCATAATGGATAAATTTTTATATCAAAAGTGTTATTTTTATCAATTTTTATTTTCATGCATAGAAGTATGCATAAAGGATAAGTTTTTATATCAAAAGTGTTACTTTTACCATTTTTATTTTCATGCATAGAAGTATGCATAATGGATAAATTTTTATATCAAAAGTGTTACTTTTATTATTTTTATTTTCATGCATAGAAGTATGCATAATGGATAAATTTTTATATCAAAAGTGTTATTTTTATCATTTTTATTTTCATGCATAGAAGTATGCATAATGGATAAATTTTTATATCAAAAGTGTTACTTTTATCATTTTTATTTTCATGCATAGAAGTATGCATAATGGATAAATTTTTATATCAAAAGTGTTATTTTTATCAATTTTTATTTTCATGCATAGAAGTATGCATAAAGGATAAATTTTTATATCAAAAGTGTTATTTTTATCATTTTTATTTTCATGCATAGAAGTATGCATAAAGGATAAATTTTTATATCAAAAGTGTTACTTTTATCATTTTTATTTCATGCATAGAAGTATACATAATGGATAAATTTTTATATCAAAAGTGTTACTTTTATCATATTTGAATTTCATGCATAAAGGTATGCATAAAAGTTGATTATTTTATTATAAAAGTGTGTCTTTTATTATATTGAATTTCATGCATAGAGGTAAGCATAAAGGTTGATTATTTTATTATAAAAGTGTGACTTTTATCATAATTGAATTTCATGCATAGAGGTATGCATAAAAGTTGATTATTTTATTGTAAGAGTGTTACTTTTATCATATTGGATTTCATGCATAGAGGTATGCATAAAAGATATTCTTTTTATACTAAAAGTGTGATTTTCCTCATAAATGGATTTTATGCATAACTTAGATGCATAAGAGAAATTCTTTTATTCTAAAAGTGTAATTCTTACCAAATTGAATTTATGCATAAGAAGATGCATAAAAGATTGATTTTAATTTCGAAAGTGTTAGTCTCCTTAAATGGAATTTAGGCATAAATAAATGTGTAGAGAAATCTTATATCAAATATAAGAATTCTCTTAAAAAAGATATGAAATGTGATAAGATGTGATAAGAGGTGTATGAGATGTGATAAGATTTGATAAGATGCGTATGGAAAGTGATAGGATGTGATAAGAGGTGTATGAGATGTAAAAAGATGCGATAAGATGTGTATGAGATGTGATAGAATGTGTTAAGATGAGTTAGGATGTGTTAAGATGTATATGGGATGTGTTGGACGAGAATGGATGTAATATGGTTGTATGAATGTGATGTGGATGTATACATGTAGATGTATATGTATGAATGTGAATGTTGATGTGGATGTGGATGTATGGATGTAGATACGGATGTGTATGTATGTAAGTGGATGTGTATGTATGAATGAGGATGTGAAAATGGATGTATGTATGTAGATGTGGATGTATGGATGTATGTATGTAGATGTGGATATAAGTATGTAGATGTGGATGTATGGATGTGAATGTGAATGAAGAGGTGGATGTGGATGTATGGATGTAGATACGGATGTGGATGTATGTATGTGAATGTGGATGTATGAATGAGGATGTGAAAATGGATGTATGCATGTGAATGTGGATGTATGAATATGAATGTGGATGTGTGGATGTGGAAATGGAGGTATGGATGTATGAATGTGGATGTGGATGTATGCATGTAGATGCGTATGTATGAATGTGAAATTGGATGTATGATGTGGACGTACGAACATGGATATGTATGTAGAATAATGAATATGAAGGTGTATGTGAGATAATGTGTAGTCTATATGAGTGAATGGATGAGAACGAGTACACATTAAATGGAATGTGGAATAAGTAATGTGGTCCGAGAGTGGATAATATGGAAAGACAAGAGTTCGTTATAGAAACTGTATTTTGTGACTGTTTGTAAATGACTGTTTTATGTCAAGAATGCTGGAGAAGCATTTTGACAGTCTTGAGGATTAAGGTCTTGAAGACCGAACTGATAAAGTTGCAACTGCTGACGGAGAGCCAATGGAGGACGTCTCATGTAGCAAGGTCGATCGAGGTCTTGACCAGCCTCGGTTCGATTTAAATGGTGAGCTTCCGGTACGGTGGATGAGGGACCAGGGAAGCGGCCTATGAGTGAAGCGCTAGGTCACCTGCGCGAGCGAAGGATCCTAGAGGGTGCTGACCATACGGTGCTCGGGCTCTGGGTCGCCGAAGATACCCACACGTGCATCGTGGAAGATATTGGAACAAGGAGTAAGAGTTGTTTTCTGAAACCGGGCATGGATCTGGTTGATTGACCTTGCTGGTCCTCAACGGATGAGTCCATGGCTCTTTTATATGGATCTGTGGGTTGATCTTGCTGATCTTCCACGGAGATTCCATTCTATTATATGAATATATTGCCGGTTACTATGAGCTAGGAACTATGGAAAAGGCCCCTGAGAGAACAGGTGGTGAGCGTTCTGGTTGCCAATGATGCCATAAGTACACCGATGAAAGAATGACTGGAACTAAGGATTCAACTAGAGACTTTGAGGATTGTCATCAGTGACATAATGGTTTTATTAAAGGATTGTTTTAAAGCTAGTTGATGCTAAGAAAAAGGCAATTTCATATTGGGTGTGTAAGTGGTGTGACTAGTTTTATGTTTGTATGAACTTCCGGCTAGGGGGCCTTGGAACTCTTTTTCTTGGTACCCGAGACAAAACCTAACCAAATTCTTAATTGGATCCCATCACTACAGTGGTTGGGTGGTTGGCTAACCCATGGGACTGGATGGGGTTAGGCTGGACTGATGGATCCGTAAATCGAGATTTAATTTCTATTATTACGATAGATGAAGTAAATCCCGGATAGATGAAGTAAATCTCGGATAGAAATTGTTCTATGGATAGGAATCAATGGCTGTGCCTCTTGATGGGGGAAAAAGCGTTGATCCCAATGATCCAAGTGCAAGTTTCTTCCTTGAATTGACCAAGTACCATTAAAGGTGCAGTCAGATCAGTTGATCCGTAATGAACTTGACTACGTTAGAGTAAAGAGTTATCCTGGTGGAATCGCCCATACTTTTCGGGTAAAGGAAGTTTTTCCGGTTTCGGTTTTGGATAAACCGACGGATTAGTCTCTTGTCCGGATATCCGTGTGGGCGAGGCCCCGAGTGTGAGACCCCTACCCATGCATGATGTGCTACTTCCGCTGCTAGTACCCCGAATCCGAGACCGGGATCTTACAGTTGGTATGAGAGCGAAATTGAAAGCTAATAAAGATAATTAAATTCTTATCTGAAATTAGTAATAAGAATTCTGAAACAGCATTTTCATAATGTATTTTCATTCCGTAAGCTTCTTTAATGAAGAAATTTTAATCAAAGAAATTATTTTTATAGATAGAAGCTCCCCATTTATCTGGTATTCCCGACCTCACCCAGTCTCAAGATATGATTGCATTTGCCTTCGAGCATCTCATCTCTTCCGCTTCAACTCAAACAAGCCAAGCAAGACTCGCACGCCATTTCGCGGATTTATATTTTCCTACCCCAGCGGAGAGAATACGACATAAGTGGTTTGCAGGGTAATATGTCCACGCCCCTTGCGACCGCCGTACAATGCTGTGGCAGAATCTCTCATTGACTATGATCCTGTTAAAGCTGAAAATGGTGCGTGGTGTCATTCTATATCATTCGACGCCTTGAAATTTCAGACTTTCATGTCGAATTTATAGACTCCTTAGTCGATTTATCCCTAAGGAGAAAATAATAGCCCCCTTCGCAGTTAGAGAACTTATGTAACAGGGCATGACTATGGCCCAGTACGGTCCTCTTATATGTCTTCCGAGGAGATTTTGAACTCAGAGCCGAGTTGCTCTATGTACTTATTGCAACTTGTATGTAAATATACAAATGTTTTTTTAAGTGATTGTTTACGGACGATCGGATAAAGAAAAATCTGTTTATCATATTTATGTCATAGATCTCCAATAAGATCAACTGAGGAGCCAATTATGTCAAAAGTTATCAAGACGCACAAAAAGGTTGTAATTGTGTGATATAATACAAATTGTTAATTCAAATTGAAATTCGTAAATTAGTAATTGGGTCTTCAATTGGAAGTACCACAATTGTATGGAACCCTGACTTGCTTGAGGCCTAGACATGATGGTATTTACCTTATAGTTTCGAGTTTCATGACTATCCGTATATACCGAGGGTATAACTGCAGCTCTTTATCGGCAGTATATACGAGTAAATCTAAGACTTGAAATTATAAGCATTAATGCTATCCAGTTGATGAATTCGAATGTGGTTGATATGATTTTTAATTCTGTTTGGGAACTGATGAATTGATTGGGATTCTGATTGAAAAATGATGATTTTTGAAATTTAGTTGAAATATAATAACCTGAGCAAAACCACAATGAGGATGAATGGGACGAGTCCCTGTAATGATAAATGATGATAATGATTTCAGCAAATCACTATGAGATTAGTGGATTGTGCTGTCAAATTACTACTGTTAATACTTGAGATGGTAGATCAAGTTAAGGGATGACAAATTGAGAACTTGCTTAACTGAAATTCCCGTGGAGGAATGTTCAGAAGGAAATTTTTTGATCTAATGGACCATTATCGTAGGAATGATATGATCTAAATGAATTATTATTTAATGATGAGTTCTATATAAGGAATATTTATCCCAGTATTCTGTTGGGTTGTCTAGAATATAAGGAACCCATAATAAATTGGATCTTAAGAAAAAGAGTTGTCCACTACTTTGCGAGATGAGGACATCTCGCACCTTTTTAAGTGGGGTAGAAGTTTGTAAGATTCCTCCCCCAACCTTCGAGGTGGTATACAGGAGTAAGAATCTCCTTTTCTGATCTTATAATTATTCCCTCTCTAAATAAAAGAAAGATTCTGTTTAAAAAGGAAAGACACTTTACCCAGAATACCTTCTCAGGAGCCCACCTGTTTTAAAGATTCAGAACGATGAGTTCAGAAGTGAGAACTAGTGTTTTGGATGCCAAGGTTTTGACCATCAGTTAAAAGACTGCCCAACTCCTACCATGAAAAGGGTACAGGGAAGTCTAGAACCCAAATTCAGAGACCAATTCCTTCATACCAATCTAATCAGGGTCCGCCGTCTCTCGGACAAGATTGCTTAAACTAGGTCCAACCCATTGATTAGGGTCGAGATGACCAGTCAAATGCTTGGCGACTTAGAGCAACAGATGCAGGCAATTCATAAAGATATAAACGCTGCCTAGGATTGACAGAGATAATATACAGATAAGAAGAGGACAGTCCGAGAATTCAAAGAAGCAGTTATAGTCTTCATTTGAATACGGACTAAAAGAATTTCTTTATCTCTAGGGGAGTATAAGTAGTTATCTCCCAGCTATTGTGGATCAAATAAAGTAGGTGACTTAGCCTACGAACTTCTTTTATCTCCTCATCTCAAAGTTCTTAATGCCTTCTATAGAAATATGTGCCAAACCCAAATCATGGAAAGACGGTAAAACTTCAGTGGCAAGATACCGTTGGCTTCTAGGTTACGCTAACTCCTTCCTTTATATAAGTCGTAACTTTACTTATCACTCACAGTAATCTTACTTCCATCGATCTCCCTTCTTCTTAAACTCCTTCATGGCTTGGCAACAGGAATTAGTTTTATCCATGATGATTTCTCACCTTCAAGACGCAAGCGAGTCTGTGAAGAAGGATTTTATAGAACAGTATGAGCGCTCACTTTTTCCTCACTTGGGAACGTCTGTAGCTCAGACCAAATGGCGGACCTATCAAGACATAACTAGGGTAACACCCTGGGGTCAGCAGCACTTTCGTAACAATGTCCGCTTGGCCATGGTTATCGAAGCCTTGGGTTTGGGTCCCCGATACTACTGCGTCATGAGATCAAGACATCTTGGGTTTTTTGAGCGGGTCTTCTTACTGGCATGTTTTCTTCCTTATCAGAAGATATGCCTTTACCCCATTTTTGGTTTGCCTCTCAGAGGTCCTTTTGTTAGATCACCTCATACCACTGAGATAGGTGCGGCAATAACCAACAGAATCATTCCCATAGATGAGTTACCTTATACGTGCGCAGCTTGTGAGTGCTGCTTTTGTGATCATATGATGGACGGGCTTATGGAAGTGTAAAGAGTTCTTCTATCTTTACTGTATATGTTCTAAGAATGAATAAAGTTTAAATCTTGTTCTTGTCTTGACCCTTACTCTCTTTGAGACTTTCTTAATTGGTGATTAATCTTAATTAAAAAAATTTCTCTCAGTCTCATACTTGTGCATCTTGCGAAATTACCCCCAGTTTGCGAGATGAGGGCATCTCGCATTTTTCAAGTGGGAGAGAATGTAAGATTCCTCCCCAGCCTCTCAAAATGTCCAGCATCTTCCCCTGTAATCAATCCCTCTTCAGAAGTATAAAAGACTTGTTTCTAACTGTTTTAACCTAGAGAGAGAAAATATTCTACAGAGAGAATATTCAAATTTTAATATTTTTGGATAGAAAATTATCTCCTCTTATTAAAATAAGTTTCCCTGAAACAGAAATTCAAAAAGAACTTTCCAATGTGCAATTGGAATTAATTGGAAATGGGTATAAAGGACCTTAGCCTAAGGGTCTAGATTTTCAGAAATTTTTGGATTATGGTCCAATTAAGGTTCCTATGGGCCAATAGCATCAATCCATGTGTAGGGAGGAGATAAATCCAATTTGTAAAAGAAGATACCCAAAAATGAGTAAATGCTCACATAAGATGAAGAGTTGAAAATGTACAAGGTTTATTAGTAAAAAACTATGAGCAATATTAAAAATATGAGATATTTTGGGTATCCAAAAATGAGTAAATGCTCACATAAGATGAAGAGTTGAAAATGTACAAGGTTTATTAGTAAAAAACTATGAGCAATATTAAAATGATTCCATTATGACATATATGTAAGGAAGGGGAGTTCTTTAAAGGAGGTGCATATTTCACATAAGATGAAGAGTTGAAAATGTACAAGGTTTATTAGTAAAAAACTATGAGCAATATTAAAATGATTCCATTATGACACATATGTAAGGAAGGGGAGTTCTTTAAAGGAGGTGCATATTTCACATAAGATGAAGAGTTAAAAATGTACAAGGTTTATTAGTAAAAAACTATGAGCAATATTAAAAATATGAGATATTTTGGGTATAATGATTCCATTATGACACATATGTAAGGAAGGGGAGTTCTTTGAAGGAGGTGCATATTTCACATGCTTGAATGAGTTTTAAACTCATAAAAATTGAGATATTTCATCTCTCCTCTCTCCTCATTCAAGTCTAGTTCCAAAAAGTTAGCTTAACTGACCTAAAAATGGTCAAATATTGACCAAACTGATTTAGAAAAATCTAGAATCAGTTTGTTTGGTTAGGAGCTCAATTTTTCCTATAAATAGAAGCCTCCCCCTTGTTGAAAAATATATAGTGTTTATGCATCGTTACTCTACTCCACCTAAGCTAAGAACTATGAATTCATTAATAATTCACTACTTTTTGGAGCTTCCCTCTTTCTTCAATCCCCATTGGTGGCTCCATCAACATACTTAACCAATTGATTGGTTGGGGGCCTCTACTATGAACAAAGAATCAAGCAAGTTGTAAGGTAATTAGTGAATATTGATCTTTTCTATAATCTCTCAATGTTTCTCTCTTCTCAACCCCTCTCAAGCTTGAGAAGCTTAATTGGTATGGTTTTTTAAATGCTATTGAAGTTAATTGGTGAATAGTATTGAAGAGTTACATAATTTAATAAATGCTATTGAAGTTAATTTCCATTTATGTTTAAATTCTAATGGTTTTTATGTAATTTCTCTCTCTCACTCAAGAAATGGTCATACTCATGACCCATTCTCAATCCAAATCAACTTTTCATAAAGCTTTTCCTTAACCCAAGATTAAGCTATGCTTGAGGCCAAATTAATGGCTTTTTTCTATGCTTTTAGTTTATGTATATTGATGATTCAATCCATTATGGATTAATGATCCAATTAGAGATCATTTTAATTATTTCCTTAATGATAAGCTTTATCCCTTAGAAAAATTGAGATTTATCAGTCATAACAGTGGAGCTATGGCAAAAATTTTATAAAAATTATGCATAAAATAATTTCATTCAAAGCATAAAAAGAGGACTTCCTACCATATTCTAGGAATTATCATCCTAGATTAATTGAAAGAATTTCATTATAATCATGGAGAAATTGAATTTTAATATCATGCATAAAGGATAAGTTTTTATATCAAAAGTGTTATTTTTACCATTTTTATTTCATGCATAGAAGTATGCATAAGTATGCATAATGGATAAATTTTTATATCAAAAGTGTTACTTTTACCATTTTTATTTTCATGCATAGAAGTATGCATAATGGATAAATTTTTATATCAAAAGTGTTATTTTTATCAATTTTTATTTTCATGCATAGAAGTATGCATAAAGGATAAGTTTTTATATCAAAAGTGTTACTTTTACCATTTTTATTTTCATGCATAGAAGTATGCATATAATGGATAAATTTTTATATCAAAAGTGTTACTTTTATTATTTTTATTTTCATGCATAGAAGTATGCATAATGGATAAATTTTTATATCAAAAGTGTTACTTTTATTATTTTTATTTTCATGCATAGAAGTATGCATAATGGATAAATTTTTATATCAAAAGTGTTACTTTTACCATTTTTATTTTCATGCATAGAAGTATGCATAATGGATAAATTTTTATATCAAAAGTGTTATTTTTATCAATTTTTATTTTCATGCATAGAAGTATGCATAAAGGATAAATTTTTATATCAAAAGTGTTATTTTTATCATTTTTATTTTCATGCATAGAAGTATGCATAAAGGATAAATTTTTATATCAAAAGTGTTACTTTTATCATTTTTATTTCATGCATAGAAGTATACATAATGGATAAATTTTTATATCAAAAGTGTTACTTTTATCATATTTGAATTTCATGCATAAAGGTATGCATAAAAGTTGATTATTTTATTATAAAAGTGTGTCTTTTATTATATTGAATTTCATGCATAGAGGTAAGCATAAAGGTTGATTATTTTATTATAAAAGTGTGACTTTTATCATAATTGAATTTCATGCATAGAGGTATGCATAAAAGTTGATTATTTTATTGTAAGAGTGTTACTTTTATCATATTGGATTTCATGCATAGAGGTATGCATAAAAGATATTCTTTTTATACTAAAAGTGTGATTTTCCTCATAAATGGATTTTATGCATAACTTAGATGCATAAGAGAAATTCTTTTATTCTAAAAGTGTAATTCTTACCAAATTGAATTTATGCATAAGAAGATGCATAAAAGATTGATTTTAATTTCGAAAGTGTTAGTCTCCTTCAATGGAATTTATGCATAAATAAATGTGTAGAGAAATCTTATATCAAATATAAGAATTCTCTTAAAAAAGATATGAAATGTGATAAGATGTGATAAGAGGTGTATGAGATGTGATAAGATTTGATAAGATGCGTATGGAAAGTGATAGGATGTGATAAGAGGTGTATGAGATGTAAAAAGATGCGATAAGATGTGTATGAGATGTGATAGAATGTGTTAAGATGAGTTAGGATGTGTTAAGATGTATATGGGATGTGTTAGGACGAGAATGGATGTAATATGGTTGTATGAATGTGATGTGGATGTATACATGTAGATGTATATGTATGAATGTGAATGTTGATGTGGATGTGGATGTATGGATGTAGATACGGATGTGTATGTATGTAAGTGGATGTGTATGTATGAATGAGGATGTGAAAATGGATGTATGTATGTAGATGTGGATGTATGTATGTAGATGTGGATGTATGGATGTGAATGTGAATGAAGAGGTGGATGTGGATGTATGGATGTAGATACGGATGTGGATGTATGTATGTGAATGTGGATGTATGAATGAGGATGTGAAAATGGATGTATGCATGTGAATGTGGATGTATGAATATGAATGTGGATGTGTGGATGTGGAAATGGAGGTATGGATGTATGAATGTGGATGTGGATGTATGCATGTAGATGCATATGTATGAATGTGAAATTGGATGTATGATGTGGACGTATGAACATGGATATGTAGGTAGAATAATGAATATGAAGGTGTATGTGAGATAATGTGTAGTCTATATGAGTGAATGGATGAGAACGAGTACACATTGAATGGAATGTGGAATAAGTAATGTGGTCCGAGAGTGGATAATATGGAAAGACAAGAGTTCGTTATAGAAACTGTATTTTGTGACTGTTTGTAAATGACTGTTTTATGTCAAGAATGCTGGAGAAGCATTTTGACCGTCTTGAGGATTAAGGTCTTGAAGACCGAACTGATAAAGTTGCAACTACTGACGGAGAGTCAATGGAGGACGTCTCGCGTAGCAAGGTCGATCGAGGTCTTGACCAGCCTCAGTTCGATTTAAATGGTGAGCTTCCGGTACGGTGGATGAGGGACCAAGGAAGCAGCCTATGAGTGAAGCGCTGGGTCACCTGCGCGAGCGAAGGATCCTAGAGGGTGTTGACCATATGGTGCTCGGGCTCTGGGTCGCCGAAGATACCCACACGTGCGTCGTGGAAGATATTGGAACAAGGAGTAAGAGTTGTTTTCTGAAACCGGGCATGGATCTGGTTGATTGACCTTGCTGGTCCTCAAACGGATGAGTCCATGGCTCTTTTATATAGATCTGTGGGTTGATCTTGCTGATCTTCCACGAAGATTCCATTCTATTATATGAATATATTGCCGGTTACTATGAGCTAGGAACTATGGAAAAGGCCCCTGAGAGAACAGGTGGTGAGCGTTCTGGTTGCCAATGATGCCATAAGTACACCGATGAAAGAATGACTGGAAATAAGGATTCAACTAGAGACTTTGAGGATTGTCATCAGTGACATAATGGTTTTATTAAAGAATTGTTTTAAAGCTAGTTGATGCTAAGAAAAAGGTAATTTCATATTGGGTGTGTAAGTGGTGTGACTAGTTTTATGTTTGTATGAACTTCCGGCTAGGGGGCCTTGGAACTCTTTTTCTTGGTACCCGGGACAAAACCTAACCAAATTCTTAATTGGATCCCATCACTACAGTGGTTGGGTGGTTGGCTAACCCATGGGACTGGATGGGGTTAGGCTGGACTGATGGATCCGTAAATCGAGATTTAATTTCTATTATTACGATAGATGAAGTAAATCCCGGATAGAAATTGTTCTATGGATAGGAATCAACGGCTATGCCTCTTGATGGGGGAAAAAGCGTTGATCCCAATGATCCAAGTGCAAGTTTCTTCCTTGAATTGACCAAGTACCATTAAAGGTGCAGTCAGATCAGTTGATCCGTAATGATCTTGACTACGTTAGAGTAAAGAGTTATCCTGGTGGAATCGCCCATACTTTTCGGGTAAAGGAAGTTTTTCCGGTTTCGGTTTTGGACAAACCGACGGATTAGTCTCTTGTCCGGATATCCGTTGGGCGAGGCCCCGAGTGTGAGACCCCTACCCACGCATGATGTGCTACTTCCGCTGCTAGTACCCCGAATCCGCATTGCGCGGTGGAGACCGAGATCTTACAGTTGGTATCAGAGCGAAATTGAAAGCTAATAAAGATAATTAAATTCTTATCTGAAATTAGTAATAAGAATTCTGAAACAGCATTTTCATAATGTATTTTCATTCCGTAAGCTTCTTTAATGAAGAAATTTTAATCAAAGAAATTATTTTTATAGATGGAAGTTTCCCATTTATCTGGTATTCCCGACCTCACCCAGTCTCAAGATATGATTGTATTTGCCTTCGAGCATCTCATCTCTTCCGCTTCAACTCAAACAAGCCAAGCAAGACTCGCACGCCATTTCGCGGATTTATATTTTCCTACCCCAGCGGAGAGAATACGACATAAGTGGTTTGCAGGGCAATATGTCCACGCCCCTTGCGACCGCCGTACAATGCTGTGGCAGAATCTCTCATTGACTATGATCCTGTTAAAGCTGAAAATGGTGCGTGGTGTCATTCTATATCATTCGACGCCTCGAAATTTCAGACTTTCATGTCGAATTTATAGACTCCTTAGTCGATTTATCCCTAAGGAGAGAATAATAGCCCCCTTCGCAGTTAGAGAACTTATGTAACAGAGCATGACTATGGCCCAGTACGGTCCTCTTATATGTCTTCCGAGGAGATTTTGAACTCAGAGCCGAGTTTCTCTATGTACTTATTGCAACTTGTATATAAATATACAAATGTTTTTTTAAGTGATTGTTTACGGACGATCGGATAAAGAAAAATTTGTTTATCAGATTTATGTCATAGATCTCCAATAAGATCAACTGAGGAGCCAATTATGTCAAAAGTTATCAAGACGCACAAAAAGGTTGTAATTGCGTGATATAATACAAATTGTTAATTCAAATTGAAATTCGTAAATTAGTAATTGGGTCTTCAATTGGAAGTACCGCAATTGTATGGAACCCTGACTTGCTTGAGGCCTAGACATGATGGTATTTACCTTATAGTTTCGAGTTTCATGACTATCCGTATATACCGAGGGTATAACTGCAGTATATACGAGTAAATCTAAGACTTGAAATTATAAGCATTAATGCTATCCAGTTGATGAACTCGAATGTGGTTGATATGATTTTTAATTCTGTTTGGGAACTGATGATTGATTGGGATTCTGATTGAAAAATGATGATTTTTGAAATTTAGTTGAAATATAATAACCTAAGCAAAACCACAATGAGGATGAATGGGACGAGTCCCTATAATGATAAATGATGATAATGATTTCAGCAAATCACTATGAGATTAGTGGATTGTGCTGTCAAATTGCTACTGTTAATACTTGAGACGGTAGATCAAGTTAAGGGATGACAAATTGAGAACTTGCTTAATTGAAATTCCCGTGGAGGAATGTTCAGAAGGAAATTTTTCAATATAATGTATTTAGTTAGCTTTGGTTAGAGCTTCCCTCTCCTATAAATAGAACATGAGTCCTTTGAAAAAAAACATAGAAGAATTTTACTATACTAGAGTTATGCTGAAATAATGCTAATTTCTACTATTCTCTAAAATTCTCTCCAAATTGAAGAAATTGGAGCTTTCCTTTTTCTTCAATCCCCATTGGTGGCTCCATCAACATACTTAACCAATTGATTGGTTGGGGGCCTCTATCGTGAACAAAGAATCAAGCAAATTGTAAGGTAAATGGTGAATTTTGATCTTTTCTATAATTTCTCAATGCTTCTCTCTTCTCAACCCCTCTCAAGCTTGAGAAGCTTGATTGGAATGGTCTTTGAATGCTATTGAAATTAATTAATGAATGGTAGTGAAGAGTTACATAATTTTATGAATGCTATTGAAGTTAATTGATTAATGATAGTTAAGAATTACATAAATTTCCATTTATGCTTAATTCAAATGGTTTTTATGTAATTTCTCTCTCTCACTCAAGAAATGGTCATACTCATGACCCATTCTCAATCCAAATGAAGCTTTTCATAAAGCTTTTCCTTAATCCAATATTAATCTATACTTGAGGCCAAATTAATAGCTTTTTTCTATGCTTTTAGTTTATGTATTTCATGAATATTGATGATTCAATCCATTATGGATTATTGATCCAATTAGGGATCATTCTAATTATTTCTTAATGATAAGCTTTATCCCTTAGAAAAATTGAGATTTATCAGTCATAGCAGCGGAGCTATGGCAAAATTTTTATAAAAATTATGCATAAAATAATTTCATTCAAAGCATGAAAAGAGGACTTCCTACCATATTCTAGGAATTATCATCCTAGATTAATTGAAGATATTCATTGTAATCATGGAGAAATTAATTTTTATATTATGCATAATTGATTTTCATGCATAGAGGTATGCATAAAAGATTATTATCTTAACATAAAAGTGTTACTTTTATCATAATTAGATTTCATGCATAGAGGTATGCATAAAAGATTATTATTTTAATGTAAAAGTGTTACTTTTATCATATTTGAATTTCATGCATAGAAGTATGCATAAGAGTTGATTATTTTATTATAAAAGTATTACTTTTATCATATTTGAATTTCATGCATAGAGGTATGCATAAAAGTTGATTATTTTATTATAAAAGTGTTACTTTTATCATAATTAAATTTCATGCATAGAGGTATGCATAAAAGTTGAATTTCATGCATAGAGGTATGCATAAAAGTTGATTATTTTATTGTAAAAGTATTACTCTTATCATATTGGATTTCATGCAAAGAGGTTTGCATAAAAGATATTCTTTGTATACTAAAAGTGTGATTTTTCATCATAAATGGATTTTATGCATAACTTAGATGCATAAGAGAAATTCTTTTATTCTAAAAGTGTAATTCCTACCAAATTGAATTTATGCATAAGAAGATGCATAAAGATTGATTTTTAAATTCAAAAGTGTCATTCTCATCTAAATTGAATTTATACATAGGAAAATGCATAAAAGATTAAAATTTAATTCAAAAGTGTCATTTTCATTTAAAATGAATTTATGCATAGGAAGATGCATAAAAGATTGATTTTTACTTCGAAAGTATTAATCTCCTTAAATAGAATTTATGCATAAATAAATGTGTAAAGAAATCTTATATCAAATATAAGAATTCTCTTGTATTCTATAAATAGATATGAGATGTGATAAGATGTGATAAGAGGTGTATAAGATGTGATAAGAGGTGATAAGATGCTTATGAAATAAGTTAGGAGGTGATAAGATGAATTAAGATGTGATAAGATGTGTATGGGATGAGGTAAGAAGTGTATGTGTGGTGATAGGATAAGATGTATATGGGTTGTGATAGGGCGAGAATGGATGTGATGTAAAAGATTAGATGTGAAGGCATAAGGGGTTGTATGAATGTGAAAATGGATGTATGCATGAAGATGTATATGCATAGATGTGAATGTGGATGTAGATGTGGATGTATAGATGTGAATGTGGAATGTGGATGTGGATGTATGTATGTATGTGGATGTAGATGTAGATGTATAGATGTGAATGGGAATGTGGATGTGGATGTATGTATGTATGTGGATGTGTATGTATGTATGTGGATGTGGATGTATGAATTAGGACGTGATAGTGGATGTATGCATGTGGATGTGGATGTATGGATGTGGATATGGATGTGTATGTATGAATGTGGATATGGGATGTGGATGTATAAATGAGGATGTGAAAATGGAGGTAAGCATGTAGATGTGGATGTATGGATGTGAATGTGGATGTGGATGTGGATGTATGGATGTGGATATGGATGTGAATATATGATATGTGATGTGAAGGAATCTGAAGTGAAGAGATGGAAAATGATGTGATTGGATGAGTACACAAATAAATGGAATGTGGAATAAGTAATGTGGATTAATGAGGGATAATGTGGAAAAATGAGAGTTAATATAGAAATTGTATTTGTAAACTGTTTGTAAATGCTGTTTGTAAATGGCTGTTTTATGTCAAGAATGCTAGGGAAGCATTTTGACCGTCTTGTGATTAAGGTCGTGGAGACCTAACTGATAAAGTTGCAACTGCTGACGGAGAGTCAATGGAGGACGTCTCGCGTAGCAAGGTCGGCCGAGGTCTTGACCAGCCTCGGTTCGATTAAAATGGTGAGCTTCTGGTACGGTGGATAAGGGACCAAGGAAGCGGCCTATGAGTGAAGCGCTAGGTCACCTGCGAAGGATCCTAGAGGGTGCTGACTATACGGTGCTCGGGCTCTGGGTCGCCTAGGATACCCACGCGTGCGTCGAGGAAGATATTGGAACAAGGAGTAAGAGTTGTTTTCTGAAACCGGGCATGGATCTGGTTGATTGACCTTGCTGGTCTTCTCAATGGATGAGTCCATGGATCTTTTTATGGATCTATTGGTTTATCTTGCTGATCTTCAACGAGAGTCCATCTTGATTTTTATAAGTGATTATATTGCCGAGTATTATGGGCTAGGAACTATTGAAAAGGCCCCTGAGAGTGGATAGGTGGTGAGCGTTCTAGTTGCCAATGATGCCATAGATACTCTGATGAAGGAATGATGGGAAATTATGAATCAACCGGATAAATTGGAAGATTGTGATCAGTGGTACTATGGTTCATTAAAGGATTGTTTTAAAGTTAGCTGATGCTAAGAAAAAGGCAATTTCATATTGTTTCTTAGCTGATGCTAAGAAAAAGGCAATTTCATATTGGGTGTGTAAGTGGTGTGGCTAGTTTTATGTTTGCATGAACTTCCGGCTAGGGGGCCTTGGAACTCTTTTCCTTGGTACCCGGGACAAAACCTAACCAAATTCCAAATTGGATCCCATCACTACAGTGGTTGGGCGGTTGGCTAACCCATGGGATCGGATGGGGTTAGGCTGGACTGATGGATCCGTAAATCGAGACTCAATTTTTGTTATTACGATAGATAAAGTAAATCCCGGATAGTAATTATTCTATGGATAGGGATCAACGGCTGTGCCTCTTGATGGGAAAAAAAGCGTTGATCCCAATGATCCAAGTGCAAGTTTCTTCCTTGATCCGACCGAGTATCTTTATAGGTGCAGTCGGATCAGCGTGAGCAGTAATGATCTTGACTACGTTAGAGTAAGAAGTTATCCTGGTGGAATCGCCCGTGCTTTCCGGGTAAGGGAAGTTTTTCCGGGTTCAGTATTGGAAAAACCAACAGATTAGTCTCTTGTCCGGATATCCGTGGGGCGAGGCCCCGAGTGTGGGACCCTGCCCCTCGCAAGATGTGCTACTTTCGCTGCTAATACCCCGAATCCGTTGCGCGGTGGGAATAGGGATCTCACAGTTGTCTTCATTCGAGTACGGCCCAAAAGAAGTTCTTTATCTCTTAGGAAGTATAAGAAATTATCCCCTAGATATTGTGGGCCTTATCTGAATTCAAAGAAAGTAGGTGACTTAGCCTACAAGCTTCTTTTATCTCCTCATCTCAAAGTTCATAATGTATCTCATGTAAGCCTTCTATAGAAATATGTGCCAAAACCAAATCATGGTAAGACGGTAAAACTTCAGTGGTGTGGCAAGATACCCCATTGGCTTCTAGGTTACGCTAGTTCCTTCTTTATATAAGTCGTAACTCTTACTTGTCGCTCGCAGTAATCTTACTTCCATCGATCTCCTTTCTTCTTAATCTCCTTTATGGCTTGGTAGCAGGAATTGGTTTTATCCATGATGATTTCTCACCTTCAAGATGCAAGCGAGTCTGTGAAGAAGGATTTTATAGAACTGTATGAGAGCTCACTTTTTCCCTCACTTGGGAACTTCTGTAGCTCATACCAAATGGCGGACCTGTCGAGATATAACTAAAGTAACACCATGGGGGCGATAGCACTTTCGTAACAATGTTCGCTTGGCTATGGTTATTGAAGCTTTGGTTTGGGCCGATACTACTGCGTGATGAGATCAAGGCATGGTGGATTTTCTGAGCGGGTCTTCTTACTAGCGTGCTTTCTTCCTCACCAGAAGATATGCCTTTATCCCGTTTTCGGCTTGCCTCTTAGAGGTCCTTTTGTTAGATCACCTCATACCACTGAGGTAGGTGCTGTAATAACCGGCCGAATTATTTCCATAGATGAGTTACCTTATACGTGTGCAGCTTGTGAGTGCTGCTTTTGTGACCATAATGATGGACGGGCTTATGGAACTGTAAAAAGTCCTTCTATCTTTGCTGTATATGTTCCAAGAGTGAATAAAGTTGAAACCTTCATTCTTGTCTTGAGTCTTGTTCTCTTTGAAACTTTTCTTGGTGGTTAATCTTAATTAAAAATTTTCTCTCAGTCTCATATTCGTGCATCTTGCGAAATTACCCCCAGTTTCTGAGATGAGGGCATCTCGCGTTTTTCAAGTGGGAGAGAATGTAAGATTCCTCCCGAGCCTCTCAAGATGTCCAGCATCTTCCCCTGTAATCAATCCCCTCTTCAGAAATATAAAAGATCTTGTCTCTGCCTATTTTAACATAAAGAGAGAAAATATTCTAGAGAGAGAATATTTAGAGTTTGAATATTTTTAGATAGAAAAATTTCTCATATTATTAAAATGAATTCCCCTAAAACAAAAATTCAAAAAGAACTTTCCAATGTGCAATTAGAATTTATTGGAAATGGGTATAAAGGACCTTAGCCTAAGGGTCTAGATTCTCAGAAATTTTTGGATTATGGTCCAATTAAGGTTCCTATGGGCCAATAGCATCAATCCATGTGTAGGGATCCAATTTGTAAAAAGAAGATACCCAAAAATGAGTAAATGCTCACATAAGATGAAGAGTTGAAAATGTACAAGGTTTATTAGTAAAAAAACTATGAGCAATATTAAAAATATGAGATATTTTGGGTATCCAAAAATGAGTAAATGCTCACACAAGATGAAGAGTTGAAAATGTACAAGGTTTATTAGTAAAAAACTATGAGCAATATTAAAAATATGAGATATTTTGGGTATAATGATTCCATTTTGACACATATGTAAGGAAGGGGAGTTCTTTAAAGGAGGTGCATATTTCACATGCTTGAATGAGTTTTAAACTCAAAAATAATGTGATATTTTTATCTCTCCTCTCTCTTGAACCAAACCAAATCAAAATGGAACCAAACCGAATCAAAAAAGTAACCAAACTAGGTCCAAATCTAGTCCAAATTCAACCAAACTGAATTTAGAAAATTCTAGAATTCAGTTAGCTTTGGTTAGAGCTTCCCTCTCCTAAAAATAGAACATGAGTCCTTTGAAAAAAACCATAGAAGAATTTTACTATACTAGAGCTATGCTGAAATAATGCTAATTTCTACTATTCTCTAAAATTCTCTCCAAATTGAAGAAATTGGAGCTTTCCTCTTTTCTCAATCCCCATTGGTGGCTCCATCAACATACTTAACCAATTGATTGGTTGGGGGCCTCTACCATGAACAAAGAATCAAGCAAATTGTAAGGTAAATGGTGAATTTTGATCTTTTCTATAATTTCTCAATGCTTCTCTCTTCTCAACCCCTCTCAAGCTTGAGAAGCTTGATTGGAATGGTCTTTGAATGCTATTGAAGTTGATTAATGAATGGTAGTGAAGAGTTACATAATTTTATGAATGCTATTGAAGTTAATTGATTAATGATAGTTAAGAATTACATAAATGTTCATTTATGCTTAATTCAAATGGTTTTTATGTAATTTCTCTCTCTCACTCAAGAAATGGTCACACTCATGACCCATTCTCAATCCAAATGAAGCTTTTCATAAAGCTTTTTCTTAATCCAAGATGAATCTATACTTGCCAAATTAATGGCTTTTTTCTATGCTTTTAGTTTATGTATTTCATGAATATTGATGATTCAATCAATTATGGATTATTGATCCAATTAGGGATCATTCTAATTATTTCTTAATGATAAGCTTTATCCCTTATAAAAATTAAGATTTATCAGTCATAGCAGCGGAGCTATGGCAAATTTTTTTTAAAAATTACGCATAAAATAATTTCATTCAAAGCATGAAAAGAGGACTTCCTACCATATTCTAGGAATTATCATCCTAGATTAATTGAAGATATTCATTGTAATCATGGAGAAATTGATTTTTATATTATGTATAATTGATTTTCATGCATAGAGGTATGCATAAAAGATTATTATCTTAACATAAAAGTGTTACTTTTATCATAATTAGATTTCATGCATAGAGGTATGCATAAAAGATTATTATTTTAATGTAAAAGTATTACTTTTATCATATTTGAATTTCATGCATAGAAGTATGCATAAGAGTTGATTATTTTATTAAAAAAGTATTACTTTCATCATATTTGGATTTCATGCATAGAGGTATGCATAAAAGTTGATTATTTTATTATAAAAGTGTTACTTTTATCACAATTGAATTTCATGCATAGAGGTATGCATAAAAGTTGATTATTTTATTGTAAAAGTGTTACTTTTATCATATTGGATTTCATGCATAGAGATTTGCATAAAAGATATTCTTTTTATACTAAAAGTGTGATTTTTCATTACAAATGGATTTTATGCATAACTTAGATGCATAAGAGAAATTCTTTTATTCTAAAAGTGTAATTCCTACCAAATTGAGTTTATGCATAAGAAGATGCATAAAGATTGATTTTTTAATTCAAAAGTGTCATTCTCATCTAAATTGAATTTATGCATAGGAAAATGCATAAAAGATTGAAATTTAATTCAAAAGTGTCATTTTCATTTAAAATGAATTTATGCATAGGAAGATGCATAAAAGATTGATTTTTACTTCGAAAGTATTAATCTCCTTAAATACAATTTATGCATAAATAAATGTGTAAAGAAATCTTATATCAAATATAAGAATTCTCTTGTATTCTATAAATAGATATGAGATGTGATAAGATGTGATAAGAGGTGTATAAGATGTGATAAGAGGTGATAAGATGCTTATGAAATAAGTTAGGAGGTGATAAGATGAATTAAGATGTGATAAGATGTGTATGGGATGAGGTAAGAAGTGTATGTGTGGTGATAGGATAAGATGTATATGGGTTGTGATAGGGCGAGAATGGATGTGATGTAAAAGATTAGATGTGAAGGCATATGGGGTTGTATGAATGTGAAAATGGATGTATGCATGAAGATGTATATGCATAGATGTGAATGTGGATGTAGATGTGGATGTATAGATGTGAATGTGGAATGTGGATGTGGATGTATGTATGTATGTGGATGTAGATGTGGATATATAGATGTGAATGGGAATGTGGATGTGGATGTATGTATGTATGTGGATGTGGATGTATGAATGAGGACGTGATAGTGGATGTATGCATGTGGAGTGGATGTATGGATGTGGATATGGATGTGTATGTATGAATGTGGATATGGGATGTGGATGTATAAATGAGGATGTGAAAATGGAGGTAAGCATGTAGATGTGGATGTATGGATGTGAATGTGGATGTATGGATGTGGATATGGATGTGAATATATGATATGTGATGTGAAGGAATCTGAAGTGAAGAGATGGAAAATGATGTGATTGGATGAGTACACATATAAATGGAATGTGGAATAAGTAATGTGGATTAATGAGGGATAATGTGGAAAAATGAGAGTTAATATAGAAATTGTATTTGTAAACTGTTTGTAAATGCTGTTTGTAAATGGCTGTTTTATGTCAAGAATGCTGGGGAAGCATTTTGACCGTCTTGTGATTAAGGTCGTGGAGACCTAACTGATAAAGTTGCAACTGCTGACGGAGAGTCAATGGAGGACGTCTCGCGTAGCAAGGTCGGTCGAGGTCTTGACCAGCCTCGGTTCGATTAAAATGGTGAGCTTCTGGTACGGTGGATGAGGGACCAAGGAAGCGGCCTATGAGTGAAGCGCTAGGTCACCTGCGAAGGATCCTAGAGGATGCTGACCATACGGTGCTCGGGCTCTGGGTCGCCTAGGATACCCACGCGTGCGTCGAGGAAGATATTGGAACAAGGAGTAAGAGTTGTTTTTTGAAACCGGGCATGGATCTGGTTGATTGACCTTGCTGGTCTTCTCAATGGATGAGTCCATGGATCTTTTTATGGATCTATTGGTTGATCTTGCTGATCTTCAACGAGAGTCCATCTTGATTTTTATAAGTGATTATATTGCCGAGTATTATGGGCTAGGAACTATTGAAAAGGCCCCTGAGTGGATAGGTGGTGAGCGTTCTAGTTGCCAATGATGCCATAGATACTCTGATGAAGGAATGATGGGAAATTATGAATCAACCGGATAAATTGGAAGATTGTGATCAGTGGTACTATGGTTCATTAAAGGATTGTTTTAAAGTTAGTTGATGCTAAGAAAAAGGCAATTTCATATTGTTTCTTAGCTGATGCTAAGAAAAAGGTAATTTCATATTGGGTGTGTAAGTGGTGTGGCTAGTTTTATGTTTGCATGAACTTCCGGCTAGGGGGCCTTGGAACTCTTTTCCTTGGTACCCGGGACAAAACCTAACCAAATTCCAAATTGGATCCCATCACTACAGTGGTTGGGCGGTTGGCTAACCCATGGGATCGGATGGGGCTAGACTGATGGATCCGTAAATCGAGACTCAATTTCTGTTATTACGATAGATAAAGTAAATCCCGGATAGTAATTATTCTATGGATAGGGATCAACGGGCTGTGCCTCTTGATGGGGAAAAAAGCGTTGATCCCAATGATCCAAGTGCAAGTTTCTTCCTTGATCCGACTGAGTATCTTTATAGGTGGAGTCGGATCAGCGTGAGCCATAATGATCTTGACTACGTTAGAGTAAGAAGTTATCCTGGTGGAATTGCCCGTGCTTTTCGGGTAAGGGAAGTTTTTCCGGGTTCGGTTTTGGAAAAACCGACGGATTAGTCTCTTGTTCGGATATCCGTGGGTGGTGGGCGAGGCCCCGAGTGTGGGACCCTGCCCCTCGCAAGATGTGCTACTTCCGCTGCTAGTACCCCGAATCCGTTGCGCGGTGGGAATAGGGATCTCACAGTTTTGACCTTTGACTTCACCTTTTATGAATGATCATAGAAATCAACCTTTGCCAATTTTCCCTCAGTCTATTTATTTTATAATATGCATGATTCTTCCCTTGCTCTTGTACGCATGTTTCACCCTGACACATTGCATTTCTCAACACATCGCCTCAGAGTGATGAGAGTCTTAACACCTAGGTTTGACCTGGCCTCCTACACTCCATATACTCATATGGTTGGCGCGGTCCAGCTAGGTTGCTCTATGACCTACAATGTTGGCTTGGTCTTGACATTTTACACATTGGGAGAGTGGGGTTATAACTAGGTGTAAGGATCCATGCTCCTCATATCATCTAGAAAAGATGCTTGGTGTTGCCTCCATCTTGGGAGGCCTCATCACATTGTCTTCCTTCTTCGTCATTACATTGACTTCTTCGGCTCCCTTCTTATGCCAGCAATCCTTTTCTATGTGATCAATTTTGCAACTATGATGGTAGGCCTTTGTCCTTGCTCCTTCTCTAGTCCTTGATCCTAGTCCTCTCGAGAAGAGTGCATTCTCCTCACTTGATATAGCTTGGGTTGTCCTCCCCTGAGTCCGCTTCTCCTCTTCTACGCGAGTGTTGCTTCCACTCCTACAATGGTCGGATTTGGGAGGTTCTCATACTCCTCAAGTGTCATGCTTTTTAACAGTATGGCTATGGCATCCTCTTCCTCTGCTGGTGCCCCAATGCCAACCAATTGTTGTTGTGTCATGCTCTTCATTTTGTTAAGGTGTGCTGAAAGTGATTTACTATCTTTAATGTCCAAGCCAAAGAATTATATTTTAAAGCTTATTTTTGAATTCTTTTATTTTGCCCCAAAAAATTTATCTAGCTCATCCCAACCACCCTTCTATGTATCTTACGATGCAATATTCTCCCAATCATAATGCAATGATGGCTAATCCTTTTTTCATTCTGGCTTAACCATCTGTTCTTTTCATCCCCTTCATCCTCCGGACATTTTCCCCTTCCATTTACAATGCTCCATAGCCTTCACTAACATAGATTTGATTTTAACTTGCCATGTGTGGAAGGATTCCCCTTTAAACTTCCCAAGCACAAATGAAGTAGCCATTTTAGGGCTGAGAAGGTCTTAACACTCGAGTACTACTTAAGGTCAGTATCTAATCTCAACACAAGAGAGTTTTTAATGCAAGTGACGACTTCTGGACACTAAACCCAGTTCCTATTTTCTAATCTACCTTCAATTAATCCCAATCGCATATCTTAATGATAAGATTAATGCTGAAAAGAATTGTGATTAGCAAGTCGCGTGAGCTTGGAGACTTCAATATCGAGCTTGTAGGAGCACTTCTTTATGGGGATTTTTACCTATATTAGATGACTTTTGTGAGGGGAATGGGAAAATATAAGCATTGAATCATTGGGAAGCTTACACCTTGTATGAAAGTAAGCATGGACGGTATCATTGAGAAGCTTACACCTTGTATAATCATTTGCAATGCTTGAAACACCCTCTTCATCACCACCGAAATCTTAAAGGAAGTCGACCCAAATTCGTCCCACGGCTGAAAAATGGCGATTTTTGCTTGCTTGTTGGTGCTCCATGTGAAGCTTACAATCTGCTCCATGCTTGCCCCATGGTTGTGGTAGCAGGTGAAGCTAACTAACCCTAAACATGCTCCATAGCCATGCAAATTCTCAAAGAAGAAGAGGGAAGAAGCAAAAATGTAGACACAACATTTCCCCTTATTCTGGTGGTCCAATGTTTTTAATAAGTTGGTCCCGACCCAAAAATTTGGTCCCCTAAATTCAAAAATTGAACCAAATCTCACACAAAAATCTCTGAAACATGGCTAAATGAAGATGAATCTTAAATTTCCATCGTCTTCCCCATCAATATTGAGAAAATACATGAAGAAAGTATGCAAGAAATCAAGAAAATAGCAAAATCACACATAAGAGTCCATTCTCTTGCAAATCTATTACCAGCAAAATTCCCACGATCGAGATCAAAGCTCTGAGACCAATTAAAATGGGCGCCCGACTAACGTTAAAGAGGTCAACCTAGCAGGACCTGATGAGGATCCCAAACCTGTATACATTGGGAAGGGTAGGCCTATCTCTTGAAGAAGAAAAGGACCTCATTGACGTAGCTACTCACAGAATTCCACGGTTGCTTTGCTTGGAAATATATGAATATGAAGAGCATGCCCCTAGAGGTTGTTAAATCACACCATTCCCATTGTGGAAGGAGTGTGGCCATCAAAGGCATAGAGCCTACCAAATGAATCCAAAGTATTCTAGTAGAATGGTCAAGGAATCGGAGATTGACAAACTCATTGAAGCTGGATTCATTTATGATATAAAGCACACGGAATGGCTATCCCTAATAGTCATAGTACCTGAGAAAATGGAGAAGATGCGATTTTGTGATAATCTTAAAAGTTCAATGCAACCATGGTGAAAGAACATTACCTATTGCCATTTATAGAGCATGCGCTAGAAAAATAGTAGCAGGTAAGGAGGCATACAGCTTCCTTCATGGGATCTCCGGTTATGCCCAAGTAAAAATAGACCCGAATGAACAACATAAAACTCCATCTTCCACAAAATGGGGCACTTATACATATAGGGCAGGTATGCTTTTCGACCTATCCAATACCAATTGATTGTAGGGCAACCGTACGATTGGGATAAGACAGAATCATGAGGCACTGTCCTCAAGAATTTAAATATGTCGACATCCTTGAGCAAGTCGAGGGGGGGGTTGTTGGAGGATATTTCTCTGTAGATTGGTACCACCGCCAAGAAAGTTCTACTTGACTGTAGGACAACTGTACAATCACGAGGCACTCAAGAATTTAAATATGCCGACATCCTTGAGCAAGCCCAATCTGGGGTAGCTAGAGGATATTTCTCCGCAGCAGACACTACACGCTAAAAAAGTTCTACTTGGTAGGCTTGTGGTGGTCCACACTGTTTGGAGAGGCGGCTGAATTTGTAAAAGGCTACGATGAATATTAGTGATTCGCTGGTATTCATAACCGTCGTGATAAAATGCCCCACCTTGTAGTGTCTCTTCAACCATTTGAAAAGGGGGGAATTGACTTTATTAGACTATTAGTCCGGTGGCCCACGGTACTCAAGCGTGATTCATCATGGTCTCTACCTCTCACATACGGTTGTATCAAGCGGTTAGAGGCCCATGTGACCCAAAAGGGTGATGCTACATAGGCAACAACCAAATTCCTTTACTAGAATATAGTTACTAGATTTGGATATCCACTTAAACTAGTAAGCGATAGGGGAACCCACTTCATCAATAACGTAATCAAGTTCTTGTTGAGTGAACTTATGGTCGTACATTACAAATACTCTGTTAAGAAATCAAGCATGATTAAGCTCAATGTGGATCAGCACTATATGAGAACATGATTAAGCTCAATGTGGATCAGCACTATATGAGAACATGATTAAGCATATCACGATTAAGATAATACACAGAATAAGATTAATCTAGTACCAAGATAATAACAACAATTAAGAAGTACACCATCATAGCCGCATTCCATTGGAGTTGACGCAGGTACATCCTTTTATAGCTCTCATGGAGCTCCCTACTCACAAGATACATATGTGCACGCTTGTGCCACGTGCCTCCTTGGACTTTCCATGTGCTACCGTTTTGACCTTTGACTTCACCTTTTACGAATGATCATAGAAATCAACCTTTGCCAATGTTCCCTAAGTCTATTCCTTTTATAATATGCATGATTCTCCCCTTGTTCTTCTACGCATGTTTCACCCTGACACATTGAATTTCTCAACACCTCCCCTCAGTGTGATGAGAGTCTTAGCACCTAGCTTTGACCTAGCCTCCTACACTCCATACTCATATGGTTGGCGCGGTCCGTCTAGGTTGCTCTATGAGCTACAATGTTGGCTTGGTCTTGACATTTTACACATCAGGAGAGTGGGGTTATAACTAGGTGTAAGGAGCCCTGCTCCTCATATCATCTAGAAAAGATGCTCGGTGTTGCCTCCATCCTGGGAGGCCTCATCACATTGTCTTCCTTCTTCGTCATTACATTGGCTTCTTCGGCTCCCTTTTTATGCCAGATATCCTTTTCTATGTGATGGATTTTGTAAGATTCCTCTCCCAACCCCTTTTTGATGTCTAGTATCTTCCCCTGTAATCAACCCCTCTTCAGAAATATAAAGACCTTGTTTCTAACTATTTTAGTTTAGAGAGAGAAAATATTCTAGAGAGAGAATATTCAGATTTTGAATATTTTTGGATAGAAAAATATCTCTTATAATTCAGATGAGTTCCCCTGAAACAGAAATTCAAAAAGAATTTTCCAATGTGCAATTGGAATTAATTGGAAATAGGTATAAAGAACCTTAGTCTAAGGGTCTAGATTTTCAGAAATCTTTAGACTATGGTCCAATTAAGGTTCCTATGGGCCAATAGCATCAATCCATGTGTAGGGAGTAGATAAATCCAATTTGTAAAAAGAAGATACCCAAAAATGAGTAAATGCTCACATAAGGTGAAGAGTTGAAAATGTACAAGGTTTATTAGTAAAAAACTATGAGCAATATTAAAAATATGAGATATTTTGGGTATCCACAGTTGGTATCAGAGCATTTGGTTAATAAAGATCAATTGAGAAGACAAATAGGTCAGAAATTTATCAAGAAACACAAAAAAGTTGTAATTGTGTGATATAATTCATACAATTTGATATTCAAATTGAAATTCGTAATTTGGTAATTGGGTCTTCAGATGGAAGTACCGCAATTATATAGAATCCCTGACTTGCTTGAGACCTAGACATGATGGTATTTACCTTATAATTCCAAGGGCCGTGACTATCCGTATATACCGAGAGTATAACTGCAGCTCTTTACTGACAGTATATACGAGTAAATCTAAGACTTGAAATTATAAGCGTTAATGCTATCCAGATGATGAATTTGAATGTGGTTGATATGATTTTTAATTCTGTTTGGGAACTGATGAATTGATTGGGATTCTGATTGAAAAATGATGATTTTTGAAATTTAGTTGAAATATAATAACCTGAGCAAAACCGCAATGAGGATGAATGGGACGAGTCCCTGTAATGATAAATGATGATAATGATTTCAGCAAATCACTATGAGATTAGTGGATTGTGCTGTCAAAGTGCTACTGTTAACACTTGACTCGGTATATCAAGTTAAGGGATGACAAATTGAAAACTTGCTTGACTGAAATTCCCGTGGAGGAATGTTCAGAAAGAAAAAATTTCGATCTGATGGACCATTATCGTGTTAAAGATATGAAGGATATGATCTGAAATGAATTTATTTAATGATGAGTTCTATATAAGGGATATTTATCCCCGTATTCTGTTGGGTTGACCAGAATATAAGGAACCCTAGAATAAATTGGATCTTAAGAAAAAGAGTTGTCCTCTACTTGGCGAGATGAGGACATCTCGCGCTTTTTTTAAGTGGGGTAGAATGTAAGAATTCTCCCCAGTTTTTGAGGTATTCAAAAATAAGAATCTCCTCTCTAATCTTATAACTATTCTCTCTCTAATATATAAATTTTTGACAGAATCATGAGACGAGGAAATCGTAGCCGTCAGCAGCCAGACCCTGTCACTGAAGATAACGAACTTGATCCTGATGTTCGCAAGGCTCTTCATAGGACTCAACCAGGACCCTTCAAAGGAGAAGGGGAAAACCTAGGTGAGACTGTGGAGAAATGGGTGGAAGCCATGGAAGAGTATTTTGACGTCACAGGTTATAATGAGCTGAGCAAAATAGCTCTTGGCCGGTTGAAAATAGTGGAAACAGCCAGGGTAGCATGGAGGAACCACTGTGACACCAACCATCTAAATAGAAATACCCAATCTTGGAATGACCTAAAAAACTATTTGAGAAAGAGATTCTGTCCCCCTGGATTTTTGGAAACCAAAATGAACGAATTTTTAGAACTAAAGCAGGAGAACAAAACCATTGAAGAATATCACCAGGCCTTTGCTCTTCTACTCAAATACTCACCACCTCTAGATGAAGAACAGCTCATGGCCAGGTTCATTCGGGCAATGAACGAACCTTTGGACACACTGGTCAAAAATGCCAAACCAGTGTCCATGGCTGAAGCAGTAAAAATGGCAAAGGATTTTGCCAAAGCCTTTGTAGTAAAGGTCCCGCCAAAACCTGCACCCTCTAACTTTAAAAGATTCCAAGCCCAGGAAGGTACTTCAAACTTTCCACCTCCAAAGAGGCAGCAAGGACCGATTTAGAATCAAGATGCAGGAAGATTCCAAAGTGAAGGAAGATCCTTCCCCCAAAATACTTTCTCAGGAGGACCATCTATTTTAAGGATGCAGAACAATGAGCCCAGAAGTGAGAACCGGTGTTTTGGATGCCAAGGTTTTGGTCATCAGCTAAAAGACTGCCCAACTCCTGCCATGTCAAGGGGACAGGGAAGTCTAGGACCCCGAATTCAGAGACCAATTCCTTCATACCAGTCTAATCAGGGTCCGTCTCACCCAAGCCAGGGTAACCCCAGAAGAACTCCAAATCAACCATCTGCCTCTACCCAGAATAACCTTAGAACTCCTTTCCAGAACAGGGGCAACCAAAGAGAAAGAATTCCACCTCAGACTGCAGCAGCCAGAGCAGTCACAATTTCAGAAGAAGTAGAAGAGGAAAGAAGGGCAGATCTTTACTGCAATTGAAAAACCAAGGACTTAACCGACAGTTCTCAAGTCATCCATACTCCAGCAGAATACCAGGGAAAAATCGATCGTCCACTTCCAAGACGTAAAGTTGAATGTGATTGAAGAAGAAGAAGATGTGATGAAAGAAATCATACTCCACCTGCGAGATGAGGACATCTCGCGTTTTTTAAGTGGGGTAGAATGTAAGATTCCTCTCCCAACCCCTTTTTGATGTCTAGTATCTTCCCCTGTAATCAACCCCTCTTCAGAAATATAAAGACCTTGTTTCTAACTATTTTAGTTTAGAGAGAGAAAATATTCTAGAGAGAGAATATTCAGATTTTGAATATTTTTGGATAGAAAAATATCTCTTATAATTCAGATGAGTTCCCCTGAAACAGAAATTCAAAAAGAATTTTCCAATGTGCAATTGGAATTAATTGGAAATAGGTATAAAGAACCTTAGTCTAAGGGTCTAGATTTTCAGAAATCTTTAGACTATGGTCCAATTAAGGTTCCTATGGGCCAATAGCATCAATCCATGTGTAGGGAGTAGATAAATCCAATTTGTAAAAAGAAGATACCCAAAAATGAGTAAATGCTCACATAAGGTGAAGAGTTGAAAATGTACAAGGTTTATTAGTAAAAAACTATGAGCAATATTAAAAATATGAGATATTTTGGGTATCCAAAAATGAGTAAATGCTCACATAAGATGAAGAGTTGAAAATGTACAAGGTTTATTAGTAAAAAACTATGAGCAATATTAAAGTGATTCCATTATGACACATATGTAAGGAAGGGAAATTCTTTAAAGGAGGTGCATATTTCACATAAGATGAAGAGTTGAAAATGTACAAGGTTTATTAGTAAAAAACTATGAGCAATATTAAAAATATGACATATGTAAGGAAGGGGAGTTCTTTAAAGGAGGTGCATATTTCACATGCTTGAATGAGTTTTAAACTCATAAAAATTGAGATATTTCATCTCTCCTCTCTCCTCATTCAAGTCTAGTTCCAAAAAGTTAGCTTAACTGACCTAAAAATGGTCAAATATTGACCAAACTGATTTAGAAAATTCTAGAATCAGTTTGTTTGGTTAGGAGCTCAATTTTTCCTATAAATAGAAGCCTCACCCTTGTTGAAAAATATATAGTGTTTATGCATCGTTACTCTACTCCACCTAAGCCAAGAACTGTGAATTCATTTAATAATTCACTAGTTTTTGGAGCTTCCCTCTTTCTTCAATCCCCATTAGTGGCTCCATCAACATACTTAACCAATTGATTGGTTGGGGGCCTCTACCGTGAACAAAGAATCAAGCAACTTGTAAGGTAATTAGTGAATATTGCTCTTTTCTATAATTTCTCAATGTTTCTCTCTTCTCAACCCCTCTCAAGCTTGAGAAGTTTAATTGGTATGGTTTTTTTTTAAATGTTATTGAAGTTTGAATAGTAGTGAAGAGTTACATAATTTAATAAATGCTATTGAAGTTAATTTTCATTTATGTTTAAATTCTAATGATTCTTATGTAAATTCTCTCTCTCACTCAAGAAATGGTCATACTCATGACCCATTCTCAATCCAAATCAAGCTTTTCATAAAGCTTTTCCTTAACCCAAGATTAAGCTATGCTTGAGGCCAAATTAATGGCTTTTTCTTATGCTTTTAGTTTATGTATATTGATGATTCAATCCATTATGGATTAAGGATCCAATTAGAGAATCATTTTAATTATTTCCTTAATGATAAGCTTTATCCCTTAGAAAAATTGAGATTTATCAGTCATAGCAGCGGAGCTATGGCAAAATTTTTATAAAAATTATGCATAAAAAATTTTCATTCAAAGCATAAAAAGAGGACTTCCTACCATATTCTAGGAATCATCATCCTAGATTAATTGAAAGAATTTCATTATAATCATGGAGAAATTGAATTTTAATATTATGCATAAAGGATAAATTTTTATATCAAAAGTGTTATTTTTACCATTTTTATTTTCATGCATAGAAGTATGCATAAAGGATAAATTTTTATATCAAAAGTGTTATTTTTACCATTTTTATTTTCATGCATAGAAGTATGCATAATGGATAAATTTTTATATCAAAAGTGTTACTTTTATCATTTTTATTTCATACATAAAAGTATGCATAAAAGAAAATTTTTATATCAAAAGTGTTACTTTTATCATTTTTAATTTTCATGCATAGAAGTATGCATAAAGGAAAATTTTTATATCAAAAGTGTTACTTTTATCATTTTTAATTTTCATGCATAGAAGTATGCATAAAGGAAAAATTTTTATATCAAAAGTGTTACTTTTATCATATTGGATTTCATGCATATAGGTATGCATAAAAGATATTCTTTTTATACTAAAAGTATGATTTTTCTCATAAATGGATTTTATGCTTAACTTAGATGCATAAGAGAAATTCTTTTATTCTAAAAGTATAATTCCCTACCAAATTGAAATCATGCATAAGAAGATGCATAAAAGATTGATTTTAATTTCGAAAGTGTTAGTCTCCTTAAATGGAATTTATGTATAAATAAATGTGTAGAGAAATCTTATATCAAATAAAAGAATTCTCTTTTTTTTTTTTTTTTTAAAGATATGAAATGTGATAAGATGTGATAAGAGGTGTATGAGATGTGATAAGAATTGATAAGATGCGTATGGAAAGTGATAGGATGTGATAAGAGGTGTGATAAGAGGTGATAAGATGCTTATGAAATAAGTTAGGATGTGATAAGATGAATTAAGATGTGTATGGGGGGATGAGGTAAGAAGTGTATGTGATAGGATAAGATAAATATGGGTTGTGATAGGGCGAGAATGGATGTGATGTAAAAGATTAGATGTGAAGGTATATGGGGTTATATAAATGGGAATGTGAAAATGGATGTATGTATGTGGATGTGTGGATATGGAGATGGGAGTGTGGATGTATGAACATGAAAATGGATATATGCATGAAGATGTATATGCATAGATGTAAATGTGGATGTAGATGTGGATGTATAGATGTGAATGGATGTGGATGTATAGATGTGAATGGAAATGTGGATGTGGATGTATGTGAATGTGGATGTAGATGTGGATGTATAGATGTGAATGTGGAATGTGGATGTGGATGTATGTATGTATGTGGATGTAGATGTGGATGTATGTGAATGTGAATGTAGATGTGGATGTATGTGAATGTGAATGTAGATGTGAATGTGGAATGTGGATGTATAGATGTGGATGTATGGGAATGTGGATGTGGATGTATGTGAATGTGAATGTAGATGTGGATGTATAGATGTGAATGTGGAATGTGGATGTGGATCTATGTATGTATGTGGATGTAGATGTGGATATATGGATGTGTATGTATGAATGTGGATATGGGATGTGGATGTATAAATGAGGATGTGAAAATGGAGATAAGCATGTAGATATGGATGTATGGATGTGAATGTGGATGTGGATGTGGATGTATGGATGTGGATATGGATGTGAATATATGATATGTGATGTGAAGGAATCTGAAGTGAAGAGATGGAAAAGGAGGTGATTGGATGAGTACACATATACATGGAATGTGGAATAAGTAATGTGGATTAATGAGGGATAATGTGGAAAAATGAGAGTTAATATAGAAACTGTATTTGTAAACTGTTTGTAAATGCTGTTTGTAAATGGCTGTTTTATGTCAAGAATGCTGGGGAAGCATTTTGACCGTCTTGTGATTAAGGTCGTGGAGACCTAACTGATAAAGTTGCAACTGCTGACGGAGAGTCAATGGAGGACGTCTCGCGTAGCAAGGTCGACCGAGGTCTTGACCAGCCTCGGTTCGATTAAAATGGTGAGCTTCCGGTACGGTGGATGAGGGACCAAGGAAGCGGCCTATGAGTGAAGCGCTAGGTCACCTGCGAAGGATCCTAGAGGGTGCTGACCATACGGTGCTCGGGCTCTGGGTCGCCTAGGATACCCACGCGTGCGTCGAGGAAGATATTGGAACAAGGAGTAAGAGTTGTTTTGTGAAACCGGGCATGGATCTGGTTGACTGACCTTGCTGGTCCTCAACGGATGAGTCCATGGCTCTTTTATATGGATCTGTTGGTTGATCTTGCTGATCTTCAACGAGAGTCCATCTTGATAAGTGATTATATTGCCGAGTATTATGGGCTAGGAACTATGGAAACGGCCTCTGAGTGGACAGGTGGTGAGCGTTCTAGTTGCCAATGATGCCATAGATACTCTGATGAAGGAATGATGGGAAATTTGAGGATCAACCGGATAAATTGGAAGATTGTGATCAGTGGTACTATGGTTTCATTAAAGGATTGTTTTAAAGTTAGCTGATGATAAGAAAAAGGCAATTTCATATTGGGTGTGTAAGTGGTGTGCCTAATTTTATGTTGCATGAACTTCCGGCTAGGGGGCCTTGGAACTCTCTTCCTTGGTACCCGGGACAAAACTTAACCAAATTCCAAATTGGATCCCATCACTACAGTGGTTGGGCGGTTGGCTAACCCATGGGATCGGATGGGGTTAGGCTGGACTGATGGATCCGTAAACCGAGACTCAATTTCTGTTATTACGATAGATGAAGTAAGTCCCGGATAGTAATTGTTCTATGGATAGGAATCAACGGCTGTGCCTCTTGATGGGGAAAAAAGCGTTGATCCCAATGATCCAAGTGCAAGCTTCTTCCTTGATCCGACCGAGTATCTTTATAGGTGCAGTTGGATCAGCGTGATCAGTAATGATCTTGACTACGTTAGAGTAAAAAATTATCCTGGTGGAATCGCCCGTGCTTTCTGGGTAAGGGAAGTTTTTTCCGGGTTCGGTTTTGGAAAAACCGACGGATTAGTCTCTTGTCCGGATATCCGTGGATGAGGCCCCGAATGTGGGACCCCTGTCCCGTGCGAGAAGTGCTACTTCCGCTGCTAGTACCCGAATCCGTTGCTCGGTGGGAACAGGGGGATCTCACAGATTTTGCCACTATGATGGTAGGCCTTTGTCCTTGCTCCTTCTCTAGTCCTTGATCCTAGTCCTCTCGAGAAGAGTTCTTTCTCCTCACTTGATATAGCTTGGATTGTCCTCCCCCGCCGAGTCCGCTCTTCTCCTCTTCTCCGAGTGTTGCTTCCACTCCTACAATGGTCGAATTTGGGAGGTTCTTCCAAGTAGCCACTAAGGGCTTATACTCCTCAAGTGTCATGCTTTTTAACAGTATGGCTATGGAATCCTCTTCCTCTGCTGGTGCCCTAATGCCAACCAATTGTTGTTGTGTCATGCGCTCTTCATTTTGTTAAGGTGTGCTGAAAGTGATTCACTATCTTTAATGTGCAAGCCAAAGAAATATATTTTTAAGCTTATTTTTGAATTCTTTTATTTTGCCCCAAAAAATTTATCTAGCTCATCCCAACCACCCTTCGATGTATCTTACGATGCAATATGATGAAAAAATCCATCTCCCAATCCTAATGCAATGATGGCTAGTCCGTTTTTCATTCTGGCTTAACCATCTATTCTTTTCATCCCCTTCATCCTTCGGCTGTCTTATCCCAATCGTACGGTTGCCCTACAATCAATTGGTATTGGATAGGTTGAAAAGCATACCTGCACTATATGTATAAGTGCCCCATTTTGTGGTAGATGGAGTTTTATGTTGTTCATTCGGGTCTATTTTTACTTGGGTATAACCGGAGATCCCATAAAGGAAGCTGTATGCCTCCTTACCTGCTACTCGTTCTTCCAGCACACATGCTCTATAAATGGCAATAGGTAATGTTCTTTCACCATGGTTGCATTGAACTTTTAAGATTATCACAAAATCGCATCTTCCTGATTTTCTCAGGTACTATGACTATTAGGGATAGCCATTCCGTGTGCTCTATGTCATAAATGAATCCAGCTTCAATGAGTTTGTCAATCTCCGAGTCCTTGACCATTCTACTAGAATACTTTGGATTCATTTGGTAGGCTCTATGCCTTGATGGCCACACTCCTTCCACAATGGGAATGGTGTGATTTAACCACCTCTAGGGGCATGCTCTTCATATTCATATATTTCCAAGCAAAGCAACCGTGGAATTCTGTGAGTAGCTATGTCAATGAGGTCTTTTTCTTCTTCAAGAGATAGGCCTACCCTTCCTAATGTATACAGGTTTGGGATCCTCATCAAGTCCTACTAGGTTGACCTCTTTAACGTTAGTCGGGCGCCCATTTCAACTGGTCTCAGAGCTCTGATCTCGATCGTGGGAAATTTGCTGGTAATAGATTTGCAAGAGAATGGACTCTTAGGTGTGATTTTGCTATTTTCTTGATTTCTTGCATACTTTCCTCCTGTATTTTCTCGATATTGATGGGGAAGATGATGGAAATACAAGATTCATCTTCATTTAGCCATGTTTCAGAGGTTTTTGTGTGAGATTTGGGCCATTTTTTGAATTTAGGGAACCAAATTTTTGGGTCGGGACCAACAGAATTGGGGGAAATGTTGTGTCTACATTTTTGCTTCTTCCCTCTTCTTCTTTGAGACTTTGCATGGCTATGGAGCATGTTTAGGGTTAGCTAGCTTCACCTTCTACAACAACCATGGGGCAAGCATGGAGCAGATTGTAAGCTTCACATGGAGCACCAACAAGCAAGCAAAAATCGCTATTTTTCAGTCGTGGGACAAATTTGGGTCGACTTCCTTTAAGATTTCGGTGGTGATGAAGAGGGTGTAAGATCCCTGTTCCCACCGAGCAACAGATTCGCGATACAGGCAGTGGAAGTAGCACTTCTCGCGCAGGATAGGGGTCCCACATTCGGGGCCTCACCCACGGATATCCGGATAAGAGACTAATCCGTCGGTTGTTCCAAAACCAAACCCAGAAAACTTCCTTTACCGGAAAGCACGGGCGATTCCACCAGGATAACTTTTTACTCTAACGTAGTCAAGATCATTTCTGATCGAGTTGATCCAATTACATCTATAAGATACTTGGTAAGATCAAGGAAGAAACTTGCACTTGGATCATTGGGATCAACACTTTTTTCCCCATTCAAGAGGCACAGCCGTTGATTCCTATCCATAGAACAGTTACTGTCCGGGATTTATTTTATCTATCGTAAAAACAAAAGTTTGAGTCTCGATTTATGGATCCATCAGTCCAGCCTAACCCCATCCGCCGATCCCATGGGTTAGTCAACCGCCCCTCATCCACCGTACCGGAAGCTCACCATTTTAATCGCACCGAGGCTGGTCAAGACCTCGACCGACCTTGCTACATGAGACGTCCTTCATTGACTCTCCGTCAGCAGTTGCAACTTTTTCAGTTAGGCCTCCACGACCTTAATCACAAGATGGTCACAATGCTTTCCCAGCAATCTTGACATAAAACAGTCATTTACAAACAGCATTTACAAACAGTCACAAAATACAGTTTCTATATTAACTCTCATTTTTCCACATTATCCCTCATCAATCCACATTGCTTATTCCACATTCCAGTTATATGTGTACTCATCCCATCACATCATTTTCCATCTCATCACTTCAGATTCCTTCACATCACATATCATATATTCACATCCATACATATATCTACATCCACATCCACATTCACATCCATACATCCACATCTACATCCATACATCTATTTTCACATCCACATCTACATGCACATTCATGCATCCACATCCATACATCCACATCTACATGCACATTCACATCCATACATCCACATTTATATGCGTACATTCACATCTACATGCATACATCCACATCTCTATGCATACATCCACATCCACATTCACATTCACCTCCATACATCTACATCTACATGCATACATCCACCTCCACATTCACATCCACATCTATACATCTACATCTACATGCATACATCCACCTTTACATCCACATCTACATCTATACACCCACATCTACATGCATACATCCACATCTACATCTTTACATCTACATCTACATGCATCCATCCACCTCCACATCCACATCTACATCTATACATCTACATCTACATGTATACATCCACATCTCCATTCACATCTACATCTATACATCTACTTCTACATGCATCCATCCACCTCCACATCCACATCTACATCTATACACCTACATCTACATGCATCCATCCACCTCCACATCCACATCTACATCTATACATCTACATCTACATGTATACATCTATACACCTACATCTACATGCATCCATCCACCTCCACATCCACATCTACATCTATACATCTACATCTACATGTATACATCCACATCTCCATTCACATCTACATCTATACATCTACTTCTACATGCATCCATCCACATCTCCATTTACATCCTCATCTACACATCTATTTCTACATGCATACATCCACATCTCCATGCATACATCCACCTCCACATTCACACTCACATCCATACCTCTACATCTACATGCAAACATCCATATCTCCATGCATAATAATATTCTTTTAATTAATCTAGGATGATAGTTCCTAGAATATGGTAGGAAGTCCTCTTTTTATGCTTTGAATGAAATTATTTTATGCGTAATTTCTATAAAAATTTTGCCATAGCTCCGCTACTATGACTGATAAATCTCAATTTTTTTCTAAGGAATAAGGCTCATTATTAAAGAAATAATTAGAATGGTCTCTAATTGGATCATCAATCCATAATGGTCTCTAATTGGATCATTAAGAAAATAATTAGAATGGTCTCTAATTGGATCATCAATCCATAAAATGGTCTCTAATTGGATCATCAATCCATAAACTAATGGATTGAATCATCAATATACATAAACTAAAAGCATAGAAAAAAGCCATTAATTTGACCTCAAGCATAGCTTAATCTTGGATTAAGGAAAAGCCTTATGAAAAGCTTCATTTGGATTGAAGAGGGTCATGAGTATGACCATTTCTTAAGTGAGAAAGAGAGAAAAACCATTAGAATTAAATATAAATAGAATTTTATGTAATTCTTTATTATCATTAATTAATTAACTTCAATAGCATTTCAAAAACCATACCAATTAAGCTTCTCAAGCTTGAGAGGGGTTGAGAAGAGAGAATCATTGATATAGAAAAGATCATAATTCACTATACTTATCTTATAATTTGCTTGATTCTTTGTTCACGGTAGAGGCCCCCAACCAATCAATTGGTTTAGTATGTTGATGGAGCCACCAATGGGGATTGAAGAAAGAGAGAAGTATCAAAAACTAGTGAATTATTAAAGAATTCACAGTTCTTGGCTTAGGTAGAGTAGAGTAACAATGCATAAGACATTATATTTTTTTCAACAAGGGGAGGCTTCTATTTATAGGAAAATTTGAGCTCCTAACCAAACAAACTGATTCTAGAATTTTCCAAGTCAGTTAGGTCACTTTTTGACCATTTTTAGGTCAATTAAGGTAACTTTTTGGAACTAGACTTGAATGAGGAGAGAGGAGAGATGAAATATCTCAATTTTTATGAGTTTAAAACTCATTCAAGCATGTGAAATATGCACCTCCTTTAAAAAACTCTCCTTCCTTACATATGTGTCATAGTTTTTTTTTACTAATAAACCTTGTACATTGTCAACTCTTCATCTTATGTGAAATATGCACCTCCTTTAAAGAACTCCCCTTCCTTACATATGTGTTTTTTTTTACTAATAAACCTTGTACATTTTCAACTCTTCATCTTATGTGAGCATTTACTCATTTTTGGATACCCAAAATATCTCATATTTTTAATATTGCTCATAGTTTTTTACTAATAAACCTTGTACATTTTCAACTCTTCATCTTATGTGAAATATGCACCTCCTTTAAAGAACTCCTCTTCCTTACATATGTGTCATAGTTTTTTTTTTACTAATAAACCTTGTACATTTTCAACTTTTCATCTTATGTGAAATATGCACCTCCTTTAAAGAACTCCCCTTCCTTACATATGTGTTTTTTTTTAACTAATAAACCTTGTACATTTTCAACTCTTCATCTTATGTGAGCATTTACTCATTTTTGGATACCCAAAATATCTCATATTTTTAATATTGCTCATAGTTTTTCAATAATAAACCTTGTACATTTTCAACTCTTCATCTTATGTGAGCATTTACTCATTTTTGGATATCTTCTTTTTACAAATTGGATTTATCTCCTCCCTACACATGTATTGATGCTATTGGCCCATAGGAACCTTAATTGGACCATAGTCTAAAGATTTCTGAAAATCTAGACCCTTAGACTAAGGTTCTTTATACCTATTTCCAATTAATTCCAACTGCACATTTGAAAATTCTTTTTGAATTTCTGTTTCAGGGGAATTCATCTTAATTATATAAGATATTTTTTTATCCAAAAATATTCAAAATCTAAATATTCTCTCTCTAGAATATTTTCTCTCTCTAGGTTAAAACAGTTAGAAACAAGGTCTTTATATTTCTGAAGAGGGATTGATTACAGGGGAAGATACTAGACATCAAAAAGGGGGTTGGGGGAGGAATCTTACATTCTACCCTACTTAAAAAACTCGAGATGTCCTCATCTCGCAACTTGTGATAAATTTGCAAGATGCACGAATATGAGACTTAGAGAAAAATTTTAATCAAGATTAACCACCAAGAAAAGTCTTAAAGAGAGCAAGATTCAAAATAAGAACAAGATTTAAACTTTATTCATTCTCGAAACTTATACAGTAAAGATAGAAGAACTCTTTACACTTCCATAAGCTCGTCCATCATATGGTCACAAAAGCAGTCCTCACAAGCTGCACAAGTATAGGGTAACTCATCTATGGGAATAATTCTGCTGGTTATTGCCGCACCTATCTCAGTGGTACGAGGTGATCTAACAAAAGGACCTCTGAGAGGCAAGCCAAAAACGGGTAAAGGCATATCTTCTCATGAGGAAGAAAACACGCCAGTAAGAAGACCCGCTCAGAAAACCCAAGATGCCTTGATCTCATGACGCAGTAGTATCGGGGACCCAAACCCAAGGCTTCAATAACCATGGCCAAGCGGACATTATTACGAAAGTGCTGCTGACCCCAGGGTGTTACCCTAGTTATGTCTTGATAGGTCCGCCATTTGGTCTGCGCTACAGAAGTTCCCAAGTGAGGGAAAAGTGAGCGCTCATACTGTTCTATAAAATCTTTCTTCACAGACTCTCTTGCGTCTTGAAGGTGAGAAATCATCATGGATAAAACTAATTCCTGTTGCCAAGCCATGAAGGAGATTAAGAAAGAAAGGAGATTGATGGGAGTAAGATTACTGTGAGCGACAAGTAAAAGTTATGACTTATATAAAGGAAGGAGCTAGCGTAATCTAGAAGCCAACGGTAACTTGCCACATTGAAGTTTTACCGTCTTTCCATGATTTGTGTTTGACACATTTTTCTATAGAAGGCATTAAGAATTTTAAGATGAGGAGATAAAAGAAGCTTGTAGGCTAAGTCACCTACTTTCATATTGAATTCAGATATAAGGGTCACAATATCTGGGGGATAACTTCTTATACTCCCCAAGAGATAAAGAACTTCTTTTGAGCCGTACTCGAATGAAAACCAAAACCTTGATATCCAAAACATCGATTCTCACTTCTGAACTCATTGTTCTAAATCCTTAAAACAGGTGGGACTCCTGAGAAGTATTCTAGGAAAAGGGTCTTCCTTTTTTTAAACAGAAACTTTCTTTTATTTTAGAGAGGGAATAATTATAAGATCAAAAAGGGAGATTCTTACTCCTGTATACCTCGAAGGCTGGGGAGGAATCTTACATTCTACCCCACTTAAAAAGTGCGAGATGTCCTCATCTCGCAAGGTAGAGGACAGCTCTTATTCTTAAGATCCAATTTTATTCTGGGGTTCCTTATATTCTGGTCAACCCAACAGAACACTGGGATAAATATCCCTTATATAGAACTCATCATTAAATAACAATTCATTCAGATTATATCATTCATATCTTTAACATGATAATGGTCCATTAGACCGAAAAGTTTCCTTCGGAACATTCCTCCACGGAAATTTCAGTCAAGCAAGTTCTCAATTTGACATCCCTTAACTTGATCTACTGGTCAAGTATTAACAGTAGCAATCTGATAGCACAACCCACTAATCTCATAGTGATTTGCTGAATTCGTTATCATCATTCTAGTTATGAATATCATCACAGGGACTCGTCCCATTTCCCCTCATTGTGGTTTCACATTATATTTCAACTAATTTTTAAAATCAACATTTTTCAATCAGCATTTTCAATCAGAATCCAAATCAATTCATCAATTCTCAAACAGAATTAAAAATCATATCAATCACATTCGAAATCATCATCTGGATAGCATTAACACTTATAATTTTAAGTCTTAGATTTACTCGTATATACTGTCAGTAAAGAGCTGCAGTATACTCTCGGTATATACGGGTAGTCACGGCCCTTGGAATTATAAGGTAAATACTATCATGTCTAGGCCTCAAGCAAGTCAGGGATTCTATATAATTGCGGTACTTCCATCTGAAGAACCAATTACCAAATTATGAATTTTAGTTTGAATATCAAATTGTATGAATTATATCACACAATTATAACCTTTTTGTGTTTCTTGATAAATTTTTGACATATTTGTTTTCTCAGTTGATCTTTATTAACCAAATGCTCTGATACCAACTGTAAGATCCCTGTTCCCACCGAGCAACAGATTCGGGATACAGGCAGCGGAAGTAGCACTTCTGGCGCGGGACAGGGGTCCCACATTCGGGGCCTCACCCACGGATATCCGGATAAGAGACTAATCCGTCGGTTTTTCCAAAACCGAACCCAGAAGAACTTCCTTTACCGGAAAGCACGGGCGATTCCACCAGGATAACTTTTTACTCTAACGTAGTCAAGATCATTTCTGATCGAGTTGATCCAATTACATCTATAAGATACTTGGTCAGATCAAGGAAGAAACTTGCACTTGGATCATTGGGATCAATGCTTTTTTCCCCATTCAAGAGGCACAGCCGTTGATTCCTATCCATAGAATAGTTACTGTCCGGGATTTATTTTATCTATCGTAAAAACAAAAGTTTGAGTCTCGATTTACGGATCCATCAGTCCAGCCTAACCCCATCCGATCCCATGGGTTAGCCAACCACCCAACCACTGTAGTGATGGGATCCAATTAATAATTTGGTTAGGTTTTGTCCCGGGTACCAAGGAAAAGAGTTCCAAGGTCTCCTAGCCGGATGTTCATGCAAAATAAAACTAGTCACACCACTCACACACCCAATATGAAATTGCCTTGTCACAGATTCAACTAGTTTAAAACAATCCTTTAATAAAACCATAGTATCACTGATCACCATCTTCCAATTTATCCAGTTGATTCTTAGTTTTTCCATCATTCCTTCATCAGAGTATCTATGGCATCATTGGCAACTAGGACGCTCACCACCTGTCCACTTAGGGGCCGTTTCCTAATCCCTAGCCCATAATACTCGGCAATATAATCACTTATCAAGATGGACTCTCGTTGAAGATCAGCAAGATCAACCAACAGATCCATATAAAGAGCCATGGACTCATCCATTGAAGACCAGCAAGGTCAATCAACCAGATCCATGCCCGATTTCAGAAAACAACTCCAACTCTGTTCCAATATCTTCCTCGACGCACGCGTGGGTATCTTAGGCCACCCAGATCCCGAGCACCGTATGGTCAGCACCCTCTAGGATCCTTCGCAGGTGACCTAGCGCTTCACTCATAGGCCGCTTCCTTGGCTCCTCATCCACCGTACCGGAAGCTCACCATTTTAATCGCACGCGAGACGTCCTTCATTGACTCTCCGTCAGCAGTTGCAACTTTTTCAGTTAGGTCTCCACGACCTTAATCACAAGATGGTCACAATGCTTTCCCAGCAATCTTGACATAAAACAGTCATTTACAAACAGCATTTACAAACAGTCACAAAATACAATTTCTATATTAACTCTCATTTTTCCACATTATCCCTCATCAATCCACATTGCTTATTCCACATTCCAGTTATATGTGTACTCATCCCATCACATCATTTTCCATCTCATCACTTCAGATTCCTTCACATCACATATCATATATTCACATCCATACATATATCTACATCCACATCCACATTCACATCCATACATCCACATCCACATTCACATCCATACATCTATTTTCACATCCACATCTACATGCACATTCATGCATCCACATCCATACATCCACATCTACATGCACATTCACATCCATACATCCACATCTATATGTGTACATTCACATCTACATGCATACATCCACATCTCTATGCATACATCCACATCCACATTCACATTCACCTCCATACATCTACATCTACATGCATACATCCACCTCCACATTCACATCCACATCCACATCTATACATCTACATCTACATGCATACGTCCACCTCTACATCCACATCTACATCTATACACCCACATCTACATGCATACATCCACATCTCCATTCACATCTACATCTACATGCATCCATCCACCTCCACATCCACATCTACATCTATACATCTACATCTACATGTATACATCCACATCTCCATTCACATCTACATCTATACATCTACTTCTACATGCATCCATCCACCTCCACATCCACATCTACATCTATACACCTACATCTACATGCATCCATCCACCTCCACATCCACATCCACATCTATACATCTACATCTACATGTATACATCCACATCTCCATTCACATCTACATCTATACATCTACTTCTACATGCATCCATCCACATCTCCATTTACATCCTCATCTACACATCTATTTCTACATGCATACATCCACATCTCCATGCATACATCCACCTCCACATTCACACTCACATCCATACCTCTACATCTACATGAAAACATCCATATCTCCATGCATAATAATATTCTTTTAATTAATCTAGGATGATAGTTCCTAGAATATGGTAGGAAGTCCTCTTTTTATGCTTTGAATGAAATTATTTTATGCGTAATTTCTATAAAAATTTTGCCATAGCTCCGCTACTATGACTGATAAATCTCAATTTTTTTCTAAGGGATAAGGCTCATTATTAAAGAAATAATTAGAATGGTCTCTAATTGGATCATCAATCCATAATGGTCTCTAATTGGATCATTAAGAAAATAATTAGAATGGTCTCTAATTGGATCATCAATCCATAAAATGGTCTCTAATTGGATCATTAAGAAAATAATTAGAATGGTCTCTAATTGGATCATCAATCCATAAACTAATGGATTGAATCATCAATATACATAAACTAAAAGCATAGAAAAAAGCCATTAATTTGACCTCAAGCATAGCTTAATCTTGGATTAAGGAAAAGCCTTATGAAAAGCTTCATTTGGATTGAAGAGGGTCATGAGTATGACCATTTCTTAAGTGAGAAAGAGAGAAAAACCATTAGAATTAAATATAAATAGAATTTTATGTAATTCTTTACTATCATTAATTAATTAACTTCAATATCATTTCAAAAACCATACCAATTAAGCTTCTCAAGCTTGAGAGGGGTTGAGAAGAGAGAATCATTGATATAGAAAAGATCATAATTCACTATACTTATCTTATAATTTGCTTGATTCTTTGTTCACGGTAGAGGCCCCCAACCAATCAATTGGTTTAGTATGTTGATGGAGCCACCAATGGGGATTGAAGAAAGAGAGAAGTATCAAAAACTAGTGAATTATTAAAGAATTCACAGTTCTTGGCTTAGGTAGAGTAGAGTAACAATGCATAAGACATTATATTTTTTTCAACAAGGGGAGGCTTCTATTTATAGGAAAATTTGAGCTCCTAACCAAACAAACTGATTCTAGAATTTTCCAAGTCAGTTAGGTCACTTTTTGACCATTTTTAGGTCAATTAAGGTAACTTTTTGGAACTAGACTTGAATGAGGAGAGAGGAGAGATGAAATATCTCAATTTTTATGAGTTTAAAACTCATTCAAGCATGTGAAATATGCACCTCCTTTAAAGAACTCTCCTTCCTTACATATGTGTCATAGTTTTTTTTACTAATAAACCTTGTACATTTTCAACTCTTCATCTTATGTGAAATATGCATCTCCTTTAAAGAACTCCCCTTCCTTACATATGTGTTTTTTTTACTAATAAACCTTGTACATTTTCAACTCTTCATCTTATGTGAGCATTTACTCATTTTTGGATACCCAAAATATCTCATATTTTTAATATTGCTCATAGTTTTTTACTAATAAACCTTGTACATTTTCAACTCTTCATCTTATGTGAAATATGCACCTTCTTTAAAGAACTCCTCTTCCTTACATATGTGTCATAGTTTTTTTTTTAACTAATAAACCTTGTACATTTTCAACTCTTCATCTTATGTGAAATATGCACCTCCTTTAAAGAACTCCCCTTCCTTACATATGTGTTTTTTTTTACTAATAAACCTTGTACATTTTCAACTCTTCATCTTATGTGAGCATTTACTCATTTTTGGATACCCAAAATATCTCATATTTTTAATATTGCTCATAGTTTTTCACTAATAAACCTTGTACATTTTCAACTCTTCACCTTATGTGAGCATTTACTCATTTTTGGGTATCTTCTTTTTACAAATTGGATTTATCTCCTCCCTACACATGTATTGATGCTATTGGCCCATAGGAACCTTAATTGGACCATAGTCTAAAGATTTCTGAAAATCTAGACCCTTAGACTAAGGTTCTTTATACCTATTTCCAATTAATTCCAATTGCACATTTGAAAATTCTTTTTGAATTTCTATTTCAGGGGAATTCATCTTAATTATATGAGATATTGTTCTATCCAAAAATATTCAAAATCTGAATATTCTCTCTCTAGAATATTTTCTCTCTCTAGGTTAAAACAGTTAGAAACAAGGTCTTTATATTTCTGAAGAGGGATTGATTACAGGGGAAGATACTAGACATCAAAAAGGGGGTTGGGGGAGGAATCTTACAGAGGGTGTTTTTCAAGCACGGCAAATGATTATACAAGGTGTCAGCTTCTCAATGATACTGTCCATGCTTACTTTCATACAAGGTGTAAGCTTCCCAACAATGATACCTTCTATGCTTACATTTTCCCATTCCCCTCATAAAAGTCATCTAATATAGGTAAAAATTCCCATAAAGAAGTGCTCCTACAAGCTCGATTGAAGTCTCCAAGCTCACGCGGCTTGCTAATCACAATTCTTTTCGGAATTAATCTTATCTATCATGAAGATATGCGATTGGGATAAATTGAAGGTAGATTAGAAAATGGGAACTGGGTTTAGTGTCAAGAAGTCGTCACTTGCATTAAAAACTCTCTTGTGTTGAGACTAGATACTAACCTTAAGTAGTACTCGACTGTTAAGACCTTCTAAGCCCTAAAATGACTGCTTTATTTGTGCTTGAGAAGTTTAAAGGGGAATCCTTCCACACATGGCAAGTTAAAATCAAATCTATGTTAGTGAAGGCTATGGAGCATTGTAAATAGAAGGGGAAAATGTCCGAAGGATGAAGGGGATGAAAAGAACAGATGGTTAAGCCAGTATGAAAAAAGGATTAGCCGTCATTGCATTAGGACTGGGAGATGGATTTTTTCATCATATTGCATCGTAAGATACATGGAAGGGTGGTTGGGATGAGCTGGATAAATTTTTTTGGGGCAAAATAAAACAATTCAAAAATAAGCTTAAAAATATAATTCTTTGGCTTGGACATTAAAGATAGTGAATCACTTTCAGCACACCTTAACAAAATGAAGAGCATGACACAAAAACAATTGGTTGGAATTGGGGCACTAGCAGAGGAAGAGGATGCCATAGCCATACTGTTAAAAAGCATGACACTTGAGGAGTATGAGCCCTTAGTGGCTACTTGGAAGAACCTCCCAAATCCGACCATTGTAGGAGTGGACGTAACACTCGCATAAGAGGAGAAGCGAACTCGGGGGAGGACAACCCAAGCTATATCAAGTGAGGAGAAAGTACTCTTCTCGAGAGGACTAGGATCAAGGACTAGAGAAGGAGCAAGGACAAAGGCCTACCATCATAGTGGCAAAATCCATCACATAGAAAAGGATTTCTGGCATAAAAAGGGAGCCGAAGAAGCCAATGTAATGACAAAGAAGGAAGACAATGTGATGAGGCCTCCCAGGATGGAGGCAACACTGAGCATCTTTTCTAGATGATATGAGGAGCATGGCTCCTTACACCTAGTTATAACCCCACTCTCCCGATGTGTAAAATGTCAAGACCAAGCCAACATTGTAGCTCATAGAGAAACCTAGACAGACCGCGCCAACCATATAAGTATGGAGTGTGTAAGATTCCTCTCCCAACCCCCTTTTTGATGTCTAGTATCTTCCCCTATAATCAATCCCTCTTCAGAAATATAAAGACCTTGTTTCTAACTGTTTTAACCTAGAGAGAGAAAATATTCTAGAGAGAGAATATTCAGATTTTGAATATTTTTGGATAGAAAAATATCTCATATAATTAAGATGAATTCCCCTGAAACAGAAATTCAAAAAGAATTTTCAAATGTGCAATTGGAATTAATTGGAAATAGGTATAAAGAACCTTAGTCTAAGGGTCTAGATTTTCAGAAATCTTTAGACTATGGTCCAATTAAGGTTCCTATGGGCCAATAGCATCAATACATGTGTAGGGAGGAGATAAATCCAATTTGTAAAAAGAAGATACCCAAAAATGAGTAAATGCTCACATAAGGTGAAGAGTTGAAAATGTACAAGGTTTATTAGTGAAAAACTATGAGCAATATTAAAAATATGAGATATTTTGGGTATCCAAAAATGAGTAAATGCTCACATAAGATGAAGAGTTGAAAATGTACAAGGTTTATTAGTAAAAAAAAACACATATGTAAGGAAGGGGAGTTCTTTAAAGGAGGTGCATATTTCACATAAGATGAAGAGTTGAAAATGTACAAGGTTTATTAGTAAAAAAAAAAACTATGACACATATGTAAGGAAGAGGAGTTCTTTAAAGGAGGTGCATATTTCACATAAGATGAAGAGTTGAAAATGTACAAGGTTTATTAGTAAAAAACTATGAGCAATATTAAAAATATGAGATATTTTGGGTATCCAAAAATGAGTAAATGCTCACATAAGATGAAGAGTTGAAAATGTACAAGGTTTATTAGTTAAAAAAAAACACATATGTAAGGAAGGGGAGTTCTTTAAAGGAGGTGCATATTTCACATAAGATGAAGAGTTGAAAATGTACAAGGTTTATTAGTAAAAAAAAACTATGACACATATGTAAGGAAGGAGAGTTCTTTAAAGGAGGTGCATATTTCACATGCTTGAATGAGTTTTAAACTCATAAAAATTGAGATATTTCATCTCTCCTCTCTCCTCATTCAAGTCTAGTTCCAAAAAATTAGCTTAACTGACCTAAAAATGGTCAAAAAGTGACCTAACTGACTTGGAAAATTCTAGAATCAGTTTGTTTGGTTAGGAGCTCAAATTTTCCTATAAATAGAAACCTCCCCTTGTTGAAAAAAATATAATGCCTTATGCATTGTTACTCTACTCTACCTAAGCCAAAAACTGTGAATTCTTTAATAATTCACTAGTTTTTGATACTTCTCTCTTTCTTCAATCCCCATTGGTGGCTCCATCAACATACTAAACCAATTGATTGGTTGGGGGCCTCTACCGTGAACAAAGAATCAAGCAAATTATAAGATAAGTATAGTGAATTATGATCTTTTCTATAATTTCTCAATGATTCTCTCTTCTCAACCCCTCTCAAGCTTGAGAAGCTTAATTGGTATGGTTTTTGAAATGCTATTGAAGTTAATTAATTAATGATAGTAAAGAATTACATAAATTTCTATTTATATTTAATTCTAATGGTTTTTCTCTCTTTCTCACTTAAGAAATGGTCATACTCATGACCCTCTTCAATTCAAATGAAGCTTTTCATAAGGCTTTTCCTTAATCCAAGATTAAGCTATGCTTGAGGCCAAATTAATGGCTTTTTTCTATGCTTTTAGTTTATGTATATTGATGATTCAATCCTTTATTATGGATTGATGATCCAATTAGAGACCATTCTAATTATTTTCTTAATGATCCAATTAGAGACCATTATGGATTGATGATCCAATTAGAGACCATTCTAATTATTTTCTTAATGATCCAATTAGAGACCATTATGGATTGATGATCCAATTAGAGACCATTCTAATTATTTCTTTAATAATGAGCCTTATCCCTTAGAAAAAAATTGAGATTTATCAGTCATAGTAGCGGAGCTATGGCAAAATTTTTATAGAAATTACGCATAAAATAATTTCATTCAAAGCATAAAAAGAGGACTTCCTACCATATTCTAGGAACTATCATCCTAGATTAATTAAAAGAATATTATTATGCATGGAGATATGGATGTTTGCATGTAGCTGTAGAGGTATGGATGTGAGTGTGAATGTGGAGGTGGATGTATGCATGGAGATGTGGATGTATACATGTAGAAATAGATGTGTAGATGAGGATGTAAATGGAGATGTGGATGGATGCATGTAGAAGTAGATGTATAGATGTAGATGTGAATGGAGATGTGGATGTATACATGTAGATGTAGATGTATAGATGTAGATGTGGATGTGGAGGTGGATGGATGCATGTAGATGTAGGTGTATAGATGTAGATGTGGATGTGGAGGTGGATGGATGCATGTAGAAGTAGATGTATAGATGTAGATGTGAATGGAGATGTGGATGTATACATGTAGATGTAGATGTATAGATGCAGATGTGGATGTGGAGGTGGATGGATGCATGTAGATGTAGATGTAAAGATGTAGATGTGAATGGAGATGTGGATGTATGCATGTAGATGTAGGTGTATAGATGTAGATGTGGATGTAGAGGTGGATGTATGCATGTAGATGTAGATGTATAGATGTGGATGTGAATGTGGAGGTGGATGTATGCATGTAGATGTAGATGTATGGAGGTGAATGTGAATGCGGATGTGAATGTATGCATAGAGATGTGGATGTATGCATGTAGATGTGAATGTACGCATATAGATGTGGATGTATGGATGTGAATGTACATGTAGATGTGGATGTATGGATGTGGATGCATGAATGTGCATGTAGATGTGGATGTGAAAATAGATGTATGGATGTAGATGTGGATGTAGATATATGTATGGATGTGAATATATGATATGTGATGTGAAGGAATCTGAAGTGATGAGATGGAAAATGATGTGATGGGATGAGTACACATATAACTGGAATGTGGAATAAGCGATGTGGATTGATGAGGGATAATGTGGAAAAATGAGAGTTAATATAGAAACTATATTTTGTGACTGTTTGTAAATGCTGTTTGTAAATGACTGTTTTATGTCAAGATTGCTGGGAAAGCATTGTGACCATCTTGTGATTAAGGTCGTGGAGACCTAACTGAAAAAGTTCCAATTGCTCACGGAGAGTCAATGAAGGACGTCTCGCGTAGCAAGGTCGGCCGAGGTCTTGACCAGCCTCGGTGCGATTAAGATGGTGAGCTTCCGGTATGGTGGATGAGGGGCCAAGGAAGCAGCCTATGAGTGAAGCGCTAGGTCACCTGTGAAGGATCCTAGAGGGTGCTGACCATACGGTGCTCGGGCTCTGGGTCGCCTAGGATACCCACGCATGCGTCGAGGAAGATATTGGAACAGAGTTGGAGTTGTTTTCTGAAATCGGGCATGGATCTGGTTGATTGACCTCGCCTAGGATACCCACGCATGCGTCGAGGAAGATATTGGAACAGAGTTGGAGTTGTTTTCTGAAATCGGGCATGGATCTGGTTGATTGACCTTGCTGGTCTTCAATGGATGAGTCCATGGCTCTTTATATGGATCTGTTGGTTGATCTTGCTGATCTTCAACGAGAGTCCATCTTGATAAGTGATTATATTGCCGAGTATTATGGGCTAGGGATTAGGAAACGGCCCCTGAGTGGACAGGTGGTGAGCGTCCTAGTTGCCAATGATGCCATAGATACTCTGATGAAGGAATGATGGAAAAATTAAGAATCAACTGGATAAATTGGAAGATGGTGATCAGTGATACTATGGTTTTATTAAAGGATTGTTTTAAACTGGTTGAATCTGTGAAAAGGCAATTTCATATTGGGTGTGTGAGTGGTGTGACTAGTTTTATTTTGCATGAACATTCGGCTAGAGGGCCTTGGAACTCTTTTCCTTGGTACCCGGGACAAAACCTAACCAAATTACTAATTGGATCCCATCACTATAGTGGTTGGGCGGTTGGCTAACCCATGGGATCGGATGGGGTTAGGCTGGACTGATGGATCCGTAAATCGAGACTCAAACTTTTGTTTTTACGATAGATAAAATAAATCCCGGATAGTAACTATTCTATGGATAGGAATCAACGGCTGTGCCTCTTGAATGGGGAAAAAATCAGTGATCCCAATGATCCAAGTGCAAGTTTCTTCCTTGATCTGACCAAGTATCTTATAGATGCAATTGGATCAGCTCGATCAGAAATGATCTTGACTACGTTAGAGTAAAAAGTTATCCTGGTGGAATCGCCCGTGCTTTCCGGTAAAGGAAGTTTTTCCGGGTTCGGTTTTGGAACAATCGACGGATTAGTCTCTTATCCGGATATCCGTGGGTGAGGCCCCGAATGTGGGACCCCTGTCGGTGGTTATGAATACCAACAAATCACTGACATTCATCGTAGCCTTTTACAAATTCAGCCGCCTCTCCAAACAGTGTGGACCACCACAAGCCTACCAAGTAGAACTTTTTTAGCGTCTGCTATGCGGAGAAATATCCTCTAGCTACCCCGAATTGGGGGCTTGCTCAAGGATGTCGGCATATTTAAATTCTTGAGTGCCTCGTGATTGTACAATTGTCCTACAGTCAAGTAGAACTTTCTTGGCGGTGGTACCAGTCTGCAGAGAAATATCCTCCAACAACCCCCCCCCAAGGATGTCGACATATTTAAATTCTTGAGTGCCTCGTGATTGTACAGTTGTCCTACAGTCAAGTAGAACTTTCTTGGCGGTGGTACCAGTCTGCAGAGAAATATCCTCCAACAACCCCCCAAGTGGGCTTGGCTTGCTCAAGGATGTCGACATATTTAAATTCTTGAGGATAGTGCCTCATGATTCTGTCTTATCCCAATCATACGGTTGCCCTACAATCAATTGGAATTGGGGATAGGTCGAAAAGCATACCTGCCCTATATGTATAAGTGCCCCATTTTGTGGCAGATGGAGTTTTATGTTGTTCATTCGGGTCTATTTTTACTTGGGTATAACCGGAGATCCCATGAAGGAAGTTGTACACCTCCTTACCTGCTACTCGTTCTTCCAGACACCTCCTTACCTGCTACTCGTTCTTCCAGACATGCTCTATAAATGGCAATAGGTAATGTTCTTTCACCATGGTTGCATTGAACTTTTAAGATTATCACAAAATTGCATCTTCCTGATTTTCTCAGGTACTATGACTATTAGGGATAGCCATTCGGTGTGCTCTATATCATAAATGAATCCAGCTTCAATGAGTTTGTCAATCTCCGAGTCCTTGACCATTCTACTAGAATACTTTGGATTCATTCGGTAGGCTCTATGCCTTGACGGCCACACTCCTTCCACAATGGGAATGGTGTGATTTAACCACCTCTAGGGGCATGCTCTTCATATTCATATATTTCCAAGCAAAGCAACCGTGGAATTCTGTGAGTAGCTACGTCAATGAGGTCTTTTTCTTCTTCAAGAGATAGGCCTACCCTTCCCAATGTATACAGGTTTGGGATCCTCATCAGGTCCTGCTAGGTTGACCTCTTTAACGTTAGTCAGGCGCCCATTTCTGTGAGATCCCTCTGCCCCCTCCGTGCACTAAACTCCCGGTAGCTGACAGCAGCAGAAGTAGCCCCCTCATGCGCGGGGTAGGGTTTCTCACTCGGGGCCTCGCCCACGAATGTCTGGGCACGAGACTAGGTTGGTTGTCACTCCGAAAACTGAAACCGGGAAAATTTCCCATGCTCGGAAAGCGGGGACGATTCCACCTTTTTGAATTTTTCTTAATGAATTTTTTTCTATAACGAGATCAATTCTAAACTATCCTTCACCTGAATAAACCAGATAGAAGGAAACTATCATTGATATAATTTGATCATCAAAGTAAATTCAACGCTTTTTTCCTTATCAAGATCAGGCACAGCCGTTGATTCACTCAATTGAGAAATTTATCAGGGAATTAACTAACTACTCGAATCCTAACGTAAACCTAAGATTTTTCAGTTTGATTATTAAAACTCCACTGATTCCAGCCTAACCCCATCCGACCCATGGGTTAGCCACCACCCTACCACTGGAATCGGTAGAACCAAACAAGTACTCACCCACCCATAATTGAAATGCATTTCTTAACTTTAGCTTTAGAAAACAGGTACGCACACACTCCTCTTTAAAACTTTAATATAAAAATAATCCATTGACGAAACAAATATGATCACGGATTTCATAACTCAAAATTTCCATTCAATCCTTTGTTTCATAAAAACAGTACCCCTCTGGACTCTCGGACCAGCTGGTCAGCAAACGAGATCCAGTAATAGATTACCAATAATCATTTCGTCAACATACATATATATACCTTCCTCGACATACGAATGGGTGTCCTAAGCACCGCGAGCCTGTGCATCGCCTGGTCAGAACCCTTTAGGATCCTCCTTAGGTGTCCTGGTACTTCACTCAGGGACCGCTTCATCGGCCCTCACCCATCATACCGGAAGCACACCATTTTTCACCATACCTAGGCTGGTCAAGACCTGGGCAGGTTTTTGCTGCGTGAGCTGTCCCTCGAACACTCCCCGCCAGCTGTTGCAACCGAACTTCCCTTAGATAAACATATATGCCAAATGCTCCCTCCAGCATTTTGGCGTAAGACAGTCCTTTAAGAAAACAGGGTTTCTATGCAAGTTTACAGTTTTGATTTTGTTTGAATACCATGAATAAATCTTAATTCCGTATCCCAATACTTCTAGATCCATGTCTGAATTCCAAACAGAATTCCTCGAATTCCGTTAACTTGATCCTTAGATCAAAATCAAAAGTCTTAACTTAGTTTCAGATTCGGTGGGAGATTTGAGTACATTTTTCCAGAACTGGGCACATCGTCATTGAAATTAACGAAGGAATTAGGTCTTGGTCAATAGTCTGAATCAGAGTTTGGGTTTGGAAAGGTTCTTCCTAAACTATCTTTCTCGAAAGGTACTATTTCAATTTCTCTTTTTCTAAATTTCGTTCGATGAATATTTGCTTACAGATTTCTAAAACATGAATTTCGTAGGAGGAATAAAATCATCATTTATCTCGATCTCCGACTTTGATAGTTTAATTGAATTTTCTCATTACCATCTTAGTGAATATGAAATGGTAGCATTTCTTCTCACAGATTATCTACTTATTCATTTTTCTAATTTTTGTGGAAATTAAACAGAGGATTAAGGAGAACCCTTATTTAATTATAAAGATCCTATATGCATCTTAATATGCATAAAATCCAATTCAGATGAAAGTCACACTTTTATCATCATAAAAATCATTTATGTTGAAAATCACTCTTTTATTATGAAAGAATTTCATTTATGCATGTATGCATAAAAATCATTTATGATGAAAATCACACTTTTAATATATAAAAAATATCTTTTATGCATAGGTTTATGCATAAAATCATTTATGATGAAAATCACACTTTTAATAAAAAATATCTTTTATGCATATGTTTATGCATAAAAATCATTTATGATTATCACATTTTTAATATTAAAAAAATATCTTTTATGCATAAAATCATTTATGATGAAAATCACACTTTTAATATATAAAAAATATCTTTTATGCATATGTTTATGCATAAAAATCATTTATGATGAAAATCACACTTTTAATATATAAAAAATATCTTTTATGCATATGTTTATGCATAGAATCAATAATGATAAAAGTAACACTTTTATAATTAAAAAAATATTCTTTTTGCATACTTTTATGCATAGAAATCAATAATGATAAAAGTAACACTTTTATAATTAAAAAAATTCTTTTATGCATACTTTTATGCATAGAAATCAATAATGATAAAAGTAACACTTTTATAATTAAAAAAAATATTCTTTTATGTATATCTTTATGCATAGAAATCAATAATGATAAAAGTAATACTTTTATAATAAAAAAATATTCTTTTATGCATAGAAATTAGTAATGATAAAAGTAATACTTTTATAATAAAAAAATATTCTTTTATGCATACCTTTATGCATAGAAATCAATAATGATAAAAGTAACACTTTTATAATAAAAAAATATTCTTTTATGCATACCTTTATGCATAAAAATCAATATGATGAAAGTAACTCTTTTGTAATAATTAAAAAAAAACTTTTATGCATTATTTTAAGCATAAAAATCCATAATGAAGAAAGTAACACTTTCATAATAAAAAAATTATCAATAAGTATCTTTCATAGAATTTAATTCTATTGAAAATCATTCTTTTATAAAAATTAATCAATATGCATCTTTTTATGCATGAATGAAAATGACACTTTTAGAATACTCTAACGATGGGGATTACTCTTTTTGATTAATAAAAGATAAAATTTATTTCACTAATTTTTAAAAAAATTTGCCATAACCTCCTTTATATGGCTGACCATTTTTTAATTTTTAATTCACTAAAATTAATTAGAATTTTACCAAGAGTATTTAAGTCATTCTAATGTAAACAATCAAAGAGAAACATTATGAAAAACTTGATTTTATTCATTAATCATTCATCTAGGATAAGAATGGTTGGATTTACTAAAGAAGAGAGGGGAATGCCTTTTTTCAATGAGGCATAACATCATTTGCAATTTAGAGAAGACAAAAAACATAAAAAATCATAAAATGAATGGAAAAGAGAAGAATCTCCAACTTACTAAGTAATTTGAGAGCTTTCCTTTGGCTTGATGGTTTGAGGGTTCTACTCTTGTTTGGAAACAAGAGTGGCCACCAATCTTTTGGAAGAGGGAAGGTCAAAAACTAATGAATTATGAGTAAAATTCACTGTTTTTGGCACTTGAGAGAGGCCAGGTAACAGTGCAAAACACTATTGAGTTTCAACAAAGGGGAAGGCTTCTATTTATAGGAAAAAGTGAGCTTCTAACCAAGCCAACTGATTCTAGAATTTTCCATCAGTTTGGTCAATTTTTGACCATTTTTGGGTCAGTTTTGCGCACTTTTTGGATCTAGTTTGAAACAAGAGAGAGGAGAGATAAAAATATCTCATTATTTGGGAGTTTAAAACTCATTCAAGCATGTGAAATAGGTGCCTCCTTCATGAGGGGAATTCCCCCATACCGAGGTGTCAAAAATATATCATTTCACCTAAATATCTTTCTTTTTTTATAACTATTAACCTTGTCCTTAGTCAACTCTTCATCTTATGTGAGTATTTACTCATTTTTGGGAGATTTCTCTTTTATTCTTCTATTTATCTCCTCCCTACATTAGGATGAATCTTATTGGTCCATAGGAACCTTAATTTAAAATTTTGAAAAAATCTTCACCCCCAAGATAATGCCTCTTGAACAGATTATACTTAATTTCTAATGCACCTTCTGAAAATCTTTTTAAACTTCTGTTTCAAGGGAACTTATTTTAATAAGATGAGATATTTTTCTATCCAAGAATATTTAAAAATTAAATTACCACTCTCTAGAAGATTTTCTCTCTCTAGGCCAAAATCTGGTAGAAACAAGATCTTTTATATTTCTGAAGAGGGATTTGATTATAGGGGAAGATGCTGGACATCTTGAGAGGCTGGGGAGGAATCTTACAATTTCAATTGGTCTCAGATCTCTGATCTCGATCGTGGGAATTTTGTTGGTAATAGATTTGCAAGAGAATGGACTCTTATGTGTGATTTTGCTATTTTCTTGATTTCTTGCATACTTTCTTCCTATATTTTCTCGATATTGATGGGGAAGACGATGGAAATACAAGATTCATCTTCATTTAGCCATGTTTTAGAGGTTTTTGTGTGAGATTTGGGCCAATTTTTGAATTTAGGGACCAAATTTCTGGGTCGGGACCAACTTATTAAAAACATTGGACCACCAGAATTGGGCAAAATGTTGTGTCTACATTTTTGCTTCTTCCCTCTTCTTCTTTGAGACTTTGCATGGCTATGGAGCATGTTTAGGGTTAGTTAGCTTCACCTTCTACAACAACCTACAATAACCATGGGGCAAGCATGGAGCAGATTGTAAGCTTCACATGGAGCACCAACAAGCAAGCAAAAATCGCCATTTCTTAGTCGTGGGAAGAATTTGGGTCGACTTCCTTTAAGATTTCGGTGGTGATGAAGAGGGTGTTTCAAGCATGGCAAATGATTATACAAGGTGTAAGCTTCTCAATGATACCATCCATGCTTACTTTCATACAAGGTGTAAGCTTCCCCATGATACCTTCAATGCTTACATTTTTCCATTCCCCTCATAAAAGTCATCTAATATAGGTAAAAATCCCCATAAAGAAGTGCTCCTACAAGCTCGATTGAAGTCTCCAAGCTCACGCGGCTTGCTAATCACAATTCTTTTCAGCATTAATCTTATCATTAAGATATGCGATTGGGATTAATTGAAGGTAGATTAGAAAATGGGAACTGGGTTTAGTGTCAAGAAGTCGTCACTTGCATTAAAAACTCTCTTGTGTTGAGATTAGATACTGACCTTAAGTAGTACTCGAGTGTTAAGACCTTCTCAGCCCTAAAATGACTGCTTCATTTGTGCTTGAGAAGTTTAAAGGGGAATCCTTCCACACAAGGCAAGTTAAAATCAAATCTATGTTAGTGAAAGCTATGGAGCATTGTAAATGGAAGGGGTAAATGTCCGGAGGATGAAGGGGATGAAAAGAACAGATGGTTAAGCCAGAATGAAAAAAGGATTAGCCATCATTGCATTAGGATTGGGAGATGGATTTTTCATCATATTGTTTCATAACTCAAAATTTCCATTCAATCCTTTGTTTCATAAAAACAGTACCCCTCTGGACTCTCCGTTGGGATGAGCTGTGGTCAGCAAACGAGATCCAGTAACAGATTACCAATAATCATTTCGTCAACATACATATATATATCTTCCTCGACATATGAATGGGTGTCCTAAGCACCGCGAGCCTGTGCATTGCCTGGTCAGAACCCTCCAGGATCCTCCTTAGGTGTCCTGGTACTTCACTCAGGGATCGCTTCATCGGCCCTTGCCCATCGTACCGGAAGCACACCATTTTTCACCATACCCAGGCTGGTCCCTGGGCAGGTTTTTGCCGCGTGAGTTGTCCCTCGAACACTTCCCGCCAGCTATTGCAACTGAACTTCCCTTAGATAAACATATATGCCAAATGCTCCCTCCAGCATTCTGGTGTAAGATAGTCCTTTAAGAAAACAGGGTTTCTATGCAAGTTTTCAGTTTTGATTTTGTTTGAAAACCATGAATAATCTTAAATCCGTATCTCAATACTTCTAGATCCAGGTCTGAATTCCAAACAGAATTCCTCAAATTCCGTTAACTTGATCCTCGGATCAAAATCAAAAGTCTTAATTTAGTTTCAGATTCGGTGGGGGTGTGCGTACCTGTTTTCTAAAGCTAAAGTTAAGAAAGGCATTTCAATTATGGGTGGGTGAGTACTTGTTTGGTTCTACCGATTCAAGTGGTAGGGTGGAGGCTAACCCATGGGCCGGATGGGGTTAGGCTAGAATCAATGGAGTTTTAATAATCAAACTGAAAAATCTTAGGATTACGCTAGGATTCAAGTAGCTAATTAATTCCCTGATAAATTTCTCAATTGAGTGGATCAACGGCTGTGCCTGATCTTGATTAGGAAAAAAGTGTTGAAATTACTCAGATGATCAAATTATATCAGTAATAGTTTCCTTCTATCTGATTTATTCAGGTGAAGTTTAGTTTAGAATTGATCTCATTAGAAAAATTCGTTTAAAAAATTCAAAAAGGTGGAATCGTCCCCGCTTTTCGGGCATGGAAAATTTTTTCGGTTTCGGTTTTCAGAGTGACCACTAGCCTAGTCTCGTGCCCAGACATTTGTGGGCGAGGCCCCTATTGAAATTTGAGCATAATGATGAGCTATGGTGGATCAAACACTAGAATCAACATCATTAACAAAGTGATTAAGAAATAATTAAGATGTAATTAGTGGGTAATTAGCAAATAGATTAATGTAGGCATGGATACTCAAAAACCAGCAAATTCTCATTATGGCAATGCCTCAATTTATAGAGTTTACATCAAGCATCAAATCCCATTGATTTCTCCATGATTCATTCCCAGAATATCTCCACCTTTTGCTTGATTCTCTCCACCTCTTCTCTTTTCCCTGAATATCTCCCAGAATATCTCCACACTCCTAAATTCTCTCATGCTACCCTTTATCCAGTAGATTCTTCTCACCTTTTCACAGGTTCTTTCACAATTACATCTCTCTTTTATAGCCTCTAACCAAGAGCTTGTTCCCACACACACCCTATTCACTTGTATTTTCAACACCTCCCCTCAAGTGAATACTCCTAATACACCTAGACCCTATACCAAGTTTGCCTCCCCTTACTTGATAGCCCACGACTAGTGTCTATTCTTCCCCTCAAGTTATCTCAGCACACCTGGACCCTGTATCAAGTTTCTCTCTTACTTGACAGTCCGCGACCAATGCCTCAAGTCCCTAAACTCCATAGTCCTTGACACTCTCTCTCTCTATGTGTCCAAGGCTACTATAAGTGCACGCCGCGACCTTGACTAAAGTGCTCACACATACATCTACCACGTGGCCTACATCATCGGTGGCTCAGAGGTGGTTTTACTTTGTTGGGGCAGGTTACATTGGGTTGTGGGGTCTCTCTCTCTCTCAGAGATTTTCACATGGCTCCTCACTCTTTGGAGCCTCACATCTTCTCTTTTTTCAGTCTTCTTGTCGTGGCAGCTTCTCTCCACGCGTCCGTCTCTTCTTTCAGTCTTCTTGGGGCAGCTTCTCTTCTTGTGGCAGCTTCTCTTCTCGTGTCCATGTCTTCCTTTAGATCTTGTTCTCGGTGTGGATCCTCTTCTTGGGAAGAGATATTCTTCTTCTTCCATGGCTGGGGCCATGAGCTTGTCCGTCAGGTCATTTTGCTCCATGTGAGCAACATGTTTCAATGTTTTGCTGACAGTTCCTTTGGGCTTTTTATGTTTATCTTTTGTCATTATGCAATGCAAACCCAAATTTATGCGGGAGGTCTTACCTCTTGCCTTATTCTAGACAAGGGCAGTGTATGTTTCCATTTTTACACTAATGTAATGTGCCCAATACATAATGCGTATAGCATTCATTCTTATGCACATTCCAAATGAAACTCTGGCTGTGAATAATCTTGAATTTGAGTGAGATTTATAGGCATTAACCAAGGGTTAAATACAAAATGATGATTTTCACAAATTTATCAGCACAATTTTCCCAGAAATTACATTAAATCAAGGGTAACCAATTTGTACGAGATGGTTGGGATATCAAACCAACTTCGATTTGCAATTTGAAGTTATAGAGATCTGTATCAGATACCTAATGGTTAATTTGAACCCTCAATTTTACCAAAATACATGATTAGCATTGATTAATCACTGATTAGCAAATTAATGCTCTGTTTTGTGTGTAGAAAACAGAGTATGCGGGGAGTCCAGATCTGGTGCCTTCCACTTCAAATGAGCTCAAATTCTTTCAAAGGCATCAATAGCAATGATTCTAGTAGAGGATTAAGCTAAGAAACACAAGATTTGACCAAATATTGAAAGCTTAATCTCTGTTTTACCAAAGTCACCTGTAGATTTGATGAAGAGCTTGGATCTCAATGTAGACTTGATGAAACTCAATTCTGTCTTCACCAACTTGTAGAGCATGCTTGATTACCCCTTGGGCTAAGAGGAATTAGAAGGATTTGACTTGATGAGCACAAGATCTGCAAATCACTCACAAAAATAGGCGCCAGCGAATTTCGTGATTTCTCCTTCGTTTCTTCGCGGTTTGCTACGTCGTTTGCATGGGCTTGTAGCCAAGTGTGTTAGCTAGCTTGTGTTAGAAGCTTATGCCCTAATTTGATGTGTGCAAGGTGCTAGAGATCCTCCACTGGGGCTGGGGGTGAAGGGGAGAAGTGAAAACTCACTAAAAATTTGATTATTTGCTAATTTTCTACTAATCCTAATTAATTAACTAATGGGCTCATAAATCTGATGGATTCCAGGCATGGCTCTGATACCATGTTGAAATTTGAACATAATGATGAGCTATGGTGGATCAAACACTAGAATCAACATCATTAACAAAGTGATTAAGAAATAATTAAGATGTAATTAGTGGGTAATTAGCAAATAGATTAATGTAGGCATGGATACTCAAAAACCAACAAATTCTCATTAGGGCAATGCCTCAATTTATAGAGTTTACATCAAGCATCAAATCCCATTGATTTCTCCATGATTCATTCCCAGAATATCTCCACCTTTTGCCTGATTCTCTCCACCTCTTCTCTTTTCCCTGAATATCACCCAGAATATCTCCACACTCCTAAATTCTCTCATGCTACCCTTTATTCTCTCCCAGTAGATTCTTCTCACCTTTTCATAGGTTCTTTCACAATTACATCTCTCTTTTATAGCCTCTAACCAAGAGCTTGTTCCCACACACACCCTATTCACTTGTATTTTCAACAGCCCCGAGTGAGAAACCCTGCCCCACGCATGAGGGGGCTGCTTCTGTTGCCAGCTACTACTACCGGGAGTCCGGTCCGCAGAGGGGCAGAGGAATCTCACATCCGTAATGAATACTAGCAAATCGATTACATTCATCGTAGCCTTTTACAAATTCAACCGCCTCTCCAAACAGTGTGGACCACCACAAGCCTACCAAGTAGAACTTTTTAGCGCACGTAGTGTCTGCGAAGAAATATCCTCTAGCTACCCCGGATTGGGCTTGCTCAAGGATGTCAGCATATTTAAATTCTTGAGTGCCTTGTGATTGTACAATTCTCCTACAATCAAGTAGAACTTTCTTGGCGGTGGTACCAGTCTGCAGAGAAATATCCTCCAACAACCCCCCCCCCAAAGTGGGCTTGGCTTGCTCAAGGATGTCGACATATTTAAATTCTTGAGGATAGTTCCTCATGATTCTCTCTTACCTAATCGTACGGTTGCCCTACAATCAATTGGTATTAGATAGGTCGAAAAGCATACCTGCCCTATATGTATAAGTGCCCCATTTTGTGACAGATGGAGTTTTATGTTGTTCATTCGGGTCTGTTTTTACTTGGGTATAATCGGAGATCCCATGAAGGAAGCTGTATGCCTCCTTACCTGCTACTCGTTCTTCCAGCACATGCTCTATAAATGGCAATAGGTAATGTTCTTTCACCATGGTTGTATTAAACTTTTAAGATTATCACAAAACCGCATCTTCTCGATTTTCTCAGGTGCACTATGACTATTAGGGATAGCCATTCCGTGTGCTCTATATCATAAATGAATCCAGCTTCAATGCGTTTGTCAATCTCCGAGTCCTTGACCATTCTACTAGAATACTTTGGATTCATTTGGTAGGCTCTATGCCTTGATGGCCACACTCCTTCCACAATGGGAATGGTGTGATTTAGCCACCTCTAGGGGCATGCTCTTCATATTCATATATTTCCAAGCAAAGCAACCGTGGAATTCTGTGAGTAGCTATGTCAATGAGGTCTTTTTCTTCTTCAAGAGATAGGCCTACCCTTCCCAATGTATACAGGTTTGGGATCCTCATCAAGTCCTGCTAGGTTGACCTCTTTAACGTTAGTCGGGCGCCCATTTCAACTGGTCTCAGAGCTCTGATCTCGATCATGGGAATTTTGCTGCTAATAGATTTGCAAGAGAATGGACTCTTATGTGTGATTTTGCTATTTTCTTGATTTCTTGCATACTTTCTTCCTGTATTTTCTCGATATTGATGGGGAAGACGATGGAAATACAAGATTCATCTTTATTTGGCCATGTTTCAGAGGTTTTTGTGTGAGATTTGGGCCATTTTTTGAATTTAGGGACCAAATTTTTGGGTCGGGACCAGCTTATTAAAAACCTTGGACCACCAGAATTGGGGGAAATGTTGTGTCTACATTTTTGCTTCTTCCCTCTTCTTCTTTGAGACTTTGCATGGCTATGGAGCATGTTTAGGGTTAGTTAGCTTCACCTTCTACAACAACCATGGGGCAAGCATGGAGCAGATTGTAAGCTTCACATGGAGCAGATTGTAAGGTTCACATGGAGCACGAACAAGCAAGCAAAAATCACCATTTTTAAGGTGTGGGATGAATTTGGGTCGACTTCCTTTAAGATTTCGGTGGTGATGAAGAGGGTGTTTCAAGCATGGCAAATGATTATACAAAAGGTGTAAGCTTCTCAATGATACCATCCATGCTTACTTTCATACAAGGTGTAAGCTTCGCAACGATACCTTCAATGCTTACATTTTCCCATTCCCCTCATAAAAGTCATCTAATATAGGTAAAAATCCCCATAAAGAAGTGCTCCTACAAGCTCGATTGAAGTCTCCAAGCTCACGCGGCTTGCTAATCACAATTCTTTTTGGCATTAATCTTATCATTAAGATATGCGATTGGGATTAATTGAAGGTAGATTAGAAAATGGAAACTGGGTTTAGTGTCAAGAAGTCGTCACTTGCATTAAAAACTCTCTTGTGTTGAGATTAGATACTGACCTTAAGTAGTACTCGAGTGTTAAGACCTACTCAGCCCTAAAATGATTGTTTCATTTGTGTTTGAGAAGTTTAAAGGGCAATCCTTCCACACATGGCAAGTTAAAATCAAATCTATGTTAGTGAAGGCTATGGAGCATTGTAAATGGAAGGGGAAAATGTCCGGAGGATGAAGGGGATGAAAAGAACAGATGGTTAAGCTAGAATGAAAAGAGGATTAGCCATCATTGCATTAGGATTGGGAGATGGATTTTTCCATCATATTGCATCGTAAGATACATCGAACGGTGGTTGGAATGAGCTAGATAAATTTTTTGGGGCAAAATAAAAGAATTCAAAAATAAGCTTAAAAATATAATTCTTTGGCTTAGACATTAAAGATAGTGAATCACTTTCAGCACACCTTAACAAAATGAAGAGCATGACACAACAACAATTGGTTAGCATTGGGGCACCAGCAGAGGAAGAGGATGCCATAGCCATACTATTAAAAAGCATGACACTATAGGAGTATGAGCCCTTAGTGCCTACTTGGAGAACATCCCAAATCCGACCATTGTAGGAGTGGAAGCAACACTCACAGAAGAGGAGAAGCGGACTCGGGGGAGGACAACCCAAGCTATATCAAGTGAGGAGAAAGCACTCTTCTCGAGAGAACTAGGATCAAGGACTAGAGAAGGAGCAAGGACAAAGACCTACCATCATAGTGGCGAAATCAATCACATAGAAAAGGATTGCTGGCATAAAAAGGGAGCCGAAGAAGCCAATGTAATGACGAAGAAGGAAGACAATGTGATGAGGCCTCCCAGGATGGAGGCAACACCGAGCATCTTTTCTAGATGATATGAGGAGCATGGCTCCTTACACCTAGTTATAACCCCACTCTCTCGATGTGTAAAATGTCAAGACCAAGCCAACATTGTAGCTCATAGAGCAACCTAGACGGACCACGCCAACCATATGAGTATGGAGTGTAGGAGGCCAGGTCAAAACTAGGTGTTAAGACTCTCATCACACTGAGGGGAGGTGTTGAGAAATGCAATGTGTCAGGGTGAAACATGCATAGAAAAGCAAGGGGAGAATCATGCATATTATAAAAGGAATAGACTTAGGGAACATTGGCAAAGGTTGATTTGTATGATCATTCGTAAAAGGTGAAGTCAAAGGTCAAAACAGTAGCACATGGAAAGTCCAAGGAGGCATGTGGCACAAGGGTGCACATATGTATCTTGTGAGTAGGGAGCTCCATGAGAGCTATAAAAGGATGTACCTGCGTCAACTCCAATGGAATGCGGCTATGATGGTATACTTCTTAATTGTTGTCATTATCTTGGTACTGGCTTAATCTTATTCTGTGTATTATCTTAATCACGATATGCTCAATCATGTTCTCATATAGTTCTGATCCACCTTGAGCTTAATCATGCTTGATTTCTTAACAGAGTATTTGTAATGTATGACCATAAGTTCACTCAACAATAGCTTGATTACGTTATTGATGAAGTGGGTTCCCCTATCGCTACTAGTTTAAGTGGATATCCAAATCTAGTAACTATATTCTTGTAAAGGAATTTGGTTGTTGCCTGTGTAGCATCACCCTTTTGGGTCACATGGGCCTCTACCCGCTTGATATACAATAGTATGTGAGGGGTAGAGACCAAGATGGATCACGCTTGAGTACCATGGGCCACCTGACTAATGGTCTAATAAAGTCAATTCCCCCCTTTTGAAGAGACACTACAAGGTGGGGGATTTTATCACAGCGGTTAGGAATACCAGCAAATCACTGACATTCATCGTAGCCTTTTACAAATTCAGCCACCTCTCCAAATAGTGTGGACCACCACAAGCCTACCAAGTAGAACTTTTTTAGTGTGTAGTGTCTACGGAGAAATATCCTCTAGCTACCCCGGATTGGGGGCTTCCTCAAGGATGTCGACATATTTAAATTCTTGAGTGCCTCGTGATTGTACAGTTGTCCTATAGTCAAGTAGAACTTTCTTGGCGGTGGCCCCGGCCCCCCACCCACCAAAGTGGGCTTGGCTTGCTCAAGGATGTCGACATATTTAAATTCTTGAGGACAGTGCCTCATGATTCTGTCTTAGCCCAATCATACGGTTGCCCTCCTACAATCAATTGGTATTTGATAGGTCGAAAAGCAAACCTTCTCCATATGTATAAGTGCCCCATTTTGTGGCGGTAGATGGAGTTTTATGTTGTTCATTCGGGTCTATTTTTACTTGGGTATAACCGGAGATCCCATGAAGGAAGCTGTATGCCTCCTTACCTGCTACTCATTCTTCTAGCACATGCTCTATAAATGGCAATAGGTAATGTTCTTTCACCATGGGGTTGCATTGTTGAACTTTTAAGATTATCACAAAATCGCATCTTCCCGATTTTCTCAGGTATTATGACTATTAGGGATAGCCATTCCGTGTGCTCTATATCATAAATGAATCCAGCTTCAATGAGTTTGTCAATCTCCGAGTCCTTGACCATTCTACTAGAATACTTTGGATTCATTTGAGAGGCTCTATGCCTTGATGGTGGCCACACTCCTTCCACAATGGGAATGGTGTGATTTAACCACCTCTAGGGGCATGCTCTTCATATTCGTATATTTCCAAGCAAAGCAACCGTGGAATTCTATGAGTAGCTACGTGAATGACATCTTTTTCTTCTTCAAGAGATAGGCCTACCCTTCCCAATGTATACTGGTTTGGGATCCTCACCAGGTCCTGCTAGGTTGACCTCTTTAACGTTAGTTGGGTGCCCATTTCAATTGGTCTCAGAGCTCTGATCTCGATCGTGGGAATTTTGCTGGTAATAGATTTGCAAGAGAATGGACTCTTATGTGTGATTTTGCTATTTTCTTGATTTCTTGCATACTTTCTTCCTATATTTTCTCGATATTGACGGGGAAGACGGTGGAAATACAAGATTCATCTTCATTTAGCCATGTTTCAGAGGTTTTTGTGTGAGATTTGGGCCAATTTTTGAATTTAGGGACCAAATTTTTGGGTCGGGACCATTTTATTAAAAACATTGGACCACCAGAATTGGGAGAAATGTTGTGTTTACATTTTTGCTTCTTCCCTCTTCTTCTTTGAGACTTTGCATGGATATGGCGCATGTTTAGGGTTAGTTAGCTTCACCTTCTACAACAAGCATGGGGCACACATGGAGCAGATTGTAAGCTTCACATGGAGCACCAACAAGCAAGCAAAAATTGCCATTTTGAAGCCGTGGGATGAATTTGGGTCGACTTCCTTTAAGATTTTGGTGGTGATGAAGAGGGTGTTTCAAGCATGGCAAATGATTATACAAGGTGTAAGCTTCTCAATGATACCGTCCATGCTTACTTTCATACAAGGTGTAAGCTTCCCAATGATACCTTTAATGCTTACATTTTCCCATTCCCCTCATAAAAGTCATCTAATATAGGTAAAAATCCCCATAAAGAAGTGCTCCTAAAAAATGGTTACATTTTCCCATCCCCCTCATAAAAGTCATCTAATATAGGTAAAAATCCCCATAAAGAAGTGCTCCTACAAGCTCGATTGAAGTCTCCAAGCTCACGCGGCTTGCTAATCACAATTCTTTTTGACATTAATCTTATCATTAAGATATGTGATTGGGATTAATTGAAGGTAGATTAGAAAATGGGAATTGGGTTTAGTGTCAAGAAGTCGTCACTTGCATTAAAAACTCTCTTGTGTTGAGATTAGATACTGACCTTAAGTAGTACTCGAGTGTTAAGGTCTTCTCAGCCCTAAAATGACTGCTTCATTTGTGCTTGAGAAGTTTAAAGGGGAATCCTTCCACACATGGAAAGTTAAAATCAAATCTATGTTAGTGAAGGCTATGGAGCATTGTAAATGGAAGGGGAAAATGTCCGAAGGATGAAGGGGATGAAAAGAACAGATGGTTAAGCCAGAATGAAAAAAGGATTAGCCATCATTGCATTAGGATTGGGAGATGGATTTTTCCATCATATTGCATCGTAAGATACATCGAAGGGTGCTTGGGATGAGCTAGATAAATATTTTGGGGCAAAATAAAAGAATTCAAAAATAAGCTTAAAAATATAATTCTTTGGCTTGGACATTAAAGATAGTGAATCACTTTCAGCACCCCTTAACAAAATGAAGAGCATGACACAACAACAATTGGTTGGCATTGGGGCACCAGCAGAGGAAGAGGAAGAGGATGCCATGGCCATATTGTTAAAAAGCATGACACTTGAGGAGTATGAGCCCTTAGTGTCTACTTGGAAGAACCTCCCAAATCCGACCATTGTAGGAGTGGACGTAACACTCGCAGAAGAGGAGAAGCGGACTCGGGGGAGGACAACCCAAGCTATATCAAGTGAGGAGAAAGCACTCTTCTTGAGAGGAGTAGGATCAAGGACTAGAGAAGGAGCAAGGCAAATACCTACCATCATAGTGGCGAAATCGATCACATAGAAAAGGATTGCTGGCATAAAAAGGGAGCCGAAGAAGCCAATGTAATGACGAAGAAGGAAGACAATGTGATGAGGCCTCCCATGATGGAGGCAACATCGAGCATCTTTTCTAGATGATATGAGGAGCATGGCTCCTTACATCTAGTTATAACCCCACTCTCCCGATGTGTAAAATGTCAAGACCAAGCCAACATTGTAGCTCATAGAGCAACCTAGACGGACCGCGCCAACCATATGAGTATGGAGTGTAGGAGGCCAGGTCAAAGCTAGGTGTTAAGACTCTCATCACATTGAGGGGAGGTGTTGAGAAATGCAATGTGTGAGGGTGAAACATGGATAGAGCAAGAGGAGAATCAAGCATATTATAAAAGGAATAGACTTAGGGGACATTGGCACAAAGGTTGATTTGTATGATCATTCGTAAAAGGTGAAGTCAAAGGTCAAAACGGTAGCACATGGAAAGTCCAAGGAGGCACGTGGCACAAGGGTGCACATATGTATCTTGTGAGTAGGGAGCTCCATGAGAGCTATAAAAGGATGTACCTGCATCAACTCCAATGGAATGTGGCTATGATGGTGTACTTCTTAATTGTTGTCATTATCTTGGTACTGGCTTAATCTTATTCTGTGTATTATCTTAATCGCGATATGCTTAATCATGTTCTCATATAGTTCTCATCCACCTTGAGCTTAATCATGCTTGATTTCTTAACAGAGTATTTGTAATGTACGACCATAATTCACTCAACAAGAACTTGATTACGTTATTGATGAAGTGGGTTCCCCTATCGCTTACTAGTTTAAGTGGATATCCAAATCTAGTAACTATATTCTCGTAAAGGAATTTGGTTGTTACCTGTGTAGCATCACCCTTTTGGGTCACATGGGCCTCTACCCCCGCTTGATACAATAGTATGTGAGGTAGAGACCATGATGAATCATGCTTGAGTACCGTGGGGCACCGGACTAATGGTCTAATAAAGTCAATTCCCCCCTTTTGAAGAGACACTACAAGGTGGGGCATTTTATCATGGCGGTTATGAATACCACCAAATCAGTGACATTCATCGTAGCCTTTTACAAATTCAGCTGCCTCTCCAAACAGTGTGGACCACCACAAGCCTACCAAGTAGAACTTTTTTAGCGTGTAGTGTCTGCGGAGAAATATCCTCTAGCTACCCTGGATTGGGCTTGCTCAAGGATGTCGACATATTTAAATTCTTGAGTGCCTCGTGATTGTACAGTTGTCCTATAGTCAAGTAGAACTTTCTTGGCGGTGGTACCAGTCTGCAGAGAAATATCCTCCAACACCCCCCCATGGCTTGCTCAAGGATGTCGACATATTTAAATTTTTTGAGGACAGTGCCTCATGATTGTGTCTTAGCCCAATCGTAGGGTTGCCCTACAATCAATTGGTATTGGATAGGTCAAAAAGCATACCTGCCCTATATGTATAAGTGCCCCATTTTGCGGCAGATGGAGTTTTATGTTGTTCATTCGGGTCTATCTTTACTTGGGTATAATCGGAGATCCCATGAAGGAAGCTGTATGCCTCCTTACCTGTTACTCGTTCTTCCAACACATGCTCTAAAAATGGCAATAGGTAATGTTCTTTCACCATGGTTGCATTGAACTTTTAAGATTATCACAAAATCGCATCTTCCCGATTTTCTCAGGTACTATGACTATTAGGGATAGCCATTCCATGTGCTCTATGTAAGATTCTCCCCCAGCCTTAGAGGTATACAGGAGTAAGAATCTCCCTTTTTGATCTTATAATTATTCCCTCTCTAAAATAAAAGAAAGATTCTGTTTAAAAAAGGAAGAACCTTTTTCCTGAATACTTCTCAAGAGTCCCACCTGTTTTAAGGATTCAGAACAACGAGTTCAGAAGTGAGAATCGATGTTTTGGATATCAAGGTTTTGGTCTCGAGTACGACCCAAAAGAAGTTCTTTATCTCTTGGGAAGTATAAGAAGTTATCTCCCAGATATTGTGGACCAAAGAAAGTAGGTGATTTAACTTACGAACTTCTTTTATCTCCTCATCTCAAAGTTCTTAATGCCTTCTATAGAAAATTGTGCCAAACCCAAATCATGGAAAGACGGTAAAACTTCAGTGGCAAGCTACCGTTGGCTTCTAAGTTACGCTAGCTCCTTCCTTTATATAAGTCGTAACTTTTACTTGTCGCTCACAGTAATCTTACTCCCATCGATCTCCTTTCTTCCTAATCTCCTTCATGGCTTGGCAACAAGAATTAGTTTTATCCATAATGATTCCTCACCTTCAAGACGCAAGTGAGTCTGTGAAGAAGGATTTTATAGAACAGTATGAGCGCTCACTTTTCCCTCACTTGGGAACTTCTGTAGCGCAGACCAAATGGTGGACCTATCAAGACATAACTAGGGTAACACCCTGGGGTCAACAGCACTTTCGCAACAATGTCCGCTTGGCCATGGTTATTGAAGCCTTGGGTTTGGGTCCCCGATACTACTGCGTCATGAGATCAAGGCATCCTGGGTTTTCTGAGCGGGTCTTCTTATTGGCGTGTTTTCTTCCTCATGAGAAGATATGCCTTCACCCCGTTTTTGGCTTGCCTCTCAGAGGTCCTTTTCTTAGAACACCTGATACCACTGAGATAGGCGCAGCAATAACCCACAGAATCATTCCCATAGATGAGTTACCTTATACTTGTGCAGCTTGTGAGGACTGCTTTTGTGACCATATGATGGACGGGCCTATGGAAGTGTAAAGAGTTCCTCTATCTTTACTGTATAAGTTCCGAGAATGAATAAAGTTTAAATCTTGTTCCTATTTTGAATCTTGCTCTCTTTAAGACTTATCTTGGTGGTTCATCTTGATTAAAATTTTTCTCTAAGTCTCATATTCGTGCATCTTGCGAAATTATCCCAGTTTGCGAGATGAGGACATCTCGCATTTTTTTAAGTGGGGTAGAATGTAAGATTCCTCCCCCACCCCCTTTTTGATGTCTAGTATCTTTCCCTGTAATCAATCCCTCTTCAGAAATATAAAGACCTTGTTTCTATCTGTTTTAGCCTAGAGAGAGAAAAATATTCTAGAGAGAGAATATTCAGATTTTGAATATTTTTGGATAGAAAAATATCTCTTCTAATTCAGATGAGTTCCCCTGAAACAGAAATTCAAAAAGAATTTTCCAATGTGCAATTGGAATTAATTGAAAATAGCTATAAAGAACCTTAGCCTAAGGGTCTAGATTTTCAGAAATCTTTAGACTATGGTCCAATTAAGGTTCCTATGGACCAATAGCATCAATCCATGTGTAGGGAGGAGATAAATCCAACTTGTAAAAAGAAAATACCCAAAAATGAGTAAATGCTCACATGAGGTGAAGAGTTGAAAATGTACAAGGTTTATTAGTAAAAAAACTATGAGCAATATTAAAAGTATGACATATGTAAGGAAGAGGAGTTCTTTAAAGGAGGTGCATATTTCACATAAGATGAAGAGTTGAAAATGTACAAGGTTTATTAGTAAAAAATTATGAGTAATATTAAAAGTATGACATATGTAAGGAAGAGGAGTTCTTTAAAGGAGGTGCATATTTCACATAAGATGAAGAGTTAAAAATGTACAAGGTTTATTAATAAAAAATTATGAGCAATACTAAAAGTATGACATATGTAAGGAAGGGGAGTTCTTTAAAGGAGGTGCATATTTCACATAAGATGAAGAGTTGAAAATGTACAAGGTTTATTAGTAAAAAACTATGAGCAATATTAAAAATATGACATATGTAAGGAAGGGGAGTTCTTTAAAGGAGGTGCATATTTCACATGCTTGAATGAGTTTTAAACTCATAAAAATTGAGATATTTCATCTCTCCTCTCTCCTCATTCAAGTCTAGTTCCAAAAAGTTAGCTTAACTGACCTAAAAATGGTCAAATATTGACCAAACTGATTTAGAAAATTCTAGAATCAGTTTGTTTGGTTAGGAGCTCAATTTTTCCTATAAATAGAAGCCTCACCCTTGTGGAAAAATAGAGAGTGTTTATGCATCGTTACTCTACTCCACCTAAGCCAAGAACTGTGAATTCATTTAATAATTCACTAGTTTTTGGAGCTTCCCTCTAATGGAAGCTCCACTAATGGGGAAAGTGCTCCTACAAGCTCGATTGAAGTATCCAAGCTCACGCGGCTTGCTAATCACAATTCTTTTCGACATTAATCTTATCATTAAGATATGCGATTGGGATTAATTGAAGGTAGATTAGAAAATGGGAACTGGGTTTAGTGTGTCAAGAAGTCATCACTTGCATTAAAAACTCTCTTGTGTTGAGATTAGATACTGACCTTAAGTAGTACTCGAGTGTTAAGACCTTCTCAGCCCTAAAATGACTGCTTCATTTGTGCTTGAGAAGTTTAAAGGGGAATGCTTCCACACATGGCAAGTTAAAATCAAATCTATGTTAGTGAAGGCTATGCAGCATTGTAAATGGAAGGGGAAAATGTCTAGAGGATGAAGGCGATGAAAAGAACATATGGTTTAGCCAGAATGAAAAAAGGATTAGCCATCATTGCATTAGGATTGGGAGATGGATTTTTTCATCATATTGCATCGTAAGATACATCGAAGGGTGGTTGGGATGAGCTAGATAAATTTTTTGGCGGGGCAAAATAAAACAATTCAAAAATAAGCTTAAAAATATAATTCTTTGGCTTGGACATTAAAGATAGTGAATCACTTTCAGCACAAAATGAAGAGCATGACACAACAACAATTGGTTGGCATTGGGGCACCAATAGAGGAAGAGGATGCCATAGCCATACTGTTAAAAAGCATGATACTTGAGGAGTATGAGACCTTAGTGGCTACTTGGAAGAACCTCCCAAATTTGACCATTGTAGGAGTGGAAGCAACACTCACAGAAGAGGAGAAGCGGACTCGGGGGAGGACAACCCAAGCTATATCAAAAAGTGAGGAGAAAGCACTCTTCTCGTCAAAAGGACTAGGATCAAGGACTAGAGAAGGAGCAAGGACAAAGGCCTACCATCAAAGTGGCGAAATCGATCACATAGAAAAGGATTGCTGGCATAAAAAGGGAGCCAAAAAAGCCAATGTAATGACGAAGAAGGAAGACAATGTGATGAGGCCTCCCAAGATGATGGAGGCAACACCGAGCATCTTTTCTAGATGATATGAGGAGCATGGATCCTTACACCTAGTTATAACCCCACTCTCCCGATGTGTAAAATGTCAAGACCAAGCCAACATTGTAGCTCATAGAGCAACCTAGACGGACCGCGCCAACCATATGAGTATGGAGTGTAGGAGGCCAGGTCAAAACTAGGTGTTAAGACTCTCATCACACTGAGGGGAGGTGTTGAGAAATGCAATGTGTCAGGGTGAAACATGCATAGAAAAGCAAGGGGAGAATCATGCATATTATAAAAGGAATAGACTTAGGGAACATTGGCAAAGGTTGATTTGTATGATCATTCGTAAAAGGTGAAGTCAAAGGTCAAAATGGTAGCACATGAAAAGTCCAAGGAGGCATGTGGCACAAGGGTGCACATATGTATCTTGTGAGTAGGGAGCTCCATGAGAGCTATAAAAGGATGTACCTGCATCAACTCCAATGGAATGCGGCTATGATGGTATACTTCTTAATTGTTGTCATTATCTTGGTACTGGCTTAATCTTATTCTGTGTATTATCTTAATCGCGATATGCTTAATCATGTTCTCATATAGTTCTCATACACCTTGAGCTTAATTATGCTTGATTTCTTAACAGAGTATTTGTAATGTACGACCATAAGTTCACTCAACAAGAACTTGATTACGTTATTGATGAAGTGGGTTCCCCTATCGCTTACTAGTTTAAGTGGATATCCAAATCTATTAACTATATTCTCGTAAAGGAATTTGGTTGTTACCTGTGTAGCATCACCCTTTTGGGTCACATGGACCTCTACCCGCTTGATACAATAGTATGTGAGGTAGAGACCATGATGAATCATGCTTGAGTACCGTGGGGCACCGGACTAATGGTCTAATAAAGTCAATTCTTCCCTTTTCAAATGGTTGAAGAGACACTACAAGGTGGGGCATTTTATCACGGCGGTTATGAATACCAGCGAATCACTGACATTCATCGTAGCCTTTTACAAATTCATCCGCCTCTCCAAATAGTGTGGACCACCACAAGCCTACCAAGTAGAACTTTTTTAGCATGTAGTGTCTACGGAGAAATATCCTCTAGCTACCTCGGATTGGGCTTGCTCAAGGATGTCAGCATATTTAAATTCTTGAGTGTCTCGTGATTGTACAGTTGTCCTATAGTCAAGTAGAACTGTCTTGGCGGTGGTACCAGTCTGCAGAGAAATATCCTCCAACAACCGCCCTCCCAAAGTGGGCTTGGCTTGCTCAAGGATGTTGACATATTTAAATTCTTGAGGACAGTGCCTCATGATTGTGTCTTAGCCCAATCGTACGGTTGCCCTATAATCAATTGGTATTGGATAGGTCAAAAAGCATACCTGCCCTATATGTATAAGTGCCCCATTTTGTGGCAGATGGAGTTTTATGTTGTTCATTCGGGTCTATTTTTACTTGGGTAACCGAAGATCCCATGAAGGAAGGTGTATGCCTCCTTACCTGCCACACGGCTGTGCCTCTCAATGAGGAAAAAGCATTGGTCTCTATGATCCAAGTACAGTCTTTTATGATATAGAGCACACGGAATGGCTATCCCTAATAGTCATAGTACCTGAGAAAATCGAGAAGATGCGATTTTGGGATAATCTTAAAAGTTCAATGTAACCATGGTGAGTGAAAGAACATTACCTATTGCCATTTATAGAGCATGTGTGCTGGAAAAACGAGTAGCAGGTAAGGAGGCATATAGCTTCCTTCATGGGGTCTCCGGTTATACCCAAGTAAAAATAGACCCAAATGAACAACATAAAACTCCATCTGCGCCACAAAATGGGGCACTTATACATATAGGGCATGTATGCTTTTTGACCTATCCAATACCAATTGATTGTAGGACAACTGTACGATTGGGCTAAGATAAAATCATGAGGCACTGTCCTTAAGAATTTAAATATGTCGACATTTTTGATGAGGAAGCCAAGCCCACTGTGGGGAGGTTGTTGGAGGATATTTCTCTGCAGAGACTGGTACCACCACCAAGAAAGTTCTACTTGACTGTAGGACAACTGTACAATCACGAGGCACTCAAGAATTTAAATATGTCAACATCCTTGAGCAAGCCCAATCCGGGGTAGCTAGAGGATATTTCTCCGCAGACACTACACACTAAAAAAGTTCTACTTGGTAGGCTTATGGTGGTCCACACTGTTTGGAGAGGCAGCTGAATTTGTAAAAGGCTACGATGAATGTCAGTGATTTGTTGGTATTCATAACTGTTGTGATAAAATGTCCCACCTTGTAGTGTCTCTTCAACCATTTGAAAAGGGGAGAATTGACTTTATTAGACCATTAGTCTAGTGGCCCATGGTACTCAAGCGTGATTCATCATGGTCTCTACCTCACATACTGTTGTATCAAGTAGGTAGAGGCCCATGTGACCCAAAAGTGTGATGCTACATAGGCAACAACCACATTCCTTTACGAGAATATAGTTACTAGATTTGGATATCCACTTAAACTAGTAAGCCATAGTGGAACCCACTTCATCAATAACGTAATCAAGAGTGAACTTATGGTCGTACATTACAAATACTCCTTTAAGAAATCAAGCATGATTAAGCTCGAGGTGGATCAGAACTATATGAGAACATGATTAAGCATATCGATTAAGATAATACACAGAACAAGATTAAGCCAGTACCAAGATAATGACAACAATTAAGAAGTACACCATCATAGCCGCATTCCATTGGAGTTGACGCAGGTACATCCTTTTATAGCTCTCATGGAGCTCCCTACTCACAAGATACATATGTGCACCCTTGTGCCACGTGCCTCCTTGGACTTTCCATGTGCTACCGTTTTGACCTTTGACTTCACCTTTTACGAATGATCATACAAATCAACCTTTGCCAATGTTCCCTAAGTCTATTACTTTTATAATATGGATGATTGTCCCCTTGCTCTACGCATGTTTCACCCTGACATATTGCATTTCTCAACACCTCCCCTCAATGTGATGAGAGTCTTAACACCTAGCTTTGACCTGGCCTCCTACACTCCATACTCATATGGTTGGTGCGGTCCGTCTAGGTTGCTCTATGAGCTACAATGTTGGCTTGGTCTTGACATTTTACACATCGGGAGAGTGGGGTTATAACTCGGTGTAAGGAGCCATGCTCCTCATATCATCTAGAAATGATGCTCGGTGTTGCCTCCATCCTGAGAGGCCTCATCACATTGTCTTCCTTCTTCATCATTACATTGCCTCCATCCTGAGAGGCCTCATCACATTGTCTTCCTTCTTCGTCATTACATTGGCTTCTTCGGCTCCCTTTTATGCTAGCAATCCTTTTCTATGTGATCGATTTCGCCACTATGATGGTAGGTCTTTGTCCTTGCTCCTTCTCTAGTCCTTGATCCTAGAGTGCTTTCTCCTCACTTGATATAGATTGGGTTGTCCTCCCCCGAGTCCGCTTCTCCTCTTCTGTGAGTGTTGCGTCCACTCCTACAATGGTTGGATTTGGGAGGTTCTTCCAAGTAGCCACTAAGGGCTCATACTCCTCAAGTGTCATGCTTTTTAACAGTATGGCTATGGCATCCTCTTCCTCTGCTGGTGCCCCAATGCCAACCAATTGTTGTTGTGTCATGCTCTTCATTTTGTTAAGGTGTGCTGAAAGTGATTCACTATCTTTAATGTCCAAGCCAAAGAATTATATTTTTAAGATTATTTTTGAATTCTTTTATAAGCCAAAGAATTATATTTTTAAGCTTATTTTTGAATTCTTTTATTTTGCCCCAAAAAATTTATCTAGTGAAAAGATGCAGGGGGGAAGAGAGCTTGAGCTCTTGCAAGCACACACACACACTCACAAAACCCTAATAGAGAACACACAAGGTGAGAGGTTGTAAATCTTCTTCTTCTTCACTTAACACTCAACACACCTATACAAGATAAGAGTACTCACAATATGAAAGGTACTCAACCAATACATACACGGGTTCTCTATAGTGTGAACCCAACTAAATGAGCTGGCGTTATAACTATGCCAGTCTCTAGAGTGGTTGTCACATAGCCTGTCATCCCACTGGCCGCATATCACCCAAGATCTCACCAACCATGCCAGTGGTGTAAGTGTGGGGCCTATCCCCAGGCGGGTCATGAGTGTCCACCGCCTCACTAGACGAGCTCGATATCTCAACACTCCCCCTCGAGCTCAACTCCATCTCATGTACACCAAGCAAAGCTCTGAATAGGCGAAGCTTCTCTGTACCCAATGCTTTGGTGAAGATGTCAGCTACCTAATCCTCTATGTGCTGACATAAGCAAGGTCAAGGTCTCCTGCCAGACCTTCTCTCTGACGAAATGGTAGTGGACCTCTATATGCTTTGTATATGAGCATGAAATACTGGGTTCCTGGCCAACTATATACTGCTAATGTTGTCACAGAAAATGATAACTTGTCTATCCACCACTGATAGACCCAAATCTACAAGTAGCTTTCTCAACCAAGCTACCTCACATGCTGCCATAGCAGCTCCTCTGTACTCGGCCTCTGTAGTACTGGATAGAGCAACCGTAGGCTGCTTCTTGCTGCTCCAAGTCACAGCAGCACTCCCCAAAGAAAACACGAATCCACTGGTAGATCTTCTATCTGAGATACTACCAGCCCAATCAGCATCTGTGTACCCATGTACACATATCTCTGTCCCAGTCTCATAGAATAGTCCACAATGCAAAGTAGACCTCACATACCTCAGTATGCGTCTCACTGCATCCAAATGCGATTTCCATGGAACCTGCATAAACTGACTCACCAACCCAACAGCATAGCTCAAATCTGGTCTGGTGATCCCCATATAGATCAAGCTTCCTACTATGCGCCTATACATAGTAGGATCCTCTAAGATCTCTCCTGAATCTGCACTCAACTTGCCATTCTGATCCAATGGCATTGAGATAGGCTTACAGCCTGTCATACCATACTTGGACAACATGTCCAAGCCATACTGTCTCTGCAGTAATCCAATACCATGTGGTGACCTAATCACCTCAATGCCCAAGAAATATCTGAGCTCCCCCAGATCCTTCATCTCGAACTTCTATCTAAGCAAGATCTTTACATCAAAGATCTCTGCATCATGGTCCCCTGTAATGATCAAGTCATCTACATAGATGACAACAAGCACAACCCCTCTATCACCATGTCTCACATACAGCGAGAAATCTGCATTGGCTACATGAAAGCCAATAGTTGTGAGATCACCCTGTTCCCACTGAGCAACGGATTCGGGTACTAGCAGCGGAAGTAGCACTTCTCGCACGGGACAGGGGTCCCACATTCGGGGCCTCGTCCACGGATATCCGGACAAGAGACTAATCCGTCGGTTTTTCCAAAACCGAACCCGGAAAAAACTTCCCTTACCCGGAAAGCACGGGCGATTCCACCAGGATAACTCTTTACTCTAACGTAGTCAAGATCATTACGGATCAACTGATCTGACTGCACCTTTAACGGTACTTGGTCAAATCAAGGTAGAAACTTGCACTTGGATCATTGGGATCAACGCTTTTTTCCCCATCAAGAGGCACAGCCATTGATTCCTATCCATAGAACAATTTCTATCCGGGATTTACTTTATCTATCGTAAAAACAAAGTTGAGTCTCGATTTATGGATCCATCAGTCCAGCCTAACCCCATCCGATCCCATGGGTTAGCCAACCGCCCAACCACTGTAGTGATGGGATCCAATTTGGAATTTGGTTAGGTTTTGTCCCGGGTACCAAGGAAAAGAGTTCCAAGGCCCCCTAGCCGGAATTTCATGCAAACATAAAACTAGCCACACCACTTACACACCCAATATGAAAATTGCCTTTTTCTTAGCATCAGCTTAAAACAATCCTTTAATGAAACCATAGTACCACTGATCACAATCTCCCAATTTATCCAGTTGATTCATAATTTCCCATCATTCCTTCATCAGAGTATCTATGGCATCATTGGCAACTAGAACGCTCACCACCTGTCCACACAGAGGCCGTTTCCATAGTTCCTAGCCCATAATACTCGGCAATATAATCACTTATCAAGATGGACTCTCGTTGAAGATCAGCAAGATCAACCAACAGATCCATATAAAAGAGCCATGGACTCATCCGTTGAGGACCAGCAAGGTCAGTCAACCAGATCCATGCCCGGTTTCACAAAACAACTCTTACTCCTTGTTCCAATATCTTCCTCGACGCACGCGTGGGTATCCTAGGCGACCCAGAGCCCGAGCACCGTATGGTCAGCACCCTCTAGGATCCTTCGCAGGTGACCTAGCGCTTCACTCATAGGCCGCTTCCTTGGTCCCTCATCCACCGTACCGGAAGCTCACCATTTTAATCGAACCGAGGCTGGTCAAGACCTCGGCTGACCTTGCTACGCGAGACGTCCTCCATTGACTCTCCGTCAGCAGTTGCAACTTTATCAGTTAGGTCTCCACGACCTTAATCACAAGACGGTCAAAATGCTTTCCCAGCATTCTTGACATAAAACAGCCATTTACAAACAGCATTTACAAACAGTTTACAAATACAATTTCTATATTAACTCTCATTTTTCCACATTATCCCTCATGCAATCCACATTACTTATTCCACATTTCATTTATATGTGTACTCATCCAATCATATCATTTTCCATCTCTTCACTTCAGATTCTTTCACATCACATATCATATATTCACATCCATATCCACATCCATACATCCACATCCACATCCACATTCACATCCATACATCCACATCTACATGCTTATCTCCATTTTCACATCCTCATTTATACATCCACATCCCATATCCACATTCATACATACACATCCATATCCACATCCATATCCGCATTCATACATACACATCCATATCCACATCCACATGCATACATTCATTATCACGTCCTCATTCATACATCCACATCCACATACATACATACATACATCCACATCCACATCCACATTCTCATTCACATACATACATACATGCACATTCACATCCATACATCCACATCCACATCCACATTCTCATTCACATCTATACATCCATATCTACATGCACATTCACATCCATACATCCACATCTATATCCTCATTCACATCCATACATCCACATTCATGCATCCACATCTACATGCCTACATCCATACATACACATCCACATTTACATCCATGCATCCACATCCACATCCTCATTCACATCCATACATCCACATTCATACATCCACATCCACATCCACATTCACATCCATACATCCACATCTACATGCTTATCTCCATTTTCACATCCTCATTTATACATCCACATCCCATATCCACATTCATACATACACATCCATATCCACATCCACATGCATACATACATCCACATCCACATTCCCATTCACATATATACATCTTTATCTACATGTACATTCACATCCATACATCCACATCTATATCCTCATTCATATCCATACATCCACATTCATGCATCCACATCTACATGCATACATCCATACATCCACATCCACATTTACATCCATGCATCCACATCTACATCCTCATTCACATCCATACATCCACATTCATACATCCATACATCCACATTCATACATCCACATCCACATCCACATTCACATCCATACATCCACATTCATACATCCACATCCACATCCATACATCCACATTCATACATCCACATCCACATCCACATTCACATCCATACATCCACATTCATACATCCACATCCACATCCACATCCACATGCATCTTATCATATCTTATCACTTCCCATATCTTTTATGCATACCTCTATGCATGAAATTCAATTATGCTAAAAGTAACACTTTTATAATAAAATATTCAACTTTTATGCATACCTCTATGCATGAAGTCCAATATGATAAAAGTAACACTTTTGATATAAAAAAATTATCCTTTATGCATACTTCTATGCATGAAAATTAAAAATGATAAAAGTAACACTTTTGATATAAAAAATTTTCCTTTATGCATCCTTCTATGCACGAAAATTAAAAATGATAAAAATAACACTTTTAATATAAAAAAATTATCCTTTATGCATACTTCTATGCATGAAAATTAAAAATGATAAAAGTATCACTTTTGATATAAAAATTTTCCTTTATGCATACTTCTATGCATGAAAAATTAAAAAATGATAAAAGTAACACTTTTGATATAAAAATTTTTCCTTTATGCATACTTCTATGCATGAAAATTAAAAATGATAAAAGTAACACTTTTGATATAAAAAAATTATCCTTTATGCATGATATTTAAATTCAATTTCTCCATAATTATAATGAAATTCTTTCAATTAATCTAGGATGATAATTCCTAGAATATGGTAGGAAGTCCTCTTTTTATGCTTTGAATGAAATTATTTTATGCATAATTTTTATAAAATTTTTGCCATAGCTCCGCTGCTATGACTGATAAATCTCAATTTTTTCTAAGGGATAAAGCTTATCATTAAGGAAATAATTAAAATGATCTCTAATTGGATCATTAATCTATAGTGGATTGAATCATCAATATGCATAAACTAAAAGCATAGAAAAAAGCCATTAAATTGGCCTCAAGCATAGCTTAATCTTGGGTTAAGGAAAAGCTTTATGAAAAGCTTGATTTGGATTGAGAATGGGTCATGAGTATGACCATTTCTTGAGTGAGAGAGAGAATTTACATAAAAATCATTAGAATTTAAACATAAATGAAAATTAACTTCAATAGCATTTATTAACTTATGTAACTCTTCACTACTATTCAAACTTCAATAGTATTTAAAAAAAACCATACCAATTAAACTTCTCAAGCTTGAGAGGGGTTGAGAAGAGAGAAACATTGAGAAATTATAGAAAGATCAATATTCACTAATTACCTTACAACTTGCTTGATTCTTTGTTCACGGTAGAGGCCCCCAACCAATCAATTGGTTAAGTATGTTGATGGAGCCACTAATGGGGATTGAAGAAAGAGGGAAGCTCCAAAAACTAGTGAATTATTAAATGAATTCACAGTTCTTGGCTTAGGTGGAGTAGAGTAACGATGCATAAACACTAACTATTTTTCAACAAGGGGGAGGCTTCTATTTATAGGAAAAATTGAGCTCCTAACCAAACAAACTGATTCTAGAATTTTCTAAATCAGTTTGGTCAATATTTGACCATTTTTAGGTCAGTTAAGCTAACTTTTTGGAACTAGACTTGAATGAGGAGAGAGGAGAGATGAAATATCTCAATTTTTATGAGTTTAAAACTCATTCAAGCATGTGAAATATGCACCTCCTTTAAAGAACTCCCCTTCCTTACATATGTGTCATAATGGAATCATTTTAATATTGCTCATAGTTTTTTTTTCTAATAAACCTTGTACATTTTCAACTCTTCATCTTATGTGAAATATGCACCTCCTTTAAAGAATTCCCCTTCCTTACATATGTGTCATAATGGAATCATTTTAATATTGCTCATAGTTTTTTACTAATAAACCTTGTACATTTTCAACTCTTCATCTTATGTGAGCATTTACTCATTTTTGGATACCCAAAATATCTCATATTTTTAATATTGCTCATAGTTTTTTACTAATAAACCTTGTACATTTTCAACTCTTCACCTTATGTGAGCATTTACTCATTTTTGGGTATCTTCTTTTTTACAAATTTGGATTTATCTCTTCCCTATACATGGATTGATGCTATTGGCCCATAGGAACCTTAATTGGACCATAGTCTAAAGATTTCTGAAAATCTAGACCCTTAGACTAAGGTTCTTTATACCTATTTCCAATTAATTCCAATTGCACATTGGAAAAATTCTTTTTGAATTTCTATTTCAGGGGAACTCATCTGAATTATAAGAGATATTTTTCTATCCAAAAATATTCAAAATCTGAATATTCTCTCTCTAGAATATTTTTCTCTCTCTAGGCTAAAACAGATAGAAACAAGGTCTTTATATTTCTGAAGAGGGTTGATTACAGGGGAAGATACTAGACATCAAAAAGGGGTTGGGGGAGGAATCTTACATTCTACCCCACTTAAAAAACGCGAGATGTCCTCATCTCGTAACTTGTGATAATTTCGCAAGATTCACGAATATGAGACTTAGAGAAAAATTTTAATCAAGATTAACCACCAAGAAACGTCTTAAAGAGAGCAAGATTCAAAATAAGAACAAGATTTAAACTTTATTCATTCTCGGAACTTATACAGTAAAGATAGAAGAACTCTTTACACTTCCATAAGCCCGTCCATCATATGATCACAAAAGTAGTCCTCACAAGCTGCACAAGTATAAGGTAACTCATCTATGGGAATGATTCTGTGGGTTATTGCTGCGCCTATCTCAGTGGTATGAGGTGTTCTAACAAAAGGACCTCTGAGAGGCAAGCCAAAAACGGGGTAAAGGCATATCTTCTCATGAGGAAGAAAACACGCCAGTAAGAAGACCCGCTCAGAAAACCCAGGATGCCTTGATCTCATGACGCAGTAGTATCGGGGACCCAAACCCAAAGCTTCAATAACCATGGCCAAGCGGACATTGTTACGAAAGTGCTGCTGACCCCAGGGTGTTACCCTAGTTATGTCTTGATAGGTCCGCCATTTTGTCTGCGCTACAGAAGTTCCCAAGTGAGGGAAAAGTGAGCGCTCATACTGCTCTATAAAATCTTTCTTCACAGACTCCCTTGCGTCTTGAAGGTGAGAAATCATTAGGGATAAAACTAGTTCTTGTTGCCAAGCCATGAAGGAGATTAAGAAAGAAAGGAGATCGATGGAAGTAAGATTACTGTGAGCGACAAGTAAAAGTTATGACTTATATAAAGGAGGAGCTAGCGTAACTTAGAAGCCAACGGTAACTTGCCACTGAAGTTTTACCGTCTTTCCATGATTTGGGTTTGACACATTTTTCTATAGAAGGCATTAAGAATTTTGAGATGAAGAGATAAAAGAAGCTTGTAGGCTAAGTCACCTACTTTCATTGAATTCAGATATAAGGCTCACAATATCTGGGGGATAACTTCATATACTCCCCAAGAGATAAAGAACTTCTTTTGGGCCGTACTCGAATGAAGACCGAAACCTTGATATCCAAAACATCGATTCTCACTTCTGAACTCATTGTTCTGAATCCTTAAAACAGCGTGACTCCTGAGAAGTATTCTAGGGAAAGGGTCTTCCTTTTTTTTTAAACAGAATCTTTCTTTTATTTTTGAGAGGGAATAATTTTAAGATCAAAAAGGGAGATTCTTACTCCTGTATGCCTCGAAGGCTGGGGAGGAATCTTACATTCTACCCCACTTGAAAAGTGCGAGATGTCCTCATCTCGCAAGGTAGAGGACAACTCTTTTTTTTAAGATCCAATTTATTCTGGGGTTCCTTATATTCTGGTCAACCCAACAGAATACGGGGATAATTATCCCTTATATAGAACTCATCATTAAATAACAATTCATTCAGATCATATCATTCATATCTTTAACACGATAATGGTCCATTAGTCTGAAAATTTTCCTTCTGAACATTCCTCCACAGGAATTTTAGTTAAGCAAGTTCTCAATTTGTCATCCCTTAACTTAATCTACCGTCTCAAGTGTTAACAGTAGCAATCTGACAGCACAATCCACTAATCTCATAGTGATTTGCTGAAATCATTATCATCATTCCAGTTATGAATATCATCACTGGGACTCGTCCCATTCATCCTCATTGTGGTTTCGCTCAGCTTATTACATTTCAACTAAATTTCAAAAATCGTCATTTTTCAATCAGAATCCAATTCAATTCATCAATTCTCAAACAAAATTAAAAATCATATCAACCACATTCGAAATCATCATCTGGATAGCATTAACGCTTATAATTTCAAGTCTTAGATTTACTCATATATACTATCGGTAAAGAGCTGCAGTTATACCCTCGGTATATACGGATAGTCATGATACTTGAAACTATAAGGTAAATACCATCATGTCTAGGTCTCAAGCAAGTCAGGGTTCCATATAATTGCGGTACTTCCATCTGAAGACCCAATTACCAAATTACGAATTTCAATTTGAATATCAAATTGTATGAATTATATCACACAATTACAACATTTTTTTTTGTTTCTTGATAAATTTTTGACATATTTGTCTTCTCAGTTGATCTTTATTAACCAAATGCTCTGATACCAGTTGTGAGATCACCCTGTTCCCACTGAGCAACGGATTCGGGTACTAGCAGCGGAAGTAGCACTTCTCGCACGGGACAGGGGTCCCACATTCGGGGCCTCGTCCACGGATATCCGGACAAGAGACTAATCCGTCGGTTTTTCCAAAACCGAACCCGGAAAAAACTTCCCTTACCCGGAAAGCACGGGCGATTCCACCAGGATAACTCTTTACTCTAACGTAGTCAAGATCATTACGGATCAACTGATCTGACTGCACCTTTAACGGTACTTGGTCAAATCAAGGTAGAAACTTGCACTTGGATCATTGGGATCAACGCTTTTTTCCCCATCAAGAGGCACAGCCGTTGATTCCTATCCATAGAACAATTTCTATCTGGGATTTACTTTATCTATCGTAAAAACAAAGTTGAGTCTCGATTTATGGATCCATCAGTCCAGCCTAACCCCATCCGATCCCATGGGTTAGCCAACCGCCCAACCACTGTAGTGATGGGATCCAATTTGGAATTTGGTTAGGTTTTGTCCCGGGTACCAAGGAAAAGAGTTCCAAGGCCCCCTAGCCGGAATTTCATGCAAACATAAAACTAGCCACACCACTTACACACCCAATATGAAAATTGCCTTTTTCTTAGCATCAGCTAACTTTAAAACAATCCTTTAATGAAACCATAGTACCACTGATCACAATCTCCCAATTTATCCAGTTGATTCATAATTTTCCATCATTCCTTCATCAGAGTATCTATGGCATCATTGGCAACTAGAACGCTCACCACCTGTCCACACAGAGGCCGTTTCCATAGTTCCTAGCCCATAATACTCGGCAATATAATCACTTATCAAGATGGACTCTCGTTGAAGATCAGCAAGATCAACCAACAGATCCATATAAAAGAGCCATGGACTCATCCGTTGAGGACCAGCAAGGTCAGTCAACCAGATCCATGCCCGGTTTCACAAAACAACTCTTACTCCTTGTTCCAATATCTTCCTCGACGCACGCGTGGGTATCCTAGGCGACCCAGAGCCCGAGCACCGTATGGTCAGCACCCTCTAGGATCCTTCGCAGGTGACCTAGCGCTTCACTCATAGGCCGCTTCCTTGGTCCCTCATCCACCGTACCGGAAGCTCACCATTTTAATCGAACCGAGGCTGGTCAAGACCTCGGCCGACCTTGCTACGCGAGACGTCCTCCATTGACTCTCCGTCAGCAGTTGCAACTTTATCAGTTAGGTCTCCACGACCTTAATCACAAGACGGTCAAAATGCTTTCCCAGCATTCTTGACATAAAACAGCCATTTACAAACAGCATTTACAAACAGTTTACAAATACAATTTCTATATTAACTCTCATTTTTCCACATTATCCCTCATGCAATCCACATTACTTATTCCACATTTCATTTATATGTGTACTCATCCAATCATATCATTTTCCATCTCTTCACTTCAGATTCTTTCACATCACATATCATATATTCACATCCATATCCACATCCATACATCCACATCCACATCCACATTCACATCCATACATCCACATCTACATGCTTATCTCCATTTTCACATCCTCATTTATACATCCACATCCCATATCCACATTCATACATACACATCCATATCCACATCCATATCCGCATTCATACATACACATCCATATCCACATCCACATGCATACATTCATTATCACGTCCTCATTCATACATCCACATCCACATACATACATACATACATCCACATCCACATCCACATTCTCATTCACATACATACATACATGCACATTCACATCCATACATCCACATCCACATCCACATTCTCATTCACATCTATACATCCATATCTACATGCACATTCACATCCATACATCCACATCTATATCCTCATTCACATCCATACATCCACATTCATGCATCCACATCTACATGCCTACATCCATACATACACATCCACATTTACATCCATGCATCCACATCCACATCCTCATTCACATCCATACATCCACATTCATACATCCACATCCACATCCACATTCACATCCATACATCCACATCTACATACTTATCTCCATTTTCACATCCTCATTTATACATCCACATCCCATATCCACATTCATACATACACATCCATATCCACATCCACATGCATACATACATCCACATCCACATTCCCATTCACATATATACATCTTTATCTACATGTACATTCACATCCATACATCCACATCTATATCCTCATTCATATCCATACATCCACATTCATGCATCCACATCTACATGCATACATCCATACATCCACATCCACATTTACATCCATGCATCCACATCTACATCCTCATTCACATCCATACATCCACATTCATACATCCATACATCCACATTCATACATCCACATCCACATCCACATTCACATCCATACATCCACATTCATACATCCACATCCACATCCATACATCCACATTCATACATCCACATCCACATCCACATTCACATCCATACATCCACATTCATACATCCACATCCACATCCACATCCACATGCATCTTATCATATCTTATCACTTCCCATATCTTTTATGCATACCTCTATGCATGAAATTCAATTATGCTAAAAGTAACACTTTTATAATAAAATATTCAACTTTTATGCATACCTCTATGCATGAAGTCCAATATGATAAAAGTAACACTTTTGATATAAAAAAATTATCCTTTATGCATACTTCTATGCATGAAAATTAAAAATGATAAAAGTAACACTTTTGATATAAAAAATTTTCCTTTATGCATCCTTCTATGCACGAAAATTAAAAATGATAAAAATAACACTTTTAATATAAAAAAATTATCCTTTATGCATACTTCTATGCATGAAAATTAAAAATGATAAAAGTATCACTTTTGATATAAAAATTTTCCTTTATGCATACTTCTATGCATGAAAAATTAAAAAATGATAAAAGTAACACTTTTGATATAAAAATTTTTCCTTTATGCATACTTCTATGCATGAAAATTAAAAATGATAAAAGTAACACTTTTGATATAAAAAAATTATCCTTTATGCATGATATTTAAATTCAATTTCTCCATAATTATAATGAAATTCTTTCAATTAATCTAGGATGATAATTCCTAGAATATGGTAGGAAGTCCTCTTTTTATGCTTTGAATGAAATTATTTTATGCATAATTTTTATAAAATTTTTGCCATAGCTCCGCTGCTATGACTGATAAATCTCAATTTTTTCTAAGGGATAAAGCTTATCATTAAGGAAATAATTAAAATGATCTCTAATTGGATCATTAATCTATAGTGGATTGAATCATCAATATGCATAAACTAAAAGCATAGAAAAAAGCCATTAAATTGGCCTCAAGCATAGCTTAATCTTGGGTTAAGGAAAAGCTTTATGAAAAGCTTGATTTGGATTGAGAATGGGTCATGAGTATGACCATTTCTTGAGTGAGAGAGAGAATTTACATAAAAATCATTAGAATTTAAACATAAATGAAAATTAACTTCAATAGCATTTATTAACTTATGTAACTCTTCACTACTATTCAAACTTCAATAGTATTTAAAAAAAACCATACCAATTAAACTTCTCAAGCTTGAGAGGGGTTGAGAAGAGAGAAACATTGAGAAATTATAGAAAGATCAATATTCACTAATTACCTTACAACTTGCTTGATTCTTTGTTCACGGTAGAGGCCCCCAACCAATCAATTGGTTAAGTATGTTGATGGAGCCACTAATGGGGATTGAAGAAAGAGGGAAGCTCCAAAAACTAGTGAATTATTAAATGAATTCACAGTTCTTGGCTTAGGTGGAGTAGAGTAACGATGCATAAACACTAACTATTTTTCAACAAGGGGGAGGCTTCTATTTATAGGAAAAATTGAGCTCCTAACCAAACAAACTGATTCTAGAATTTTCTAAATCAGTTTGGTCAATATTTGACCATTTTTAGGTCAGTTAAGCTAACTTTTTGGAACTAGACTTGAATGAGGAGAGAGGAGAGATGAAATATCTCAATTTTTATGAGTTTAAAACTCATTCAAGCATGTGAAATATGCACCTCCTTTAAAGAACTCCCCTTCCTTACATATGTGTCATAATGGAATCATTTTAATATTGCTCATAGTTTTTTTTTTCTAATAAACCTTGTACATTTTCAACTCTTCATCTTATGTGAAATATGCACCTCCTTTAAAGAATTCCCCTTCCTTACATATGTGTCATAATGGAATCATTTTAATATTGCTCATAGTTTTTTACTAATAAACCTTGTACATTTTCAACTCTTCATCTTATGTGAGCATTTACTCATTTTTGGATACCCAAAATATCTCATATTTTTAATATTGCTCATAGTTTTTTACTAATAAACCTTGTACATTTTCAACTCTTCACCTTATGTGAGCATTTACTCATTTTTGGGTATCTTCTTTTTTACAAATTTGGATTTATCTCTTCCCTATACATGGATTGATGCTATTGGCCCATAGGAACCTTAATTGGACCATAGTCTAAAGATTTCTGAAAATCTAGACCCTTAGACTAAGGTTCTTTATACCTATTTCCAATTAATTCCAATTGCACATTGGAAAAATTCTTTTTGAATTTCTATTTCAGGGGAACTCATCTGAATTATAAGAGATATTTTTCTATCCAAAAATATTCAAAATCTGAATATTCTCTCTCTAGAATATTTTTCTCTCTCTAGGCTAAAACAGATAGAAACAAGGTCTTTATATTTCTGAAGAGGGTTGATTACAGGGGAAGATACTAGACATCAAAAAGGGGTTGGGGGAGGAATCTTACAATAGTGACAAGATATTCAAAAATCTTGTCAGACCATGCTCTTGGTGCTTGTTTTAAGCCATACAAGGCTTTCTTCAACCTGCAAACATGCTCGGGGTGACCCATATCCTCATAACTAGGTGGCTGCAACATATACACCTCTTCTTGCAAATCCCCATGCAAGAATGCATTCTTTACATCCATCTGATGTAAAGACCATTGCTTTGACGTAGCCACTACTATCACAACTCTCACTGTTGCCATCTTGGCAACTGGGCTGAAAGTTTCCTCATAATCAATGCCATATGTCTACGCATATCCTTTGGCTACCAATCTAGCCTTGTACGTGTTTATGCTTCCATCACTATTATGTTTTAATTTGTACACCCACTTGCATCCAATGGCTTTCTTGCCTTCAGGCAATTGCACTAAGTCCCAAGTTTCATTTCCATATAGTGCATTCATCTCCTCATCCATAGCTTTCTCCCAATACACATTTCCAACAGCCTCATCAATGCATGTGGGCTCTACAACCTACACAACTTTTGCCATATATGCATAGTGATGTGCCACATAACCATCATAGGTAAATCTCTGTATAGGATTTTTCACTCTCCCAGATCTTCGCAGCTTTTCATTCATGGTGGCTTCCATAGCCTTCTTTACACCAGGTGTTCTCATAGCTGGGATACCAAGCTCCTCATCAAGGCTCATATCTGAGCCACTAGACTCTCCATCAACATGAGAATGCCCTGCAGAAATGTCAGGCATACCAAGGGGCTCAACCACTTTCTCTTTTCCTTTACGTGATGTACTAATCACATTTGCAGGACTAGTATTATGACGCAGCTTGCCACTCCATGGTCTATCAACAACAGACCCACTAGATGAGGACTCTCCTGGTCCACTCAAGGACTGTGATTGTTGCTGACCTGCATTCTGTGTGCAACCACACTTACACTCACATCAGCCCCAACAGCTTCTTTTTCAGCAGCATACCAGCTGCTCATCTCATCAAAGACAACATCCCTGCTTACCCTCAACTCACGTGTAGCAGGGTTATAACACCTGTATCACTTTTGCTCAAGGGAATATCTAATAAACACACATTTTTCAGCTTTTAGATCCAGCTTAGTTCTCAGCTCATCTGGCACATGCACATATGCAATGCATCCAAAGACTTTCAGATGAGACAAATCAGGTTTTCTGCCAGTAAACCTCTCCTCTGGAGTTACATCATGTATGGCTGCAGTTGGAGTCCTGTTCATGATGTATACTGCTGTAGAAACAGCCTCAGCCCAATAGCTATGCGGCATATTCTTCTCTTCCATCAATGCTCGCGCAATCTCAGTAATGTGCCTGTTTTTTCGCTCAGCAACTCCATTTTGCTGCGGAGTGTATCTGCATGTAAATTGTCTTCGAATACCATTCTTCTTCAAAAATTCAGAGAACTCATTGGAGAAGTACTCTCCCCCTCCATCTGGCACTTTACATATTTCCCTATTTACTTTTCAACCAAAACTCTGGAATTCTGAAAGTGAGTGAACACCTCACTCTTCTCCTTCATGAAATATACCCACACTTTCCTTGTGTGGTCATCAATGAAAGTCATATACTACAGCCTCCCATAGATATGGTCTTCGTAGGACCCCATACATCTGAATGCACAACATCTAGTGCATTTCTGCTCACATATATTTTACGTGGAAACACATGCTTTGTTTGCTTCCCAAATTGGTATGCTTCACATATTTTCTGCATACCTTCCACTTTAAATTTTGGCAGCCCTGTCACAATTCCCTTAGTCTGCATAGACTTCAATCTCTGCACATTCACATGTCCAATCCTTTTATGCCAAATGTCTGTGTCTGCAACAATTCCTGAACCATTTGCAAACATCGCAGCACTCATTTCAGGCATGTCTACATTCAACGTAAACATTCTGCCCACTCTGTTGCCTTTTGCAACCAACCTGCACTTGTCTTTAAAGTCTTCAACATAACAACCATCTGCAAACCCTGCTCAATCATCTGGCCAACTGAAACCAGATTCTTTGTTATGTTTGGAACGTGAAGTACATCTGCAAGGTACTTCACTTTGCCATCCTGCATAGACAATGGTACATCTCCAACATGGGCAATTGGATGAGCAGTGTCATCCCCTGTTTCCACAGAACCTGGTCTTTCCGGGGTTTTCATCTCCTTGAACCACTCCCCATGACTTGTCATGTGGTTCGAAGCACTTGAATCCACATACCACACATCATCTTTTTGTGCTGCTTCAACATTTTCAGACATGGCATTCACGACATGCTGCATAACAAACAACCTTTCATTGTCCTCATTATTTTTGCTTGAGAATGCATAGTTGTTTTGCTGCACTTTCCCATTTTGCATGTCAGCCTGCTTCTTATAACATTCTGCCTGCACATTAGGCTTACCACAATAATAGCATTCACGTGCATCATTATACTGCCTTTGCCAATTTCCACGGCCTCTTTGACTCCCCTTGCCTCTGAATTTGCCTCTTCCACCTGCGTGTTGTTGTTGTTGTTGTGTATTCTGGGACTGTTGTTGTTGCTGCTGCTGCCATAATTGTGATTACCTATTCGGTCACCTCCTTGACCGTGTCCACGGCCTCCTCTACCTCGTCCTCTTCTTGAACTTGTATAGAAGGCCTATTGCTCCGAACTGTTTTTGGTTTGTGAAGACTATTGGTCTTCACCCAAGCTCTTCTCTTCTATAATCAGCATAGACACCAAATCTGTAAAGTTGGGAATGTTTTCCCGAGTCTGAATAGACGTCTTGAACGCCTTGTATTGTGGCCCGAGACCACGTAGACAGACTTCCACCTTGTCATCATCATCTACTGACACACCAATAGATGCAAGGGATTCCACAATACCCTTTATCTTCAACGCATAGTCATTCACAGACATGCTCTTTTTCTCCATAGTATGAAGTTCATTCTTCAACTGTATCTTACGTGCCTTGGTATTTGTTTCATAGAGATTTACCAAGGTGTCCCACGCCTCCTTGGGGGACTTGGCATCATCCTGAATGTGCCCAATCATGGTGTCCTGTATACTAATTAATGGAAAGCCAATACATAACTTTCCTGGCTCCTTGGTTCCAATCTTTAAACTCTTTCACATCTGCAGCAGTCGGATTTATGTTCGGTATCTCTGGTGCCTCTTCATGCTCACCTTCTATGTAGTCCCAATAGCCCTTTCCCATCAGGAAATTCATCAACCTGAACCTCCAAGCATGGAAGTTATTCTTATCAATCTTCTCAGCCACAATCTGGGTTATCCCATCATTTGACATCTTGCCAAACATACAATTTTACCAGAAATAGCACTCTGGTTTGTCCTGCACAAACTGTTGTATTTTCTGCAGCAGCGGGGCGGTACTGTAGTACTCTCAAATGTCACAAAACCAGCTACTTCAATATGCATACATACACCCAATGGCAACTGTTGACCTCTTTTTGCAGCACCCACAGTGTCTGCACAGTCAACAATCTGTCTTCCTGCAATTCTTAAAACAGAGTTCTGCAGAGAATCGATGACTTACCCGCAGTGAAATCGCCTGCTTTCTGAAAAACGGAGGTCCAGACACGCGCCTGAAACGCGTTTTCAGCCCCGTAACGTTTATCCGATATAGGACATTATAGTTGCCCTATAGCTTTACTCCCATGAAGAAAGCTCCTCAATCAGAGATCGTTTGCCGGTGCCTCCCGTAGAGCTCCCGACAAGGGTGTAGTCACCAACACAAATAGGGAAGAGTAGTTGAAGCTCTTACCCTCGTACCGCTTCCTGTGGTTCTCTTGCTTGCAGCTTAGCCCTTAGCACGAACCAGGCTCTGATACCATGAAAAGATGCAGGGGGGAAGAGAGCTTGAGCTCTTGCAAGCACACACACACTCACAAAACCCTAATAGAGAACACACAAGGTGAGAGACTGTAAATCTTCTTCTTCTTCACTCAACACTCAACACACCATATACAAGATAAGAGTACTCACAATATGAAAGGTACTCAACCAATACATACACGGGTTCTCTATAGTGTGAACCCAACTAAATGAGCTGGTGCTATAACTATGCCAGTCTCTAGAGTGGCTGTCACACAGCCTGTCATCCCACTGGCCGCATATCACCCAAGATCTCACCAACCATGCCAGTGGTGTAAGTGTGGGGCCTATCCCCCATGCGGGTCATGAGTGTCCACCGCCTCACTAGTAGATGAGCTCGATATCTCAACATCTAGCTCATCCCAAGCACCCTTCGATGTATCTTACGATGCAATATGATGAAAAAATGCATCTCGCAATCCTAATGCAATGATGGCTAATCCTTTTTTCATTCTGGCGGCTTAACCATCTGTTCTTTTCATCCCCTTCATCCTCCAGACATTTTCCCCTTCCATTTACAATGCTCCATAGCCTTCACTAACATAGATTTGATTTTAACTTGCCATGTGTGGAAGGATTCCCCTTTAAACTTCTCAAGCACAAATGAAGCAGTCATTTTAGGGCTAAGAAGGTCTTAACACTCGAGTACTACTTAAGGTCAGTATCAAATCTCAACACAAGAGAGTTTTTAATGCAAGTTTCTTGACACTAAACCCAGTTCCCATTTTCTAATCTACCTTCAATTAATCCCAATCTCATATCTTAATGATAAGATTAATGCCGAAAAGAATTGTGATTAGCAAGCCGTGAGCTTGGAGACTTCAATTCGAGCTTGTAGGAGCACTTCTTTATGGGGATTTTTACCTATATTAGATGACTTTTATGAGGGGAATGGGAAAATGTAAGCATTGAAGGTATCATTGGGAAGCTTACACCTTGTATGAAAGTAAGCATGGACGGTATCATTGAGAAGCTTACACCTTGTATAATCATTTGCCATGCTTGAAACACCCTCTTCATCACCACCGAAATCTTAAAGGAAGTCAACCCAAATTCGTCCCACGGCTTAAAAATGGCGATTTTTGCTTGCTTGTTGGTGCTCCATGTGAAGCTTACAATCTGCTCCATGCTTGCCCCATGGTTGTTGTAGAAGGTGAAGCTAACTAACCCTAAACATGCTCCATAGCCATGCAAAGTCTCAAAGAAGAAGAGGGAAGAAGCAAAAATGTAGACAACATTTGCCCCAATTCTGGTCCAATGTTTTTAATAAGTTGGTCCCGACCCAGAAATTTGGTCCCTAAATTCAAAAATTGGCCCAAATCTCACACAAAAACCTCTGAAACATGGGTAAATGAAGATGAATCTTCCAAACCTATATACATTGGGAAGGGTAGGCCTATTTCTTGGAGCGCAAAGCGCAATTCGATGCCGAAATGAACGAATCCGAGCCAAATGAGCCAATTGGATAACCAACGCGAAGCAGTTGAATCAAGCACAAAATTGTGTGTGTGAAGTTGGAACCTGTCTTTGATTGACGATCTTCGTAATTGATTATTCCATAAACGAGGATTTTCACCACATGGATGGGGCTTGCGATCCCACTTCCCTCTTCAATGGGATAGAAACCAATGATGAAGGATCAGATTTCGGATTTCAGATACCGTAAATTTTCTTTCTCCAAAAATCGAACTGAATGAATAGCCCAACCTAATGGGGATGTTTCTCGACATGAGTATTTTCTAGACACCACAAGGATCGATTATTGGAATTTATGGCCCCTCTACATGGCTTTAGTAGTGGACCTTAGTAGATTATTTCTCTAAGGTTTAGTAGCTTGGCTTTAGATTTGGACCTTAGCAGATTATTTCTCTAAGGGTTAGTAGCTCCTTTTTGGATGGTTCTATTTTCAGCCTTTTTATATGCCTTAGTGGAGAATCTCTACTTCTTGCTCTCTTCTCTAGGCTTTGGGTGCTCACTTCTAGGCAAGTGATAAGCATCTTGATTAGGATTAGATCTTAATCTCCTCCTTAATCCTAATCTCCTCCTTAATCCTTTTATACATCAGCCTATTTAAAGTCTCCTCATCTAATGAAGAAGACACTTTAGTTTTTGCCTTATTCACATTGTCATTATGTTCATATGATTTGTCTTTAGCTAATCTAACCATGCTTAAGTATAGTCTTGCTTCTTAGTTCTTAATCCTTGCTCTAATCATGTGCTCAATCCATCCTTGAACTCCCATGTTTTCTAACATGGTATCAGAGCTGTGTAAGTCACTCTCAAGCTGTGTGTAGTCCCTAATCTCATTTGCTAATCATCCCTCATTAATTAAGTCACTTTTACCTCTTCTCACCATAGCCCATCTGCACCCACAGCTGAACATTGCCTTGCTGTGCACAAACCACTTCAACAATGATCAAGCCCTCTTAGGGGCTTCAAGCTAACCCCTAGGCGACCCTCTACGTGGAGGCTCGAAGCAAAACGATGCTCACAATAGGGGAAATCGCCACCATCGCCGTCCTGAAGGAAAAATTTTGGTTTTTTACAAAAATTGAGCCAATCACCACGAATTGATCTAATTCCTCTTAGCCTCGGGGGTTTTTGGGCATGGCAAACATGCATGTAGTATCAGATCTGGCTGAAAATGTTTGCTTGTAGCTCCTCTAGCACTGTGGCAACTACAGAAGGCACTTTGGTCAAAATAGAGATTAAGTAATGATTTCTTTGCTTAATCAAGTGTTTAGGGTGGTGATTATCATGTGGACACATTGCTATTGAAGCATGTTGAAGCTTTTTTGAAAATCTTTAGTGAAAGGCATCCATTCTTTCACTCCAAGGTGGCCCAGTTTTTTGGTTTTTCAAAATAGTGAACTTAATCACTAATGAGTGATTAGTGGACATTAATCACTATTTTTTTTGTAAGCTCAACATGCCTTCTTCATGTGATTCCAACAATGCAAAGTATGTCAAATATATTAAAGCCATGAAGAAAGCCAAAGTCAAATCCATCAACAAAGTTCATGCCAAAAACAAACCCACTTCTTGGATTCCATCATCCTATCTTGAAGTATTACACTTATATGGGGAAGGCAACTTTGATTTCCCATGCATGTAATTTGTTTGAGTGAGTTGCTTTTCGGTATGTCAGAACACAAGGATAAAGGGCTTACTAGGTTTGATGGCACTAATTTCTTTACTTGGTGGTCAGTCAAGGCAAAATTCCTTCTCATAAAGAAGGGAGTTTGGAATATTGTCAATGGTAAGAACAAATGTCCAAACGGCAGAGACAAAGAAGATGAGAAAGCAGAATGGATAACTAAAGATGAAAAGGCACTTGCCCTTCTAGTGCTTAGTATGGATGATAATTTCATTAATCATATTAGTGCATGCAACACCTCCAAAGTAGCATGGGATATATTGGAGCAGTTATTTGGAGCCAAAGGAAAAGGCACCTTAATGAACCTCATGATAGAATTTTTTGGGATAATGATGCAAGCCAATGAAAGTTTCTCAACTCACCTCAATAAGGCTAAATTCCCATTGTGGAAAGTCAGGACACAAAGCTGACACATGCAGGTTGAAGATGATATGCAGTTTTTGTGGTCTTAAAGGTTTTTCAGAGAATTTTTTCTTTAAAAAGAAGGATAAAGCACACTTGGTTGAGGAAAAAGAAGTTTTGACAAAGAAAGAAGAAGCAAATTTTGCTTCTATTGATTCTGATGTATGTTACCTTTGAGCACCACATGATGTAGCTCATGTAACTTTCTTAGTAGTAGTAGTGGGACTTTTGTATGGTTACCTCTGAGCACCACATGATGTAGCTCATGTAATGTTTTAGACATTTGCTTCCTGGGAGGGCAAATATTTTTGGTTAGTCCCATAGTTAGTGTTTGGAACATGGGAGGGTATTTTGGTATTCCTTCACACTTCTTGGATGCTCTTGCCTTATTTTCAGGCCGCCATGTTGAGGTCCAGGGAGGGTATTGGAATTTATGGCCCCTCTACATGGCTTTAGTAGTGGACCTTAGTAGACTATTTCTCTAAGGTTTAGTAGCTTGGCTTTAGATTTGGACCTTAGCAGATTATTTATCTAAGGGTTAGTAGCTCCTTTTTGGATGGTTCTATTTTTAGCCTTTTTATATGCCTTAGTGGAGAATCTCTACTTCTTGCTCTCTTCTCCAGGCTTTGGGTGCTCACTTCTAGGCAAGTGATAAGCATCTTGATTAGGATTAGATCCTAATCTCCTCCTTAATCCTTTTGTACTTCAGCCTATTTAAAGGCTCCTCATCTAATGAAGAAGACACTTTAGTTTTTGCCTTATTCACATTGTCATTATGCTCATATGATTTGTCTTTAGCTAATCTAACCATGCTTAAGCATAGTCTTGCTTCCTAGTTCTTAATCCTTGTTCTAATCATGTGCTCAATCCATCCTTGAACTCCCATGTTTTCTAACATCGATCACCAGCAGAAAGTAACCAAGCTAGAGAGAAAGGATCCTCTAGCCCCATCCTTAGTCGTGTCCCATCTTAGGACTATCTCTTGAAGAAGAAAAAGACCTCATTGACGTTGCTACTCACAGAATTCCACGGTTGCTTTGCTTGGAAATATATGAATAAAGAGCATGCCCCTAGAGGTGGTTAAATCACACCATTCCCGTTGAAGCTAGATTCATTTATGATATAGAGCACACGGAATGGCTATCCCTAATAGTCATAGTACCTGAGAAAATCGAGAAGATGCGATTTTGTGATAATCTTAAAAGTTCAATGCAACCATGGTGAAAGAACATTACCTATTGCCATTTATAGAGCATGTGCTAGAAGAACGAGTAGCAGCAGGAGGCATACAACTTCCTTCATGGGATCTCTGGCTATACCCAAGTAAAAATAGACCCGAATGAACAACATAAAACTCCATCTGCCACAAAATGGGGCACTTATACATATAGGGTAGGTATGCTTTTCGATCTAACACCAATTGATTGTAGGGCAACTGTACGATTGGGCTAAGACAGAATCATGAGGCACTATCCCCAAGAATTTAAATATGTCGACATCCTTGAGCCAGCCAACTTTGGGGGGGGGGGTTGTTGGAGGATATTTCTCTGCAGAGACTGGTACCACTGCCAAGAAAGTTCTACTTGACTGTAGGACAACTATACAATCATGAGGCACTCAAGAATTTAAATATGTCGACATCCTTGAGCAAGCCCAATCCAAGGTAGCTAGAGGATATTTCTCCGCACTACACGCTAAAAAATTTGGTAGGCTTGTGGTGGTCCACACTATTTGGAGAGGCAGCTAAATTTGTAAAAGGCTACGATGAATGTAAGTGATTTGCTGGTATTCATAACCGCTATTCATAACCGCCGTGATAAAATGCCCCACCTTGTAGTGTCTCTTCAACCATTTGAAAAGGGGGGAATTGACTTTATTAGACCATTAGTCCGGTGGCCCACGGTACTCAAGCGTGATTCATCATGGTCTCTACCTCTCACATACTGTTGTATCAAGCGGGTAGAGGCCCATGTGACCCAAAAGGGTGATGCTACACAGGCAACAACCAAATTCCTTTACGAGAATATAGTTACTAGATTTGGATATCCACTTAAACCAGTAAGTGATAGGGGAACCCACTTCACAATAATGGAATCAAGTTCTTGTTGAGTGAACTTATGGTCGTACATTACAAATACTCTGTTAAGAAATCAAGCATGATTAAGCTCAAGGTGGATCAGAACTATATGAGAACATGATTAAGCATATCGTGATTAAGATAATACACAGAATAAGATTAAGCTAGTACCAAGATAATGATAATAATTAAGAAGTACACCATCATAGCCGCATTCCATTGGAGTTGACGCAGGTACATCCTTTTATAGCTCTCATGGAGCTCCCTACTCACAAGATACATATGTGCACCCTTGTGCCACGAACCTCCTTGGACTTTCCATGTGCTACCGTTTTGACCTTTGACTTCACCTTTTACGAATGATCATACAAATCAACCTTTGCCAATGTTCCCTAAGTCTATTCCTTTTATAATATGGATGATTCTCCCCTTGCTCTTCTATGCATGTTTCACCACCCTGACGTCACATTGCATTTCTCAACATGTCCCCTCAATGTGATGAGAGTCTTAACACCTAGCTTTGACTTGGCCTACACTCCATACTCATATGGTTGGCACGGTCCGTCTAGGTTGCTCTATGAGCTACAATGTTGGCTTGGTCTTGACATTTTACGCATCAGAAGAGTGGGGTTATAACTAGGTGTAAGGAGCCATGCTCCTCATATCATCTAAAAATGATGCTCAGTGTTGCCTCCATCCTGAGAGGCCTCATCACATTGTCTTCCTTCTTTGTCATTACATTGGCTTCTTCAGCTCCCTTTTATGCCAGCAATCCTTTTCTATGTGATCGATTTCGCCACTATGATGGTAGGTCTTTGTCCTTGCTCCTTCTCTAGTCCTTGATCCTAGTCCTCTTGAGAAGAGTGCTTTCTCCTCACTTGATATAGTTTGGGTTGTCCTCCCCCGAGTTCGCTTCTCCTCTTCTGCGAGTGTTGCGTCCACTCCTACAATGGTCGGATTTGGGAGGTTCTTCCAAGTAGCCACTAAGGGCTCATACTCCTCAAGTGTCATGCTTTTTAACAGTATGGCTATAGCATCCTCTTCCTCTGTCGGTGCCCCAATGCCAACCAATTGTTGTTATGTCATGCTCTTCATTTTGTTAAGGTGTGCTGAAAGTGATTCACTATCTTTAATGTCCAAGCCAAAGAATTATATTTTTAAGCTTATTTTTGAATTCTTTTTTTTGCCCCAAAAAAATATCTAGCTCATCCCAAGCAACGTTCGATGTATCTTACGATCCAATATGATGAAAAAATCCATCTCCCAATCCTAATGCAATGATGGCTAATCCTTTTTTCATTCTGGCTTAACCATTTGTTCTTTTTATCCCCTTCATCCTCCGGACATTTTCCCCTTCCATTTACAATGCTCCATAGCCTTCACTAACATAGATTTGATTTTAACTTGCCATGTGTGGAAGGATTCCCCTTTAAACTTCTCAAGCACAAATGAAGCAGTCATTTTAGGGCTGAGAAGGTCTTAACACTTAAGGTCAGTATCAAATCTCAACACAAGAGAGTTTTTAATGCAAGTGACGACTTCTTGACACTAAACCCAATTCCCATTTTCTAATCTACCTTCAATTAATCCCAATCTCATATCTTAATGATAAGATTAATGCCGAAAAGAATTGTGATTAGCAAGCCGTGAGCTTGGAGACTTCAATTCAAGCTTGTAGGAGCACTTCTTTATGGGGATTTTTACCTATATTAGATGACTTTTATGAGGGGAATGGGAAAATGTAAGCATTGAAGGTATCATTGGGAAGCTTACACCTTGTATGAAAGTAAGCATGGACGGTATCATTGAGAAGCTTACACCTTGTATAATCATTTGCCATGCTTGAAACACCCTCTTCATCACCACCGAAATCTTAAAGGAAGTCGACCCAAATTTGTCCCACGGCTGAAAATTGGCAATTTTTGCTTGCTTGTTGGTGCTCCATGTGAAGCTTACAATCTGCTCCATGCTTGCCCCATGGTTGTTGTAGAAGGTGAAGCTAACTAACCCTAAACATGCTCCATAGCCATGCAGAGTCTCAAAGAAGAAGAGGGAAGAAGAAGCAAAAATGTAGACAACATTCCCCCCAATGTTTTTAATAAGTTGGTCCCGACCCAGAAATTTGGTCCCTAAATTTAAAAATTGGCCCAAATCTCACACAAAAACCTCTGAAACGTGGCTAAATGAAGATGAATCTTGTATTTCCACCATCTTCCCCATCAATATCGAGAAAATATAGGAAGAAAGTATGCAAGAAATCAAGAAAATAGCAAAATCACACAAGAGTCCATTCTCTTGCAAATCTATTACCAGCAAAATTCCCACGATCGAGATCAGAGCTCTGAGACCAATTGAAATGGGCACCCGACTAACGTTAAAGAGGTCAACCTAGCAGGACCTGATGAGGATCCCAAACCTGTATACATTGGGAAGGGTAGGCCTATCTCTTGAAGATGAAAAAGACCTCATTGACGTAGCTACTCACAGAATTCCACGGTTGCTTTGCTTGGAAATATATGAATATGAAGAGCATGCCACTAGAGGTGGTTAAATCACACCATTCCCATTGTGGAAGGAGTGTGGCCATCAAGGCATAGAGCCTACCAAATGAATCCAAAGTATTCTAGTAGAATGGTCAAGGACTCGGAGATTGACAAACTCATTGAAGCTGGATTCATTTATGATATAGAGCACACGGAATGGCTATCCCTAATAGTCATAGTACATGAGAAAATCGGGAAGATGCAATTTTGTGATAATCTTAAAAGTTCAATGCAACAACCATGGTGAAAGAACATTACCTATTGCCATTTATAGAGCATGTGCTGGAAGAACGAGTAGAGCAGGTAAGGAGGCATACAGTTTCCTTGATGGGATCTCCTTCATACAGCTTCCTTCATGGGATCTCCTTCATATAGCTTCCTTCATGGGATCTCCGGTTATACCCAAGTAAAAATAGACCCGAATGAACAACATAAAACTTCATCTGCCACAAAATGGGGCACTTATACATATAGGGCAAGTATGCTTTTCGACCTATCCAATACCAATTGATTGTAGGGCAACTGTACAATTGGGCTAAGACAGAATCATGCGGCACTGTCCTCAAGAATTTAAATATGTCGACATCCTTGAGCAAGAAGCCCACTTTGGGGGGTGTTGGAGGATATTTCTCTGCAAAGACTGGTACCACCGCCAAGAAAGTTCTACTTGACTGTAGGACAACTGTACAATCACGAGGCACTCAAGAATTTAAATATGTCAACATCCTTGAGCAAGACCAATCCGGGGTAGCTAGAGGATATTCCTCCGCAGACACTACACACTAAAAAAGTTGTACTTGGTAGGCTTATGGTGGTCCACACTGTTTGGAGAGGTAGCTGAATTTGTAAAAGGCTACGATGAATGTCAGTGATTTGCTGGTATTCATAACCACCGTGATAAAATGCCCCACCTTGTAGTGTCTCTTCAACCATTTGAAAAGGGGGGAATTGACTTTATTAGACCATTAGTCCGGTGGCCCACGGTACTCAAGCGTGATTCATCATGGTCTCTACCTCTCACATACTGTTGTATCAAGCGGGTAGAGGCCCATGTGACCCAAAAGGGTGATGCTACACAGGCAACAACCAAATTCCTTTACGAGAATATAGTTACTAGATTTGGATATCCACTTAAACCAGTAAGCGATAGGGGAACCCACTTCATCAATAACGTAATCAAGTTCTTGTTAAGTGAACTTATGGTCGTACATTACAAATACTCTGTTAAGAAATCAAGCATGATTAAGCTCAAGGTGGATCAAAACTATATGAGAACATGATTAAGCATATCGATTAAGATAATACACAGAATAAGATTAAGCCAGTACCAAGATAATGACAATAATTAAGAAGTACACCATCATAGCCGCATTCCATTTGGAGTTGATGCAGTGTTGGGGTTCATCAACACAAATAGAAATATCACAAACCGACATAATTGCTCAATAAGAGACATTTTGATTAGGCGAAATCAAACATTCACACACAGCAAAAACACAATGCTCAAACAGAGGTTTGATAGAGTAAGGTCGCACAAGAGATAAGAAAAGAACTCAAAATTTTGCTTGATTCACTCTCTCTCATTACATTGCTTCCCCTTCTTTTCTACCTTGCTCAAAATCGTTACTCGTTCTCCAAAACGTTATTCTTGAATAACCGTTACCGATCTTAACTTTTAAGATCCCAAGAAAGTCATCATACATTCCTACCACTTTAGCATATGTCTTACTAAATATCCGACTGCTTACATATCCGACCTACTACATATCTGACTTAGCAACATTCAAGTTAAGGGAACTATGCCTTCAACACATGGCACGTCCCGGTGGTAGATTTCAAAGAAATCTGACTCGGATCCACGCATCCCTTAATTAGTTCAAAATGGCATGCTGCTACATCAAAGAGTTGTAGCAACATCAAAAGTCTGGTCCACCTCCTTCATATCATCCAGTTCAGCAACCTGAACATCCTTGTTTGGTGCTGCTACATCCATACTTTGTAATGAAACTGGTTCCTTGAACAGCTCAGCAACCTTTATCTGTTCTGCACCATACATCTCTACCTCATGCACTTGGTCTGCAACTATCTCAACTGTTTCTGCCAGCAAATCAGCAACTTATGCCTTGTAACTCTGGTTTTTCTCCATATCTTACACTTTTTGCATCCAAAATTCCTTTTCCTTCTTCAATTGAGCAATCTCTTCCACTAATATTGCCTCATGTTCTGTAATAAAACCTGTCTTCAACACATCATAAGGATACTTTAACACAAAAGACAGTTTTTCTTGAAATATCCTCCATATATTTTGCATATTGGAAGTCAACTAACTGTCACATCACCTTCTGCCCCATGAGAACTCCATTAATGTCCAACTCCTCTTGAGCTAGTACCTGCCTCTCCATAATCTGCAATGGTTGCAACCTCAAATTCAGTACATCATTATGAACTTGTAACTCTATATTCCTTTGGGCCAACTGTTGCAGTTCCAAACCAACCTTCTCTTCCAGGTTCTGGGTCCATTCCTTGAACATTCCCAAAGACCTCTTCACCTGTACTATTTCAAGTGAATGATGCTCCAACATGTCCTTCATTTCCTTACTATGCTTCTCCTTCACCTGTTTTGCAGCTCATTCTGAAATTGATGTATCTGCAACTCCTTTGTTTGCAACACATCAGATGACACACCATACTCTACCATCTGCTGCCTATGTTGTTCAAACTAAACCTGTTGCTTACCAATAAAAGCTTGTACAGCTGTCAACATCTTATTAGCCATGACTCCATCTTTTACGTGAAAATTAGATTGAGTAAAAACAGTTTCATCTCACCACCAAAATCAATCTTAGTCACCAATTTCTTGATGCTGCTATCCGCTTTTCTTCTCTTGGACAAAGTGAAAGTCTTACCCAACTTAGTTGGTGTTTGTGCTTCCAGCACCTCCATTGGAGAATGTACCTCCAGCTCTCCAAAATACTGTGAACACTGTGGTGAGTCAACTAATGGTAAAGCTTCTTTTACAGTGTATCCAACTTTCCTCAGGTTCTGAAAAACCTCCATTTTGTCCTTATCTAGCTTAGACAAATCAGACATCTCTGATTTCTGCAAAACCTGCGGCTCTGCATGCTGAGATTGCTCACCGCCCAAATATTTATCCTTGTTTGGCAGCGTCACGTCCCCTGCATCAACTTTCTGAGCATAATAAAACAAAGCTGCCAGGTAAGCACAAAGCCTACTGTTAGTCTGAGTCTTCCTTTTGTTAGACACAAACACTTCACTATACATCCTCTCATACAACCAATGTGCCCAACTGACCTGTTCACCCTTTTCAGCCCAACATAAAGCAGCATAGTTCTCCTTTGACATATAATCAAATTTAAGAAGAAAACACAGCCTTTCCAAATACCACTTAAGTTGCTCCCTTCTTGCATAACTGACATTCTTCAGCATATAATATTGTCTTCCACCCTCACGAGGACCAAACTCCTTTTTCAAAGAGTCCTCAGTGCACTTAGGTATAGGACCTTGTGAAAAACAGGGCAGCTTAAACACTTCAGCAACAATTTCAGGAGTTAAAACTACCTTTGAAGAAAGCCGTCCTTTTGTTTTCCTCAAAATCTCCACTTGTGACTTTGCATAGAGATTATTCCTCCATTCATCCCATGGCAAAGTAGCAAAGTCGTGCAATCCAATTTTCTACAAACCAGGTGGCGTTCCTATCTGCCTGAATATCAATCTCCACCTTGAAGTCCATGTATGGGTCCATTAAGGACTGCATCATCTTGCCAGCTGACATAACTGTAGGCATGCTAGCTTCTTCATCCGTCGAACCCTCCAAGTCTTCGTCAGAGCTAGTCACCTCCACCCGCGTGCTAGCTCCCTTACGGCGTAGCCTCGTCTTTAGCACTTCTGGCGATTCCTCATCTTGAAGAGGTCGCATGGTGGCAAGGGGTTTCAGCTTAGGCATGGGAGACTGAAGGGGCTCTGAAAACACAGACAAAAAACAAAAAGGGTGATGCATGAGGGAAACGAAGACGTGATGGCTCACACTCATGCCAACTCGCCTAACATAAGATCTCCACACACACCTCCATAAAATAATCATCACTCTTATTGGGCATGCAGTCCCCAAAATGGAGTCTTGTGGAAAAAATATTAATTTTAAAAACTCCGAGCCAGTAAAGTCTGACTAAGCGATTTCTGACACAGCACAATTCAGTCAAACCAACCCTGACAAAAGCTTCAGCAAATATCCTTCTTTGTAACAACTAATCAAAACACCCTATGCCAACAATTAAGCTTCTGGCCATCATCTCAACACCTATGTTCTGCCTGAAGAACATCCACCTCTGTGCTTGGTTAACTTTTGGCGAGTCGGTGTTCTTTATCTGGCTGTAATATATGTTCCACATCTACGTCAAATACTGGAACAACTATTGGATTTACCTTTAGAAATTCTTCTTCCTCATCATCTTCAACTTCTTCTGCCAAGTTGATAGTTTGTGCAAACAATGGTTTTTCCTTGAGTGGAATATTCTTCCTCCCTTGCATAGGTATAGTCACTCTCTTCTTCCCTTTTCTTATAACAACCACATTCTCTCCCCAATCTTGTCTGACTTTGGCCATTCTAAGCCAAGGTCTTCCCAACAGCATTTCATAAGAGGACGCTGAATCTGACATTCGCATGACCACAAAATTGACCAAGAAGTTCATACCTGCAATTGCAATATGTTGCTGTTTGAGAATTCCTAATGGTTTAATCTGCCATCTTCACCTGAAAAGGTGCTGGGGCCAACTTTCCCAAGTCCATTTGTGTATAAACAGCTTTAGATAAAATGTTTACTCTAGATCCTCCATCCAACAATACATCTGCAAAAATCCTGCCCTCAAACTGAACTTTGATTACAGGCACAACAAAATCAACATCTGCTGGATTAATGTTGTTTACTGATGGGAAACCTATTTGATGAACCAATAATTCATTATCCTGATCCTAAAGTTTCCTCAACAACCTCTCCTTAAAAGCTGGCACTAAGCACAATAACTGATCCAATGACAATTGTAAGGGAGAGTTGATGAGTACCTCAAACCAATCTTTGTCCTGATTTACCTCAAGTTTAATGTTGTCCTTTTGTTGTTGTTGGTCGGGACCGACTTTCTGACTTCGATGCAGGCACAGCCTGCTTCCTCTACTCCTTTTTTGAATCTGCTTCTGGACCTAATCCCTAATTCCTTTCTGCTCCTTCCAATCTATTGGTCCCTTTGCTTTGGATCTAGTGATAGCCATGACTTCAACATCATCAACTTGCATGCATTCATAACAAACCCACTTATCTTCTTGCTTGTGCTGCACCTGAGTTGGTTAACTAACACCATTATACTCTTTCTGATCTGAGAGATCAACCAAAAGTACATTAGCTTGAGCTGGTTGGCTGATTCTGTTGTGGTTGCTGTTGTTGTTGCTGTTGTTGTCCTCCTTGCTGGTTACCCTGATTATACCTTAGCACAGGCATTCCCCGTTCTTCTCTATGCTTAACCCACAATGGACAATTCAGGCCTACCCAATGATTTGGTGCACCACAGTACACACAAGGCATAGCACCTAGTGGTCTCCTTTCATTATTCTCCTGCTCCCTCCATGGTGGTCTTGGAGGTCTAGGCCTCTGAAATGGTGCTCTGCCCCTAAATGGAGCTACTTGATTTGCCCCTACATCAATTCTACGTCTTCCTGCATCAGGTGATGGCTGTCCTCTCTAAGCTGTGCTGTGGCCATCCCTTTCACAAATGTGACAATACTGCTTCTCCTTTGGTGCTACCACAGAATACCCAAACTTTTTCAACTTACTTACCAAGTCTGCCTCTTTGGGATGCTTATCCTTTTGTTTTTTCTTCTTACTTCTCTCCTTTTGTTTTCTTTTATCTTCCTCTGCATCACTTTCTGATGATGTATCTGAATCCTCCTCCTTGTCTGAATCTAATGTTGCATCTGACCCTTTTTTGAAATCAAAACTGTTATCTCTACTACTCTTTGCTTTTGTCATACTACCCAGACTCTTTTCAACTCTTGCTACAGCAGCAACAAGATCATTGATTCCTCCAACAATGTCAATGCTTACCATAGCATTCTTCAAACTATACCTTAATCCTTTCAAGAAATATCCTGCCAACATCTCATTATTAGTGGGTCTTTCATTGCCCTACAATCTTTCGACCAAATTTCTAAATTTTTGAGCATAGTCTTCCACCAACATATTCTTCTGCCTAATGTCCCTGAGTTTACTCATAACATCGGTTGGAGTCTTTTCCTTTCTGAACCTCTACAAAAATTCTACCTTCAAAGCATTATAATTAACAAAGTGTGGAATACCATATTGGCTAAACCAGCTCATGGCTTTACCTTCTAACGTGGCTGCAAACTGCTCAAGTTTAATTGGATCATTGTATAAAGCCTGATAACCACTTGCTTGCCATCTAGTTTCAAACTGGGCTACATGGCAATCTGCATCTTCCTTGGATCCTCCTCTGAATTTAGCGGCTTTGACTGTGGGGTTGAGAGGTGGTTGAGCCATGAGGTTCGGATTGGGTGGTCTCCTAGGTCTGCCTGGTAGCCCCCTGTAGTACTGGAGACTTCTTCTTACTCTTGCAGATCTTCTTGCCAAGAGTAAAGCCCCTAACACTTGCCTTGCTTGCCGTTCCCCTACTGCTCCAGAATTCTCCCCCCGTTGGCCTACTGCACGATTTTCAGAGAGTGGACTCTCTTGACCATCCTGGGCAGCTTGATCGTAATGAAATGGATCAATATTGCCTGCCTGGGCTTGTGCCCTTGTATAATAAACTTTGGCTACTCTTCTCTCCCTCTCTGACATGCATCCTCACTGGCATTCATCGCCTCTGTCCAAATAGGATAAACACAACAGGATCGCCACTTGTGTTGGGGTTCATCAACACAAATAGAAATATCACAAACCGACACAATTGCTCAATAAGAGACATGTTGATTAGGCGAAATTAGACATTCACACACAGCAAACAGTGTGGACCACCACAAGCCTACCAAGTAGAACTTTTTTAGGGTGTAGTGTCTGCAGAGAAATATCCTCTAGCTACCCCGGATTGGGCTTGCTCAAGGATGTCAACATATTTAAATTCTTGAGTGCCTCGTGATTGTACACTTGTCCTACAGTCAAGTAGAACTTTCTTGGCGGTGGTACCAGTCTGCAGAGAAATATCCTCCAACAACCCCCCCAAAGTGGGCTTGGCTTGCTCAAGGATGTCGACATATTTAAATTCTTGAGGACAGTGCCTCATGATTCTGTCTTAGCCCAATCGTACGGTTGCCCTACAATCAATTGGTATTGGTGTAGGTCGAAAAGCATACCTGCCCTATATGTATAAGTGCCCCATTTTGTGGCAGATGGAGTTTTATGTTGTTCATTCGGGTCTATTTTTACTTGGGTATAACCGGAGATCCCATGATGGAAGCTGTATGCCTACTTACCTGCTACTCATTATTCCAGCACATGCTCTATAAATGGCAATAGCTAATGTTCTTTTACCATGGTTGCATTGAACTTTTAAGATTATCACAAAATCGCATCTTCCCAATTTTCTCAGGTACTATGACTATTAGGGATAGCCATTCCGTGTGCTCTATATCATAAATGAATCCAGCTTCAATGAGTTTGTCAATCTCTGAGTCCTTGACCATTCTACTAGAATACTTTGGATTCATTTGGTAGGCTCTATGCCTTGAAGGCCACACTCCTTCCACAATGGGAATGGTGTGATTTAACCACCTCTAGGGGCATGCTCTTCATATTCATATATTTCCAAGCAAAGCAACCGTGGAATTCTGTTGAGTAGCTATGTCAATGAGGTCTTTTTCTTCTTCAAGAGATAGGCCTACCCTTCCCAATGTATACAGGTTTGGGATCCTCATCAGGTCCTGCTAGGTTGACCTCTTTAACGTTAGTCGGGCGCCCATTTCAATTGGTCTCAGAGCTCTCATCTCGATCGTGGGAATTTTACTGGTAATAGATTTGCAAGAGAATGGACTCTTATGTGTGATTTTGCTATTTTCTTGATTTCTGTTTATCTAAGGGAAGCTTGGTTGCAACAGCTAGCGAGGAGTGTTCAAGGGATAGCTCACGCGGTAAAAATTTGCCCAGGTCTTGACCAGCCTGGGTATGGTAAAAATGGTGTGCTTCCGGTACAATGGGCGAGGGACGACGAAGCAGTCCCTGAGTGAAGTACCAGGATACCTAAGGAGGATCCTGGAGGGTTCTGACCAGGCGATGCACGGGCTCGCGGTGCTTAGGACACCCATGCGTATGTCATGGAAGATATATATGAATGTTGACGAAATGATTATTGTAATCTATTACTAGATCTCGTTACTGACCAACTGGTTCCAATGGAGAGTCCAAAGTGGTACTCTTTTTGTGAAACAAGGGATTGAATGGAAATTTTGAGTTATGAAATCTGTGACCATATCTGTTTTGTCAATGGATTATTTTTATATTAAAGTTTTAAAGAGGAGTGTGTGCGTACCTGTTTTCTAAAGCTAAAGTTAAGAAAGGCATTCAATTATGGGTGGGTGAGTACTTGTTTAGTTCTACCGATTCCAGTGTGGTGGTAGGGTGGTGGCTAACCCATGGGCCGGATGGGGTTAAGCTGGAATCAGTGGAGTTTTAATAATCAAACTGAGAAATCTTAGGATTACGCTAGGATTCAAGTAGTTAGTTCATTCTTTGATAAATTTCTCAATTGAGTGGATCAAGGGCTGTGCTGCCTGATCTTGAGTAGGAAAAAAGCGTTGAATTGCTCAGATTATCAAATTATATCAGCGATAGTTTCCTTTTATCTGGTTTATTCAGGTGAAGGATAGTTTAGATTTTGATCTCGTTAGAAAAATTCGTTAAGAAAATTCAAAAAGGTGGAATCGTCCCCGCTTTTCGGGCATGGGAAATTTTCTCGGTTTCGGTTTTCGAAGTGACCACCACCCTAGTCTCGTGCCTGGACATTCGTGGGCGAGGCCCCGAGTGAGAAACCCTGCCCCACACGAGGGGGCTGCTTCCGCTGTCAGCTCTACCGGGAGTCCCCAGGGGGCAGAGGGACCTCACACCCCCCCTCCCCCAAAGTGGGCTTGGCTTGCTCAAGGATGTCGACATATTTAAATTCTTGAGGACAGTGCCTCATGATTCTGTCTTAGCCTAATCGTACGGTTGCCCTACAATCAATTGGTATTGGATAGGTCGAAAAGCATACCTGCCATATATGTATAAGTGCCCCATTTTGTGGCAGATGGAGTTTTATGTTGTTCATTCGGGTCTATTTTTACTTGGGTATAACCGGAGATCCCATGAAGGAAGATGTATGCCTCCTTACCTGCTACTCATTTTTCCAGCACATGCTCTATAAATGGCAATAGGTAATGTTCTTTCACCATGGTTGCATTGAACTTTTAAGATTATCACAAAATCGCATCTTCCTGATTTTCTTAGGTACTATGACTATTAGAGATAGCCATTCCGTGTGCTCTATATCATAAATGAATCCAGCTTCAATGAGTTTGTTAATCTCCGAGTCCTTGACCATTCTGCTAGAATACTTTGGATTCATTTGGTAGGCTCTATGTCTTGATGGCCACACTCCTTCCACAATGGGAATGGTGTTATTTAACCACCTCTAGGGGCATGCTCTTCATATTCATATATTTCCAAGAAAAGCAACCGTGGAATTTTGTGAGTAGCTATGTCAATGAGGTCTTTTTCTTATTCAAGAGATAGGCCTACCCTTCCCAATGTATACAGGTTTGGGATCCTCATCAGGTCCTGCTAGGTTGACCTCTTTAACGTTAGTCGAGCGCCCATTTCAATTGGTCTAAGAGCTCTGATCTCGATCGTCGAAATTTTGCTGGTAATAGATTTGCAAGAGAATGGACTCTTATGTGTGATTCTGCTATTTTCTTGATTTCTTCCATACTTTCTTCCTGTATTTTCTCGATATTGATGGGGAAGACGGTGGAAATTTTAGCCATGTTTCAGAGGTTTTTGTGTGAGATTTGGGCCAATTTTTGAATTTAGGGACCAAATTTCTGGGTCGGGGACCAACTTATTAAAAACATTGGAGAATTGGGGGGAATGTTGTGTCTACATTTTTGCTTCTTCCCTCTTCTTTTTTGAAACTTTGCATGGCTATGGAGTATGTTTAGGGTTAGCTAGCTTCACCTTCTACAACAACCATGGGGGGAAGCATGGAGCAGATTGTAGGCTTCACATGGAGCACCAACAAAGCAAGCAAAAATTGCCATTTTTTAGCCGTGGGACGAATTTGGGTCGACTTCCTTTAAGATTTTGGTGGTGAAGAGGGTGTTTCAAGCATGGCAAATGATTATACAAGGTGTAAGCTTCTCAATGATACCGTCCATGCTTACTTTCATACAAGGTGTAAGCTTCCCAATGATACCTTCAATGCTTACATTTTCCCATTGCCCTCATAAAAGTCATCTAATATAGGTAAAAATCCCCATAAAGAAGTGCTCCTACAAGCTGGATTGAAGTCTCCAAGCTCACGGCTTGCTAATCACAATTCTTTTCGGCATTAATCTTATCATTAAGATATGCGATTGGGATTAATTGAAGGCAGATAAGAAAATGGGAACTGGGTTTAGTGTCAAGAAGTCATCACTTGCATTAAAAACTCTCTTATGTTAAGATTAGATACTGACCTTAAGTAGTACTCGAGTGTTAAGACCTTCTCAGCCCTAAAATGACTGCTTCATTTGTGCTTGAGAAGTTTAAAGGGGAATCCTTCCACACATGGCAAGTTAAAATCAAATCTATGTTAGTGAAGGCTATGGAGCATTGTAAATGGAAGGGGAGAATGTCCAGAGGATGAAGGGGATGAAAAGAAGAGATGGTTAAGCCAGAATGAAAAAAGGATTAGCCATCATTGCATTAGGATTGGGAGATGGATTTTTTCATCATATTGCATCGTAAGATACATCAAACGGTGCTTGGGATGAGCTAGATAATCTTTTTGGGGCAAAATAAAAGAATTCAAAAATAAGCTTGAAAATATAATTCTTTGGCTTAGACATTAAAGATAGTGAATCACTTTCAGCACACCTTAACAAAATGAAGAGCATGACACAACAACAATTGGTTGGCATTGGGGCACCAGTAGAGGAAGAGAATGCCATAGCCATACTGTTAAAAAGCATGACACTTGATGTAAGATTCCTCCCCAGCCTCTCAAAATGTCCAGCATCTTCCCCTGTAATCAATCTCTCTTCAGAAATATAAAAGACTTGTTTCTAACTGTTTTAACTTAGAGAGAGAAAATATTCTAGAGAGAGAATATTCAGATTTTTAATATTTTTGGATAGAAAATTATCTCATCTTATTAAAATAAGTTCCCCTGAAACAGAAATTCAAAAAGAACTTTCCAATGTGCAATTGGAATTAATTGGAAATGGGTATAAAGGACCTTAGCCTAAGGGTCTAGATTTTCAGAAATTTTTGGATTATGGTCCAATTAAGGTTCCTGTGGGCCAATAGCATCAATCCATGTGTAGGGAGGAGATAAATCCAATTTTGTAAAAGAAGATACCCAAAAATGAGTAAATGCTCACATAAGATGAAGAGTTGACTATGTACAAGGTTTATTAGTAAGAAACTATGAGCAATATTAAAAATATGAGATATTTTGGGTATAATGATCCCATTTTGACACATATGTAAGGAAGGGAGTTCTTTAAAGGAGGTGCATATTTCACATGCTTGAATGAGTTTTAAACTTATAAAAATTGAGATATTTCATCTCTCCTCTCTCCTAATTCAAGTCTAGTTACAAAAAGTTAGCTCAACTGACCTAAAAATGGTCAAAAATTGACCAAACTGAGTTGGAAAATTCTAGAATCAGTTTGTTTGGTTAGGAGCTCAATTTTTCCTATAAATAGAAGCCTCCCCTTGTTGAAAAAAAATATAGTGTTTATGCATTGTTACTCTACTCCACCTAAGCCAAGAACTATGAATTCATTAATAATTCATTAGTTTTTGGCACTTCCCTCTTTCTTCAATCCCCATTGGTGGCTCCATCAACATACTAAACCAATTGATTGGTTGGGGGCCTCTACCGTGAACAAAGAATCAAGCAATTTGTAAGGTAATTAGTGAATATTGATCTTTTCTATAATTTCTCAATGTTTCTCTCTTCTCAACCCCTCTCAAGCTTGAGAAGCTTAATTGGTATGGTTTTTAAATGCTATTGAAGTTAATTAGTGAAGAGTTACATAATTTGATGAATGCTATTGAAGTAATTGATTAATGATAGTAAAGAATTACATAAATTTCCATTTATGTTTAAATTCTAATGGTTTTTATGTAATTTCTCTCTCTCACTCAAGAAATGGTCATACTCATGACCCATTCTCAATCCAAATGAAGCTTTTCATAAAGCTTTTCCTTAATCCAAGATTAAGCTATGCTTGAGGCCAAATTAATGGCTTTTTTCTATGCTTTTAGTTTATGTATATTGATGATTCAATCTATTATGGATTAATGATCCAATTAGAGATCATTTTAATTATTTCCTTAATGATAAGCTTTATCCCTTAGAAAATTTGAGATTTATCAGTCATAGCAGCGGAGCTATGGTAAAATTTTTATAAAAACTATGCATAAAATAATTTCATTCAAAGCATAAAAGAGGACTTCCTACCATATTCTAGGAATTATCATCCTAGATTAATTGAAAGAATTTCATTATAGTCATGGAGAAATTGAATTTTTATATTATGCATAAAGGATAAATTTTTATATCAAAAGTGTTATTTTTACCATTTTTATTTCATGCATAGAAGTATGCATAATGGATAAATTTTTATATCAAAAGTGTTATTTTTACCATTTTTATTTTCATGCATAGAAGTATGCATAATGGATAAATTTTTATATCAAAAGTGTTACTTTTATCAATTCTTATTTTCATGCATAGAAGTATGCATAAAGGATAAATTTTTATATCAAAAGTGTTACTTTTATCATTTTTATTTCATGCATAGAAGTATACATAAAGGATAAATTTTTATATCAAAAGTGTTATTTTTATCATTTTTATTTTCATGCATAGAAGTATGCATAAAGGATAAATTTTTATATCAAAAGTGTTACTTTTATCATTTTTTTTTCATGCATAGAAGTATGCATAATGGATAAATTTTTATATCAAAAGTGTTACTTTTATCATATTTGAATTTCATGCATAAAGGTATGCATAAAAGTTGATTATTTTATTATAAAAGTGTGACTTTTATTATAATTGAATTTCATGCATAAAGGTATGCATAAAAGTTGATTATTTTATTATAAAAGTGTGTCTTTTATTATATTGAATTTCGTGCATAGAGGTATGCATAAAAGTTGATTATTTTATTATAAAAGTGTGACTTTTATCATAATTGAATTTCATGCATAGAGATATGCATAAAAGTTGATTATTTTATTGTAAGAGTGTTACTTTTATCATATTGGATTTCATGCATAGAGGTATGCATAAAAGATGTTCTTTTTATACTAAAAGTGTGATTTTCATCATAAATGGATTTTATGCATAACTTAGATGCATAAGAGAAATTCTTTTATTCTAAAAGTGTAATTCCTACCAAATTGAATTTATGCATAAGAAGATGCATAAAAGTTTGTTTTTTAATTCAAAGTGTCATTCTCATCTAAATTGAATTTATGCACAAGAAGATGCATAAAAGAATAAGATTTCAATTCAAAAGCGTTATTCTCATCCAAATTGAATTTATGCATAGGAAGATGCATAAAAGATGGATTTTTAATTCAAAAATGTCAATTCTCATCCAAATTGAATTTATGCATAAAAGATCTCCTTAAATGGAATTTATGCATAAATAAATGTGTAAAGAAATCTTATACCAAATATAAGAATTCTCTTGTATTCTATAAATAGATATGAGATGTGATAGGATGTGATAAGAGGTGTATAAGATGTGATAAGAGGTGATAAGATGCTTATGAAATAAGTTAAGAGGTGATAAGATGAATTAAGATGTGTATGTGATAGGATAAGATGTATATGGGTTGTGAGTAGGCGAGAATGGATATGATGTAAAAGATTAGATGTGAAGGAATATGGGGTTATATGAATGGGAATGTGGAAATGGATGTATGTATGTGGATGTGTGGATGTGGAGATGGGAGTGTGGATGTATGAATGTGAAAATGGATGTATGCATGAAGATGTATATGCATAGATGTGAATGTGGATGTAGATGTGGCTGTATAGATGTGAATGTGGAATGTGGATGTGGATGTATGTATGTATGTGGATGTAGATGTGGATGTATAGATGTGAATGGGAATGTGGATGTGAATGTATGTGAATGTGAATGTGGATGTAGATGTGGATGTATAGATGTGAATGTGGAATGTGGTGGATGTATGTATGTTATGTGGATGTAGATGTGGATGTAGAGATGTGAATGGGAATGTGGATGTGGATGTATGTATGTATGTGGATGTGGATGTATGAATAAGGACGTGATAGTGGATGTATGCATGTAGATGTGGATGTATGGATATGGATATGGATGTGTATGTATGAATGTGGATATGGGATGTGGATGTATAAATATGTAATGTGAAGGAATCTGAAGTGAAGAGATGGAAAATGATGTGATTGGATGAGTACACATATAAATGGAATGTGGAATAAGTAATGTGAAGGAATCTGAAGTGAAGAGATGGAAAATGATGTGATTGGATGAGTACACATATAAATGGAATGGAATATGTAATGTGAAGGAATCTGAAGTGAAGAGATGGAAAATGATGTGATTGGATGAGTACACATATAAATGGAATGTGGAATAAGTAATGTGGATTAATGAGGGATAATGTGGAAAAATGAGAGTTAATATAGAAATTGTATTTGTAAACTGTTTGTAAATGCTGTTTGTAAATGGCTGTTTTATGTCAAGAATGCTGGGGAAGCATTTTGATCGTCTTGTGATTAAGGTCGTGGAGACCTAACTGATAAAGTTGCAGCTGCTGACGGAGAGTCAATGGAGGACGTCTCGCGTAGCAAGGTCGGTCGCGAGGTCTTGACCAGCCTCGGTTCGATTTAAATGGTGAGCTTCCGGTACGGTGGATTAGGGACCAAGGAAGCGGCCTATGAGTGAAGCGCTAGGTCACCTGCGAAGGATCCTAGAGGGTGCTGACCATACGGTGCTCGGGTTGTGGGTCGCCAAAGATACCCACACGTGCGTCGTGGAAGATATTGGAACAAGGAGTAAGAGTTGTTTTCTGAAACCGGGCATGGATCTGGTTGATTGACCTTGCTGGTCCTCAACGGATGAGTCCATGGCTTTTTTATATGGATCTGTGGGTTTATCTTGCTGATCTTCCACGGAGATTCCATTCTATTATATGAATATATTGCCGGTTACTATGAGCTAGGAACTATGGAAAAGGCCCCTGAGTGAACAGGTGGTGAGCTTTCTGGTTGCCAATGATGCCATAAGTATACCGATGAATGAATGACTAGAAATAAGGATTCAACCAGAGACTTTGAGGATTGTCATCAGTGACATAATGGTTTCATTAAAGGATTGTTTTAAAGTTAGCTGATGCTAAGAAAAAGGTAATTTCATATTGGGAGTGTAAGTGGTGTGACTAGTTTTATGTTTGCATGAACTTCCAGCTAGGGGGCCTTGGAACTCTTTTCCTTGGTACCCGGGACAAAACCTAACCAAATTCTTAATTGGATCCCATCACTACAGTGGTTGGGCGGTTGGCTAACCCATGGGACTGGATGGAGTTAGGCTGGGCTGATGGATTCGTAAATCGAGACTCAATTTCTGTTATTACGATAGATAAAGTAAATCTCGGATAGTAATTGTTCTATGGTGGCTGTGCCTCTTGATGGGAAAAAAAGCGTTGATCCCAATGATCCAAGTGTAAGTTTCTTCCTGATCCGACCGAGTATCTTTATAGGTGCAGTCGGATCAGCGTGATCAGTAATGATCTTGACTACGTTAGAGTAAAAAGTTATCCTAGTGGAATCGCCCGTGCTTTCCGGGTAAGGGAAGTTTTTCCGGGTTCGGTTTTGGAAAAACCGACGGATTAGTCTCTTGTCCGGATATCCGTGGGGACGAGGTCCCGAGTGTGGGTCCCTGCCCCGCGCATGAAGTGCTACTTCCGCTGCTAGTACCCCGAATCCGTCGCATGGTGGGGATAGGGATCTCACACTTGAGGAGTATGAGCCCTTAGTGGCTACTTGGAAGAACCTCCCAAATCCGACCATTGTAGGAGTGGAAGCAACACTTGCCGAAGAAGAGGAGAAGCGAACTCGGGGGAGGACAACCCAAGCTATATCAATTGAGGAGAAAGCACTCTTCTCATCAAGAGGACTAGGATCAAGGACTAGAGAAGGAGCAAGGACAAAGACCTACCATCATAGTGGCGAAATCGATCACATAGAAAAGGATTGCTGGCATAAAAAGGGAGCCGAAGAAGGCAATGTAATGACGAAGAAGGAAGACAATGTGATGAGGCCTCCCAGGATGGAGGCAACACCGAGCATCTTTTCTAGATGATATGAGAAGCATGGCTCCTTACACCTAGTTATAACCCCACTCTCCCGATGTGCAAAATGTCAAGACCAAAGCCAACATTGTAGCTCATAGAGCAACCTAGACGGACCGCACCAACCATATGAGTATGGAGTGTAGGCCAGGTCAAAGCTAGGTGTTAAGACTCTCATCACATTGAGGGGAGGTGTTGAGAAATGCAATGTGTCAGGTGAAACATGCGTAGAAGAGCAAGGGGAGAATCATGCATATTATAAAAGGAATAGACTTAGGGAACATTAGCAAAGGTTGATTTGTATGATCATTCGTAAAAGGTGAAGTCAAAGGTCAAAACGGTAGCACATGGAAAGTCCAAGGAGGCACGTGGCACAAGGGTGCACATATGTATCTTGTGAGTAGGGAGCTCCATGAGAGCTATAAAAGGATGTACTTGCATCAAATCCAATAGAATGCGGCTATGATGGTGTACTTCTTAATTGTTGTCATTATACTGGTGCTGGCTTAATCTTATTCTGTATATTATCTTAATCAATATGCTTAATCATGTTCTCATATAGTTTTGATCCACCTTGAGCTTACTCATGCTTGATTTCTTAACAGAGTATTTGTAATGTACGACCATAAGTTCACTCAACAAGAACTTGATTACGTTATTGATGAAGTGGGTTCCCCTATCGCTTTACTGGTTTAAGTGGATATCCAAATCTAGTAACTATATTCTCGTAAAGGAATTTGGTTGTTGCCTATGTAGCATCACCCTTTTGGGTCACATGGGGCTCTACCCACTTGATACAACAGTATGTGAGAGGTAGAGACCATGATGAATCATGCTTGAGTACCGTGGGCCACCGGACTAATGGTCTAATAAAGTCAATTCTCCCCTTTTCAAATGGTTGAAGAGACACTACAAGGTGGGGCATTTTATCAACGGCGGTTATGAATACCAGCAAATCACTGACATTCATCGTAGCCTTTTACAAATTCAGCCGCCTCTCCAAATAGTGTAGACCACCACAAGCCTACCAAGTAGAACTTTTTTAGCGTGTAGTGTCTGCGGAGAAATATCCTCTAGCTACCTCGGATTGGGCTTGCTCAAGGATGTCGACATATTTAAATTCTTGAGTGCCTCGTGATTGTACAGTTGTCCTATAGTCAAGTAGAACTTTCTTGGCAATGGTACCAGTCTGCAGAGAAATATCCTCCAACAACCCCCCCAAAGTTGGCTTGCTCAAGGATGTCGATATATTTAAATTCTTGAGGACAGTGCCTCATGATTCTATCTTAACCCAATCGAACGGTTGCCCTACAATCAATTGGTATTGGATAGGTCAAAAAGCATACTTGCCCTATATGTATAAGTGCCCCATTTTGTGGCAAATGGACTTTTATGTTGTTCATTTGGGTCTATTTTTACTTGGGTATAACCGGAGATCCCATGAAGGAAGATGTATGCCTCCTTACCTGCTACTCGTTCTTCCAGCACATGCTCTATAAATGGCAATAGGTAATGTTCTTTCACCATGGTTACATTGAACTTTTAAGATTATCACAAAATTGCATCTTCTCGATTTTCTCAGGTACTATGACTATTAGGGATAGCCATTCCATGTGCTCTATATCATAAATGAATCTAGCTTCAATGAGTTTGTCAATCTCTGTGTCCTTGACCATTCTACTAGAATACTTTGGATTCATTTGGTAGGCTCTATGCCTTGATGGCCACACTCCTTCCACAATGGGAATGGTGTGATTTAAGGGGCATGCTCTTCATATTCATATATTTCCAAGCAAAGCAACCGTGGAATTCTGTGAGTAGCTACGTCAATGAGGTCTTTTTCTTCTTCAAGAGATAGGCCTACCCTTCCCAATGTATACAGGTTTGGGATCCTCATCAGGTCCTGCTAGGTTGACCTCTTTAATGTTAGTCGGGCGCCCATTTCAATGGGTCTCAGAGCTCTGATCTCGATCGTGAGAATTTTGCTGGTATTAGATTTGCAAGAGAATGGACTCTTATGTGTGATTCTGCTATTTTCTTGATTTCTTGCATACTGTAAGATCCCCGTCCCCACCACGGAATGGATTCGGGGTGCTAGCAATGGAAGTAGCACATCTTGCGCGGAGCAGGGTCCCCCACTCGGGGCCTCGCCCACCACCACGGATATCCGGACAAGTGACTAATTCCTCGGTTCTTCCAAAACCGAACTCAAAAAAACTTCCCTTGCCCGGAAAGCACAGGCGATTCCTCCATGATAAAATTTTACTCTGACGTAGTCAAGGTCATTACTGACAGTTTCTTGTAAACTACATTTCCTTCAACCCTCTACAACACACAGACTTTCTGACAAATGAACTGACAAATTTCTCACTCAAACACAATCAGAAATAACTCACACATGCCAAGTTACTCTGTGAATAGAAAACTCCATTTCATCTTTAGAAATTCATATTACAGAAGTACATCAAAAAGGAAACACTTGACTAACAACAAATAACTTGACAAACAAACTGCCAAAAAACTGAATTGCTTACAAAACATCGTTCTCCTTCCTCAGCGATTACATGTGTGTCCACTTCTATGTCCAAAACTATCTATCCCCAAAAACTACTTCACACGACTTTCTAACTTCCAACCAGATTTTAAAGGACACTTCACACTACATCCGATTATGACAATTTAAAAGACTAAGGTTTTAGACAAAAATATCATCCAATATTCAACCCTTAAACACTTGGCAGCTCGGTGGCTTGAGCCGCAGGGTGACATCGGATCCACAATCCCTTGATCCAGATTAATTTCCGCCTTATCCATCCCTGCACTTTCATCTTGTACTGTCACTTCAACTTCTGCCTCCTTTGTCTTAAAACTGCTTCCAGCTCTGACTCTAAACTGATGATAGGATTTTCCTGAGGCTCATCTTGCTTTCCCTTTATTGCTTCTTTCATCATTGCCCTTGATTTCTCCACATTAATTTCCAACTGTGTTAAGGCAACATTCCACTCTATTTCCAACTGCTTCTTCAAATCCGCGACAGTCCGCTTCAACTCCTCATTTTCTTTTCGAACATTCTCTGCTCCTGCTGCTTTGAACCACATCCTGAACTTATCAATATGTTCCTCCAGATTCTCTTCAAACAACCTAGTAGCTCCACTCCACAGCTTCTGTGTGTACTGATACACCTCTTGCTTCAAAATTTCCAAATCCGCTTCGGCTACTAGTACTCCTGTGAGTGACTGCTTGTCCGTCGAGAGCCGCCTTCTCCAGGCTCACCAAAGGTGTTAACCTGTTCATCAAAAAATTATTATCTGAAATCAATTGTGTGATATGGCACTCAAACACTTTGAACTGTTCATCCATAGCCAACTTCAAGCCGTCAGCCCAAGTTCCAAATTCCAAGGCTGTTTGGAGTAATTCCTCCATCTTCATCTGCATCTCAGCACCAATCTTTGACAAATTATCCTCCAATTCTATCTTTTCTTTGCATGCTGTATCTAACTGGTCCTGCAGACCCTGCATTTCCCTTTCCAAAATGGCAAGCTGCTCTGGATTAATCTTCCTAGCCTCCAAAGTTACAATCATTACTTCCTGGTTGTTGATAAATTTGGTTAGATCCGCCAAACTTTCAATAGCATCTTGCACAGAGAACACTCCAGCCAGACTTTTTCCTGCCCAGGTCTGTGTAGTTTGCTTCTGTATTACTGGAAGAAATTTCTTATCTGCTGCCATCTCCCCAAGCTTGTTTGGAATAAAAGTAATAGTCCTGGCCCTTGCCTCTGCCTGTTGCACATTTGCCAATCTAGGGAGTAAGGAGAGCTTACTACTTCCAGCCTGTGTCACTGGAGCAACACCCTCCGGAGTTACCCAACTTATCCGAGCAGATGACTTTTGCTTCAAAGCTATTGGTGAGTCATACTCCAATTTCCGCTTCTTCTCATCTTTAATCAGCATCACCATAGGCCCCACAGGCACCTGCAACACATGACTGAACATCCCTGCCAAATATGGGACTAACTTCTAAATAGATGGTGATCTTCTCTTGTCTCTGGTCTCAGTAAACTGCAACCTCTCATATAAAAATGATGCCCAATTCACGTGAGCACCTCTTTCGGCATTCCACAGAGGTGCAAAAGCTTCCTTGGACATGTATGAACTCTTGGCCAATAGACATACCTTATCCAAATACTAGAAAAGATGCATGCTTCTTACCTTATCTGCATTCCTCACCATGTAGTAGGACCTGGTTCCTTCTGGCGGCCCAAACTCGCCTTTCATGACAGAATCCGAAATCTTCTTCAATTTTGGCCCTTGCACATTTGGTACCTTAAACACTTCAGCCCCAGTTTTGGCGTAACCTCTTTCCCTTCTGTAATGTACCCACGGTTCTCTCTAAAGTGGTATAGCTACTGCTCAGCAAAAGAGTTATGCTCCCATGCCGCCCAAGGCAAGTTTGCAAAATCATACAGACCTATCTGCTTCAACTAGACCTTGGTTTCTTCCTCTTGTTCATCAAACCCCTCATCTATCTCCATCTCAGCAAAAGAGTTATGCTCCCATGCCGCCCAAGGCAAGTTTGCAAAATCATACAGACCTATCTGCTTCAACTAGACCTTGGTTTCTTCCTCTTGTTCATCAAACCCCTCATCTATCTCCATCTCCTCCGACTAGCCTTCATTTGCAAACTCAACTTCATCATCATCATCAATGGTCTGCATGATGACTCTCGGCGCCCTTAATTCTTCCAAGGCCATCTTCATCGAGCACGTCTTTGTCATGGACTCACTCGGGACTTACTGTGCTGGCATGAGAAGCTTCTTCCTTAAGCTGTCTGAAAACATCCCTGCTGTTTGCGAGCGCTTGCAAAAAACTCAAACATGCAAAAAGGTCACACTTGGAACTGAACTGAGCGATCAAATCTGCCCCTCTTTTTTTTTATCATGATACTTGCCTATATGAAAAGCACACCCCATGCAATCGTTTCTAAACACATACCATCCAGTAGCAGCTTCACACGTGCCAAAGATTTTGCCTCGATTTGAGGTTCAAGATTTTCTTGAAAAAGAACACTTCCACCTAATTGATTTCCAGTTTGAAAAAACTTTTGACATTGGCTTTGACCAACAAACTGCTCCACTAAAGACTTCTTTCCGCTTTTGCTTCGGTATTCTGAAAATCCGACATCCCAATCTGACTGGCATATTGCATTTGTCACCACCGATTCCGCTATACAGATCTAAAATCAACTGCCACATGTCTCACAGCAATATCTTTAGCCCTGTTAATCATCCATTCTGGAATTTTAGGAATCTTGCCATAAAATTTCTTCAGTCGAAATCCATTCACTGGTTTGAGAATCAAAGTTCCAAAAACATCCCTCAATCTGAAAGTTCCCTAGCCTAATTCCTCCACAATCTGATATAGCCCAAAATATCTGAGCTTCAACTTTCCTGGGTGTGGTCCCAACTTTGAATTATACATCATTACCCAATCACCCTTCTGAAAAATCTTGAACTTCACCTGTCTTGTCATCCATGCTTGTCTTCTGTGTTGACTTACTTCTGCCACATATGCACTGTGAATTCTATCCTCCTCCAATTTCAATAATGCCCTTTGCCTGTGCAATACTGAATCCTCTGGGCTCAACCTATGCTGAACTGCTAGCCTCAAACTAGGTATCACATATTACATAGGAACAACTGCTTCAATTCCATAAACCAGTTTAAATGGTGTCATACTTGTTGCCACTTTGTATGCTGTCCGGAATGACCATAATGCTGAATCTAGCTTGTCATCCCAATCCACTCTATTTTTTGAGACAATTTTCTTTAAAATCCTCACCAGCACCTTATTTGTGCTTTCCGCCTGCCCATTTGCTTGTGGGTGATATGGAGTAGACTTCTTGTGAAGAATCATATGCTTGGATGTCAATTCCTTGATGAATGAATTCAAAAAATGCACACCCTGATCTGACACCAATTCTATTGGGCATCCAAACCTAGTCATGATCTTGTACAAAAATCTGACCACACTTGCTTCTTTATTATCCCTCAAAGCCACTGCTTCTACCCATTTTGTGGCATAATCAGTTGCAACCAAAATGTACCTTGCTCTTGTCCTCCTGGATTTTGGCTTTATTGGCCCAACAAAATCAAGGCCCCACTTTTGAAATGGTTCAAGAGGTAATACTGGATGATCTTGCATCCGATCCATCGATGTTGGTTGCCCCATTCTTTGACACTGAACACATTCTCTAGCAAATGTATGAGCATCCCTCAACAGTAATGGCCACCAAAGACCTTCTTTGTAAGATCTCAGTCCCTACCACGCAATGGATTTGGGGTGCTAGCAGCGGAAGTAGCACTTCTTGCGCGGGGCTGGATCCCACACTCGGGGCCTCGTCACGGATATCCTGACAAATACTAATCCGTCGGTTTTTCCAAAACCGAACCCGAAAAAACTTCCTTTATCCAGAAAGCACGGACGATTCCACCATGATAACTTTTTACTCTAACACAGTCAAGACCATTACCGAATAAGCTGATCCGACTGCACCTATAAAGATACTCAGTCAGATCAAGGAAGAACTTGCACTTGGATCATTTGGATCAACGCTTTTTTCCCCATCAAGAGGCACAGCCGTTGATTCCTATCCATAGAACAATTACTATCCGAGATTTACTTTATCTATCGTAATAACAGAATTTGAGTCTCGATTTACGGATCCATCAGTCCAGCAGCCTAACCCCATCCAGTCCCATGGGTTAGCCAACCTCCCAACCACTGTAGTGATGGGATCCAATTAGGAAATTGGTTAGGTTTTGTCCCGGGTAGTACCAGGGAAAAGAGTTCCCAGGCCCCCTAGCTGGAAATTCATGCAAACATAAAACTAGTCACACCACTTACACACCCAATATGAAATTGCCTTTTTGTCAGCATCAACTAGCTTTAAAACAATCCTTTAACGAAACCATTATGTCACTGATGACAATCCTCGAAATCTCTGGTTGAATCCATATTTCCAATCATTCATTCATCGGTGTACTTATGGCATCATTGGCAACCAGAACGCTCACCACCTCTCAGGGGCTTTTTCAATAGTTCCTAGCTCATAGTACCCGACAATATTTTCACATAAAAATCAAGATGGAATCCTCATTGAAGATCAGCAAGATCAATCAACAGATCCATAAGAGAGCCATGGTGTAACGTACCCATCTTCACTAATAAAGAAATGTCCATATAATTATAAGTTTTTATGGTATAAATATCAATGATTTTATTATTTGAGTCATTTCTACTTAGAATCTTCAAATTCTGAGCCCAAATTTAGAATCTGCGCGCGATTTTACCCTAATATAGGATTTTACAGCATCCAAAACGGACACCAGATCAAGCCTATACGCTAATTTTAATCATTTTAGTTAAAAAACGGCGACCTTTAAACCTTAATAAATGCACGACCGCCCGTCCGATTGACGAATGGTCTGAACCCCTGCGACCAAGAGAACCTCCCGGACAAAAAAACAATTTCGCCCCCCGGGGCGGTCCGGCACGCAAATCGAGGCGGGTGCCCCAAATTTGGGTATCCCACCCCAAAATTTGGTCCGTACACACTTACTAGGGCGCCCGTACAATGGCCACCCAAGAACCAAAGGATGGCCGCCCACTGTATGGTCCACGCGCACCCTTAGGTGGACACCCAGGTGGACACCCAGACCGGATAAGGTATATGCATACCACTCCTTTCCCAGACAACCGACACCGTACCTTTCCCGTAGACCCATGCAGGCCACTGATCCATAGCCTTTGAAGGTACACCGTCCTTTCGTCCCTGCTTTGCGCAGCGCCCGTACCCTCACCCCTCAACTATATAAACCCCCGGGGTGCTCCTCAGTCGGCACGCACTTCTGTGTAGCGTATGCCCTATTGTACCGCCGTCCGTACCGCTGTTCGTCCCTGTGTAGCATACTTGCTGCAAGTACAGCCGCCCTTGCAGCCACCCCTCTCACACCCCCTCATTTGGCTCTTTTCAGATAAGCCAATTTTCCTCCATCCCCCTCCTCTTGCTAGAGGCCAGTGTCCTTAACTCTTCTCCCCCCCATGTGAATAGACTTACAGAGAGGCTTGCAGCAACCCCTCCCAGCCCTCTCCACGTTTTTGCCTTTGGCCTTAAGGACATCTCACAATTCCCCCCCCCCCATTTGCGTAGACTTTAGTAAGGGATTTTCGGCTCAAGCGAGGGTTCGTGCGCCATATTCTTTTGCTCATACGGTGAGCAAACGAGCTCGGAATTCAGATCCGACTGAAGCGTTTCAATCGCAGCAGCGAGCTCTACAAGGCAACGCCTAAGATGGCCTCATCTCGGAGACGGCAAAATATTGCCTCAAGAGGCGCACATAACAACGAGATGGAGGGAGATGCGCCCAATGCGGCTCCAGTCCTCCCTTTTCAAGTCCCTCAAGGAAACGGTGGCCAGGTTAGCTTGGTTAATTTTCAAAAGAAGAGATTTTTTCTTAAATTAGTATTAATGAATGGTGTCTTTTTCTTTTAAAATGAGGACATAAAAATTATATGAAATTACGAATTATGTGATGTTGTTTTCGATAAATTGCGTTGAAATTGCTATCTTCATGAATTGTGAATGCTATACTTAGAAAATTGCATTGAAGTTGTTATCTTTGGAATTCAAGATTTCTTTTGGCTTCAACGCTAACTCCGTTCCGTGCTTGTGTAGCCGGGCGGCATCATTAGCAAAGCCCGGGAATGGCCCAAGGTATCCCTCATACCTTTGGGAGAATAAGGATCGCCGATTGAGGCGAGAGATTATGAGCTGCCTAGTTCTGAGGGCCCAGGCTAGTGCGGTAAATAAGCCCACCCTAGTGTGCAGACATCCCTCTGAGGGGCGGGAGGATCGAGCGATGGAGCCTGAGAGGGCGACAGGCCTGCTTGAGTCCTCGCCAGCGGCCGACGATGAGGTGTATGGTCCCGTAGGGTTTTGCCCAGCATATAGAGGCTGGAAGGCCGAATTCTAGATCATCGACAGAATAAGAATAAGAGAGCCGGACTGGCTTATATGGAAATGGATTCATGTATAAACTTTTTATATAATTGCATCTTGTCTTTGGTATGATGGTATTGTGTAAGAAGGCTGTTTTAACGAACCTTGTGAAGAAGGGCCCTAATTAAGGAATATGTTTATTTATGTCAAACAGTGTGGTAGTATTAATTAGAAAACAAATTGATGCGTGAGTAGGGTGGAAAGTAGGAGGATGGAATGCCTTGACGGCACCATCCTACGGACGGGTGGACCCGATTAGTCGGGTAGCTTTCCAACAAATTAAGTGAAAGCCCTATGTTAGATAGTTAGGTTCTTGGGCAACTCTATTCTAGAAGACTAGGTCAGCAGCTGTGCCTTGCATAAGATGAGGAAAAAAGCGTTGTCTCTAGAAATCAAGTCTAGTAGTTGCCCAATTTTTGATCAATTGCCCTATGGGTGATTTGATGTTTAGAAAATCATGCTCCCCCTGCGAGATAGAGCTAGGTCATACCTATGAATCGTATCCTTGAATCTCTACAGGGTCAAGGTGTCGATGAATAGGAAATTTTTCCCAAGATAAGACTTAGCGGACTATCTTAAGTGTTTCTCCCATTTTTAGAGGGAGGAACCTTACAATTGGTATCAGAGCAAGTTTTGCTCCTAGGAATTGCAGTTTAAGGACTGTTTTGTAATAAATGTTTTACCTAACGTAATACTAATTAGAAAAGGTATCCTACTTAAACAAATAAGTTAAATTGATATTTGAATGATTGTAGGAAGAGGAAGATGCCTACTCCAAATTTCTAGTTTTCCAATGCATCTTCGAGACTGCTAGTCACTCCTCGAATTTCGAGTTTCGCGACACCATGGTGCAGATATTAGAGAAGATATCCCTCCCTCATTTCTCTCGTATTCAGAGAGGATGGGGTAGAGATTTCTGGAGTCGTGGGCCGAGATACTTCATCATCCGAGCAGATCAGATTGGGAACCTTACCACCGACCTTAAGCGGATTCGTTGGATGTAGAAGCTGAAGATGATCCGCTTATTTTGGTTCGTCGGTACCCCCAGGGCCGACACCTCGGTGACTATTGATGGGGTTCGCATACCTCAGGATCGTTGGGTGTATGACAAAGTGATGCAGGTCTTACCTGCTGATAGAGTAGCAGTGTTGGGACATACCCCAATCCAGAGTTTACCACCCTTACCATCAGTTTTTAGAGTCTTAGAAACTACAGCGGAACCCCCATATTTCACATATGTGGACCGCTCTACCCTTATGTCACAGTGAAGCCTAGGAATTTCCCTTGATGTCAAATAAGACTAATTATATTAGTCTCAGATCTTTGTAATAAAACTTGTCCTTGTAAATATTTGGAAATAAAATAATTTCAATGGTTTTACTCTCCAAAAATTAAGCGTTGTGCAAATATGAATCTTGTAATCTTAAAAATTGTTTTTACGATGATGGCCAGGATGACCACCCTCCACTTCCCAATGCGCTTTATACCAATACCCAGGAGAAGAAGCTCCTGCTCAAGCAAATGCAACCTCCCTCCTTTAAAGGAGAAGGTTCAAAGGTTGAGAAGGATGCTGAAGTCTGGATTGAGGCGATGGACGATTATTTCTCTACTGCCGGTACTGGAGTAGCAAATCAGTCTATGCTCGCACGGTTTCGCCTCACTGGAGATGCTAAACTCTGGTGGAAACAGTGGTGCCATGACAAGGAAGTCACCGAGCATTCTCAAACGTGGGAAGACATCAAGCAGGCAGTGAAGGAAAGATATCTTCCTCCATCCCATGAATCCATAAAGATGAATGAGTTCTTTAGTCTTAGACAGTGCAGCTTAACTCTTGAGGACTACTATTCCAAATTCATTACCCGAAAGTATGCCCCAGCTATGACTACTTCCCAGCAAGTGGCTCGTTTCTGCCAAGGGCTAAATGAACCCCTAGATTCCCGCCTTGAAGCAATGAGGCCAAGCACATTACAGGATGCTCTCATACGAGCTAAGCCCCTTGTGAAAGAAATGAAGGCTAACAAACCGAAAAATCAAAAGAGATCTTACCCTGAGGCAAACCTTAGAGATCAACCCTACAAGAAACCTCAACAGAATTTTCCCTACTACAACAGAGGGCGACAAGGCAACTCTTTTCCCCCCCGCTTGTATGCTGCTTCTTCCAGAGAAGGCCCTCTGTGTTTTGAGTGCAATGAGCCGGGACACTTTAGAGCCAACTGTCCCAAGATGGCAACATCATTTCCCCAAGGTAACAGAGGAAATCAAGGCCGTGGAACCCCTACCCACCAAGGTGCAAGAGGCAGTGGTCGTGGCAGAGGCCGCGGAGGAACAGTTGCTAGAACTGCCTGTGTTATAAGTGAAGAACCAACCTTGGAATCGGCTGAAGAAGAGCGCGCCACCGTCCATGCGGCAGTAGAACACCAAGGTCCGAATAAACAATTTGGTGTAATCCAAGCCCCCGCCACTCATCACGGTAAGCCATTTCAGCTTTTGATTGATTGTGGCAGTACCCATTCATTCCTTTCTCCTAGGTGCTTGCAAAAATTAAACTTGAGTCAAAAATCAGCTAGAAAAATGATTGTAGAGTTAGCCAGTGGGAAAGAAGTAGTATCTCGCCACTCTATAGAAAACCTTGATTTTGAGCTGGGTAATGAGCAAACTCATGGTCACTTTAGAGTCTTGCCACTAGGAATTTATGATGGAATCCTTGGGATGGATTGGTTAATTGCAAACAAAGCTAGCATTCATTGTAACCAGGGGAGTATCACTTTTGAAAATGAGCATGGCCAAGTAATATCTGTTCAGGGAATCACAGGAAAACCTAAGTCTAGGGTAGTCAAGGCAAAACATCTTCTCAAGGGGACACGTAAGGGTCAGCAAGTTTTCTTAGTCAAACTCAACAAAGTCATTGAACCTAGTATGGAGACAGAACCCTCTTGGCTCCAAGAATTCTCTGACATCTTCCCTGACGAGCTTACAGGGTTACCGCCTCCTCGAGAAGTCGACCATGAAATCGAGGTGATCCCTGGAGCCCAACCCGTCTCAAAAACTCCCTATAAAATGTCCCTTCCTGAAGCCATTGAACTTAAGGAGCAACTTTCCCAACTCATTGAACAAGGATTTGTACGCCCCAGTAGCTCTCCGTGGGGAGCACCTGTTCTTTTCCAAAAAAAGAAGGACGGGACTCTCCGCCTCTGCATAGATTATCGAGGGCTAAATCAAGTCACTGTCAAGAATAAGTATCCTATCCCTCGCATCGATGAACTTCTTGACAGGCTTCATGGGGCCAAAGTCTTCTCAAAAATAGATTTGAGGTCTGGTTACTATCAGATCAAAGTCAAGGAAGCAGATATACCCAAAACAGCCTTTAATACCCGTTATGGCCACTATGAGTTTACTGTAATGTCATTCGGGTTAACCAATGCTCCTGCAACCTTCAACCACCTAATGCAAGATATATTCCGCCCGTACTTGGATGAGTTTGTGCTTGTTTTCTTTGATGACATCCTAATCTACTCCAAATCAATGGAAGAGCATGAGGAGCATGTGCGTAGAGTTTTGCAATTGCTACGCAGACACAAACTCTATGCCAAGAAGAGCAAATGTACCTTCTTTACTCATCCAAATTGAGTATCTTGGGTTCATCGTCTCCAAAGATGGCATCTCAGTAGACCCCGCCAAGGTCAAGGATATTCTAGAATGGCCACCCCCTAAATCAGTTCGTGAAGTTCGTGGATTCTTGGGAATCACGGGTTAGTATAGGATTTTTATCAAAGATTATGCCTTGGTAGCTGCACCCTTGACAGATCTTCTTAAGAAGGATTGCAAAATAGTGTGGCTGCCAATCCATCAAAACAGCTTTGATCAGCTGAAAGTCATTATTACTTCTGCCCCAGTCTTAAAGCTTCCTGATTTCTCCAAGGAATTTGAAGTGGTTACCGATGCTAGTAGTCTAGCACTTGGTGGTGTCTTAGGCCAAGAAGGGAGACCAGTCGCTTATACTTCCCGCAAGCTGAAGCAATATGAGGCAAACTATGCCACCCATGATTTGGAACTCTTAGCAGTTGTTCATTGCCTCAAATTATGGAGACATTATCTCTTGGGAGGAAAATTCCAGCTTGTAACTGACCACAAAAGTCTAAAGTGGATCTTCACCCAGCCTAACCTCAACATGCGGCAAAGGAGATGGATTGAAATTCTACAAGAATATGATTTCGACATCAAATTCCGCCCTGGGAAAGATAATGTGGTAGCTGATGCACTTAGCCGCAAATCTTTCTTGAATGCAATTTCAATGCCAAATAATCCCATACTGGTCAAGGTGGAAGAAGTCTCACCTCATGACCCAGATTATCAAAGGATGATAAAGTTAGTAGAAGAAGGGGGACATTCAGAGAAAGAGAAAAATCTAATCAAGGGATACTCCACTCATGAAGGAAGCCTCTACTTCAATCACAGGCTATGTATCCCTAAGGACCCTGCTTTAAAGAAACTAATCCTCCATGAAGCTCATGATAGCCCTGCTCTGCAGGACACCCAGGTTATGCAAAAACATTAAATGCGGTAAGAAGGAGCTTTCATTGGGCAGGCTTGAAGAATGATGTGCTTCGGTACTTGAAACAATGTCTCTCATGCCAAAGGATCAAGGCTGAAAGGGTCAAGATGCCTGGAAAGCTTCAACCCTTAGATATTCCACAAATGAAGTGGGAATGCATTAGTATGGATTTTGTCACAAGTCTCCCCACTGTTCAAGGAGGATATGACTCCATTCTAGTAGTAGTGGACTTACTTACCAAAGTAGCTCACCTTATACCAGCAAAAAAGACCTTCAAAGCTTCTGATGTTGCTCGAATATTCATCAAGGAAGTCCTCAAACTTCATGGTCTCCCAAAAAGGATAGTAAGTGATCGAGATTCTGACTTCACCTCAAAATTCTAGCAGTCTTTATTTCAAGCTCTGGGGACTCAACTTTGCTTTAGCACAGCTTATCATCCAGAGACCGATGGCCAGACTGAGAGAGTCAACCAAGTAATTAAAGACATTCTCAGAGCATACTGTGGACGGGAACCCAGAAGGTGGATTCAATACCTTCCTCTGGTAGAATTCGCCTACAATGCATCTTATCATCAAAGCATAGGAATGTCACCATTCAAGGCACTCTATGGGCAAGAATGCCTGTCTCCTCTAAATTTCTCTGATCCAACCATAAGAGTTGAGGCATCCAGGAGAATGCTCGAAGAAATGGAGGAACAAACCAAGGCTATCCACCAAAAGGATATTGAAGCTACCCAAGATCGACAAAAGCATTATGCTGACAACAAGAGGTCTGAAAGGATCTTCAAGGAAGGAGACAAAGTTCTTCTATGGGTGCGACCCAAACGAAGTTCTCTATCACTTGGGAAATATAAAAAGCTTAGCCCTAGGTATTGTGGTCCTTATACAGTTATCAAATGTCTAGGTAAAAGTGCCTATAAACTCCAACTCCCAGCCCATATCAAAGTCCATAATGTATTTCATGTAAGTTTATTGAAACCATATGTCCCCAGTCTCGATCATATTCTTGATGATGAACAAGTTGTAATCCCTACTCAAGGAGTCCTTGAATTACAGCCCAGTAGCATCATAGATTCTAGGGAAAGGTAACTCCGAAATAGAACTCTTGTAGAACATCTAGTTCAGTGGAAAGATTACCCTGAAGAGGATGCAACTTGGGAAGATGAAGCTACACTCTTAAAGGATTATCCCCAATTCATGACGAGATGAGGATATCTCGATTTCTTTAAGGGAGGAAGGATGTAATGTACCCATCTTCACTAATAAAGAAATGTCCATATAATTATAAGTTTTTATGGTATAAATATCAATGATTTTATTATTTGAGTCATTTCTACTTAGAATGTTCAAATTCTGAGCCCAAATTTGGAATCTGTGTGCGATTTTACCCTAATATAGGATTTTACAGCATCCAAAACAGACACCGGATCAAGCCTATACGCTAATTTTAATCATTTTAGTTAAAAAACAACGACATTTAAACCTTAATAAATGCACGACCGCCCGTCCGATTGACGAATGGTCTGAACCCCTGCGACCAGGAGAACCTCCCGGACAAAAAAAAAAATTCGCCCCCCGGGGCGGTCCAGCACGCAAATCGAGGCGGGCGCCCCAAATTTGGGTATCTCGCCCCAAAATTTGGTCCGTACACACTTACTAGGGCGCCCGTACAATGGCCACCCAAGAACCAAAGGACGGGCGCCCACTGTATGGTCCACGCGCACCCTTAGGTGGACACCCAAGGTACATGCATACCACTCCTTTCCCAGACAACCGACACCGTACCTTTCTCGTAGACCCATGCAGGCCACTGATCCATGGCCTTTGAAGGTACACCGTCCTTTCGTCCCTGCTTTGCGCAGCACCCGTACCCTCACCCCTCAGCTATATAAACCCCCGGGGGTGCTCCTCAGTCGGCACGCACTTCTGTGTAGCGTATGCCCTATTGTACCGCCGTCCGTACCGCTGTTCGTCCGTGTGTAGCGTACTTGTTGCAAGTACAGCCACCCTTGCAGCCACCCCTCTCACACCCCCTCATTTGGCTCTTTTCAGATAAGCCAATTTTCCTCCATCCCCCTCCTCTTGCTAGAGGCCAGTGTCCTTAACTCTTCTCCCCCCCCGTGTGAATAGACTTACAGAGAGGCTTGCAGCAACCCCTCCCAGCCCTCTCCACGTTTTTGCCTTTGGCCTTAAGGACATCTCACAATTCCCCCCCCCCCATTTGCGTAGACTTTAGTAAGGGATTTTTGGCTCAAGCGAGGGTTCGTGCGCCATATTCTTTTGCTCATACGGTGAGCAAACGAGCTCGGAATTCAGATCCGACTGAAGCGTTTCAATCGCAGCAGCGAGCTCTACAAGGCAACGCCTAAGATGGCCTCATCCCGGAGACAGCAAAATATTGCCTCAAGAGGCGCACGTAACAACGAGATGGAGGGAGATGCGCCCAATGCGGCTCCAGTCCTCCCTTTTCAAATCCCTCAAGGAAACGGTGGCCAGGTTAGCTTGGTTAATTTTCAAAAGAAGAGATTTTTCCTTAAATTAGTATTAATGAATGGTGTCTTTTTCTTTTAAAATGAGGACATAAAAATTATATGAAATTACGAATTATGTGATGTGTTGAAATTGCTATCTTCATGAATTGTGAATGCTATACTTAGAAAATTGCATTGAAGTTGTTATCTTTGGAATTCAAGATTTCTTTTGGCTTCAACGCTAACTCCGTTCCGTGCTTGTGTAGCCGAGCGGCGTCACTAGCAAAGCCCGGGAATGGCCCAAGGTATCCCTCATACCTTTGGGAGAATAAGGATCGCCGATTGAGGCGAGAGATTATGAGGCTGCCTAGTTCTGAGGGCCCAAGCTAGTGCGGTAAATAAGCCCACCCTAGTGTGCAGACATCCCTCTGAGGGGCGGGAGGATCGAGCGATGGAGCCTGAGAGGGCGACAGGCCGGCTTGAGTCCTCGCCAGCGGCCGACGATGAGGTGTATGGTCCCGTAGGGTTTTGCCCAGCATATAGAGGCTGGAAGGCCGAATTCTAGATCATCGGCAGAATAAGAATAAGAGAGCCGGACTGGCTTGTATGGAAATGGATTCATGTATAAACTTTTTATATAATTGCATCTTGTCTTTGGTATGATGGTATTGTGTAAGAAGACTGTTTTAACGAACCTTGTGAAGAAGGGCCCTAATTAAGGAATATGTTTATTTATGTCAAACAGTGTGGTAGTATTAATTAGAAAACAAATTGATGCGTGAGTAGGGTGGAAAGTGGGAGGATGGAATGCCCTGACGGCACCATCCTACGGACGGGTGGACCCGATTAGTCGGGTAGCTTTCCAACAAATTAAGTGAAAGCCCTACGTTAGATAGTTAGGTTCTTGGGCAACTCTATTCTAGAAGACTAGGTTAGCGGCTGTGCCTTACATAAGATGAGGAAAAAAGCGTTGTCTCTAGAAATCAAGTCTAGTAGTTGCCCAATTTTTGATCAATTGCCCTATGGGTGATTTGATGTTTAGAAAATCACGCTCCCCCTGCGGGATAGAGCTAGGTCATACCTATGAATCGTATCCTTGAATCTCTACAGGGTCAAGGTGTCAATGAATAGGAAATTTTTCCCAAGATAAGACTTAGCGGACTATCTTAAGTGTTTCTGCCATTTTTAGAGGGAGGAACCTTACACATGGACTCATCCGTTGAGGACCAGCAAGGTCAATCAACCAGATCCATGCCCGGTTTCAGAAAACAACTCTTACTCCTTGTTTCAATATCTTCAACGACGCACGTGTGGGTATCTTCGGCGACCCAGAGCCCGAGCACCGTATGGTCAGCACCCTCTATGATCCTTTGCAGGTGACCTAGTGCTTCACTCATAGGCCGCTTCCTTGGTCCCTCCTCCACCGTACCAGAAGCTCACCATTGAAATCGAACCAAGGCTGGTCAAGACCTCGGTTGACCTTGCTACGCGAGACGTCCTCCATTGACTCTCCGTCAGCAGTTGCAACTTTATCAGTTAGGTCTTCATGACCTTAATCCACAAGATGGTCAAAATGCTTTCCCAGCATTCTTGACATAAAACAGTCATTTACAAATAGTCACAAAATACAGTTTCTATATCGAACTCTCGTCTTTCCACATTATCCCTCCTCCGTCCACATTACTTAATCCACATTCCATTCAATGTGTACTCATTCTCATCCATTTACTCATATCGACGACACATTATTTTACATACACATTCACATTCATTATTCTACATACATATCCATGTTCGTACTATTGAAAGAACAGTAGAGGGGGAGGAGACATACACACAGGAGCAAACCCAAATGTATATTGCAAACCCTAACCATAGAGGGAAGCCATCTCCACTCTTACACAAAGCATAATGCCATAATCCATAATACACACAACACACTATGAGTTGTGTCCACACTCTATGACCAGCTGGACACGCGGTCATTTATGTCTCACACATGTTCCTACCTAATCTGCCAGTACATAGCATAGCTGGCTCACACTCACATCAAGCTTGAATCTCAACAGCCCCTCTCAAGCTCATGATGTACTGCCCCATGATGTACTGCCGATGAAGATGTAGATGAGATTGGGATATCAAGACTCTCAACACTCTCCCTCAAGCTCATCCCATGTACTCCCAACATAGTCCAAAAGTACTCAAACTTCTCCCTGCTAAGTGGCTTTGTAAAGATATCTGCCACTTGCTCTTCAATCTTCACATACTGAAGATCAACTGTACCATCCAGCACCTTCTCTCTGACAAAGTGATAATGGACCTCTATGTGTTTGGTCCTCGCATGAAATACTGGATTCTTTGCCAACTGTATACTGCTCATGTTGTCACAATGAATGACAACTTTGCCATCAATAGGCTCACATAAATCTGCCAAGAAACTCTTTAACCATATAGCCTCACAAGTAGCAATGGCTGCACCTCTGTACTCAGCCTTTGTACTGGATAAAGCAACTGTTGGTTGCTTCTTGCTACTCCAACTCACCACGGAACTTCCAAGTGTAAAAGCATATCCACTAGTAGACCTCCTGTCATAGGAGCTACCTGCCCAATCAGCATCTGTGTAACCATGTATATCCAAGCTTTTACCACTCTCATAAAGTAGACCATAATGTGCAGTGGTCTTCACATATCTCATGATGCGTCTCACTGCATCCAAATGTGGTTTCTTGGGGCTCTGCATAAACTGGCTCACTAGCCCCACAGCATAACTCAAATCCGGGCGTGTGATAGTCATGTATATGAGACTACAACCATCTTCCTGTACATCGATGGATCATCCAATTCCTCGCCATAATCAGCCCGCAACTTCACATTTTGCTCCAAAGGTGTGCTCATAGGCTTACACCCTGTCATGCCATACTTTGCCAACATATCCAATGCATATTGGCGCTGTACTAACCATGTACCTGCATGATCTTTGACCACTTCAATTCCAAGGAAGTATCTCAACTCACCAAGATCTTTCATGTCAAATTGCCCACTCAAAGCTTGCTTGACATGCATCACATCTGCACCATGATCACCTGTGATAATCAAATCATCCACATAGATGACGAGTAAAACAATCCCATGCTCTGTCTTCTTCACATAGAGTGAAGAATCTGCTATAGAAATCTGAAAACCAAGTGAGATAAGATATCTGCTCATCTTATCACTCCAAGCAGCACGAGGTGCTTGCTTCAAACCATCCAATGCCTTTTTCAATCTGCATACGTGAGTGGGATATCTTGGGTGTACATACCCTTCTGGCTATGCCATGTACACTTCCTCTTGTAGATCTTCATTTAGAAATGCATTCTTGACATCCATTTGATGCATTTCCCATCCATTAGCTGCAGCCATAGCAATGACTGCTCTCACTGTGCCCATCTTAGCCACTGGACTAAAGGTTTCATCATAGTCTAAACCTTGGGTTTGTGCATAACCCTTTGCTACCAATCTTGCTTTATGTCTCTCAATAGAACCATCAGATTTGCACTTCACTTTGTAAACCCATTTAAATCCAATAACATTCTTGTCCTTTGGTAATGCAACCAAATCCCATGTATCATTATGAACTAATACGTCCATCTCAACATCCATTGCTTTCTCCCATACATGCTCTCCAATAGCCTCTGTATAGCATGTAGGTTCCACATGCTTCACCATAGATGTCATATATGCATAGTGCATAGCAAAATCTTGATATGTCAATCTGTCAACAGGATATCTGACCCTCTGGGATCTCTGCAATGCATGCAGGTCACTCTGTACACCTGTAACTCTAGCATGTGGTGGCACATATCTGTCCTGCCTAGCACCAGGTGTGCGTAAAACAGGTATGCCAAGCTCCTCATCCAAACTCTCTGAACTAGATGACTCATAACCTTTGATTCCAATTCCTTCAACCTTCTTCTTTCCTTTATCCATAGCACTACTCCCAGTGCTCACACTCTCATGCCTCAAATGTCCTGACCATGGACGTACACTACTACTCTTAGCTTCTGCTTCTGCTGCTCTGCTGGCCCAGACATAGTAGTAGAACTAGAACTTGCTTGTGACAAGTTCACAGGCACATCAGCCTCAAGTGACTCAATGACACCCTCATCTTTTGCTTTGTACCAACTAGCAAGCTCATCAAACACCACATCTCGTGAGATGACCACTTGTCTAGTTTGTGGATTATAACATTTGTATGCCTTTCGATCCTGTGCATATCCAACAAATACACATTTCTCTGCCTTAGGATCCAACTTCCTTCTTCTTTCATCAGGCACATGTACATAAGCTATGCATCCAAAAACTTTGAGGTGTCCAATGTCTGGCCTGTAACCTGTAAGCCGCATCTCTGGCGTGCTTCCATGAATGGCTGCTGTAGGTGTTTTGTTCAGTATATACACTGCAGTAGCACATGCTTCTGCCCAATAATAATCTGGCATGCTCTTTTCATTAAGCATCGCCCTAGCCACTTCACATATGACTCTATTCTTTCTCTTAGCCACACCATTCTGCTGAGGTGTATACCTGCAAGTCAATTGTCTTCTTATACCATGCTTCCTCAAGAAATGCTCAAAAGCTTTTGAGGTGTATTCACCACCTCCATCTGTCCTCAAACATTTAATCCAACAGCCATATTGCTTTTCTGCAAAAGCTTTGAAATCCATGAACTTTTCCAACACTACTCTTCTCTCTGAGAAAGTATATCCATGTCATCCTGCTGAAATCATCTATGAATGTCACATAGTATAAACTGCCTTTGATAGATGGGTTTTGTGCAGGACCCCATACATCACTATGTATGATCTCAAGTGGCCTGCTACTCATATTTCCTTCTCTAGGAAACCTCAACCTTGCCTACTTTCCAAACTGACAGGCTTCACAAACATGCATATGTCCATCATATTTGAACCTAGGCAATCCACTGACAATGCCTCTTGTTTGCATGTTCTTTAATCTCTGTATATTGACATGTCCAATCCTCTTATGCCACATATCAATGTCTTGTACCACATTCCTGCTCTTTGAGAACATGGCTGATTTTAGCTCAGGAATTCCAACATCCAGCTTAAACAATCTGCCTTCTTTCTTTCCTTTAGTAATGACTCTACATCCATGTTTAAAGTCCTCAACGAAGCAACCATGCTCGTTGAAACGAACCTGTAATCCCTGTTCCACCATTTGACCAACTGAGGCCAAGCTCTTTGTGATAGAAGGCACATACAATACATCTGACATAGATTTTGTTTGACCACTGTGCATGACCAATGGTACACTTCCAACATGTGTAATGACTGCTGAGTATCATCACCTGTTTCCACATAGCCTTTGACATCCATAGGCTTCATATGCTCAAACCATTCTCCATGACATGTCATATGGTTTGATGCTCCAGAATCCATATACCATGTATCATCATTCTCAGCATTTGTCATCATTGATCCAACAACATGTTTCATGGCGAACAAATGATTTGCTGTGCCATCATTGCTGCTTGATGCATAATTTCCACCACCATGTTGTGCATAATTTCCACCATAATGACCACCACGTTGTGCTCTACCCCCTCTCAAATCATTCTGTTTGCAGAAACAATCTCTCTCCATATGACCATATTTCCCACAATAATGGCATTCAACATCTTGCATAGATGTCTGTTGGCCTTGCCAACGTCCTCGACCACGGCGGCGGGGGTTACCTCTGCCTCTTTGAGGGGTATATCCAGGACCACCTCGAGCACCATATGAAGGCTGAAAATTCTGTTGTGATGACCTGTCCTGCCATCCACGACCATTACCACCACGTCCACGTGATGTGAATCTCCCCCTGCCTCTAAAGCCTCTCTGAGAATAGAAAGCCTGATTTCTGCCATTATCATCATGGCTAGAAGATGCATCCAGAAATGAATCACTGAGTTTGATTTCCTCAACCAGCAAGAGTGAAACCAACTCATCGAATTCTGGTAAACCTGTACTCCTCACTGAGATAGATGTATCAAAAGATTTGTATTCCTTGCCAAGACCACCCAAGGTAATATCCACCAAATCATCATTAGGCATGGGGGCATTTATTGTGGCCAATGCATCTGCAAACTTCTTGATTTCTTGCACATAATCATGTATGCTCCTTTTATTCCTTTTCACATTGTGTATCCGCTGTCACAATTGAGACTTGCGAGCACTCGTATCTGTATCAAACATCTTGACCAAAGTATCCCATGCATCTTTGGGATTCTTAGCATCTTTTATGTGTATGAGCATAGCATCAGAAATACATATAGATAGATAATGCAGCACTTTGAATGCTCTCTCTGACCATTGCTTATGAGCAATAAGCTGCTGCTGTGTAGGTTGTCGAGGTAGCTCAGGCTCAGGCTCAGCACCTGTAATGAGATTCCAAAATCCTTTTCCTTTCAAGAAACTCTTTATCCTGTACTTCCATGCCTGGAAGTTCTTCCTATCCAACTTTTCACCAACAATCTGTACTGGATTATCCGACATGTTTGTTGCTCAATGCAAATACAGCTCCCGCACAACTTCAAATCTGTAAATGAGCCTTCCTCAGCTCAACCACACTCCAATGAGTGTTCCAGATACTCCAAAATAACCACCAATCTTCAAATTTGATGTAGAAAATCAACCTGTATGCATCCAAGATGAACTGTCTCATGCAATCCGAGATAGCCTATTTTGATGTGCTTCCACGGCTCCAAATCACAATGTAGTGGTGCAATCAAGTATGGGCAACTTGCATTGACACCTAAACAACCTCAATGTAGAGTATCAACACCATCTGACATGTGTACATATCAATTTTTGAAAACCCCTTTCTCTGTTTTGGAAAAAAACAGAAAAACCAATAGTAATTTGGCTCTAATTTCTTCAATATTTGTCCAAATTGAGCAACCAGGCATTCATTAGCTTAGAAATAGTGCCCATCAACTCCATGTAAGAGGAATTTGTCCAATTGTATAAGACCAAAGATTAATTGCTCAATTAAAATTGCTCTGTTTCTCTGCAACCAGTGGACAGCCTGTTTAATCAGGTCATTCCCAGCTCAATTAGGCATAATTCATCAATCCAATCACATAGCCCTCTTCTCCAAGGTGTAAAGCAACCAATTGCTAAAGCAAACTTGAAATATGTCAACCACACAAGTAGTACTCAACCTCCTCGTACCAAAAAAGTAAAAAAATACTCTGTTTCTCTGTAGATTCAGCGGCGCCGCCTGCTGTAGAGAGCTTTGGGAAGGGTTGTAATGCTAAATGATGAGGTATTCAAGTCCCCAATACTCCTAGGTATGTGTGCAACCAGTCAATGGTTGGATTTTAGCCAAAATCACACTCCAAATGCATCAATTTGTGACTTCCTTTTCTCTATTTTGTGAGAGCTCAAAAAACCAATAATTTCACTCATTCAAATGCATGTAACTTGCTCCAAAATTTGTTCAAGGCGTGCATAGGGGTTGCCAATACATCCCTCTTTGTCAAATACATATGTCTTTTGCCAGATTTACATGTATTTCCACCTTACATCAATGTTGCCAAGCTTTAATGGAAAGCTTTCAAAAACCAGAATTTTTCTTTGCTTTGCTTTTGCCTGTATCACCTGCAATCCGCTCAAGGATGTTTAGAAGACCTTACTCGGTAGGCCAAGCTCTCAGATCTGATAGTATTTGGTGTGCTCCAAACTTCACAGCTCCAATGGCAAGCTTCACAGCTTCTCTTCACAGCTTCTTCTCCCTCTTCTCTTCACTCACTCATAAACCCTAATAAACAGCACAAGGCTCTGATACCATGTTGAAAGAATGGTAGAGGGGGAGGAGACACACACACAGGAGCAAACCCAAATGTATATTGCAAACCCTAACCATAGAGGGGGAGGAGACACACACACAGGTATGTTGAAAGAATGGTAGAGGGGGAGGAGACACACACACAGGAGCAAACCCAAATGTATATTGCAAACCCTAACCATAGAGGGAAGCCATCTCCACTCTCACACAAAGCATAATGCCATAATCCATAATACACACAACACACTATGAGTTGTGTCCACACTCTATGACCAACTGGACACGCGGTCATTTATGTCTCACACATGTTCCTACCTAATCTGCCAGTACATAGCATAGCACTGACATCGAGCTTGAATCTCAACACGTACATCCACATCATACATCCAATTCCATATCTGCATTCATACATACACATCCATATCCACATCCATATCCACATTCACATCCATACATCCACATCTACATGCATATATCCATTTTCACATCCTCATTCATACATCCACATCCACATTCCCATTCACATCTATACATCCACATCTACATCTACATTCACATCTATACATACACATCTACATGCATACATCCATTTTCACATTCATACATCCACACTCCCATTTCCACATCCACACATCCACATACATACATCCATTTCCACATTCCCATTCATATAACCCCATACGCCTTCACATCTATTCTTTTACATCACATCCATTCTCGCCCTATCACAACTCATATACATCTTATCCCATCAGATACACTCTCTACTTCATCCCATACACATCTTATCACATCCTAACTCATCTTAGCACATCCTATCACATCTCATACACCTCTTATCATATCCTATCACATCTCATACACATCTTATCACATCCTATCACATCTCATACACCTCTTATCGCATCTTATCACATCTTGTCACATCTCATACACCTCTTATCACATCCTATCACTTCCCATACGCATCCTATCACATCTTGTCACATCTCATACACCTCTTATCACATCCTATCACTTCCCATACGCATCTTATCACATCTCATACACCTCTTATCACATCCTATCACATCTTGTCACATCTCATACACCTCTTATCACATCCTATCACTTTCCATACGCATCTTATCACATCTCATACACCTCTTATCACATCCTATCACTTTCCATACGCATCTTATCACATCTTATCACATCTCATACACCTCTTATCACATCCTATCACTTCCCATACGCATCTTATCACATCTCATACACCTCTTATCACATCCTATCACTTTCCATACGCATCTTATCACATCTCAATATCTATTTATAGAATACAACAGAATTCTTATATTTGATATAAGATTTCTTTACGCATCTATTTATGCATAAATTCCACTTTTAAAGAGAGTAACACTTTCGAAATAAAAATCAATCTTTTATGCATCTTCCTATGCATAAATTCATTTTAAATGAGAATGACACTTTTGAATCAATCTTTTATGCATCTTCCTATGCATAAACTCAATTTAGTAGGAATTACACTTTTAGAATAAAAGAATTTCTCTTATGCATCTAATATATGCATAAAATCCATTTAGGATGAAAATCACACTTTTAGTATAAAAATATCTTTTATGCATACCTCTATGCATGAAATCCAAATATGATAAAAGTAACATTTTTACAATAAAATAATCATCTTTTATGCATACCTCTATGCATGAAATTCAAATGTGATAAAAGTAACACTTTTATAATAAAAAATAATTATTTTTTCGTAACATTTTTATAATAAAATAATCATTTTTTTTCATACCTCTATGCATGAAATTCAATATGATAAAAGTAACATTTTTACAATAAAATAATCATTTTTTGGTAACATTTTTACAATAAAATAATCAATTTTTTTTCATACCTCTATGCATGAAATTCAATATGATAAAAGTAACATTTTTACAATAAAATAATCATTTTTTAGTAACCTTTTTACAATAAAATAATCATTTTTTAATGCATACCTCTATGCATGAATTTCAAATATGATAAAAGCAACACTTTTATAATAAAATAATCATCTTTATGCATACCCCTATTCATGAATTTCAAATATGATAAAAGTAACTTTTTTACAATAAAATAATCATCTTTATGCATACCTCTATGCATGAATTTCAATTATGATAAATATAACACTTTTATAATAAAATAATCATCTTTAATGCATACCTCTATGCATAAAATTTAATTATGCTAAAAGTAACACTTTTATAATAAAATAATCATCTTTATGCATACCCCTATGCATGAATTTTAAATATGATAAAAGTAACACTTTTACAATAAAATAATCATCTTTATGCATACCCCTATGCATGAATTTCGAATATGATAAAAGTAACACTTTTACAATAAAATAATCATCTTTATGCATACCTCTATGCATGAATTTCAATGTGATAAAAGTAACACTTTTACAATAAAATAATTATTTTTTTAATAAAATTTTTACAATAAAATAATCATTTTTTTTCATACCTCTATGCATGAAATTCAATATGATAAAAGTAACATTTTTACAATAAAATAATCATTTTTTGTAATATTTTTATAATAAAATTATCATTTTTTTCATACCTCTATGCATGAAATTCAATATAATAAAAGTAACATTTTTACAATAAAATAATTATTCTTTTAGTAACCTGTTTATAATAAAATAATCAATTTTTTATGCATATCTCTATGCATGAATTTCAAATATGATAAAAGTAACACTTTTATAATAAAATAATCATCTTTATGCATACCCCTATGCATGAATTTCAAATATGATAAAAGCAACACTTTTACAATAAAATAATCATCTTTATGCATACCTCTATGCATGAATTTCAATTATGATAAATATAACACTTTTATAATAAAATAATCATCTTTAATGCATACATCTTTGCATAAAATTCAATTATGCTAAAAGTAACACTTTTATAATAAAATAATCATCTTTATGCATACCCCTATGCATGAATTTTAAATATGATAAAAGTAACACTTTTATAATAAAATAATCATCTTTATGCATACCCATATGCATGAATTTCAAATATGATAAAAGTAACACTTTTACAATAAAATAATAATCTTTATGCATACCTCTATGCATGAATTTCAATTATGATAAATATAATACTTTTATAATAAAATAATCATCTTTTATGCATACCTCTATGCATGAAATTCAATTATGCTAAAAGTAACACTTTTATAATAAAATAATCATCTTTTATGCATACCTCTATGCATGAAATTCAATTATGCTAAAAGTAACACTTTTATATTAAAATAATCATCTTTTATGCATACCTCTATGCATGAAATTCAATTATGCTAAAAGTAACACTTTTATAATAAAATATTCATTATAAAAACTTGACATTAATCAATTAACCATTCACCTAGAATAGAGAATGGTTGGTTTTGTTAGAAAAGAGAGAGAAATACCTTTTTGTAATGAGGTATAACATTTTTAGAGAAGACATAAAGCATAAAAACCATTTAAAGCCATAAAAACCATAAAATAAGTGAAAAGAAAAATCACCAACTTACTAATGACTTTGAAAGCTTTCCTTTGGCTTGATGGTTTGAGGGTTCAACTCTTGTTTGAACAAGAGTGGCCAACCAATCTTTGGAAGAGGAAAATGTCAAAAACTACTGAATTATTAATAAATTCATAGTTCTTGGCTTGGGTGAAATAGAGTAACAATGCATTAAACACTATTATTTTTCAACAAAGGGAGAGGTTCTATTTATAGGAAAAATTGAGCTCCTAACCAAACAAACTGATTCTAGAATTTTCCAAATCAGTTTGGTCAATTTTTGACCATTTTTAGGTCAGTTAAGCTAACTTTTTGGAACTAGACTTGAATGAGGAGAGAGGAGAGATGAAATATCTCAATTTTTGATGATTTAAAACTCAATTTGCACATGTGAAGTAGGCGCCTCACTAAAGGCCCTCCCCTTCCTTACATATGTGTCAAAAATGGAATCATTATACTCAAAATATCTCATATTTTTAATATTGCTCATAGTTTCTTACTAATAAACCTTGTACATATTCAACTCTTCATCTTATGTGAGCATTGAAGAGACTCCCCTTCCTTACATATGTGTCAAAATGGAATCATTATACCCAAAATATCTCATATTTTTAATATTGCTCATAGTTTCTTACTAATAAACCTTATACATATAGTCAACTCTTCATCTTATGTGAGCATTTACTTATTTTTGGGTATCTTCTTTTACAAAATTGGATTTATCTCCTCCCCACACATGGATTGATCCTATTGGCCCACAGGAACCTTAATTGGACCATAATCCAAAAATTTCTGAAAATCTAGACCCTTCGGCTAAGGTCCTTTATACCCATTTTCAATTAATTCCAATTGCACATTGGAAAGTTCTTTTTGAATTTCTATTTTAGGGGAATTCATTTTAATAATATGAGAAATTTTTCTATCTAAAAATATTCAAAATCTAAATATTCTCTCTCTAGAATATTTTCTCTCTCTAAGTCAAAACAGTTAGAAATAAGATCTTTTATATTTCAGAAGAGGGGATTGATTACAGGGGAAGATGCTGGATATCTTGAGAGGCTGGGGAGGAATCTTACATTCTCTCCCACTTGAAAAATGCGAGATGTCCTCATCTCGCAAACTGGGGATAATTTTGCAAGATGCACGAATATGAGACTGAGAGAAAATTTAATTAAGATTAACCACCAAGAAAAGTCTCAAAGAGAGCAAGACTCAAGACAAGAACAAAGATTTCAACTTTATTTACTCTTAGAACATATACAGTAAAGATAGAAGAACTTTTTATACTTCTATAAGCCCGTCCATCATATGGTCACAAAAGCAGCACTCACAAGCTACACACGTATAAGGTAACTCGTCTATGGGAATAATTCGGCCGGTTATTGCAGCACCTATCTCATTGGTATGAGGTGACCTATTAAAAGGACATCTGAGAGGCAAGCCAAAAATGGGATAAAGGCATATCTTCTGATGAGGAAGAAAGCACGCTAGTAAGAAGACCCGCTCAGAAAATCCAACATGCCTTGATCTCATCATGCAATAGTATCGGGGACCCAAACCCAAAGCTTCAATAACCATAGCCAAGCGAACATTGTTACGAAAGTGCTACTGACCCCACGGTGTTACCCTAGTTATGTCTTGATAGGTTTGCCATTTGGTCTGAGCTACAGAAGTTCCCAAGTGAGGGAAAAGTGAGCGCTCATACAGTTCTATAAAATCCTTCTTCACAGACTCGCTTGCGTCTTGAAGGTGAGAAATCATCATGGATAAAACCAATTCTTGCTGCCAAGCCATAAAGGAGATTAAGAAAGAAAGGGGATCGATGGAAGTAAGATTACTGTGAGCGACAAGTAAGAGTTACGACTTATATAAAAGAAGGATCTAGCGTAACCTAGAAGCCAACGGGGTATCTTGCCAGTCAAGTTTTTTCGTCTTTCCATGATTCGGGTTTGGCACATATTTTTATAGAAGGCTTTCATGAGATACATTATGAACTTTGAGATGAGGAGATAAAAGAACCTCATAGGCTAAGTCACCTACTTTCTTTGAAATCAGATAAGGCCCACAATATCTGGGGGATAACTTCTTATACTTCCCAAAAGATAAAGAACTTCTTTTGGGCCGTACTCGAATGAAGACCATATCTACTTTTTTTTTGAATTTTCTGACTGTCCTCTTCTTATCTGCATACTGCTTCTGTCGATCTTGGACAGCTTTTATATGTTTATGAATTGCCTGCATCTGCTGCTCCATATCGTCAAGCATTTGTCTGGACATCTCGACCCTTATCAATGGATCGGACCTAGTTAATGGAGTTAAGCAATCTTGTTCGAGACGGACCCTGATTAGATTGGTATGAAGGGATTGGTCTCTGAATTTGGGGTTCTTGACTTCCCTGTGCCCTTGACATGGCAGGAGTCGGGTAGTCTTTTAACTGATGACCAAAACCTTGGCATCCAAAACACCGGTTCTCATCGTTCTGAATCCTTAAAACAGGTGGGCTCCTGAGAAGTATTCTAGGGAAAGGGTCTTCCTTTTTTAAACAGAATCTTTCTTTTATCTTAGAGAGGGAATAATTATAAGATCAGAAAGGGAGGTTCTTACTCCTATATATCTCGAAGGCTGAGGAGGAATCTTACATTCTACCCCACTTAAAAAAGTACGAAAAAGTGCGAGATGTCCTCATCTCGCAAGGTAGAGGACAACTCTTTTTCTTAAGATCCAATTTATTCTACCTAGGGTTCCTTATATTCTGGTCAACCCAACCGAATACTGGGATAAATATCCAATATAGAACTCATCATAACAATTCATTCAGATCATATCATTCATATCTTTAACATGATAATGGTCCATTAGACCGAAAAATTTCTTTCTGAATATTCCTCCACGGGAATTTCAGTCAAGCAAGTTCTCAATTTGTCATCTTGAACTACCGAGTCAAGTGTTAACAGTAGCAATTTGACAGTACAATCCACGAATCTCATAGTGATTTGCTGAAATCAATATCATCATTCTAGTTATGAATATCATCACAAGGACTCGTTCCATTCATCCTCATTGTGGTTTTGCTCAGCTTATTACATTTCAACCAATTTTCAGGAATCATCATTTTTCAATTCAGAATCCAAATCAACTCATCAGTTCTCAAACAGAATTAAAAAAAATCATATCAACCACATTCAAAATCATCATCTGGATAGCATTAATGCTTATAATTTCAAGTCTTAGATTTACTCGTATATACTGCCGATAAAGAGCTGTAGTTATACCCTCGGTATATACGGGTAGTCATGATACTTAGAACTATAAGGTAAATACCATCATGTCTAGGCCTCAAGCAAGTCAGGATTCCATACAATTGTGGTACTTCCATTAACAGGCCCAATTACTAGTTTACGAATTTTCAGTTTGAATATCAAATTGTATGAATTTATATCACACAATTACAACCTTTTTGTGCTTCTTGATAAATTTTTGACATATTTGGCTTCTCAGTTGATCTTTATTAGCCAAATGGCTCTGATACCAACTATAAGATCCCAATCCCTACTCGCAATGCATTCGGGGTGCTAGCAGCGGAAGTAGCACTTCTTGCGCGGGGCTGGATCCCACACTCGGGGCCTCGTCACACAGATATCCGGACAAGAGACTAATCCATCGGTTTTTCCAAAACCGAACCCAGAAAAACTTCCTTTATCTGGAAAGCACGAACGATTCCACCAGGATAACTTTTTACTCTAACATAGTCAACAAGCTGATCCGACTGCACCTATAAAGATACTCAGTCAGATCAAGGAAGAACTTTCACTTGGATCATTTGGATCAACGCTTTTTTCCCCATCAAGAGGCACAGCCGTTGATTCCTATCCATAGAACAATTACTATCCGGGATTTACTTTATCTATCATAATAGCAGAATTTGAGTCTCGATTTACGGATCCATCAGTCCAGCCTATTAACCCCATCCAATCCCATGGGTTAGCCAACCTCCCAACCACTGTAGTGATGGGATCCAATTAGGAAATTGGTTAGGTTTTGTCCCGGGTACCAGGGAAAAGAGTTCCCAGGCCCCCTAGCCAGAAATTCATGCAAACATAAAACTAGTCACACCACTTACACACCCAATATGAAATTGCCTTTTTGTCAGCATCAACTAACTTTAAAACAATCCTTTAATGAAACCATTATGTCACTGATGACAATCCTCAAAATCTCTGGTTGAATCCATATTTCCAATCATTCATTCATCGGTGTACTTATGGCATCATTGGCAACCAGAACGCTCACCACCTGTTCACTCAGGGGCCTTTTCAATAGTTCCTAGCTCATAGTACCCGACAATATTTTCACATATAAAAATCAAGATGGAATCCTCAGCAATTGCAACTTTATCAGTTAAGTCTTCATGACCTTAATCCACAAGATGGTCAAAATGCTTTCCCAGCATTCTTGACATAAAACAGTCATTTACAAACAGTCACAAAATACAGTTTCTATATCGAACTCTCGTCTTTCCACATTATCCCTCCTCCGTCCACATTACTTAATCCACATTCCATTCATTCTCATCCATTTACTCATATCGACGACACATTATTTCACATACACATTCTCATCCATTTACTCATATCGACGACACATTATTTCACATACTCATTCTCATCCATTTACTCATATCGACGACACATTTTCACATACACATTCACATTCATTATTCTACATACATATCCATGTTCGTACATCCACATCATACATCCAATCCCATATCTGCATTCATACATACACATCCATATCCACATCCATAAATCCACATCCATATCCACATTCACATTCATACATCCACACCTACATGCATATATCCATTTTCACATCCTCATTCATACATCCACATCCATATACATACATACATCCACATCCACATTCCCATTCACATCTATACATCCACATATACATCTACATTCACATCAATACATACACATCTACATGCATACATCTATTTTCACATTCATACATCCACACTCCCATTTCCACATCCACACATCCACATACATACATCCATTTCCACATTCCCATTCATATAATCCCATACGCCTTCACATCTATTCTTTTACATCACATCCATTCTCGCCCTATCACAACTCATATACATCTTATCCCATCAGATACACTCTCTACTTCATCCCATATACATCTTATCACATCCTAACTCATCTTAGCACATCCTATCACATCTCATACACCTCTTATCATATCCTATCACATCTCATACACATCTTATCACATCCTATCACATCTCATACACCTCTTATCGCATCTTATCACATCTTGTCACATATCATACACCTCTTATCACATCCTATCACTTCCCATACGCATCTTATCACATCTTATCACATCTCATATACCTCTTATCACATCCTATCACTTTCCATACGCATCTTATCACATCTTATCACATCTCATACACCTCTTATCACATCCTATCACATCTTGTCACATCTCATACACCTCTTATCACATCCTATCACTTCCCATACGCATCTTATCACATCTTATCACATCTCATACACCTCTTATCACATCCTATCACTTCTCATACGAATCTTATCACATCTTATCACATCTCATACACCTCTTATCACATCCTATCACTTCCCATACGCATCTTATCACATCTCATACACCTCTTATCACATCCTATCACTTTCCATAAGCATCTTATCACATCTTATCACATCTCAATATCTATTTATAGAATACAAGATAATTCTTATATTTGATATAAGAATTCTCTTGTATTCTTATCACATCTTATCACATCTCAATATCTATTTATAGAATACAAGAGAATTCTTATATTTGATATAAGATTTCTTTACGCATCTATTTATGCATAAATTTCATTTTTAAAGAGAGTAACACTTTCGAAATAAAAATCAATCTTTTATGCATCTTCCTATGCATAAATTCATTTTAAATGAGAATAACACTTTTGAATCAATCTTTTATGCATCTTCCTATGCATAAATTCAATTTAGTAGGAATTACACTTTTAGAATAAAAGAATTTCTCTTATGCATCTAATATATGCATAAAATCCATTTAGGATGAAAATCACACTTTTAGTATAAAAATATCTTTTATGCATACCTCTATGCATGAAATCCAAATATGATAAAAGTAACATTTTTACAATAAAATAATCATCTTTTATGCATACCTCTATGCATGAAATTCAAATGTGATAAAAGTAACACTTTTACAATAAAATAATCATTTTTTAATAACATTTTTACAATAAAATAATCATTTTTTTTCATACCTCTATGCATGAAATTCAATATGATAAAAGTAACATTTTTACAATAAAATAATCATTTTTTTTGTAACATTTCTACAATAAAGTAATCATTTTTTTTCATACCTCTATGCATGATATTCAATATGTTAAAAGTAACATTTTTACAATAAAATAATCATTTTTTAGTAACCTTTTTACAATAAAATAATCATTTTTTAATGCATACCTCTATGCATGAATTTCAAATATGATAAAAGTAACACTTTTATAATAAAATAATCATCTTTATGCATACCCCTATGCATGAATTTCAAATATGATAAAAGTAACACTTTTACAATAAAATAATCATCTTTATGCATACCTCTATGCATGAATTTCAATTATGATAAATATAACACTTTTATAATAAAATAATCATCTTTAATGCATACCTCTATGCATGAAATTCAATTATGCTAAAAGTAACACTTTTATAATAAAATAATCATCTTTATGCATACCCCTATGCATGAATATCCAATATGATAAAAGTAACACTTTTACAATAAAATAATCATCTTTATGCATACCCCTATGCATGAATTTCAAATATGATAAAAATAACACTTTTACAATAAAATAATCATCTTTATGCATACCTTTATGCATGAATTTCAATGTGATAAAAGTAACACTTTTACAATAAAATAATCATTTTTTGTAACATTTTTACAATAAAATAATCATTTTTTTTCATACCACTATGCATGAAATTCAATATGATAAAAGTAACATTTTTACAATAAAATAATCATTTTTTTGTAACATTTTTACAATAAAATAATCATTTTTTTCATACCTCTATGCATGAAATTCAATATGATAAAAGTAACATTTTTACAATAAAATAATCATTTTTTAGTAACCTTTTTACAATAAAATATTTACTTTTTTATGCATACCTCTATGCATGAATTTCAAATATGATAAAAGTAACACTTTTATAATAAAATAATCATCTTTATGCATACCCCTATGCATGAATTTCAAATATGATAAAAGTAACACTTTTACAATAAAATAATCATCTTTATGCATACCTCTATGCATGAATTTCAATTATGATAAATATAACACTTTTATAATAAAATAATCATCTTTAATGCATACCTCTATACATGAAATTCAATTATGCTAAAAGTAATACTTTTATAATAAAATAATCATCTTTATGCATACCCCTATGCATGAATTTCAAATATGATAAAAGTAACACTTTTACAATAAAATAATCATCTTTATGCATACCCCTATGCATGAATTTCAAATATGATAAAAGTAACACTTTTACAATAAAATAATCATCTTTATGCATACCTCTATGCATGAATTTTAATTATGATAAATATAACACTTTTATAATAAAATAATAATCTTTTATGCATACCTCTATGCATGAAATTCATATATGCTAAAAGTAACACTTTTATAATAAAACAATCATCTTTTATGCATACCTCTATGCATGAAATTCAATTATGCTAAAAGTAACACTTTTATATTAAAATAATCATCTTTTATACATACCTCTATGCATGAAATTCAATTATGCTAAAAGTAACACTTTTATAATAAAATATTCATTATAAAAACTTGACATTAATTAATTAACCATTCACCTAGAATAGAGAATGGTTGGTTTTGTTAGAAAAGAGAGAGAAATACCTTTTTCTAATGAGGTATAACATTTTTAGAGAAGACATAAAGTATAAAAACCATTTAAAGCCATAAAAACCATAAAATAAGTGAAAAGAAAAATCACCAACTTACTAATGACTTTGAAAGCTTTCCTTTGGCTTGATGGTTTGAGGGTTCAACTCTTGTTTGAACAAGAGTGGCCAACCAATCTTTGGAAGAGGAAAATGTCAAAAACTACTGAATTATTAATAAATTCATAGTTCTTGGCTTGGGTGAAATAGAGTAACAATGCATTAAACACTATTATTTTTCAACAAAGAGGGAGGTTTTATTTATAGGAAAAATTGAGCTCCTAACCAAACAAACTGATTCTAGAATTTTCCAAATCAGTTTGGTCAATTTTTGACCATTTTTAGGTCAGTTAAGCTAACTTTTTGGAACTAGACTTGAATTAGGAGAGAGGAGAGATGAAATATCTCAATTTTTGATGATTTAAAACTCAATTTGCACATGTGAAGTAGGCGCCTCACTGAAGGCCCTCCCCTTCCTTACATATGTGTCAAAAATGGAATCATTATACTCAAAATATCTCATATTTTTAATATTGCTCATAGTTTCTTACTAATAAACCTTGTACATATTCAACTCTTCATCTTATGTTAGCATTGAAGGGACTCCCCTTCCTTACATATGTGTCAAAATGGAATCATTATACCCAAAATATCTCATATTTTTAATATTGCTCATAGTTTCTTACTAATAAACCTTGTACATATAGTCAACTCTTTATCTTATGTGAGCATTTACTCATTTTTGGGTATCTTCTTTTACAAAATTGGATTTATCTCCTCCCCACATATGGATTGATCCTATTGGCCCACAGGAACCTTAATTGGACCATAATCCAAAAATTTCTGAAAATCTAGACCCTTAGGCTAAGGTCCTTTATACCCATTTCCAATTAATTCCAATTGCACATTGGAAAGTTCTTTTTGAATTTCTATTTTAGGGGAATTCATTTTAATAATATGAGAAATTTTTCTATCTAAAAATATTCAAAATCTAAATATTCTCTCTCTAGAATATTTTCTCTCTCTAAGTCAAAACAGTTAGAAATAAGATCTTTTATATTTCAGAAGAGGGGATTGATTACAGGGGAAGATGCTGGATATCTTGAGAGGCTGTGGAGGAATCTTACATGCTTGCATAATTTTTCACCCCGTAATCTCTCCTAAAAAATGACCTCCAGCTACTCCAAAGTGGGCTTCTTGTAAAACCGCCTTCTGCTCTTCATCTGGAACACATCTGTGAATGATTTGATCCGCTCCTCGTCTGTACAAAGCTCTGAAAATTATCAAAAATGGCCTACTCCTTAAGGCAAATTTCTTCCTCTGATCCGTTGTCATGTTAAAAGGTAACACCCCATCTGTCAAAAATTGAACCATTTGATCATACCAGTTGTCATATGAATGTCCTTCCACCTGAAACAATTCTGCATCTGGCAATTCATCTGACACTCCTGGTGTCTCCAACACATTTTCTAGCCTACTCAAATAATCTGCCACTGCATGTTGATTTCCTGGAGTATGTACCACTGTATAATCGAATTCCTGCAACAAAAGCATCCATCTTGCAAGCCTCCCTTCCAACTTTTGACTTCTTTACCAAAAACAATAGAGCTTGATGGTCAACATGAAAGACAACCTTATTCCCCAACAAATAGTGTCTGAATTTTTCCAATGCAAAAATCATCCCCCTAGCTTCACGCTCTGTGACAGTGTAATTCCTTTCAGCTGGCATATAGTACACTGGTCTAAACCATCCCTTAACCTTCTCTTGCATCAAAATAGCTCCAACCATCCCTTAACCTTCTCTTGCATCAAAATAGCTCCAACTGCTATATCCGATGCATCCACATAAACATGAAAAGGCAACTCCCAATTTGGTGGTTGAAGAATAGGTGATACTACCAACATCTTCTTAATGATCTGAAAAGCTTTTTCCCGAGCTTCACCCCACACAAAATCCACATCCTTCTTCGTCAAATGACTCAAAGGTGCGCTTACATCTGCCAAATATCTCAGATAACGGTTATGCCATTTAATTTGACCAACAAACCGCATCACTGCCTTCAAATTATCTGGTGCTGCTGCCTTCTGAATTGCACTTATTTTGTTAGCATTCAATTGACATCCCATCCTATGAAATAATGTGACCAAGTAACTTTCCTTTTTGAACTACAATCGCACACTTGTGCGGATTCAAAGACATTCTAAACATCCTGCACCTTTCAAAACACTTCCTCAAATATTCCAGATGCTTAACCTTTTCTCCAAAGACTGAAAAGTCATCATTACTGTGTAAGCAAATACTCCCCATTTAGTGATAAATGTTGTCTTTTGAATATCCTCATCTGCCATTGGAATTTGATTATACCACCCAGAAAATCCGTCAAGAAGACCTCGGCCGACCATGCTACGTGAGACGTCCTCCGTTGACTCTCCGTCAGCTGTTGCAACTTTATCAGTAGGTCTCCAGACCTTAATCACAAGACGGTCAAAATGCTGCCCTAGCATTCTTGACATAAAACACTCATTTACAAATAGGTCACAAATACAATTTCTGTAATGAACTCTTGTCTTTCCACATTATCCCTCATCAGTCCCCACATTACTTATTCCACATTCCATTCATATGTGTACTCATTCTCATCCAATCACATCATTTTCCATCTCATCACATCAGATTCATTCACATCACATATCATTTATTCACATCCCAATTCACATGTCATCACATCTCATCCATTCACTCATATCGACATCACATCATTTCACATACACATACACATTCGCATTCATTATTCCACATACACATCCACATTCGTACATCCACATCCATACATCCACTTCCACATCCGCATTCATACATACATATCCATATCCACTTCCATACATCCACATCCACATTCATACATCCATTTTCACATCCACATCCGCATCCATACATCCATTTTCACATCCACATTCATACATCCATATCCACATCCACATTCATACATCCACATCCACATCCACATCCACATTCATACATCCACATCCACATCCACATCCATACATCCATTTCCACATCCGCATCCGCATCCATACATCCATTTTCACATCTGCATTCATACATCCATATCCACATCCACATTTATACATCCACATCCACATCCACATCATCCATTCATCAATCTACATTAATCTACATCATTCACACATCAAACCACATCATCTACATCAACCCACATCATTCACACATCAAACCACATCATCCATACATCAATCTACATTAATCTACATCATTCACACATCAAACCACATCATCCATTCACATCCGATTCACATGCCGTCATTCATTCACATCCCTTATCATTCATTCATATCACGATTCACATGCCATCACATTCCTTCACATCCTATACCATTCATTCACATCCTAATTCACAAGACATCACATCCATTTATCCAATTTCATTTATTTGATTCATATCACTTCCATCCATCCATTTAAATCTATCTGATTCCTTCACATCCTATACACATTCCTTCACATCCTATACCATTCATTCACATCCTAATTCACAGGATATCACATCCATTCATCGAATTTCACTTATCTGATTCATATCACTTCCATCCATCCATTTACATCTATCTGATTCCTATCACATCTCATCACATCTATTTATAGAATGTAAGAGAATTCTAATTTTTTGATATAAAGATTCTTTACGCATCTAATTAGGCATAAAGACAACTTTAGTAGGAATAACACTTTTATAAAAATCTTTTTATGCATCTATATAGGCATAAATTCAATTTTAAGGAAAATAACACTTTCGAATTAAAAATAAACCTTTTATGCATTTTACTATGCATAAATTCCATTTTAATGAGAATAACACTTTCAAAATAAAACTAAATCTTTTATGCATCTTCCTATGCATAAATTCAATTTAAATGAGAATGACACTTTTGAATTAAAAATCAATCTCTTATGCATCTTCCTATGCATAAAATCAAAATTGATGAAAATAACTCTTTTGAACTAAAATAACTCTTTTGAACTAAAAGTAGATTTCTTTATGCATCATTCTATGTATAAAATCAAAATTGATGAAAATACCTCTTTTGAAATAAAAATAGATTTCTTTATGCATCTTTCTATGCATAAAATCAAAATTGATGAAAATAACTCTTTTGAAATAAAAATAGATTTCTTTATGCATCTTTCTATGCATAAAATCAAAATTGATGAAATTAACTCTTTTGAAATAAAAATAGATTTCTTTATGCATCTTTCTATGCATAAAATCAAAATTGATAAGAATAACACTTTTGGATTAAAATAAATTCTTTATGCATCTTTCCATGCATAAATCCAATTTAGTAGGAATTACACTTTTAGAATAAAAGAATTTCTCTTATGCATCTTCCCATGCATAAAAACTAAATCCAATGAAAAATAACTCTTTTTAAATAAAAACTTTCTTTTATGCATAAATTCAATTCTGATGAAAGTCACACTTTTATAATAAAACAATTTCTTTTATGCAACTAATTTATGCATAAAATCCATTTATGATGAAAATCACACTTTTAATATAAAAAAATCTTTTATGCATATGTTTATGCATACAAATCATTTATGATAAAAATCACTCTTTTAATATAAAAGAATTTCTTCTATGCATAAAAATCATTTATGATAAAAATCACACTTTTAATATAAAAAATTTATTTTATGCATAAAAATCATTTATGATGAAAATAACACTTTTATAATCAAAATAATAATTTCAATATGCTCCCTTCTATGCATAGAATTTAATTCTAAAGAAGTAACACTTTTTTTTATAAAATATTTTTAGTATGCATTTTTCTATACCTAGGATGAAAAATAACACTTTAAGAATACATATACGATGGGAATTACTCTTTTTGAATAAAAAAAGTAAAACTTATTTTACACAATTTTAGAAAATTTTGCCATAACCTCCTTTGTATGGCTGTGGACCATTTTTCAATTTTTAACTCTCTAAAATTAATTAAAATTTCACCAAGAGTATTTTAATCATTCTAATGTAAACATTTTCTACTTATGTAAAGAGAAACATTATGAAAAACTTGATTTTATCCAATAATCATTCATCTAGGATAAAGAATGGTTGGATTTACTTAAGAAGAGAGGGGAATGCCTTTTCAATGAGGCATAACATCATTATTCACTTTAAAGAAGACAAAAATCATAAAAACCATAAAATGAAATAGAAAAGAGAAGAATCTCCAACTTACAAGGAGAATTTGAGAGCTTTCCTTTGGCTTGATGGTTTGAGGGATCTACTCTTGTTTGAAAAACAAGAGTGGCCACCAATCTTTAGAAGAGGGAAAGGTCAAAAACTAATGAATTATGAGTAAATTCATAGTTTTTGGCTCTAGGGAGAAGTAGAGTAACAGTGTAAAAACACTATTAAGCTTCAACAAAGGGGAAGGCTTCTATTTATAGGAAAAAGTGATCCTCTAACCAAGCAAACTGATTCTAGAATTTTTCAGATCAGTTTGGTCAATTTTGACCATTTTTAAGTCAGTTTAGCTCACTTTTTGGATCTAGTTGAAACAGGAGAGAGGAGAGATAAAAATATCTCATTATTTGGGAGTTTAAAACTCTCCCACACATGTGAAATAGGTGCCTCCTTCATGAGGGGAATTCCCCCATTCCGAGGTGTCAAAAATGCATCATTTCTTCTAAATATCTCTCTTTTTTAACTATTAACCTTGTCCTTAGTCAACTCTTTATCTTATGTGAATATTACTCATTTTTGGGGGGGATTTGCTTTATTTCTTCCATTTATCTCCTCCACACATTTGGATGAATCTGATTGGCCCCTCAAAACCTTAATTTAAAATTTTTAAAAAATCTGGACCCAGAGGGGTTGAGAAGAGAGAAACATTGAGAAATTATAGAAAATGATCAAAATTCACTAATTACCTTACAATTTGCTTGATTCTTTGTTCATGGTAGAGGCCCCCAACCAATCAATTGGTTAAGTATGTTGATGGAGCCACTAATGGGGATTGACGAAAGAGGGAAGCTCCAAAAACTAGCGAATTATTAATGAATTCATAGTTCTTGGCTTAGGTGGAGTAGAGTAACGATGCATAATCACTATATATTTTTCAACAAGGGGGAGGCTTCTATTTATAGGAAAAATTGAGCTCCTAACCAAACAAACTGATTCTAGAATTTTCTAAATCAGTTTGGTCAATATTTGACCATTTTTAGGTCAGTTAAGCTAACTTTTTGGAACTAGACTTGAATGAGGAGAGAGGAGAGATGAAATCTCTTAATTTTTATGAGTTTAAAACTCATTCAAGCATGTGAAATATGCACCTCCTTTAAAGAACTCCCCTTCCTTACATATGTGTCATAATGGAATCATTTTAATATTGCTCATAGTTTTTTACTAATAAACCTTGTACATTTTCAACTCTTCATCTTATGTGAAATATGCACCTCCTTTAAAGAACTCCCCTTCCTTACATATGTGTCATAATGGAATCATTTTAATATTGCTCATAGTTTTTTACTAATAAACCTTGTACATTTTCAACTCTTCATCTTATGTGAAATATGCACCTCCTTTAAAGAACTCCCCTTTCTTACATATGTGTCATAATGGAATCATTTTAATATTGCTCATAGTTTTTTACTAATAAACATTGTACATTTTCAACTCTTCATCTTATGTGAAATATGCACCTCCTTTAAAGAACTTCCCTTCCTTACATATGTGTCATAATGGAATCATTTTAATATTGCTCATAGTTTTTTACTAATAAACCTTGTACATTTTCAACTCTTCATCTTATGTGAGCATTTACTCATTTTTGGGTATCTTCTTTTACAAATTGGATTTATCTCCTCCCTACACATGGATTGATGCTATTGGCCCATAGGAACCTTAATTGGACCATAATCCAAAATTTCTGAAAATCTAGACCCTTAGGCTACATAGTCAAAAGCCTTAACTAACTGAGCTCATCTGACCGAACCCGTAAGTCCCATAGTCAGATCAAGGAAATATACATTTCCAATTAATTCCAATTGCACATTGGAAAATTCTTTTTGAATTTTTGTTTCAGGGAAATTCATCTTAATTATAAGAGATATTTTTCTATCCAAAAATATTCAAAATCTGAATATTCTCTCTCTAGAATATTTTCTCTCTCTAGGTTAAAATAGTTAGAAACAAGGTCTTTATATTTCTGAAGAGGGATTGATTACAGGGGAAGATACTAGACATCAAAAAGGGGGTGGGGGAGGAATCTTACATTCTACCCCACTTAAAAAACGCGAGATGTCCTCATCTCGCAAACTGGGGTAATTTCACAAGATGCACGAATATGAGACTGAGAGAAATTTTTTAATTAAGATTAATCACCAATTAAAAAAGTCTCAAAGAAAGTAAGGGTCAAGACAAGAACAAGATTTAAACTTTATTCATTCTTGGAACATATACAGTAAAGATAGAAGAACTCTTTACACTTCCATAAGCCCGTCTCCATCATATGATCACAAAAGCAGCACTCACAAGCTGCGCACGTATAAGGTAACTCATCTATGGGAATGATTCTGTTGGTTATTGCCGCGCCTATCTCAGTGGTATGAGGTGTTCTAACAAAAGGACCTCTGAGAGGCAAACCAAAAATGGGGTAAAGGCATATCTTCTGATGAGGAAGAAAACACGCCAGTAAGAAGACCCGCTCAGAAAACCCAAGATGTCTTGATCTCATGACGCAGTAGTATCGGGGACCCAAACCCAAGGCTTCGATAACCATGGCCAAGCGGACATTGTTACGAAAGTGCTGCTGACCCCAGGGTGTTACCCTAGTTATGTTTTGATAGGTCCGCCATTTGGTCTGAGCTACAGAAGTTCCCAAGTGAGGGAAAAGTGAGCGCTCATACTGTTCTATAAAATCTTTCTTCACAGACTCGCTTGCGTCTTGAAGGTGAGAAATCATCATGGATAAAACTAATTCCTGTTGCCAAGCCATGAAGGAGATTAAGAAGAAGGGAGATCGATGGAAGTAAGATTACTGTGAGCGACAAGTAAAAGTTACGACTTATATAAAAGAAAGAGCTAGCGTAACCTAGAAGCCAACGGTAACTTGCCACTGAAGTTTTACCGTCTTTCCATGATTTGGGTTTGGTACATTTTTCTATAGAAGGCATTAAGAACTTTGAGATAAGGAGATAAAAGAAGCTTGTAGGCTAAGTCACCTACTTTCATTGAATTCAGGATAAGGTTCACAATATCTGGGGGATAACTTCTTATACTCCCCAAGAGATAAAGAACTTCTTTTTGGGCCGTACTCGAATGAAAACCAAAACCGTGGTATCCAAAACACCGATTTTCACTTCTGAACTCATTGTTCTGAATCCTTAAAACAGGTGGGACTCCTGAGAAGTATTCTAGGGAAAGGATCTTCCTTTCTTTTAAAAAACAAAATCTTTCTTTTATTTTAGAGAGGGAATAATTATAAGATCAAAAGGGAGATTCTTACTCTTGTATACCTCGAAGGCTGGGGAGGAATCTGATACCAACTGTAAGATCCCTGTTCCCACCGAGCAACAGATTCGGGATACTAGCAGCGGAAGTAGCACTTCTCGCGCGGGACAGGGGTCCCACATTCGGGGCCTCACCCCACGGATATCCGGATAAGAGACTAATCTGTCGGTTGTTCCAAAACCGAACTCGAAAAAACTTCCTTTACCGGAAAGCACGGGCGATTCCACCAGGATAACTTTTTACTCTAACGTAGTCAAGATCATTTCTGATCGAGCTGATCCAATTACATCTATAAGATACTTGGTCAGATCAAGGGAGAAACTTGCACTTGGATCATTGGGATCAACGCTTTTTTCCCCATTCAATAGGCAGAGCCGTTAATTCCTATCCATAGAACAGTTACTGTCCGGGATTTATTTTATCTATCGTAAAAACAAAAGTTTGAGTCTCGATTTACGGATCCATCAGTCCAGCCTAACCCCATCCAGTCCCATGGGTTAGCCAACCGCCCAACCACTGTAGTGATGGGATCCAATTAAGAATTTGGTTAGGTTTTGTCCCGGGTACCAAGGAAAAGAGTTCCAAGGCCCCTAGCCGGATGTTCATGCAAAATAAGACTAGTCACACCACTCACACAATATGAAATTGCCTTTTCACAGATTCAACCAGTTTAAAACAATCCTTTAATAAAACCATAGTATCACTGATCACCATCTTCCAATTTATCCAGTTGATTCTTAATTTTTCCATCATTCCTTCATCAGAGTATCTATGGCATCATTGGCAACTAGGACGCTCACCACCTGTCCACTCAGGGGCCGTTTCCTAATCCCTAGCCCATAATACTCGGCAATATAATCACTTATCAAGATGGACTCTCGTTGAAGATCAGCAAGATCAACCAACAGATCCATATAAAGAGCCATGGACTCATCCATTGAAGACCAGCAAGGTCAATCAACCAGATCCATGCTCGATTTCAGAAAACAACTCCAACTCTTTTTCAATATCTTCCTCGACGCACGCGTGGGTATCCTAGGCGACCCAGAGCCGCCGAGCACCGTATGGTCAGCACCCTCTAGGATCCTTCGAGTCGCAGGTGACCTAGCGCTTCACTCATAGGCCGCTTCCTTGGCCCCTCATCCACCGTACCGGAAGCTCACCATTTTAATCGCACCGAGGCTGGTCAAGACCTCGGCCGACCTTGCTACGCGAGACGTCCTTCATTGACTCTCCGTCAGCAGTTGCAACATTATCAGTTAGGTCTCCACGACCTTAATCACAAGATGGTCAAAATGCTCCCCCAGCATTCTTGACATAAAACAGTCATTTACAAACAGCATTTACAAACAGTTTACAATACAGTTTCTATTTTAACTTTCATTTTTCCACATTATCCCTCATCAATCCACATTACTTATTCCATATTCCATTTATATGTATACTCCTCCTATCACATCATTTTCCATCTCAACACTTCATATTCCTTCACATCACCTATCGTATATTCTTATCCATACATATATCCACATCCACATCCACATTCACATCCATACATCCACATCTACATCCATACATCTATTTTCACATCCACATCTACATGCACATTCATGCATCCACATCCATACATCCACATCTACATGCACATTCACATCCATACATCCACATCTATATGTGTACATTCACATCTACATGCATACATCCACATCTCTATGCATACATCCACATCCACATTCTCCTCCATACATCTACATCTACATGCATACATCCACCTCCACATTCACATCCACATCTATACATCTACATCTACATGCATCCATCCACATCTCTATTTACATCCTCATCTATACATCTACTCTACATGCATACATCCACATCTCCATGCATATATCCACCTCCACATTCACACTCATATCCATACATCTACATCTACATGCAAACATCCACATCTCCATGCATAATAAAATTCTTTTAATTAATCTAGGATGATAGTTCCTAGAATATGGTAGGAAGTCCTCTTTTTATGCTTTGAATGAAATTATTTTATGCGTAATTTCTATAAAAATTTTGCCATAGCTCCGCTACTATGACTGCTAAATCTCAATTTTTTCTAAGGGATAAAGCTTATCATTAAGGAAATAATTAGAATGGTCTCTAATTGGATCATCAATCCATAATGGATTGAATCATCAATATGCATAAACTAAAAGCATAGAAAAAAACCATTAATTTGGCCTCAAGCATAGCTTAATCTTGGATTAAGGAAAAGCTTTATGAAAAGCTTCATTTGGATTGAGAATGGGTCATGAGTATGACCATTTCTTGAGTGAGAGAGAGAAATTACATAAAAACCATTAGAATTTAAACATAAATGAAAATTAACTTCAATAGCATTTATTAAATTATGTAACTCTTCACTACTATTCACCAATTAACTTCAATAGCATTTAAAATCCATACCAATTAAGCTTCTCAAGCTTGATTGGGGTTGAGAAGAGAGAATCATTGAGAAATTATAGAAAAGATCAAAATTCAATATACTTACCTTATAATTTGCTTGATTCTTTATTCACGGTAGAGGCCCCCAACCAATCAATTGGTTTAGTATGTTGATGGAGCCACCAATTAAAGAATTCACAGTTCTTGGCTTAGGTGGAGTAGAGTAACAAAGCATAAGACACTATATATTTTTCAACAAGGGGGAGGCTTCTATTTATAGGAAAAATTGAGCTCCTAACCAAACAAACTGATTCTAGAATTTTCTAAATCAGTTTGGTCAATATTTGACCATTTTTAGGTCAGTTAAGCTAACTTTTTGAAACTAGACTTGAATGAGGAGAGAGGAGAGATGAAATATCTCCATTTTTATGAGTTTAAAACTCATTCAAGCATGTGAAATATGTACCTCCTTTAAAGAACTCCCCTTCCTTACATATGTGTCATAATGGAATCATTTTAATATTGCTCATAGATTTTTTACTAATAAACCTTGTACATTTTCAACTCTTCATCTTATGTGAAATATGCACCTCCTTTAAAGAACTCCCCTTCCTTACATATGTGTCATAATGGAATCATTTTAATATTGCTCATAGTTTTTTTACTAATAAACCTTGTACATTTTCAACTCTTCATCTTATGTGAAATATGCACCTCCTTTAAAGAACTCCCCTTCCTTACATATGTGTCATAATGGAATCATTTTAATATTGCTCATAGTTTTTTTACTAATAAACCTTGTACATTTTCAACTCTTCATCTTATGTGAAATATGCACCTCCTTTAAAGAACTCCCCTTCCTTACATATGTGTCATAATGGAATCATTTTAATATTGCTCATAGTTTTTTACTAATAAATCTTGTACATTTTCAACTCTTCATCTTATGTGAGCATTTACTCATTTTTGGATACCCAAAATATCTCATATTTTTAATATTGCTCATAGTTTTTTACTAATAAATCTTGTACATTTTCAACTCTTCATCTTATGTGAGCATTTACTCATTTTTGGGTATCTTCTTTTACAAATTGGATTTATCTCCTCCCTACACATGGATTGATGCTATTGGCCCATAGGAACCTTAATTGGACCATAATCTAAAAATTTCTGAAAATCTAGACCCTTAGACTAAGGTTCTTTATACCTATTTCCAATTAATTCCAATTGCACATTGGAAAATTCTTTCTGAATTTCTGTTTCAGAGGGATTCATTTTAATAAGGTGAGATATTTTTCTATCCAAAAATATTCAAAATTTGAATATTCTCTCTCTAGAATATTTTATCTCTCTAGGTTAAAACAGTTATAAACAAGGTCTTTATATTTCTGAAGAGGGATTGATTACAGGGAAAGATACTAGATATCAAAAAGGGGTTGGGGGAGGAATCTTACATTCTACCCCACTTAAAAAATGCGAGATGTCCTCATCTCGCAAACTGGGATAATCCCGCAAACATATCGGCTTCATTCTCCCACGTGGCATCTTCAAAAGGATAGAACTTCCATTTTACTAATAATTCTCTGAGAATTCTATTCCTGAGAATCTTTTCTCAAACATCGAAAATTTCTTCAGGTTGGAGTTCCATCTGTCCTTGGGTTGAAGAGGTTAGGATTTCATCATGGCTTGGCACATAATTCTTTAGAAGGCTTACATGAAATACATTATGAACCTTGAGATGAGGAGGCAAAAGGAGCTCGTAGGCTAAGTCACCTACTTTCTTTGTAATCAAATATGGTCCACAATATCTAGGTGATAACTTCTTGTACTTCCCAAGAGATAAGGAACTTCTTTTGGGCCGAACTCGAATGAAGACCATATCTGCTTCTTTGAATTCTCTATTTGTCCTCTTCTTATCTGCATATTGCTTTTGTCTATCCTGGGCAGCTGTGTGATCCCTGTTCCCACCGAGCAATGGATTCGGGCTACTAGCAGCGAAAGTAGCACTAATCCGGACAAGAGACTAATCCGTCGGTTTTTCCAAAACCGACGAACCCGGAAAAACTTCCCTTACCCGGAAAGCACGGGCGATTCCACCATGAAAACTTTTACTCTAACGTAGTCAAACCCTTACTGATCAAACAGATCCGACTACATCTATAAAGATACTTAGTCAGATCGAGGAAGAAACTTGCACTTGGATCATTGGAATCAACGCTTTTTTCCCCATCAAGAGGCACAGCCGTTGATTCCTATCCATAGAACAATTACTATCCGGGATTTTGCTTTATCTATCGTAGTAACAGAAATTGAGTCTCGATTTACGGATCCATCAGTCCAGCCTAACCCCATCCGCCGATGCCATGGGTTAGCCAACCGCCCAACCACTGTAGTGATGGGATCCAATTTGGAATTTGGTTAGGTTTTGTCCCGGGTACCAAGGAAAAGAGTTCCAAGGCCCCCTAGCCGGAAGTTCATGCAAACATAAAACTAGCCACACCACTTACACACTCAATATGAAATTGCCTTTTTCTTAGCATCAGCTAACTTTAAAACAATCCTTTAATGAAACTATAGTACCACTGATCACAATCTTCCAATTTATCCAGTTGATTCATAATTTTCCATCATTCCTTCATCAGAGTATCTATGGCATCATTGGCAACTAGAACGCTCACCACCTGTCCACACAGGGGTCTTTTCAATAGTTCCTAGCCCATAATACTCGGCAATATAATCACTTATAAAAATCAAGATGGACTCTCGTTGAAGATCAGCAAGATCAACCAACAGATCCATATAAAGAGCCATGGACTCATCCATTGAAGACCAGCAAGGTCAATCAACCAGATCCATGCCCGGTTTCACAAAACAACTCTTACTCCTTGTTCCAATATCTTCCTCGACGTACGTGTGGGTATCCTGGGCGACCCAGAGCCCGAGCACTGTATGGTCAGCACCCTCTAGGATCCTTCGGTCGCAGGTGACCTAGCGCTTCACTCATAGGCCGCTTCCTTGGTCCCTCATCCACCGTACCGGGGAAGCTCACCATTTTTAATCGAACCGAGGCTGGTCAAGACCTCGATCGACCTTGCTACGCGAGACGTCCTCCATTGACTCTCTGTCAGCAGTTGCAACTTTAACAGTTAGGTCTCCACGACCTTAATCACAAGACGGTCAAAATGCTTCCCCAGCATTCTTGACATAAAACAGCCATTTACAAACAGCATTTACAACAGTTTACAAATACAGTTTCTATATTAACTCTCATTTTTCCACATTATCCCTCATTAATCCACATTACTTATTCCACATTCCATTTATATATGTACTCATCCAATCACATCATTTTCCATCTCTTCACTTCAGATTCCTTCACATCACATATCATATATTCACATCTATATCCACATCCATACATCCACATCCACATCCACATTCACATCCATACATCTACATCTACATGCTTACCTCTATTTATCTACATGCTTACCTCCATTTTCACATCCTCATTTATACATCCACATCCCGTATCCACATTCATACATACACATCCATATCCACATCCATACATCCACACCCACATGCATACATCCACTATCACGTCCTCATTCATACATCCACATCCACATACATACATACATCCACATCCACATTCCCATTCACATCTATACATCCACATCCACATTCCACATTCACATCTATACATCCACATCTACATCCACATCCACATCCACATTCCACATTCATATCTATACATCCACATTCACATACATCCACATCCACATCCACATTCCACATTCACATAGATCCACATCCACATTCCCATTCACATCTATACATCCACATTCCACATTCACATCTATACATCCACATCTACATCCACATTCACATACATCCACATCCACATTCCCATTCACATCTATACATCCACATCTATATCCACATTCACATCTATGCATATACATCCTCATGCATACATCCACATTCACATTCACATCTATACATCCACATCTACATCCACATTCACATCTATGCATATACATCTTCATGCATACATCTACATCCACATTCACATCTATGCATATACATCTTCATGCATACATCCATTTTCACATTCATACATCCACACTCCCATCTCCACATCCACACATCCACATACATACATCCATTTCCACATATCACAACCCCATATGCCTTCACATCTAATCTTTTACATCACATCCATTCTCGCCCTATCACAACCCATATACATCTTATCCTATCACATACACTTCTTACCTCATCCCATACACATCTTAATTTATCTTATCACCTCCTAACTTATTTCATAAGCATCTTATCACCTCTTATCACATCTTATACACCTCTTATCACATCCTATCACATCTCATTTCTATTTATAGAATACAAGAGAATTCTTATATTTGATATAAGATTTCTTTACACATTTATTTATGCATAAATTCCATTTAAGGAGATTAATACTTTCGAAGTAAAAATCAATCTTTTATGCATCTTCCTATGCATAAATTCATTTTAAATGAAAATGATACTTTTGAATTAAAATTCAATCTTTTATGCATCTTCCTATGCATGAATTCAATTTAGATGAGAATGACACTTTTGAATCAATCTTTTATGCATGTTCCTATGCATAAATTCAATTTGGTAAGAATTACACTTTTAGAATAAAAGAATTTCTCTTATGCATCTAAGTTATGCATAAAATCCCTTTATGATGAAAATCACACTTTTAGTATAAAAAGAAAATCTTTTATGCATACTTCTATGCATGAAATCCAAATATGATAAAAGTAACACTTTTATAATAAAATAATTAACTCTTATGCATGAAATTCAATTGTGATATAAGTAACACTTTTATAATAAAATAATCAACTTTTATGCATACCTCTATGCATGAAATTCAATTGTGATAAAAGTAACACTTTTATGTTAAAATAATAATCTTTTATGCATACCTCTATGCATGAAAATAAAAATGATAAAAGTAACACTTTTTATATAAAAATTTATCCATTATGAATACTTCTATGCATGAAAATAAAAATGATAAAAGTAACACTTTTGATATAAAAACTTATCCTTTATGCATAATATAAAAATTTAATTTCTCCATGATTACAATGAAATTCTTTCAATTAATCTAGGATGATAATTCCTAGAATATGGTAGGAAGTCCTCTTTTTATGCTTTGAATGAAATTATTTTATGCGTAATTTTTATAAAAAATTTGCCATAGCTCCGCTGCTATGACTGATAAATCTCAATTTTTCTAAGGAATAAAGCTTATCATTAAGAAAATAATTAGAATGGTCTCTAATTGGATCATCAATCCATAATGGATTGAATCATCAATATACATAAACTAAAAGCATAGAAAAAAGCCATTAATTTGGCCTCAAGCATAGCTTAATCTTGGATTAAGGAAAAGCTTTATGAAAAGCTTCATTTGGATTGAGAATGGATCATGAGTATGACCATTTCTTGAGTGAGAGAGAGAAATTACATAAAAACCATTAGAATTAAGTATAAATAAAAATTTATGTAATTCTTAACTATCATTAATCAATTAACTTCAATAGCATTCATCAAATTATGTAACTCTTCACTAACATTCATCAATTAACTTGAATAGAATTCAAAAACCATTCCAATTAAGCTTCTCAAGCTTGAGAGGGGTTGAGAAGAGAGAAACATTGAGAAATTATAGAAAATGATCAAAATTCACTAATTACCTTACAATTTGCTTGATTCTTTGTTCACGGTAGAGGCACCTAACCAATCAATTGGTTAAGTATGTTGATGGAGCCACTAATGGGGATTGAAGAAAGAGGGAAGCTCCAAAAACTAGTGAATTATTAATGAATTCATAGTTCTTGGCTTAGGTGGAGTAGAGTAACGATGCATAATCACTATATATTTTTCAACAAGGGGGAGGCTTCTATTTATAGGAAAAATTGAGCTCCTAACCAAACAAACTGATTCTAGAATTTTCTAAATCAGTTTGGTCAATATTTGATCATTTTTAGGTCAGTTAAGCTAACTTTTTGGAACTAGACTTGAATGAGGAGAGAGGAGAGATGAAATATCTCAATTTTTATGAGTTTAAAACTCATTCAATCATGTGAAATATGCACCTCCTTTAAAGAAGTCCCCTTCCTTACATATGTGTCATAATGGAATCATTTTAATATTGCTCATAGTTTTTTACTAATAAACCTTGTACATTTTCAACTCTTCATCTTATGTGAAATATGCACCTCCTTTAAAGAACTCCCCTTCCTTACATATGTGTCATAATGCAATCATTTTAATATTGCTCATAGTTTTTTACTAATAAACCTTGTACATTTTCAACTCTTCATCTTATGTGAAATAAGCACCTCCTTTAAAGAACTCCCCTTCCTTACATATGTGTCATAATGGAATCATTTTAATATTGCTCATAGTTTTTTACTAATAAACCTTGTACATTTTCAACTCTTCATATTATGTGAAATATGCACCTCCTTTAAAGAACTCCCCTTCCTTACATATGTGTCATAATGGAATCATTTTAATATTGCTCATAGTTTTTTACTAATAAACCTTGTACATTTTCAACTCTTCATCTTATGTGAGCATTTACTCATTTTTGGGTATCTTCTTTTACAAATTGGATTTATCTCCTCCCTACACATGGATTGATGCTATTGGCCCATAGGAACCTTAATTGGACCATAATCCAAAATTTCTGAAAATCTAGACCCTTAGGCTAAGGTCCTTTATACACATTTCCAATTAATTCCAATTGCACATTGGAAAATTCTTTTTGAATTTCTGTTTCAGGGGAATTCATCTTAATTATAAGAGATGTTTTTCTATCCAAAAATATTCAAAATCTAAATATTCTCTCTCTAGAATATTTTCTCTCTCTAGTTAGAAACAAGGTCTTTATATTTTCTGAAGAGGGATTGATTACAGGGGAAGATACTAGACATCAAAAAGGGGGTGGGGGAGGAATCTTACAGTTTAAGTGAATATCCAAATCTAGTAACTATATTCTCGTAATAAAGGAATTTGGTTGTTGCCTGTGTAGCATCACCCTTTTGGGTCACATGGGCCTCTACCCGCTTGATACAATAGTATGTGAGAGGTAGAGACCATGATGAATCATGCTTGAGTACCATGGGCCACCGGACTAATGGTCTAATAAAGTCAATTCCCCCCTTTTCAAATGGTTGAAGAGACACTACAAGGTGGGGTATTTTATCACGGCAAATCAATGACATTCATCGTGGCCTTTTACAAATTCAGCTGCCTCTCCAAACAGTGTGGACCACCATAAGCCTACCAAGTAGAACTTTTTTAGCGTGTAGTGTCTGCGGAGAAATATCCTCTAGCTACCTCGGATTGGGCTTGCTCAAGGATGTCGACATATTTAAATTCTTGAGTGCCTCGTGATTGTACAGTTGTCCTACAGTCAAGTAGAACTTTCTTGGCGGTGGTACCAGTCTGCAGAGAAATATCCTCCAACAACCCCCCCCCACCCCCCCCAAAGTGGGCTTGGCTTGCTCAAGGATGTCGACATATTTAAATTCTTGAGGATAGTGCCTCATGATTTTGTCTTAGCCCAATCATACGGTTGCCCTATGTCATGCAAAATTCTGTAAAGGTGTTTTGAGTCCGTGTACATATGGGATGCATGGTATGCAATAAAACTTTGCCATGAATGCCCTGGCAAATGTACAGACTGAATGGCTTTGCAGTGAGTTAGTACATGCAATTTTCTTTGGAGCAGGTGCTTGAGACTTGAAGTTTTTATTGTATGAGCTTTCTATTTGTCAAGAGGGTGTCTTGGAGATGTGTGCAAACAAGAGGTGGAAGAGCATGAGGATGTCAATGATTTGGGGCAGCCTCTGGTGGAGATAGATGTACATATGCTGGTTTACGTGGAGAGAGCCCAATCTAGATTGTAAATACTGAAATCTACAAGGGACGCCAGCTAAACATGATTTGCTCTTTGTGCTTGAGTTTGGATGTACTGTGCAGATTTTTGGAATGGCCGTATGTCTCCACATCGCAGGGGGTTCGGGCATGATAGGCATGGTGATGAGATGTAGTATATGTGTGGATTCCGATGTTACAAAAGATCTTGATAGAGGCCTAAATTGGTGCACTCAAGAAGGTTTGTGGCATGCCAACCATCTTCAAAAATATATATATATATATATATATATATATATATATATATATATATAAACACCACCGAAAAAGAGCCCAGCTGGCCGATTGCTTTGGCTGCCAGCTATTTCGCCCCAGCGCGACCTCTTAGAAGGTTGGCAAAGAGAGTTTACGTGGATTTGCCGCCAAGGAGGAGGATACTTCTGGAGAGTGCAGAGCTGACGGCCAAAGATGAATGTTTCTTGTGTGAGCGGGCAGAGCTAAGGAGAGCCGCTTGGTACTGTGGTTGACTGGAAAGGGGCTGCAGGTGTTGGCATCGACTAGGCAAGGAAGCCGCCCCTGCTGGGGGAGCAGCAAAGGAAGAGCCAGAGGAGTGGCCTTGTTTCTTGCTAGGGCCGGCTGTAGGTGTTGATGCCTGGGAGAGCCAACGGCTAGGGAAGGAGCCGCGTCGACTGCACCAAGCGAGAGCAACTGGACGTGAAGAGGCAGCCGCCGCTGAGTGAAAACGGGTTGAAGGTCGTGGTGGTGAGACTGACGTAAGCCGCAGGCGCAAGGAGAGCAGAGGTGAGGGCTACTGGGCAAATACTAGGTGAAGGGAGAGCTGAGACAGGGGATAGAGAGAGAGAGAGAGAGGCTATCTGTAGTACAAAGGAGGGGCCGGCCTCAGAGTCGAGTAAAGGTATTGGCTGCAGTCGCGCTGAAGCATGAAGGCTGGACGCAATTAGAAGGGAGGGCCACCTTTGGGATGCAAAAGGAGAGCCATGAGCAGATAAAGTAGTGAAGGAAGCCGAGTGGAGCCAGCTGGATTGTGAAAGAGGAATTTTTTTGCATTATTGTGGATAAGTGTGCGGGTTTTGATTATCTTGTGGAATACAGAGTTTTGAGGTATCTCTGTGTGGTGTTTTGTTTTGGTTGTTAGTGCCCAGTTGTCGTGTTGTTGTATCAAAGTTTGCGAGGTGAAGGGCTATAGAGGTATAGTCTTTTTTCTTTTTTTCACCTCACATTCTTTCTGGTGCCCCCACTGAGGATAGCTCAGGTTTTTTTTCTCAGCTTACAAGGGTGTTTGCCCTAGGAGTTGAGGGTTTCAGGGAAGGTGTTTTTCTTGGGATTTGAGGTGAAGTTTGGGGATTAAAATGATGTCGTATCCAGAGTTTTTTGGTGGTCCTAATGAAGATGTAGTAGACTTCCTTGAAAGAATGGAGGTTGCGTGCATAAGCAACCACATCAATGAGTCGGTACAGGTGTTGCGGCTACTGAGCATTTGCTTGAAAGGGGATGCAAGGACCTGGTACAGAACTTATGAGGAGTCATTGAGGGTTGCTGTTCTCAATGCAACAATATTGGAAGGACAAGGGAAACATGACACTAAACTTAATTGAGATTATACAACACCTGTTAAATACTTTCTCCACTTTGAGACATTGAAGTAAAAACATGGGCTTTATTTCATTTGCCAAAAGAATTCTAAATATCACTTAAAAAGAACCTTAGAAGTGAGAGATCTCTAAAGGGTGTGGTGTTAGAAACAACAAAACAAAAGGTAAATCTCAATGACAGTACAATGTGTTAAGTTTATGATTGATCCACAGATAAAAACCCATCTTAGACACTATATCAAGATTATAAATTATGATATATATTGTTGGATAAATCACCCAAATCCATTCAAAGGTTGAAAGGGGCTATATAACCTTGATTACTTTACTCAAGACACATCCTCAAAAGGGCGCCTACTTCAAATATAGCCTAAAGGGAATATTGCTCATTTATGGCATACCCACATGGGGGAGATGGCATACCCACATGGGGGAGATGGCCTCTTATGCTTGTAAGACATCATAGGTGATGTCATGTGGTCATGTACTACTTGCCTATATAAGAGGCTCTTGCTAATGAAGAATTTAACTCGTGTGTTTCCATGATTATGCCTAAGTCATGTCTCATTAGTATCTCTTAATCATGTTTATAATCATGACCTAACCATGACTATAACCATGTTTGATCCTCCTTAGATTTGCTAATCCACTCTTAATACCAAGATTTGGTATCAGAGCCAGGTTAATACAACCTCATCCCTCTCATTAAGCCATAATTTGCCTCATCATTAGTGTTTAATTAGCTTAATCATAAGCTTATCCCTTCCTATTTCATAGCCTAAAATATAGGGTTGCCTTGGAGCATCCACAGCTCACACTCGCCTCCACAAATTCGTACGGGATTCAAGCTATGCATTCTCAACATCATAAAGAAGCTGCAGCTTGGTGGAATTAGGCGGATCTTGCGCAAAGACGCCAGCATTGCAGACGAAACCAGTGCCAATTTTTTTGGGGGAAATCAGTCCACCGATTGAACCAGTGCAAGATTCACTAATTTGCCTTGGCTTTGGGGGTTTTCAATAGCTGCAAACATGCCTGTGCAGTCATTTTCTTGAATGGTTTAGTGGTTTGGTGGCTTCAGGTCTGACATAATCTCAGAAAGCTCATTTGATAACAGTTAAAGCATGAATGATTAACTCACTTAATCACTAGTAATTAGAGCTAAATCTGGCCTCAAGTCATTGCTATTGAAGGTGCTAAAGGCATTTGGTGTTTAGACTTAGGCCTCTATCTCATTCAAGGACATCTAGTGACACAATTTTTCAGAAATTGTTGAGCTTCATGTATGTGGTGATATTTCTATATGTTGATGATGTTGTAATTTACATCATTGTTTAATCACAATGACTGATCCATCTGATGCTGAATCATCAAATATTCAACATTTGAGGCCTAAGAAGAAAAGCAGAAAGCCGAGGAGACGGGTAAGAAACAATGTCTACAACTCAAGAGCAAACAATGTTTTAGGAGGGCATGATTGGTCTGAATTTTTCATAAATAACCTTCATCTATTTGGTGAAGGTATCTAATCTTGTAAAAGCATTAGACACTGCCCTTGAGGGATACTCAAGTGGTAAGACCTTGCTTTATCATCATGTCTACATCCTCATTTCATGTTGATAAGTTTAATGGGGTAGGCTTTCATACCTGGCAAGTTAGAGTAAGATTTATTCTCATGAAGAAAGGTCTGTGGGGAGTTGCTAGTGGAAAGGAGAAAAAACCTACCACTAGAGATGGTGAACAAGGATGGTTACCTAGGGATGAGAAAGCTTTTGCCATAATTGCATTAGGTCTAAGTGACAACTACATACATCATATCTCTAATGCAAACAACTCAGAAGAAGCAAGAGAATATAGGGATAATGGAAGGGGCATACTTCTCCAACAACAAGTCACACTTCAAGAAGAAGAACTTCATCGACACAAAAGGAAAGAAGAAGACTTGTGGATTCTGCGGCAAGGACAATCATATTGAAGAAAATTGTTTCTTCAAACAAAAGGCACAAAAGGCATTTCTCGCAAGTCAAGACAAAGAAGAGCTGCAAGAAGAGGCCTCCGAAGAGGCCAATTTTATCGAAGAAGAATGGGCCTTTTGAGTAAAATCAAGGGATAGCCCATACCATGTTTAAAAACCTCTCCATCCTAAACATAACTATCTCATTGTAAGCTTTACTATGGTATTCTAGCATCATCCATCATTGCTAGCATTGTAAACCTAACTGGAATAAGACCTACGGGCACCAGCATGGTCATCATAACTAGTTCTTGTATGTTGTAACTAGAACCTAGAATTGCCATCATAAAGGTAGCATTGTCATGGATTTGGTTGAAGGAGGGTTTGTTGGATAAATCACCCAAATCCATTCAAAGGTTGAAAGGGGCTATATAACCTTGATTACTTTACTCAAGACACATCCTCAAAAGGGCGCCTACTTCAAATATAGCCTAAAGGGAATATTGCTCATTTATGGCATACCCACATGGGGGAGATGGCATACCCACATGGGGGAGGTGGCCTCTTATGCTTGTAAGACATCATAGGTGATGTCATGTGGTCATGTACTACTTGCCTATATAAGAGGCTCTTGCTAATGAAGAATTTAACTCGTGTGTTTCCATGATTATGCCTAAGTCATGTCTCATTAGTATCTCTTAATCATGTTTATAATCATGACCTAACCATGACTATAACCATGTTTGATCCTCCTTAGATTTGCTAATCCACTCTTAATACCAAGATATATGCTCAAATTTGAGGGACATTGAAGTAAAAACATGGGATAATAATGCCAAAGAACACTTGGAAAAGGAACCTTAGAATTGAGGGATCTCCAAAGAGTGTGGTGTTTAAAAACACTAGAAGCAATCAAATTTCAATGAGATTGTTACATTCAAGTTTACATCTTAAGTAAAACACCATTGAGTTCAAGTATCAATACTCTTCTTTGTTTCCTTATTGTATCTGGGGGTGGTGGAACTCTTTTGCTTCTAGGTACATGAGTCACCAATGATTGGTGCCACCTCAATAGTAAGTTTTCTGTACACTTGAAATCAAAGCTATATGCTTCAACATATCCTGTTGTGAAAACAAAATGCATGGTTAATGGACATTCAAAATTTTAAATAAATATATTATGTGCCAACAACAACATAAATTCATCCATGATATGGATGGTCTTAAACCTTCATAGACAAATGCTCCAATACCTCAGAAGTTCAACCAAAAAAATAAAAGAGCGAGTATATTGTCAATGCTAAATTTCATCAAATTTATTGAATATGATGTATAAAAGATTTTCACTGTTGAGATAATTGAGTCTATCCAAATTAAATTATAATATTCATAGCCTTACACCTTGACAAGGGAATATCTTCAATAAAAAACAAACACATCTTCATTGCAATCGAATGGCAAATATTGACAAAAGAGATAATCAAATGACAGTAAGTTTGGAGGCATTTGATTGCTTGATACAATAGTGTAAAGATTTGGCTCGTACAATCCAAAAATTAAACCCATCTAGGCACATTGTTTTGGCCAAAGCCTAAGTCTATCTTATGGGCTTTTAGTACAAAATGGCTCCAAACATTCTGCACCCAACAAGTCTTGATATTTGTGCAGATCCCATACTTCAAACTGCACGTTTAGACCTCAGAAATGGTTTCCTTTGACCTGCAGCAACAACTAGTATGAGTTAGGTTGGAATCTGATTATATAGTCACTCAATGTTTAATGAAACTAGACATTATCCTACCCATAGCTCAAGTAAGCCTTTTGTAGCCTTGATATATATGCTTTTGGCAACTCCACTTATGAGATGACCACGATCATATCCCAAGCGAGTAGCATAAGCAGTAGCGTGTTGATCACTCAAAATCCTTCTTTTTGTAACACACTTTTAACAAGCTTAGCTGGTCTTTGGATAGTAATGGTACTCTAGCTTTGGATGCCAACATTGCTAGATCCTTGCTTTTGGATTCTACTTCTCTTTTTTCCCAGGCTCTTGATTAACTTTCAGGGAAGAGATAGTTGTCTTTTGGATTAACAGATCCCTTGAAAGGGCTATCATCAATAAGCAATGTATTCTTCTTATTGCAAATATCTTGGCACTGATTCCAAACCTTGAGTAAAGGTTTAAACATAGCCTCAACAATAGGCTTATCTGGCCTATACACTTTTCAAAGATTATGGATATAACATTCTTCTTATCCCCACACCATAAAGAAATGATATTTATTATGTGCATACTGTTGAAGAGTGTTTACATAAGCACAAACATTCTTGTGTAGCATGGCGGACCAAATATTGGTTGCAAAAGTCTCTTGAAGCTCTTCATTAACCTTGAAGATGTTTGCAAAGCTGAATCATCGATGTGATCTACCTCCACCATGTTGTCTTCATTATTTCTAGCATTTGAATCATGAGAGTTGATCTCTCTAGTAGGGCTTTCATGATGATGTTCTAGTTGAGCAATGTTATCTTTATCTTTTCCTTCTTTGTATATATCTGTAAGATTAAAATAAAATGCTATTACTTTTAGGATTTAAATAATACACCAAGGATAATACTAGTCATTTTTATATCTACACATGTACTTTGTATCCAAACTTAGATTACTCAACATTGAGTGATGTACCATAATGAATTAGGAACCATATTACATGCCAAGACTTTCACATAAGGGTCAAACTTGAGTTTGAGCCTCACTTACAAGGGCAAAGTAAAGATCGCTCAACTTGAGATTGTGCCTTGTGTTAGAAGACATCCCCAAGGTTGGACATAAGTGGAGGTACGGCTCAAACTTAATTTTGAGCCTCACCGCTACACTAGGATATGGAGTAAGTGTAATTTCTTAATAGTAAGTGTGCATCATCATTTATATTAGGCTCAAACTTAATTTTGAGCCTCGCTGCTACACTAGGATATCGAGTAATTTCTTAATAGTAAGTGTGCATCATCATTTGTACCAAACGTTGGCATGAAATAAAGGATAAGTAGAATAGAAATATTCACTTTAATAGAAAAATGTTAAAAGTGAATCCAAAAAAACCAATGTATTAATCAAAAGATTAATAATTATTTCAACAAATCCACACTTTGAACAAGACCTATGTTAATATTAGTAGTTGATAAGCTCCTTTCAATGATCACCATTCGTTGTACATTCATAAGCACTATCAATGCACTTTTCTACCTTTTTTGGTTGAGAGCTTGATGGGCTATGAGCATGGTAGAGTACTTTGCCTTTCTCTTCTTTGTAAGTGCTTGCTCCTCTTCTTGCACCTGAGAGCCTGCAATGTCTTCATCTGCTATTGTGCTTACATCAAGGACTTTTGTTTTGTCACCCTCCTTTTTATGTTTTGAAGAAGTTGCACCAGCATTTCTAGATGCTTCAAGTGCATTGTTCACTATGGCCCTGCCTTTTTTCTCCACAATTTTCCTAACTTGAATGGTTGTTGTCTCCTTTTTAGGTATGGACTTTTTTCGTGAATCCAAAGCCTTCTTTGCATGCCTCACTGCTTTCACTAGGTCTTCCACATTATCCACCCCTGAGTTGTTTCGAGAGCATCCAAAGTAAAGATTGGTGCACCATGTGGTTGCGAGGTAGCGGGCGCTCTGCTAGCTTCCATTCCTGTGAAGCACAAAAAAAGTTTCAAAACCTTAGAAAAAAATGGATTTAAATGCTACATATCAAATCAAAACCTATCAAACTTAAGAAACTTAATGCATGCTGCAATTATTGATGCTTCACTTAGTTTTCTTGAATAGCGGGGGCCTCACTTGCATTTACTTAATCCATATAGAAGCTCGACTTAAGCTAGAGCCTAGATCTAAGTTGTGCACTCATATGCTAGGGTTACGCTAGCATAGACAAGCAAAGCTCAAACTCAAGTTTGAGCCTTAAGGTGAAGTTCCATGTATGGGAGGCTGGAACTTAAGCTGGAGTCTAGATAGAAGTTGTGCACTCATATGCCAGGGGTACACTAATATATTGGAGCCTTAAGGCCAAGTTCCATATAGGGGAAATTCGAACTTAAGCTAGAGCCTAGATCCAAGTTGTGCACTCATATGACAGGGGTACACCAGCATATAGAGACCATGCTCAAGCTCAAGTTCGAGCCTTTAGGCCAAGTTTTATGTAGGAGAGGCTCGAACTTAAGCTGGAGCCTAGATCCAAGTTGTGCACTCATATGCTAGGGATACGCTAGCATAGATAGGCAAGGCTCCAACTCAAGTTGGAGCCTTAAGGCCAAGTTCTATGTAAAGTTAAGCATGGAGAATGAGCCTTAACACATAAGTTCCATGTAGGGGAGATTCAATCTGAAGTTCGAGCCTTAAGGCTGGTGTACACTAGCATCGAGAGCAAAGGCTCCAACTCAAGTTCGAGCCTTAAGGTCGGGGTACACTAGCATGGAGAACGAAGGCTCAATCTGAAGTTCGAGCCTTAAGGCCGGGGTACACTAGCATGGACAGCAAAGGCTCAAACTCAATTTCGAGCCTTAAGACCAGGGTGCACTAGCATGGAGAGCAAAGGCTCAAACTCAAGTTCGAGCCTTAAGGCCGGGGTGCACTAGCATGGAGAGCTAAGGCTCAAACTCAAGATCGATCCTTAAGGCCGGGGTGCACTAGCATGGAGAGCAAAGGAGCAAAGGCTCAAACTCAAGTTCGAGCCTTAAGGCCGGGGTGCACTAGCATGGAGAGCAAAGGCTCAAACTCAAGTTCAAGCCTTAAGGCTGGGGTGCACTAACATGGAGAACAAAGACTCAATCTAGGTCGAGCCTTAAGGCCGGGGTACACTAGCATGGAGAACGAAGGCTCAATCTGAAGTTCGAGCCTTAAGGCTAGGGTGCACTAGCATGGAGAGCAAAGGCTCAAACTCAAGTTCGAGCCTTAAGGCCGGAGTGCACTAGCATGGAGGACGAAGGCTCAATCTGAAGTTCGAGCATTAAGGCCGGGGTGCACTAGCATAGAGAGCAAAGGAGCAAAGGCTCAAACTCAAGTTTGAGCCTTAAGGCCGAGGTGCACTAGCATGGAGAGAACTCAAGTTCGAGCCTTAAGGCCGGGGTGCACTAGCATGGAAAGCAAAGACTCAATCTAGGTCGAGCCTTAAGGCCGGGGTACACTAGCATGGAGAACGAAGGCTCAATCTGAAGTTCGAGCCTTAAGACTGGGGTGCACTAGCATGGAGAGCAAAGGCTCAAACTCAATTTCGAGCCTTAAGATCGGGGTGCACTAGCATGGAGAGCAAAGGCTGAAACTCAAGTTCGAGCCTTAAGGCCGGGGTGCACTAGCATGGAGAGCAAAGGCTCAAACTCAAGTTCGAGCCTTAAGGCCGGGGTGCACTAGCATGGAGAACGAAGGCTCAATCTGAAGTTCGAGCCTTCAGGCCGGAGTGCACTAGCATGGAGAGCAAAGGAGCAAAGGCTCAAACTCAAGTTTGAGCCTTAATGCCGGGGTGCACTAGCATGGAGAGCAAAGCCTCAAACTCAAGTTCGAGCCTTAAGGCGCCGGGGTGTACTAACATGGAGAGCAAAGGCTCAAACTCAAGTTCGACCCTTAAGGCCGAGGTGCACTAACATGGAGAACAAAGACTCAATCTAGGTCGAGCCTTAAGGCCGGGGTACACTAGCATGGAGAACGAAGGCTCAATCTGAAGTTCGAGCCTTAAGGTCGGGGTGCACTAGCATGAAGAGCAAAGGCTCAAACTCAAGTTCGAGCCTTAAGGCCGGGGTGCACTAGCATGGAGAACGAAGGCTCAACCTGAAGTTCGAGCGTTAAGGCCAAGGTGCACTAGCATGGAGAGCAAAGGAGCAAAGGCTCAAACTCAAGTTCGAGCCTTAAGGTCGGGGTGCACTAGCATGGAGAGCAAAGGCTCAAACTCAAGTTCGAGCCTTAAGGCCGGGGTACACTAACATGGAGAACAAAGACTCAATCTAGGTCGAGCCTTAAGAGGCCGAACGAAGGCTCAATCTGAAGTTCGAGCCTTTAGGTCGGGGTGCACTAGCATAGAGAGCAAAGGCTCAAACTCAAGTTCGAGCCTTAAGGCCGAGGTGCACTAGCATGGAGAACGAAGGCTCAATCTGAAGTTCGAGCGTTAAGGCCAGGGTGCACTAGCATGGAGAGCAAAGGAACAAAGGCTCAAACTAAGTTCGAGCCTTAAGGCCGAGGTGCACTAGCATGGAGAGAAAAGGCTCAAACTCAAGTTCGAGCCTTAAGGCCGGGGTAACATGGAGAACAAAGACTCAATCTAGGTCGAGCCTTAAGGCCGGGGTACACTAGCATGGAGAACGAAGGCTCAATTTAAAGTTCGAGCCTTAAGACGGGGGTGCACTAACATGGAGAGCAAAGACTCAAACTCAATTTTGAGCCTTAAGATCGGGATGCACTAGCATGGAGAGCAAAGGCTCAAACTCAAGTTCGAGCCTTAAGGCCGAGGTGCACTAACATGGAGAGCAAAGGCTCAAACTCAAGTTCGAGCCTTAAGGTCGGGGTGTACTAGCATGGAGAACGAAGGCTTAATCTGAAGTTCGAGCCTTAAGGCCGTGGTGCACTAGCATGGAGAGCAAAGGAGCAAAGGCTCAAGTTTGAGCCTTAACGCCGGGGTGCACTAGCATGGAGAGCAAAGGCTTAAACTCAAGTTCGAGCCATAAGGCCCGGGTGCACTAACATGGAGAACAAAGACTCAATCTAGGTCGAGCCTTAAGGCCGGGGTACACTAGCATGGAGAACGAAGGCTCAATCTGAAGTTCGAGCCTTAAGGCCGAGGTGCACTAGCATGGAGTGCAAACAATCTACGACGAGCAACTATGGACAAATGGCACACTTAACGTGCACTCAGATATGTGACACATATACCATGTTTATATAGGAAACCCTTGTCATTTAGATTATATAATGTGCACAAAGATTAGTTTTACAAGTTCTCGACATATGTGAAGATACAAAAGAGAGCAACAAGAAGTGCAAACAATCTACGACGAGCAACGATTGACAAATGGCACACTTAGCATGCAATCAAGTAAGCGTTTATATTGATATAGACAATCAATTAAAGAAGGACTTACTTGTTGTGTAAAGTATTCAATTAGATGAGAAAACACACGAAACGCAGATGGGCTCCGATGTCGCACAGACGTGAGTGACGGATGCTTGAAGTCTCCGATGGCATGTGGGCTAATGGTTTTGTAGGAAGCAGAGGTCGGAACCAACGCAGACGTGTCGATTGCGGGAGAAAAAGAACCTGTTTGAAACGCAGGGCTCAAATGGAATTTCAAAGTCGGGCGCCGAGCAGGTAGTTGGATGGAAATTCGAAATTGGGACACGAGCGTCGAGCGGGGGGGAATTTAAAATTCAAGTTTGAATTTGATGGAAATTTGAAATTCAAATTTCAAATGGAGAAGGAGGAAATTTGAAATTCAAATTTGAATTTGGAAGAAATTTAAAATTCAATTTCAAATGGAGAAGGGGTAATTTGAAATTCAAATTTCAAATGGGGGAGAGAGGGGGGAAATTTAAAATTCAAATTTCAGGGCGGGCGCTGCAGAGGGAGAGGGGGGGGCGGCTGGGCGGGCGCTGCGGCGAGAGAGAGAGAAAGAGAGGGCTGGGGCTGGCGCGCGCTGAGACAGGAGAGGAGAGGAGGGGTTGGGGTGCAAGAGAGAGGAGAGGGGGCTGGTCCCTACTCACAAGATACATATGTGCACCCTTGTGCCACGTGCCTCCTTGGACTTTCCATGTGCTACCTTTTTGACCTTCTTTGACTTCACCTTTTACGAATGATCATACAAATCAACCCTTGCCAATATTCCCTAAGTCTATTCCTTTTATAATATGCATGATTCTCCCCGTGCTCTACGCATGTTTCACCCTGACACATTGCATTTCTCAACACCTCCCCTCAATGTGATGAGAGTCTTAACACCTTTGACTTGGCCTACACTCCATACTCATATGGTTGACGCGGTCCGTCTAGGTTGCTCGTTGAGCTACAATGTTGGCTTGGTCTTGACATTTTACACATCGGGAGAGTGGGGTTATACTAGGTGTAAGGAGCCATGCTCCTCATATCATCTAGAAAAGATGCTCTGTGTTGCCTCCATCCTGGGAGGCCTCATCACATTGTCTTCCTTCTTCGTCATTACATTGGCTTCTTCGGCTCCCTTTTTATGCCAGCAATCCTTTTCTATGTGATCGATTTCGCCACTATGATGGTATGTCTTTGTCCTTGCTCCTTCTCTAGTCCTCGATCCTAGTCCTCTTGAGAAGAGTGCTTTCTCCTCACTTGATATAGCTTGGGTTGTCCTCCCCCGAGTCCGCTTCTCCTCTTCTGTGATTGTTGCTTCCACTCCTACAATGGTCAGATTTGGGAGGTTCTTCAAGTAGCCACTAAGGGCTCATACTCCTCAAGTGTCATGCTTTTTAACAGTATGGCTATAGCATCCTCTTCCTTTGCTGGTGCCCCAATGCCAACCAATTGTTGTTGTGTCATGCTCTTCATTTTGTTAAGGTGTCCTGAAAGTGATTCACTATCTTTAATGTCCAAGCCAAAGAATTATATTTTTAAGCTTATTTTTTAATTCTTTTATTTTGCCCCAAAGAATTTATCTTTTTAATGCAAGTGATGACTTCTTGGCAAACCCAGTTTCCATTTTCTAATCTACCTTCAATTAATCCTAATTGCATATCTTAATGATAAGATTAGTGCTGCCGAAAAGAATTATGATTAGCAAGCCGTGAGCTTGGAGCCTTCAATCGAGCTTGTAGGAGCACTTCTTTATGGGGATTTTTACCTATATTAGATGACTTTTATGAGGGGAATGGGAAAATGTAAGCATTGAAGGTATCATTGGGAAGCTTACACCTTGTATGAAAGTAAGAATGGACGGTATCATTAAGAAGCTTACACCTTGTATAATCATTTGCCATGCTTGAAACACCCCCTTCATCACCACCAAAATGTTAAAGGAAGTCGACCTAAATTCGTCCCACGGCTGAAAAATGGTGATTTTTGCCTGCTTGTTGGTGCTCCATGCTTTCCCCATGGTTGTTGTAGAAGGTGAAGCTAACTAACCCTAAACATGCTCCATAGCCATGCAAAGTCTCAAAGAAGAAGAGGGAAGAAGCAAAAATGTAGACACAACATTTCTCCCAATTCTGGTCCCAATGTTTTTAATAAGTTGGTCCCGACCCAGAAATTTGGTCCCTAAATTCAAAAATTGGCCCAAATCTCACAAAAAACCTCTTAAACATGGCTAAATGAAGATGAATCTTATATTTCCACCATCTTCCCCATCAATATCGAGAAAATACAGGAAGAAAGTATGCAAGAAATCAAGAAAATAGCAAAATCACACATAAGAGTCCAGTCTCTTACAAATCTATTACCAGCAAAATTCCCACGATCGAGATTAAAGCTCTGAGGCCAATTGAAATGGGTGCCCGACTAACGCTAAAGAGGTCAACCTAGCAGGACCTGATGAGGATATTTCACATGCTTGAATGAGTTTTAAACTCCCAAATAATGAGATATTTTTATCTCTCCTCTCTCCTGTTTCAACTAGATCCAAAAAGTGAGCAAAACTGACCTAAAAATGGTCAAAAATTGACCAAACTGATCCAAACAATTCTAGAATCAGTTTGCTTCGTTAGAGGCTCACTTTTTCCTATAAATAGAAGCCTCCCCATTTGTTGAAGCTCAATAGTGTTTTTGCACTGTTACCCTGCCTCTCCCAAGTGCCAAAAACATTGAATTTTACTCATAATTCATTAGTTTTTGACCTTCCCTCTTCCAAAAGATTGGTGGCCACTCTTGTTTCAAACAAGAGTTGAACCCTCAAACCATCAAGCCAAAGGAAAGCTCTCAAATTATCTATGTAAGTTGGAGATTCTTCTCTTTTCTATTCTTTTTATGGTTTTTATGGTTTTTTATGATTTTTGTCTTCTCTAAATTAAAAATGATGTTATGCCTTATTGCAAAAAGGCATTCCCCTCTCTTCTCTAGTAAATCCAACCATTCTTTATCCTAGATGAATGATTAATGAATAAAATCAAGTTTTTCATATGTTTCTCTTAAATAAATAGAAAAATGTTTACTTTAGAATGATTTAAATACTCTTGGTGCACTTCTAATTAATTTTAGAGACTTAAAAATTAAAAAATGGTCAGCCATACAAAGGAGGTTATGGCAAAAATTTTTGAAAATTTATGAAATAAATTTTATCTTTTATTAATCAAAAAGAGTAATCCCCATCGTTAGAATATTCTAAAAGTGTCATTTTCATTCATGCATAGAAAGATGCATATTGATTGATTTTTATAAAAGAATGATTTTCAATAGAATTAAATTCTATGAAAGATACTTATTGATAATTTTTATTATGAAAGTGTTACTTTCTTCATTATGGATTTTTATGCATAAAAGTATAATTTTTATTACAAAAAGAGTTACTTTCATCATATTGATTTTTATGCATAAAAGAATATTTTTTTAATTATAAAAGTGTTACTTTTATCATTATTGATTTTTATGCATAAAAGAATATTTTTTTAATTATAAAAGTGTTACTTTTATCATTATTTATTTCTATGCATAAAAGTATGCATAAAAGAATATTTTTTTATTATAAAAGTGTTACTTTCATCATAAATGATTTTTATGCATAAACATATGCATAAAAGATAATTTTTTTATATTAAAAGTGAGATTTTCATCATAAATGGATTTTATGCATAAATTAGATGCAATATATCTTTTATATTAAAAGTGAGATTTTCATCATAAATGATTTTATGCATAACTTAGATGCATAAAAGAAATTCTTTTATATTAAAAGAGTGATTTTCATCATAAATGATTTTTATGCATAAACATATGCATAAAAGATAATTTTTTAATATGAAAAGTGAGATTTTCATTATAAATGGATTTTATGCATAAATTAGATGCATAAAAGAAATTCTTTTATATTAAAAGAGTGATTTTCATCATAAATGATTTGTATGCATAAACATATGCATAAAAGAGTTTTTTATATTAAAAGTGAGATTTTCATCATAAATGGATTTTATGCATAAATTAGATGCATAAGAGAAATTTTTTTATTCTAAAAGTGTAATTCCTACTAAATTGGATTCATGCATGGAAAGATGCATAAAGAATTTATTTTAACCCAAAAGTGTTATTCTCATCAATTTTGATTTTATGCATAGAAAGATGCATAAAGAAATCTATTTTTAGTTCAAAAGAGTTATTTTCATCAATTTGATTTTATGCATGAGAAGATGCATAAAAGATTGAATTTTAATTCAAAAGTGTCATTCTCATTTAAAATGAATTTATGCATAGGAAGATGCATAAAAGATTGATTTTTATTTCGAAAGTGTTATTCTCCTTAAAATGGAATTTATGCATAAAATAGATGCATAAAGAAATCTTATATCAAAAATAAGAATTCTCTTGTATTCTATAAATAGATATGAGGATGTGAAATAAATCAGATAGATGAAAATGAACGAAGAATGGATGGAGATGTATGTATGTGAAAGAATGGATGTAGATATATGTATGTGAAAGAATGGATGTAGATGTATGTATGAGAAGGATGTATGGGAAAGGAAAGATGTATGTGTATGTGATAAGTATGGATGTGGATGTATGAATGTGGATGTATGGATGTGGATGTGGATGTGGAATGTATGAATGAGGATGTGGATGTGGATGTGGATGTATGGACGTGGATGTATGAATGTGGAAGTATGGATGTGGATGTATGAATGTGGATGTGGAAATGGATGTATGGATGTAGATGTGAATGTGGATGTATGGATGTGGATGTGGAATGATGTATGGATGTAGATGTGAATGTGGATGTATGGATGTGGATGTATGAATGCGAAAGTATGGATGTGGATGTGGATGTGGATGTATGATTGTGGATGTGAAAATGAATGTATGGATGTAATTGTGGATGTGGATGTGGATGTGGATGTATGACTGTGGATGTGGATGTGGATGTATGAATGTGGATGTGAAAATGGATGTAAGGATATGGATGTACGAATGTGGATGTATATGTGGAATCATGAATACTAATATGTATGTGAATGGATATGACGACGATATGAGTGAATGGATGTGATGAGATGTAATGTAAATTAAGAAAGATAGGAATGAGTGTTATGTGAAGTGAATGAATCTGATGTGATGGAATGGAAAATGATGTATCTGGTCAAGAATGGATACACATATGAATTGGAATTGGGTTAAGTAATATGGATTGATGTGGAACAATCTAGAAAGATGTGAGTTCATTATAGAAACTATATTTGTGAACTGTTTGTAAATGACTGTTTTGCTCAAGGATGTCGACATATTTAAATTCTTGAGGACAGTGCCTCATGATTCTGTCTTAGCCCAATTGTACGGTTGTCCTACAATCAATTGGTATTGGATAGGTCGAAAAGCATACTTGCCCTATATGTATAAGTTCGTAGGTCACCTAGCGCTTCACTCATAGGCAGCTTCCTTGGTCCCTCATCCTCCGTACCGGAAGCTCACCATTTAAATCGAACCGAGGCTGGTCAAGACCTCGACCGACCTTGCTACACGAGACATCCTCCATTGACTCTCCGTCAGCTGTTGCAACTTTATCAGGTAGGTCTCCACGACCACATTCTCAAGACAGTCAAAATGCTTCCCCAGCATTCTTGATGGGGGGGGTTGTTGGAGCATATTTCTTTGTAGATCGGTACCACCGCCAAGAAAGTTCTACTTGACTATAGGACAACTGTGCAATCACGAGGCACTCAAGAATTTAAATATGTCGACATCCTTGAGCAAGCCCACTCCAAGGGGGTAGCTAGAGGATATTTTTCCACAGACACTACACGCTAAAAAAGTTCTACTTGGTAGGCTTGTGGTGGTCCACACTGTTTGGAGAGGCGGCTAAATTTGTAAAAGGCTACGATGAATGTCAATGATTTGCTGGTATTCATAACTGCCGTGATAAAATACCCCACCTTGTAGTGTCTCTTCAACCATTTGAAAGGGGGGGAATTGACTTTATTAGACCATTAGCCTGGTGGCCCACGGTACTCAAGCGTGATTCATCATGGTCTCTACCTCACATACTATTGTATCAAGCGGGTAGAGGCCCATGTGACCCAAAAGGGTGATGCTACACAGGCAACAGCCAAATTCCTTTACAACAATATAGTTACTAGATTTGGATACCCACTTGAACTAGTAAGCGATAGGAAAACCCACTTCATCAATAACGTAATCAAGTTCTTGTTGAGTGAACTTATGGTCATACCTTGTTGTTTGTCATGTTTTTAAGCATCTCTTGGCATTGTCTTTGTAAGAGGCATAGGCAACATTATGAGCCCTGCCCTCACCTTCTTGAGCCAAGAATGATGTACCTTATTGGTTTGAGCATTTACCTCAACCACTTACTCACTTTCATTAAGCTTGTATCTTCAAACCCTAATGGGTATCATGTAACCAACATGCTCAAAAGCTTTTGCATTATGGAGTAGACACTACCCTTGACCAATCCATAAGGCAAGTGGTAAGACCCTCCCTTTCCCTTTCCCATACAAATCTACCTCATAACCATTACTCTAAGAAGGAAGGCCCTCATTGCCCATGGAAGAGGTATGGTATGCAGAAAAGCATCAAGCATGTTGAAGGAACATCTATGTGCAAACCACTTAAGCAAGGGTGGCAGCCTTGTTTTGATCATTGTGTGAGAATGGTCAAGGTGGAAAGCATGTGGAAACAATGGCATGTATGTCCAAAGCATGTCAACTACAAGAAGTCAAGCAAGCACAAAGAGTGGGGTGCACCATCATTAAGGTGTACATCTTCATCGACATCAAATAAAGACTTAGATGGCATCATTGTATTAGCCTCTAAGGCTTTAGGAACATAGTTGTAAGTCCTAGATAACCACACCACCATGACATCCTTGTATGCCTAATGTTATAAAGGCAACCTATGTCCAATACCACCTATTCCAATTTTCTTTCATAGTTGGTATTGAGGGGGGGTATTAAGAGACTAAGGTTATGTAAAAGGGGAAGAGAAGGGTGTGTGTGTCAATAGACTTATGGTCCACTAGCTCACCTATTTAAAGGTGGAGCTAGAAGGCATTTTGTATGGAGCAAGAAGCCTAGTTGTATTTGAGCAACTTAATAAGCAAGATATTTTTCTTGTATTTTGTGAGTCCCTCTCCTCCAGATACTTAATCTAGCATGAGCACCACGAATTCTAACAGGTGTAAGGATCCATGCTCCTCATATCATCTAGAAAAGATGCTCGGTGTTGCCTCCATTTTGGGAGGCCTCATCACATTGTCTTCCTTCTTCATCATTACATTGGCTTCTTCGGCTCCCTTTTTATGACAAAAATCCTTTTCTATGTGATCGATTTTGCCACTATGATGGTAGGTCTTTGTCCTTGCTCCTTCTCTAGTCCTCTTAAGAAGAGTGCTTTCTCTCCTCACTTGATATAGCTTGGGTTGTCCTCCCCCGAGTCCGCTTCTCCTCTTCAACTGGGATTAGAAAATGGGAACTGGGTTTAGGAGAAGCAGACTCGGGGAGGACAACCCAAGCTATATCAAGTGAGGAGAAAGCACTCTTCTCAAGAGGACTAGGATCAAGGACTAGAGAAGGAGCAAGGACAAAGACCTACCATCATAGTGGTGAAATCGATCACATAGAAAAGGATTGCTGGCATAAAAAGGGAGCCAAAGAAGCCAATGTAATGACAAAGAAGGAAGACAATGTGATGAGGCCTCACAGGATGTATCTGCGTCAACTCTAATGGAATGTGGCTATGATGGTGTACTTCTTAATTGTTGTCATTATCTTGGTACTGGCTTAACTTTATTCTGTGTATTATCTTAATCGATATGCTTAATCGTTTTCTCATATAGTTCTGGTCCACCTTGAGCTTAATCATGCTTGATTTCTCAACAGAGTATTTGTAATGTACGACCATAAGTTCACTCAACAAGAACTTGATTACGTTATTGATGAAGTGGATTCCTCTATCGCTTACTCGTTCAAGTGCGTATCCAAATCTAGTAACTATATTCTCGTAAAGGAATTTGGTTGTTGCCTGTGTAGCATCACCCTTTTGGGTTACATGGGTCTCTACCCGCTTGATACAACAGTATGTGAGGTAGAGACCATGATGAATCACGCTTGAGTACCGTGGGCCACCGGACTAATGGTCTAATAAAGTCAATTCCCCCCTTTTCAAATGGTTGAAGAGACACTACAAGGTAGGGTATTTTATCACACGGTTATGAATACCAGCAAATCACTGACATTCATCGTAGCCTTTTACAAATTTAGCCGCCTCTCCAAACAGTGTGGACCACCACAAGCCTACCAAGTAGAACTTTTTTAGCGTGTAGTGTCTGCGGATATCCTCTAGCTACCTCGGATTGGGCTTGCTCAAGGATGTTGATATATTTAAATTCTTGAGTGCCTCGTGATTGTACAGTTGTCCTACAGTCAAGTAGAAATTTCTTGGCGGTGGTACCAGTCCGCAGAGAAATATCCTCCAACAAACCCCCTCCTAAAGTGGGCCTGGCTTGCTCAAGGATGTCGACATATTTAAATTCTTGAGGACAGTGCCTCATGATTCTATCTTAGCCCAATTGTACAATTGCCCTACAATCAAGTGGTATTGGATAGGTCAAAAAGCATACCTGCCCTATATGTATAAGTGCCTCATTTTGTGGCAGATGGAGTTTTATGTTGTTCATTCTCGGGTCTATTTTTACTTGGGTATAACTAGAGATCCCATGAAGGAAGCTGTATGCCTCCTTACCTGCTACTCGGTCTTCCAGCACATGCTCTATAAATGGCAATAGGTAATGTTCTTTCACCATGGTTGCATTGAACTTTTAAGATTATCACAAAATCGTATCTTCTCGATTTTCTCAGGTACTATGACTATTAGGGATAGCCATTCCGTGTGCTCTATATCATAAATGAATCCAGCTTCAATGAGTTTGTCAATCTCCGAGTCCTTGATCATTCTACTAGAATACTTTGGATTCATTTGGTAGGCTCTATGCCTTGATGGCCACACTCCTTCCACAATGGGAATGGTGTGATTTAACCACCTCTAGGGGCATGCTCTTCATATTCATATGTTTCCAAGCAAAACAACCGTGGAATTCTATGAGTAGCTACGTCAATGAGGTCTTTTTCTTCTTCAAGAGATAGGCCTACCCTTCCCAATGTATACAGGTTTGGGATCCTCATCAGGTCCTACTAGGTTGACCTCTTTAACGTTAGTCGGGCACCCATTTCAATTGGTCTCAGAGCTCTGATCTCGATCGTGGGAATTTTGCTGGTAATAGATTTGCAAGAGAATGGACTCTTATGTGTGATTTTGCTATTTTCTTGATTTCTTGCATACTTTCTTCCTATATTTTCTCGATATTAATGGGGAAGACGGTGGATATACAAGATTCATCTTCATTTAGCCATGTTTCAGAGGTTTTTGTGTGAGATTTGGGCCAATTTTTGAATTTAGGGACCAAATTTCTGGGTCGGGACCAACTTATTTAAAAACATTGGACTGGAGGAAATGTTGTGTCTACATTTTTGCTTCTTCCCTCTTCTTCTCTGAGACTTTGCATGGCTATGGAGCATGTTTAGGGTTAGTTAGCTTCATCTACAACAACCATGGGGCAAGCATTGAGAGCAGATTGTAAGCTTCACATGGAGCACCAACAAGCAAGCAAAAATCGCCATTTTTCAGTCGTGGGACGAATTTGGGTCGACTTCCTTTGAGATTTAGGTGGTGATAAAAAGGGTGTTTCAAGCATGGCAAATGATTATACAAGGTGTAAGATTCTCAATGATACCGTCCATGCTTACTTTCATACAAGGTGTAAGCTTCCCAATGATACCTTCAATGCTTACATTTTTCCATTCCCCTCATAAAAGTCATCTAATATAGCTAAAAATCCCCATAAAGAAGTGCTCCTACAAGCTCGATTGAAGTCTCCAAGCTCACGGGTTGCTAATCATGTTCTCATATAGTTCTGATCCACCTTGAGCTTAATCATGCTTGATTTCTCAATAGAGTATTTGTAATGTACGACCATTTTATGTTCACTCAACAAGAACTTGATTGCGTTATTGATGAAGTGGGTTCTCCTATCGTTTACTAGTTCAAGTGGATATCCAAATCTAGTAACTATATTCTCGTAAAGGAATTTGGTTGTTGTTGCCTATGTAGCATCACCCTTTTGGGTCACATGGGCCTCTACCCACTTGATACAACAGTATGTGAGGTAGAGACCATGATGAATCATGCTTGAGTATCGTGGGCCACTGGACTAATGGTCTAATGAAGTCAATTCCCCACTTTTCAAATGGTTGAAGAGACACTACAAGGTGGGGCATTTTATCACGGCCGTTTTATGAATACTAGCTAATCACTGACATTCATCGTAGTCTTTTACAAATCACTGACATTCATCGTAGTCTTTTACAAATCACTGACATTCATCGTAGTCTTTTACAAATTCAGCCACCTCTCCAAATAGTGTGGACCACCACAAGCCTACCAAGTAGAACTTTTTTAGAGCGTGTAGTGTCTGCGGAGAAATATCCTCTAGCTACCCCAGAGTGGGATTGCTCAAAGATGTCGACATATTTAAATTCTTTAGTGCCTCGTGATTGTACAGTTGTCTTACAGTCAAGTAGAGCTTTCTTGGTGGTGGTACCAATCTGGAGCAGAGAAATATCCTCCAACAACCCCCCCCCCCAAAGAGGGCTTGGCTTGCTCAAGGATGTCGACATTTTAAATTCTTGAGGACAGTGCCTCATGATTCTATCTTAGCCCTACAATCAATTGGTATTGGATAGGTCAAAAAGCATACCTGCGCCCTATATGTATAAGTGCCCCAATTTGTGGCAGATGGAGTTTTATGTTGTTCATTCGGGTCTATTTTTACTTGGGTATAACCGGAGATCCCATAAAGGAAGCTGTATGTCTCCTTACCTGCTACTCATTCTTCCAGCACATGCTCTATAAATGGCAATAGGTAATGTTCTTTCACCATGGTTGCATTGAACTTTTAAGATTATCATAAAATCCCATCTTCTTGATTTTCTCAAGTACTAAGACTATTAGGGATAGCCATTCCGTGTGCTCTATATCATAAATGAATCCAGCTTCAAAATGAGTTTGTCAATCTCTGAGTCCTTGACCATTCTACTAGAATACTTTGGATTCATTTGGTAGGCTCTATGCCTTGATGGCCACACTCCTTCCACAATGGGAATGGTGTGATTTAACCACCTCTAGGGGCATGCTCTTCATATTCATATCTTTCCAAGCAAAGCAACCATGGAATTCTTAGGTAGCTACGTCAATGAGGTCTTTTTCTTCTTCAAGAGATAGGCCTACCCTTCCCAATGTACACAGGTTTGGGATCCTCATTAGGTCCTGCTAGGTTGACCTCTTTAACGTTAGTCGGGCGCCCATTTCAATTGGTCTCAGAGCTCTGATCTCGATCGTGGGAATTTTGCTGGTAATAGATTTGCAAGAGAATGGACTCTTATGTGTGATTTTGCTATTTTCTTGATTTCTTGCATACTTTCTTCCTGTATTTCCTCAATATTGATGGGGAAGACGGTGGAAATACAAGATTCATCTTCATTTAGCCTTCATGAGAGCTATAAAAGGATGTACCTGTGTCAACTCTAATGGAATGCGGCTATGATGGTGTACTTCTTAATTGTTGTCATTATCTTGGTACTGGCTTAATCTTATTCTGTGTATTATCTTAATCGATATGCTTAATCATGATCTCATATAGTTCTGATCCACCTTGAGCTTAATCATGCTTGATTTCTCAATAGAGAGTATTTGTAATGTACGACCATAAGTTCACTCAACAAGAACTTGATTACGTTATTGATGAAGTAGGTTCCCTTATCGCTTATTAGTTCAAGTGGATATCCAAATCTAGTAACTATATTCTCGTAAAGGAATTTGGTTGTTGCCTGTGTAGCATCACCCTTTTGGGTCACATGAGCCTCTACCCGCTTCATACAACAGTATGTGAGGTAGAGACCATGATGAATCACGCTTGAGTATAAAAGGAATAAACTGGCCTTACCCCATACTTTCACATACTAAAACCTGTCTCTATATACCTGAGACTACATCAAGGAATAACTCTTTCCGAGTACATCATTAAAAAAGAAATTGAATTATTGGCACCTTTCTAATGATAACTACCCCCAATAAACACAATAAAGTTGGGGTAGAAAAATTACTCACCTAGATACATAAACAATTAGCTATCCGAGTTGGAATATGTACAAGAGTACAAGAAATATACTCCAAAATAACGTGCAAAAAACGAAGGCAAATGCTACCAAAGCACAAGATATTATCCAAAAGATCAAAAGACCCTTATAAAACCATGGATAAAAGCATAGAAGCTCCTTAAATCCATGAAAACCATAGTTGATCATAAAAATCAATGCATGCCATCTAATGGATATTAATCATGCCAAAAGAAGCATTAAAATTGGTGGCCAACTCATTAATCCAGAGTATATGAACGTGATGTCGTTCAAGCAAAACTCCAAAGTAAGCAAGTGAAACACATGTGTGTAACACATTCAATAAAAAACCCCTAGACACAAGTGATCTAGGTAAAACCTGATGAGTCCATATAAAACTTAAAAAACATCCAATAAAATCCACCAAAACAAATAGATCAACTAACCCATGATAGAATTTGTCTTACGCTTAAGAAATTAAGCACAAATCACACTTAAATAAGTGCAAAATAAATTATCATGGAAAAGTATTAAAGGTGAAACACACTTTGAACGTAAATTATAGCCATCAAAAGAAATTAAGGAACATGTCCAAAAAGAATGGCTAAACAATGGTAAAAAATCATGAAAACATCGTTTAGAATTAATCCAAACATAAATAACTATTAATATGAGGTATAATTGTATTAATAATATGCAAATAACCTGCTTCTATCTAATGTCAGCACGAGAAAATGTACTTCAACATTAAATAACCCTCGAAAATATTAAATTCTCAAGAAAAAAATTTATCATGATTTTTTTCCTAATTTTTTCTAATTTTATACGGCCTCAGAATACGATAATTTTGAATTTTTCCAAACCTATCTTATGGCATTCTAAACCTATATTTTTCAAAAAAAAAAACAATTAAATTTACCAAAATACCATTGATATTTTTAAAAATACCAATTTCTAAGATTTCTAAAAAGAATTTCTAGAATATTCCTAATTTTTCCTGAGAATCCCATCGTTCACGAAATTTCCAATTCCGCCCGACAATCCAGTGAAAAATTTACAATTTTAATGGATTTTTTAATTTTCTTGGTCAAAAAATATATTTTTAAAGGAATTTGAATGGTCACGGGCGCCCGAATGGACACACGACATGCCAAACACCAACCCCACATTTTCCAAAAATTTAAAATAACCAATGTCTAATTTTCCACTAATTTTTAAGAATTAAAAAAAATAAATTACCCCGAATGGATTTTGAATACGAAGGGTCAAAAAAATTCGGAATCCCAATGGTTTTTCTGGAATACGGAAAGCCAAAAATTTTGGGAAAATGAAAAGACAAAAAAAAAATCGGAATGTGAAAGGTCAAAAGTTTTCGGAATCCAAAAGGTGAAAAGATTTCCGGAATTCGGAAAGCCAAAAGGTTTCGCCCAAAGGTTTCTCGGAAGATGAAAAGCCAAGGCACCAAGAAAAAATTTCCAGAAATTTTCAGAGATTTTTTTCCCTCAAATGTCAAATTTTCTCTATTTTTAGGCTTTTTCCAAACTTTTTTTGAAAAAAAAAATTAAAAGCTTTTTTGTAAATAACAAAAAACTCATTTTAAAAAAATAAAAATAAAAAACCATCTTTAGTAAGCTTAATTAAAATCTTATGAATTTTTTTTAAGGGGACGGGAGACGTTTTTTTCGTCGGCGGCGGCGGCTCCTCCCCCCCCCACCTGTGCGCAAAAATGAGAGAGACCATTCTCTCTCTTCCCTCTCCACTCTTCTCTCCCATTCACTCCACTTCCATGGAACCTCTCCACCCCTTCCTTCTCTATAATCAGAGAGAAGGATTAACATTTGATTAATTTTTAATTAATTTTGTTAATCATAATTATGATTAATATTAATAAAAAAATATGTTTTTTAAGAGGTGTACACGCAAGAGAAAAATTCGGAATTGAGAGATGAAGAGGGTTCCACGCACATGGGAGAGCATTCAATGCATCAACATGCTGCCCCCCTACTGCATTTCAGCAGAAAATCGGCAGAAATTTGATTGCATACCCGCAGAAAAACCCGCAAAAATGTATAAAAATATATATTTTAACCATAAAAATGCTCAAAATTTTTCTAAAAAATTAGAAAAAAAAATTCCTAAAAATTCTAGAAATTTAGGGAATCCATTCTACCAAAAATATCCACAATAAAATATGTGGTATTTTCATAAAAATTTCCATTAATGCTTATTTTAAACCACAAAAAATAGAAAAAAATAGCATTAAACTCACGAAATTTTCTCGCAACGTTGATTCGTCCATCGAACAGTAGTAACACATGTTCCAATCGCCATATCGATGATCCACGTGCAAATCATCAACACAAATCAATAAAATAATATTTTTATTAGTACATATTAAAATTTACTTCAAAAAATACCAAAAATTACAATAAGAAAGAAAAAATAACAACAATTAACTAGAGATTGCTCTGATACCACTTTAAAACCCTAAGATCTCTCTAGATAATTGTTATGCATAAACATGCATAAATCAGGCATAAACTCATCCACCCGACTACCCCCGAGCCCAAGGGATGCACACATGAAATATAATGAAATACATCATACCTTTACCTTGATGTCCCATACCATCAAGAGGTATAACTCCAATCCAATAGCATGTAGCTATAGTGTGAAATGGTAGGTGAGTAGTTATGATCCTCTACTACTACACAAGAGAGCATAACATAACCTAGCCTCAAGCTAACATCAAGAGACCATAGCCTAAGCCTCAAGATAACATAGCCTTGGCCTCCAAGCCTCCCTTGAGTGTGCCCCATGTCCCTATTATATATAGGAGGGCCCTCAAGTGACTCCTGACTCTCCATTTCCCATGTGTGACCCTTGGATGCCTGACCCTAACCTTAACCCTTAAGGTTAGTCCTAACCCATGCTCCACTAGAGCTTGTTCCCATGCTCCTATGTTCACAAGCCTAATGTGGGTTAGCCTCCTACTAGTATATGTGCACACATAATGTGCATATAACAGTATGGGACTTGATAGAGGCTCAGAAGGCAGCTCAAAAAGCAATTACCTCTTCTCTCATTACAAAGTGAAAAACAACTCTCTTCTACTTAATTGTTTTTCCCAAAATACTCGACACAATCATAATGGAGCATAATGAATAGACTTGAGAAATGGAAACTCATCGCGAAAATTCTAAAAACCCTAATTTAAATAAAAATCCCTCAATTGTGCCAACATGATAAGGAAACTCTCACACAAGGGTGGATTACGAGCCTTTGTATTCTATGAGAGAAGCTTATATTGCAAGGAAAGATTCTTGAAGCCCTAATTTTCTCAAGAAGGTGATGGAATTTTTAACATATAAGAGTGGATTAGGGCCATTAGAAACATTCTTGAACCATTTATGGAAGATAATTTTCCTAATTTGATAAGGAAGTTAGAAGATCCTAAATCTTTTCCAATATTTCAAGAATCTTAAAAAACCCTAAAATACTCAAAAGTTTCATGATGTGTAAGTATAGGCTAGGTGTTTAGAGCATGTAGAAACCTACGATGATGTTGCTTTAGAGTGAAGATGAGCAAAAATTCTAATTTTGAGCAAACCCTAAATCATCAAAACTTGCTCTAGATCAAGTATTAGAAGATTTGTTGAGAGTTTATATGTAGAAGAACAAGTTCCAAGCCGTTCTACTATATGGGACTTGCTTGTTCTACCACATGTAGTAAAACGAATTCTGTAATGAAGTAGTAACTTCATTAGTTGGAATTAGGGAGTATGGTCATGGGCTCAAGTATAAAAGGGGACTCACTATTCTATCTTTTAATCATGTGACATTTGAATGAACCTTGGAGCTCTGAGCTACCATACTCTGGCTTATGGAAGGCAATTTCCATTCTCATGGTAGGAGATTAAACCACTTAGGCATTATGTGTGATATGTGTGTGATTCTTGCTAATTTCATGCTAATCTACATGATGATTTATCCCATATCTTAGCTTCTTAGACTTGCCCTAATCTTGCATTAGTGATTCTCCATTTTAATTTCCAGGCTCTAAAATGGCTACCTTGCATTATCTTGACCTCACAAATGGCCTCAATAAGTCAATTTATTGGCTCAAAACGACAGCTTAGCTAGAAGGAGCTCTATGCATAGTCAATGAGATGAGGTATCCATTGGTATGAAGCATTAGCAAGATAGGAGAGTTGCAGAGTGAGCTAGATGAGGTGAGAACAAGGTTTCCATGAAATCTTGAAAGAGGGAAAGTAAATTCTTTTTTTTTGGGAGAAAAGAAGCTTAAAAAAGGAAGAAAATGTGTCCACACTCAAATTTGCTCAAAAAATTGAGTTCCCCATGGTAGAAACATATCTTTCTCTTAAAAACATAAAGCTGACACCATATCTTGCAAAGGGTTCAATCTTGGCTCAAAATCAAGAAAACGGTGAAACATTTGTCAAGAAAATCAAGAAAATATGAAATTGTGCACAGATCCAAGAAATACAAGAAACGTGTGTATGCACTCATTAAAAAAAATAATTTCTTCTTGCCCTTGATCAAGCTCAAGGCTTTGATACCAATGTAAGCAAGGTAATCATGAAAATAAAAGAAATTGCAAAAATACTCATGATAGAAAATATGCGAGAACTCCATAGCCATAGCATGAGCATAAAATCAAAGAAATATGAAGACGACATCAACAAGTGGATGGGTCTAAGCTATACCCAAGGAAGCCATGTGATAGCCCACACATGAAGGATCATTCGCCAACTCCCATAAATTGCCTATTATTCTATTTTTTACAACTTTGGGTATTGAAACAACCTTTCATTACAAAATCTACTTATGTAGAATTTCCCTGTTCTCCTAGTTTTCTAGCTCATTTTAATAGAGACATAAATTAGAGAAAGAGAGATGGGAGACAAGAAAAGCTCTTCTAATGGAGGATGATTCAATCCATATATTTATGTTAAAGAAAAAACCCTTAGAGCCCTTACAATGGAATATATATATATAATATGTTAAAGATATAGTGTAAAACTTCCTAGATTGATTTTAGTCTTGCTATTATTAATATTTTGTATGGGTTTAGGTTTAAGGGATCTACCAATGATGAAGCCCATTACACATGCACATTACTGATATTTTGTATGTGTTTAGGTTAAAGGGATCTACCAATGATGAACATTACACATGCACAAATACTTCAAATGGTTAAGTATTATAAAGATTTGTTGAGAATCACCATATGGTGATTGTAATATTTTACCTTAGCCATTAGGCTTGAGGAGTGGCTAAAGCTTTCAAGCAAGAGGTACACGAGTCAAGAGACATCGATATGGTAAGTTTTCTTCTTCTTAAACCACTTTATGGTGAAATTTTGTATGGGTTTAGGTTAAAGGGATCTACCAATGATGAAGCCCATTACACATGCACAAATACTTCACATGGTTAAGTATTTTAAAGATTTGATGAAAACCCCTTTACGGTGCTTGTAATATTTTACTTTAGCCATTAGGCTTGAGGAGTGGCTAAATCTTTCAAGCACGAGATACACGCTCAAGAGGCATTGATATGGTAAGTTTTCTTCTTCTTAAACTAAATACCAAATGTTTTTAGGAAAAGACAAACGTTAACCATGCTCTTAGCAAAAGGTTTATAAGTGTTTTCAAGATGTTGGCAATCGGCTACTTCTTTTCTATGTGACAAGTGTATGGTGTGGCTACTCATTGTAGAAAGACAAATGTACCTAATGTTCTCCACTTCAATGATGTCACAAAGAAGTTGAGGTTTCGAGATTTAGCAAAGGCCATATTTGATCTATATCAAAAACCACAAAGATTAATCAACAAGCTTTTGGAAATGTTTTCTCACAAAGATGATTGAGTTTTAGATCTTTTCTTTGATTTAGGGACAACAATTACATGCTCATTTAGAAAGGGCCACCACCACATGGCCATTAGTAGGATGATGTGCAAGTTTCTTTCATTAAGGTAAGAGTATTAGGAATGGAAGAGTTACCTAATGCTAACCAGAAGGTGGAAGCCGAGCATGTACAAGATAAGGTTTGTTTTCAAAGGCATCATTGAAGCCACAATCACCTTTTCATGAATGAGGGTGTATTTGGTTGTGTAGAGAGTGAAAGAGGTGAGTCCAGGGAGGCGCAACAAACTTATTATAAATGTTATAAATATTATGAGAAAAGTTGGCAAATGACCAAACTTAGAAGTTTGGGTGAACAGTTTGGGGCTTCTTTTTTCATTAGAGGCACAAGTATATAGCCACCAGTCCAAATTTTGGCGTGGCACTTGCATGGAAGGCTCGAGGGTCAAAGTGTTACACCACCTCAAAATGTTATCTTAAAGGGTGATGACAAGGACACTCATAAGTTTGATGTGTGAAGAATTTAACTTAGTTTTTAAATGTTTGGTAGTATGTAGGAGAGATGACATTATAAATTATCTATTATATTTGAGTTAGACTTGTATCATGTAGGAGACTTGTCTATATGGCTTGCTATTATTATTGAGTATGGAGTCGGAATTGTGATCTTGACATTATGACTTGTCTATTATGATTGAGTTGGACATATTATCGATTGATTTGGGCTTGTAATGGATGCTTCTTTTTACATGGTATAAATGGATTAAAAAAACCTCAAAATATATTGTACATGCTATATGCATTTTTATATTGTTGAAAATAATTTCATTTTGTAGTGTTCCATTTAGTTTCCATCAAGGTTGAAGATATACCAAAAATTTTGCATGTGATAGATGGGGTTGGGGTTGTGATATAAAAACTTTTCCCTTTTTTCTATGAGATTACAAGAAGAAAAACTATGTTTTTTATTTTCTATTTTGGTTGAGTTGGACTTGTGATGGAATGTTTATATCATTTGTACCACTTAAAGTTGCTAAAACTAACATAAATTCACTTAAAGTTCAATAACCTTACACATGCAATAAATACTTATTTTGATAATAAAAAAATTCCTATATGATGTTCAAGGTGGTTATAATTCACAATAGATTCATGTGCATGTAAAACATGTTGTGGATAAACAATATGTAAACATGTTTTTCAAATTGCATATGTTTTTTAAGGGGGGGGGGGGGGGGGGGGGGGGGGGGGGGGGGGGCCTTGCTTCTCCCTTCTCCAATTTTTGGGTGTCCTTTGGTGCTTCTCCTTCCTTCATCATTTCATTTCATCATCTACTTTTCAATCGTCATTCCAATTTCAAATTTTACAACCAATGGCCTCCCTAATTTATCCTTCTTATGTTACAATTATAAAAAAGAAAACCCCGTCCCCTAAGTGTTTTTTAATTTTTGAGCTAAGTTGGTAGCAATGTATGCTTGTAAGGTTGCAGATCGTGTTTGTAGCAGAGTTTGTCTGGACTATAATTCATAGTCATAGAGTGAATATATATTATAAGTTTCATGGATGGTGGCTTTGATATTTTTCTTAAATGCCGAGTACATGAATGTTGGTGTAGCAAAGCTTTTGATATTATTCTTGAATGTCGATCGAGTACATGAAAGGATCTCTAAAAGTTATGAATGTAAATATTCTTAATTATTTGGGTTATCTCGCTCACAACTATGTTAGGGTAATTTGCTAGATTCCACAGCCTGCTTCCTTCTCATTTCATTTCATCATCCACTTTCAAACCTCATTTCAATTTCAGTTGATATTTGTCCCTCCCCCGGGCAGTGCCTAGATCAGAGTAACTGCAATGCCATGTTGGAGCATCTTTTTTTGGTGCTTCTCCCACATATGTGGGAACTAAAGTAGAACAAAATGATCTTAAAAAATAAAATAAAAAATTGTGATAATAAAGTACGACGACAAAAGTTTGGGTCTATTTCAAGTAACTAATATGGAGTAATATTTGTATCATAGTTAAATTTTATCAAACATTATTTTGTTACCTAGTTTTCTCTAAAAAAGATGTTTTTTTTGGGGGACTTTTTTGAAGGGAATCCACTGTATGGGTGTCCTACTCCTGGGTTTGGAAGAAGTTGGTGATGTTTGGCTATAGCGAGGGAGGGGTCAAGGTGGCTGGGACAGCTCTCTAAAGAAAGTGTCCCTGTGTCTACGAAGCTCGAGAAGGAAGAGTCTTAGGCAACGCTAGTCCTAGAAGTCAATGATCGTGGATCTCTCCTAGAACATATAGTGAAACCTCTTGCAAATCTCATGGTATACTAGGCAGCGACATATGTAAGCTCCTCTGTCTCAATAACCGATAGATCCTCTTCTTCTTGGGTCTCCATATGAGCTCCTTGGCTCTCTAGATGTGCTCTGCTCTTTTTGTCTTCACTTTGAGGCGGTGGGATGAAAACCTGTATTTGGCTAATTGCAACTGCATGACATGGGACATGTTAACACTTCATTCCTTTCGAGAAGGGGTGGCAAAGACATGCCTTTGATGGACATGACCAATGGCAAGACACCTATAACTACTCTTTACTTTTGCAAGTAGCAATAGTATGGATTTGGGAAAAGCCTTCTATACAATTCTGCATAGTGAGCTTGTTATAGTCTGCTTGTTCTATGAGTAGTAGACTATAACAGGTTGTGTGTGAATCCAAGTATGTTATTGGGGCAAAATCACAAAGGTGGTGTAGACTCCATAGTATGGAACATTTTGAGAGAAGTTTTGTTATTAGATAAAACAATCGAAGCTAAGCCTGGGTATTGGCAAGGTGGTCATCGAGGAGGAGGAATCTTGTTCAAGGAAACCCTAACTAGTTAGCTAACATTTGGGCAAGGTTCAAGTGGATCAAAGCCAACAGATTCATGATTTGGGCAAGGATTAGTGGATTGAGCCCAAAAGATGAACAAAAGTGCTTGAGGACGAGAGGTTTGATCCTTCATTGGTCAGAAAAAAAGTGTATTCCTCACACTAATGCTAGCATTCTCGTTGTCTTTGCTATCTTGAGGTCATCTTCTCAGAATGTGCATCAGATAAGAGGAAGAGCTAGGGTTCAGGTCCGAGGTTTGACATTTAACGCCTCTTTTGAGAACGCATTTCAAGCCAACCTTCTTCTCTGAGCTTTGGATAAATTGAAACAAGCACTCTTGTAGTCTTCCCTACTAGAGAACGAGTGACGCTTGGGTTTTGGCATGACCTTAGTTCTAAAAATCCAAATGGCATCTTTGAGCTCATCAACTTCAACATCATCATCACATGCTCATCGATTTTTGCATTCCTTCTAATAACATTTCCACACTCTACATTCTTACCATTTTTTAATACACTTTGGAGTTCATCAATGATCATTGCAAGTAGTTGGGATATTTGTATTTTATGTCAAAGATTAGCTAAAATGGCAGGCAATGGATAAGCTTGGCGAGACTAGCTACCCGTTGTCGTTTCCGAAGGAATATGGAATGTCATCATTGGCATTGAGGCACTCCCTATTTAGTAGCTCCCTCAACAACGACATCCATTTTGCAAACCCCCCCCTCCTTTCTTCCGTTCTCCTCCTCTTTGCTTTCATGATCAACCCTAACCAACTCCATTCCGCAACATACTTTTTGCGTGCCTACAAAGCATGCCACATCCACTAACAGCCATTTGCACTGGGGCTGGGCGAGTAGCAATTGTGCGATCCCTTTGTTCTCCCAAGCTACCCCTTCTCTTCTACACAACTCACTTGGGGTGACACATTCAGATTCAAGGAGAAGGCACTGCCTCAACTAAATCGCCAACACAAGTTTACCAACTTTCGACCTCACCTACTTCTGGAAGTAACTATGGAGCAACTAGAAACTCCCACTTGTTGTCTGCAAGAGTAGAACACTAGGATTGTTGCACAATGACATCACGGCAACCACCATAGCCTATGCAATGAAGGCGAGCTCGATGTAGTGATATGAGAAGGATGATAGGTCAATCACAGTATTGTTGCACACGCCTGCTAAATGTGCCAAAAAGTTGAGTGAGTGACTATGCACTCCATAATATCGTTGCATTGCATGTGCCAATTGTGCCAAGATATAATGTTGCCAATGAGCTCCCATCTTTGGACCAGGGTGTCAAATGAGTCCATGATGTTGTAGGTCATAAGCAAGAATAATGGCCATGTTGTCATGGTGCAACAATCCTTATTATGAAGTGCAAAGTCATTAATGCAAAGACTATGTTGTCAGTTGGATAGTCGTCATTGGCTATCGAGACTCCTAGGTCATGCAAGAGCATTAAGAAGCTTTTGTCCACCTTACAAGAGCAGCCAACCATGGAAAGAGTAACCCATATCAGTTAAGAGGGCTGAAAAGTGCTACTACATATTATGTATTCCTTTTCAGAAATGCAGGCCTCTCTTCTCGAGATTAAAAACACACCCCACCTTCAGATGCGAATCAGGAGTTTTAACTAATGTATTACATCATGTCATATTGAGATTGGAAAGGAGATTTCACTCAATGCAATAATGGGCAAGGTCCTTGCATAGACACACCTTTCATAATCCGTATTTCAACAAACTGGCCAAAAGATGACAAGCCTGCCAACCAAAGCCCACCCATACGACAAGCTCCTGCAGCACTGTTTTTGGCCTGGAGAAGGGTACAAGAGAATAACATATGACCTAGTTGAGTTCACCTTTGTGCACTAAAGATACATAGAGTCTTGAAGCACCCAATCCTATAAGAACTAACCTTATTCTAGGCCTCTATCGGGCCGAGAGAAAAGACACACTGGCCCACCTAACTGCACCCTAAGGAGATTTAACTCAATGCAATAATGAGCAAGGTCCTTGCATAGACACACCTTTCATAATCCGTATTTCAACAAACTGGCCAAAAGATGACAAGCCTGCCAACCAAAGCCCACCCATACGACGAGCTCCTGCCAAATAATTGCAGCACTGTTTTTGGCCTGGAGAAGGGTACAAGAGAATAACATATGACCTAGTTAAGTTCACCTTTGTGCACTAAAGATACATAGAGTCTTGAAGCACCCCATCCTATAAGAGCTAACCTATTTCTAGGCCTCTATCGGGCAGAGAGAAAAGACACACTGGCCCACCTAACTGCAACCTTCCTATGGGAGATCAAAGGATATAATAAAGGTGGTTATCACAAAGAATTGGTAACTTCTCAGACGTTGATCTCTCATGAGCATTCAAAAGGAGATGAAAATGAGACCATGTCATTATTAAAGCACTCTTTACGGCCTAGAAAAGAGAAAAAGAGTACTTGAAAAATTGCAAATGAGATGAAAACGAGATTACAACTCATTATTGAAGCATTCTTCTTGGCTTGGAAAAGGGAAAAAGAGAAAACCCAAGATCTTTCTGGCTTCATCTTGAGCACTATCTACAAAGAGACATGAAACATCCCATCCTTCAAGAACTGGCCTATTTCTAAGCCTCGACGGGAAAAGACAAAAGGTATTCTGGCACACCTGATCACGCCCTTGCTATGGGAAATTACACAAGTGTTATCACAAAGAATTGGTCACGACGAGGAGTTGGCCTCTCATGAGCTGGTCCTTTTGTTCTGAGTCGATAAGATGGAAATTCAAGCTTTTGGTTGAGGTTCGATGGGGTTTTCAAAAGCTGGATAGAATAAGTTACAAGGAGGGACCCAGGTTAAAAGTGGGAAAATATATTGTGATGACGCCTAGACAGGCCACTTTTTAATGTAGCCCACCAACCTTTCCCCTGTATTAGCTTTACACAAGGAGGCTCTTTCACACTTCAGTCCTCTTCTATCGATTTTGAACTTACAAAAATCAAACTTCAAAGGCCATGCTCACTCTTGTACTTGCACTTGTGAGGCTCTTTTCAGTCCATTCCAACGCTTATGAATCTGCACTTCTACAAAAATTAATTCAAGGGCCTAAGGAATGCAATGGGAAAAGACTGTCATTTCATAAATTTTATGCGAAGTACAGAGTACCTGCAATTGGAATGCTAGCAGTTGGTCAGCTCACATAAATAAATAACATTTCCTCAGAAGCTGAGTTTTTACAGTTATCTTGCCCAAAGAATTAGGTTTTCTTCTAGCCAAAAGTGTTCTCTATTTTGTACAGCATGGACAAAGCAGAGATGCAAAAAATGCTCGCCTGTGGGCAACAGGGGTAGAAGCATGCCTTCTCTGTACACAGCTTGAGGCCCTACATTTGATTTGGGTGCCAGAGAATATGGATATTCCTGGCGGCCCATAAACACATTGCACTATATTAGTCATCATCTGACAAACAAATTACATCAGAGGGCACATTGTTCCTGCCCCCATCAGAATGCATAGTGTGTGTGGACCCTAAACCACTAATTACATGAGTGTGCGTATTCAGCAATTGAAATGATGTTTGAATGAATGTATCTTGGCTAGCGTGCCCATAAGTAGCTTGAGTTGCAGATATCATACATCTGTTTTCGTCAACCTGTGGTTCTTCAGTATTTATAAGGGTTGGTCTCGACATCTCCACTGCCAAATTATCATAAGCCAACCTTTCCCTTGCATCTGCTGAGAAGTCAGGAAGTGGCATTGGAACCCCTAAGAAAACATAGTTTTCTTGGTCCATACCTATATTGGTGTGAGAGACAGAGCTTGCAACACAGCCAACTGCCATGGTATCCCCTGATGAGAGAAATGAGCTTGTGTTGGACTGAGGTGTAACAGCTGTTGAGTAAGTCGAGACATTACATGTAGAAATTCTTCCCGATGAACCTCCACTAAACTGATTTGATGTTGCATGTGGATGACTACCTCCAGAGACCGAATTCAGAACTTGGGCATTTTGTATTTGTACACAGGTAGCTGGAGTAGCAGCGCTTGCTGCAACAGACTGCACCAATCTCTGTTGTGACTGAGACACCTGGCCAGACGAGTGCGTTGTAGCCCTCAAAGCAAGAAGAAGGTTGCTTTCATTTAAAGTAAAAGAACTCTGACACGAGGCATCAATTACTGGTCTTGATTGACCTGAAATTGGACCAGCTGAGGTGCCTGCATGGGCAGATTGTGAGCACAATCCAGAGATAGTATTAGAACTCTGCCCCTGAGAGTAAGAGCAGGATGATCCTACAACTGGTCCTGCCAATTGTGCTCCCGAAGTGCTTGGCAGAGATGTATGAACCGGCCGCTCAAACATGGGAGCACTGGTCAACCCTACTGGTGACATTGATGGTAATATGCATCTTCCCAGGTCTCCACTAAAAACCGGGGGTGCCACCATGCCCTGTGGGGTTACTGGTGCCCTTGCAACCATCAATGAAGATTGTTGCTGATAATTCTGTGCCGGACTAACACCAGCAAGCATACGGACATCTTGTCCAAAAGAAGCTGCAAAACAGGGCCAGTGTATAATGTGTAAATCAGCAAACTTCCCTTCACGCACCTATTTAAGCTTCAAATCTTTTCACACCTGGCCCCATCTAAGACAAATAGAGAGTACTGGAAAAATAAATAGACAGAAAGAATGAAATACATAACGCAAAAACAAGAAATGTGAATTTTCTAAGTGGGTTTACCCCTGATAGGCTTAATAGTACGTTTTCGGGTGAAACCTCTCCATAATCAGGAATTTTGTCTCTTACAACAATAACTTTCTAGAGAAAATTATAGTGGTGAATAGTAATCTTTTATTAAGTGTTGCCATTCTGTTAATGATAGCACTTACCATGAGTGCTGAGTAGTTCCAGCATCCATTATTGCTTCAAGCGGGTAAATTCATTCTACTGGGAATAATCATATTTCCTCCAATATATCTATTATTACAAATTACTAGTTATCTTACAACCAACAACACTAACCTGCATTTGCAGTGGATGTACTGTCATGTGCATTTTTCAGCCTGAAAACCTCCGCTAAACGGCGATTCATCTCTACCTTTTTCAAGTTTAGTTCAAGGGTTGTTGCTTTCTGTGTGTACATGGAGTCTTCCTCTTGTAACATAGCCTCATATTTTTTGGAAAGCACTTCTAGTTCCTTCATGAACTGAGCTTTTATTCTGTCTTTCTGCATTGCCAAACATAAAGCATCAGGTCATGTCATTGTGCTTTAGGTCAATATTCTAATAAAATGCATGCCACTACTACATGAATGTTGACAAACAAGATGAAGGGAATATCAGTACAGACCTACAATGCTCCTTTCTGTATCACCAAAAGAAGAGAATAGAAAGACCTGAACCATACCTCCCCTTCATGCGTGCTCTTTATTTTATCTTGTTCTTTTCGTAGCCTCAGAAATTCTTGAGCCAAAGGATCATTCTGATACGGCTGATTAATTCGTGGCTGAACATTTTGAAAAATACGGTTGGTAGATGAGCCACCAGAACCACCCCTGAAGGGAGAAGCAGATGAAGTGGCATGTAGATGAGTACCCACTGAACTTGCAGAAATGGAAGAGAAACTAGTTGATAAAGGTTGTGCTAGCTCATTTGGGTAGTGCGCCAAAGAAGTCTGAAGCCCATTAATCTGTTGCTGCCCATGAACAGTGGCAATGGCAGACCCCAACTGTAGAGGTTGGGTTTGTTGCAGCTCAGGTTGCAGTTGAGGTTGTCGGGAGAGGGGTAGGGATTGTGGTTGAGATTGGGGTTGGGGTAGGGATTGAGGTGGAGGTTGAGGTTGGGGTTGGGTTTGAGGCTGAAGTGGGGGTGATGGTGATGGTGGTGGTGGTGGTGGTGGTGGTGGTGGTGGTGGTGGTGGTGGTGGGGAAGACAAAAGTGGTTGGGGGTATGGGACTGAAAACTGTAGCTGTTGGTGTTGTGCTTGTTGTGGTTGCTGTTCCTGAAGCCCTGAAGTGACCACCTGTTGTGCTTGAGCTTGCTCAGTGGAAAGGGCACCAGGTCTTCGTTGCTGCTGTGCTTGTTGTGGAGGAAAATCGGGTGGATGTTTCTGTTGATGAGGCCTCTGTTGGTGCTGCTGATAATGATGATAACTTTGAGGTGAAACATGCACCTGGAGATCGGTAACATCAACATTGGAACTACCTGGCTGGGTTTGTATCAGTGTTGTTGGTGTATTGGGTCTGCTATCTGTAGCCCTGGAAAGTCCTTGTTGATCTGGTCCTTTAGGTGCCAAAGAACCTTGAGTGGCACTGTTGCCAAGGCAACTACCGCCAGCAATTACGGCAGTCACATTAGTTCGATCAATAACAGAGGTGGAACACACTGACCCTAAATCCCCAGTTTCTAAAGCTGCCTTCAAACCTTGAGGAAAAGAATCATAAATATGTCTCTCGCTTATATCAATGACACCATTCTCAAGAGCAGAAGAATTCAAATCTTCATCTGCATTCATCCTTTCCATCTGCGAAGTGATGAGCCTATTCCCCTTCTCACGCTCTTCATATTGTTTCTTTATCAAATTGCTTCGTATAACTCTGAAAGAACCATCTAACATGCTAAGAGCACTCCTAAAGCCTTCAACAAGATTATCTGTCTCACTTGGAAACCCTTTCTTTGAGGACTTCACTTTCAAGCATGCTGATTCATAGTGCTGCTTAAGTTTATCTTTGTAGGACTGCTCAATCCGATCTAGATTTCTTATTTGAGCTTTCTGCACGTTTATAAGAACTTGAACTCGTTCACTCCTCTGTTTTTCCTTCATCATTGTTTTGTTTTGAGATAATAGTTGTTCATGTTCTGAGGGAACTCTGTGGCTTTCTATGCAAAGCTCTGATAGCTGTAGAGACTCTTGAAAACTGGAAGCCTTGTTTCTGTGCAGCCTCTGTTCTTTGGAAACCTGCCTTTCTAAGTGATGTGGCATCAAGATCGTTTCAGATAAAGCAGGAACTTGCTGCTGCTCTAGCATCACTGGATTCACAGGTGCTTGTTTCAACCATTGTAGATCCCTTTGTAGACATAATTCTTGACCCTTCTGTACATTACAAGTGAGCCTTGGGTCCTCTGATGTAGTTGAATTTATAGGTGCTTGTAACAGACCAGGCTTGTCTCTCTGTAAAAGAACTTCATGATCTGGAATCCTAACAATAGGATCAACTCTTTGTGACAAGTCACTCTCTTGCCCTCTGGAACCCAGGGACTGCTGTGCTCCTTGCTCAAACCTCTTCTTCCATCGTTCCTCCAATTTAGAATACACCGTATCAATCTTATCAAGCTGTACACCGAAACAAGTCTCTGCCAATGCCAGAGTTGCGTGCCGATCTATAGAATAATGTTGCTGCTCAGCTGCCAACCAACACTGAAAAGCAGAATAAAAAAGGCAAAGTTAATTTGTCAACAATCTCAAAAAAATAAGAAGCTTAAACAACTGGAAAATCAAACAACAGGCACATCCTCACTGATTTGTTACTCTATAGACAAAAAGTACCAATGACAATTCAATGGCATGTAGAAGGCTCTTTTCCTTTGGTAATTTGAAAAAGCTTCCAACTGAGAAAAGTAACTGCTCCACGTGCCCTGCTGTGTCTGCCTGAGAAAGCAAACATGACAGCAATAAACACAAACAGAAACACAGCGTTCAGGATGGCTATTGTTAGAGGGTAAAGCTCATATAAAATTTTATGGCATCTCTATTAAACAATCTGTAATCAAGAATTAGGAAAAATTACCAATTTGACCCTAAATTATAACCAAATTCCCAATTTGACCTTTGTATTTTCAAAATTCCCATTTTGACCTGACCAAATTACCAAATTGCCCTTAAATTTAACTAAAATTCCCATATTGATCCTCGTATTTCTACCATTTCTAATTTGGCTATATTGCTCATGAAAATTACCATTTTGATCCTAAAATTTGCTATAATTCCCACATTGGTCTCCCAAAACTAATGGCCCTCTAGATTGTAGTAGAAGTTGCAAGAAAGTAAAAGAAATGGACAGTAAAAGACACATGATAAAGCATCTTAAATTGGCATTACAATACTCTCAATTTGTCATTTTAGTTTGAATTTTGACAATACAAAAGCCATGCAAACCAAATTGATAATTTGCTTGAAACAAAAACATGACAATCACTCCTCTAAACACAATCCTCTAAATCATTTAGGAATGGGTGCTTTGCAAGTGTAAGAATTGTGGCTCGTTTTGGACTCTCACCTTGAGCATATGAAGATACGTTTCTCTCTAAAGTGGTCTTCAATGCGGATAAAGGTAAGGTCGAGGATTCAGCATTCAAGCTATAACATTAGTTAAGTAGAAAAAAAAAAGACTTTTCCTCTATTCACCCTAAATGTGTAGCATCGTAAAGCTGGGAATCATCCAATTATGATATGAATATTTGAAACCGTAACAATGAGATACACACTGAAGCCCGCTTTAGAGGGAAACGTGTCTTCACATGCTCAAGGTGTGAGTCCAAAATAGGCCACAATCCTTGGACTTGCAAAGCACCCATAGTGGACTCCTGAAATGATTTAGAGGATTGTGTTTAGAAGAGTGATTGTCATGTTTTTGTTTTCAAGCAGATTGAAAATGTGGTGTGCATGGCCTTTGTATTGTCAAGACTCAAACTAAGATGACAAATTGAGAGTATTGTAATGCCAATTTAAGATACTTTATCACGTGTCTTTTAATGTCCATTTCTTCTGTTTTCTTGCAAACTTCTACTACAATTTAGGGAGCCATTAGTTTTGGGAGATCAATGTGAAAATTATAGCAAATTTTGATAAGAAATATGACCAATGGTAATTTTGATAAGAAATATGGCCAAATTAGAAACGATAGAAGTACGAGGGTCAATACGAGAATTTAGTCAAATTTAAGACCAACTTCATAATTTGATAAGATCAAAATGGGAATTTTGAAAATACTAGGATCGAATTGGAAATTTTTGCATAATTTAGGGTCGATTTCGTAATTTTCTCCAAGAATTAAAAGTACACTGGTAACGCCACATGCCATTCTCTAGAAATACAACAAAAAGAACTAAGGTGGTTTAAAAAAGCGCATGAGAGATGGGAGAGATGATTTGATAGAGATCTGTAAGCAAAGTACATGCCTTCTCATTTAGCGAGAAAAGTACAAGGTCTCAAGATATTTTACCTGAAATTGTAACGCCTGACAAAGCCTATCAAGATCAGGTTTCATGCTTAGAAGCAGCTGTTGTTGCTCTGTCTTCACACCAGCACTAGGCTCACTTGTGCCTTCATTACCACAAGATTCCAGTCCACCATGCACTGTCTTTTTCTCTTTTGTGGTCTTGTTCACGTGTACTTTTTCTGAGCCACTTGAAAATTGAGTAGTATCAAAGGCACCCTTCTTTTGCAAAGCTTTCTCCCCATTATCACTTGATTTGCCAGTAGGAGATTTTGAAACCACATCCAGGTTTTCTACTCTGGGTGCGTTACTAGACAAGTCAGTGCACAAAACAGAACATTCTCTCTCAGCTGGATTGCATTTTCCACCCTTAACTACACTGGTCCCTGAACTAAGCTCCAGTGTGTCAGCAACTTTTCTTTTCTTCCTTCGAGACTCCTCCTCCTCTTCTAGTGACCCTTGTGTGTTGTTAGCAATATTGAAAGAATCTTCACGATACTGCACTTTCTTTCGAGCTCTCAACTCTCTAACTTGTCCATCTGGTGCCTCTACCTGCCTATCCCTCAGCAGCTCAGTCCAAAAATCGATGGCAGAAATCGTTTCTTCTTCTACAAGCTCTTCGTCAGTCTCTCCATACAAAGGGAGCCCCTTGTTGTATTGACCTGCCTGCCTAAGACAAAGAGCTGTTTCCCAATGTGAATTATTAGCATAGCTTTCACTAGTTGACTGGTCATTATCTTTCCCCAGAAAAAAGTTTACAATTTCTGTTGGATACAATTCTTCAGTTACCTTCACCTGATCCTTGTGTCCAGAAAAACTGTCAAAAAACTCAAAGTTTTTTTGAGCTCCCCATCTTAACAACTTCTGACATAAAGCCAGAGTAAAGTTATGGTGGTTATTATCAAGATCACAGCTCTTCCTGGCTGATATAAGGACCCTCTCCTCAACAGTATGTGGACAATAGAACCTGCATATTGCCATCTGCTCAAAATCCCCATTTGAATGCATTCTCAGGAGAGCTTGAATGTCAGTCTGCGGATTCCAGTCACTATCAAATATAACTATGCAATTTACAGACCGAAGCTTGATAGCAGATCCACATGCACGCCTGTCTAGGAGAAATACAAAGCATTCGGAATCCGTGGCATTAAAGCGCTGCACAGCTGCTGTTTTCTTGCTACTAGGAAGACCTCCATCAAGGCGCTCATAAGAGTTCACACCAAATTGCTGTCGCATGTAGTCATCCAAAATCTCCATTTGACTGGCTTTTTCACTTCTCAAATGGATCTGCGATCACAAACACATGCAAAAATCCATCAGATTAAAGATTTTTTAAGGAAAAGCAAAAACATCTGTAATATACACAGTAATACACAAGATGGAAGCTCTTTGAAATGTGCTACCCAACCAAGGCATTATCTCCAATAAATCTGAAGCTGAGTGACACCAACACAACAATTGGCTGAAGTAGTATCTTTGTACCATCAAACCATAAACATAGCCACCACCAAGAAAAACTCTGAGGTAAAATACAATTGTTTTCTCCATTTTTTATAAAATGCAAAGCATTACCCAAATTTAGAACATGCTCCAACTAGGGGTGTCACAAATACCTTCAAACACATTATGTGTCTACCGCCGAAGCATGATTGATATACCAAATATATTTAATAATATCACAAAGGTATGATAGCTGTGTTATTGTAACTGTGTATTGGGTCCTGTTGGAACCTGCAGGTTAAGGTTAGCAGGAACAGATTGAGAGAGCGAGAGGCACACTACTCGATGATGTTTACCAAGTAGAATGAAGGTACAAGGCACAAAGGATAAGTACACCCCAAATGATAAGTGTTAAGAGGGTGTTCACATGCATGGGGGAAAAACCTCCTATAGAGGGGAAAAGTGCCCCAACTAGTCCTAGATAGTCCTACAGTGTTCACACATCACTTCCCATGACATAGATGTCTACAAACCCCTCCTAGAGTGATGCTGTGAACATGTACAAGGATCTGGAAGATCAAACCCCAAAAGGCAAAAAGCTTATAGCTTTGCCGAAAGCTTCAAGCTTTTCACGAGGAAGAGTCTTCGTGAATAGATCGGCCACATTGTCATGTGTAGAGACATAAACCAAGCTGATCTCTCTTGCGTGAAGCCTCTTCCTGACATAATGATAACGCACCTCAATGTGCTTCATGCGAGCATGAAACACTAGGTTCCTCGCCAACTACCGATGCGTTCTCAAAGTCAATGTAGATAGGAGTGGAGAACTGTTGTCCAACACTAAGATCTGCAAAAAGGTGTCTGAGCCATACACACTCAATGGTAGTTGTAAATGCTGCCTTGTGCTCAGCCTCATAGCTAGATGTGGCCTCTTGCAAAGCCATGATATGCATGAACCACCAAGAAATAAACAAAATCCACTAGTGCACACTCTGGTGTGGTAACATCCTGCCCAATACAAATCATTGAAGGCATGCAACTGTGACTCACCTCCCAAACAATCCAAGGAACTCGGTACCCCGTAAGTAGTGGAAAGCCCGCTTGACAGCCTGCCAATGCCAGGGTATGTGGGCAATGCATAAATCTACTCAGCTGTGAGACCCCATACTCAATGTTTAGCCTTGTGTTGCATAGGTAGATCAAGCATTCAACAACCTGGTAATGTAGTGTCTGATCAAAAGGCTCTCCAAAATCACATAACAACTTCCATCCAGAACTTGTGAGGCAAACTTTGGCCTTTAACTGTACCAACATCTGCCATCTTGGATGTGGCATCAATTGCAAGTGCATCATGTGAAGCTCTCTCATTTACATCAAGCCTATAGAGACCATGACATAAAGTAATGGATGCAACTATGATATCTCCATCACTCCAATCATGTACAATGCATCTGTCATCAACAAATCGGAGAACTAGGCCAAGCCGTAACTGACAAGAGATTCTTCCAAGTGTGATTGTCCCACCATTGGTGGCAGTGAGCACAATCTTCTCGATTCCTACTACAGCATAAGAAGAGTTGTTGGCACATGTAACACTACCCCCCTTGGGTGCATCTCCCAATGAGGTAAATAAATGGCGATGTGACATAATGTGATTGCTAGCACCACTGTCAAAATACCATACATGAGAATCTGCCAATGATAAGCATGCATCATGTAAAGAAGTGTCATAGCTACATTGAACTTGGAATGCCCAATCGTCTCGAGCATAGTTAGCTATTTTCTTCTTTTCAACACTAGATGCTCATGCATCAAGCATAGACAATCTGGAGTCTTTCTTCTACTTTTCCTCAGCAAGCCTCTTCCTACATTCATTGATGTAATGACCTAGCTTGCAACAGTAATTGCATTTGCCCTTCTTCTTGGGTTTCTAATTGTCCCCTTTGTTTGCAGCTTTGCCAGAAGAGGTGGCTGATCCACTGATCCACCTTTTCGCTTGTAGCCACTGGCACCAGATGCTTTGCCTTTGTCTTTGTCATAGGCAACAAAAGCTGGATCTCTAGTCCTCATGCCAGATCTGTACACTCTAGATTGCTCCTCTTTTGCAGGAGAAAGGACACCAATTCATCAAAAGAGAACGTGTTGGGATTGCCCTTCATAAGTAACCTTAGGTAATGCATTGAGGATAGAAGAGACAAGAAGGATCGGGTATGATCTCATCAATGTTTGCAAGCTGCATATTCGAAGGTCTTTCACCTTCATTAGATACTCATCCATAGAATCATTCTCATTCATATTTAACATGTCCAACTACTTCTTCAAGTAGGCAACAAGTGCCTCGTGTTGTACACCTGATAAAGTGTTGCAGGCATCCCACGCTAACATAGCAGTGACACATGAGCGGATACAAGGAATGATGCTTCTCTTCACTGAGAGAGCAATGAGTCCATTGGCATGTGCATCCCCAGCATCCCACCATCACTGATCCACATTAGGAGGTGTGGGTGCTTGAACAATAGACGATCCAGAAGTAGCTTTGCTACATGTAGCACTAGGAGTAGCTAGTTGTTGCCCTGCTGAGACGAGAGAGGACAGGCCTCTACCAAAAATCAAGGCCCATAGGCCTTTGGCAACCAACAAGTGCCTCGTCATGTATGTCCACAATGACCAATTTGTCCCATCCAAATAGTTCTCAGTAGTAAGCAAGCCAACAAGTATCATTGCATGCCATAATAAATTGCACAAAATTATGTGTCCCACACACGACAAAGCCAATATCCATTGAATGCAACCAAGATGGTTGCTAGGTGGCCCACTCATGGTTGAAACTTGCAAATGTAGTAAAAATGCAAGTGTAGGGATAGAACTTACATGTCAATTGTCGATTTCGGAGGCATCTGAGGTCAATTTTGCGAATCCCCCAAAATCTATAAGTGCACACTAGGTTTAATTGTCTGATTTTGTTCAAAAATCAAAAAAGCCCCAATCTATGTTGAAACCCTAATCTGTGTGCTACAGATATGCTTCAGCAAGGATATGCAGGTACACGCATATGAGCAGTTACAATCGAGTGTAAGTACAATTGTAAGTACAAACAATATGAATGACAAGTACGACGATTGTACGGATGTCGCACAACGATGTACATGCAGGTACGGACATTACGGATGTGTACGAAAAGGCAAAGACATCCCACGCGTACATATTATCTACTTGGCCTCATCATGTGCGGCTTGGAATTGTGCAATCTATTCTCATGGCATACATTAGTTTTTATTGCCGCTCTTGATATGGTCTAAAAAACAGATTGCTGGTTTTATGTCACAAACAATGGAAGTATTGTGGCAGATAAAGCATTAAAAAAAGCACTCAGACTTTTAAGATATGACAGGGTATGTCCATCCAGACTGCATGGTGGACTGAAAGTTCTTAACATTCATTATCACATGTGTATTGACAAGAAAACAATGTTGCTACTTACTTTTCTCACACAAGAACAGCCTTGGGCACTCATGGTAGCAGCAATGTGTACAAAATTTTACACATGCTAATTTGGCAGAACATTGGAATATACTATTTGGATATGTGCAAGGCAAGATTCGTGGTTGTCCATACACAAGCAGATTGATTTGGATACCTACATTGGTCTGGAAGGCCCACTAAGATAGGCAATGCATCGAGGCACGAAAATATACATTGAAGTAGAGCATGGTTGTTTCCGTACGACGTACGATGGCATATCGTACGGAATACCGTACGGTGCGATACCATACGTACTCGTACGGATTTTTCAAGGGAAAATAATTTCAAATTTTTCCCAAAAAAAAAATAAATTTTTTGGTAGGTGGTCTTTCTTTTGCTTATCTATGGCTGTTTGAGCTTCCTCTGTACTATGATGCTTCCCTCCTTTCTAAAATACTCTGTATCTAGACTTGGAAATACCTAAGTTTATAAGTATTTTTTTAAAACACCGTATTTTATCGTACGATAAGAAATTTTTTTTATATTGCACCATATTTTCCCGTACGGTAACGTACCTGACAACTATGGAGTAGAGCTTTTGCGGCTCCGTTGGCAATTGCAACACTTCGACCATCTTATTTCCTGTCTATTAAAGGAATATATACTGTGCAGGATGTCATATCCCATGAGGGACCTGTTTTATCTTTCCCACACGCTCAAAGACAATGAGGTTTGGGTATGCATTATAGACATCCATGGCGGCAAATTAGAACCCGATTGTAGCCATTTGAGAATGTGTACATGACCCTCAACATAGTAAACTGGAAGATTGGATACTAAAAAGACAGGAGACACTTGTTTCAGTAAAATTTCCTCACTCACAAATCACTGCAGCAAGAGTGTACAGATTGATCATTCTGCGGACTTGGTTTTTGGAGTACGCAAACATGTTATGGCATATGAATAAGTCGACAAAATGGTGGAAACAAACTTTGCAAAAAATATGGAAAAGCAAGTTGGTTTTTCTAGATTTTTGACATCTCTAATCCACTCAACACAAGTCATGTGGTTAGGGGCTCCCAAATCCACTTAGGATACATCATCACCGTTCGTGGATACATCAATAGAGTCATTGAATTTAGCATCATGTGTTGCATAACAAATAACTTGCGGATTGACAGAATCAACAATTATTGTAATCGGCCGAGTAAAGGGGAAAAAAGGTTGGAAATGGCGAATCTCGAACTAGAGATGTATTACAAGAGTACTCCCTGTTGGTAAAACTTTGGCAAAAAGAACGATAACTACTTCTCAATGCCCAAGGTGTTCATGCTCTATTGAGACCATCCAACACTTGCTATGGCATTGTATGAGATTTCTTGCATAGTTTATTTGTGTTTAACTGCTGGATTTCCTGATATACATTGTTGGCAATCAAGGTCTTACCTGTGTGAACCCACTCTTATGAGGGTGGTAGTATGTTTGTGTGTGAACCACCTCTGAGGGATTTAAATAATATCTAGATATTATCTCTGTGTTTGACATAAGCACTAATGTCATAGGTTATGCTGTGTCATTGTTCTAGTGTATGAGACTAAGTCAAAACATAAGGCTACTAGCCTGTTAAAGCATGTACTTGGTGGAAGTTAATAATATCAATCATCATTTGAGTTGTACAAACATTATCTCTTGAAGCGTTGTCACATCTCTCTCTCTCTCTCACTGTTTTGGGGACATTCATCACTCGACTCTTCAAACATAGGGAGGAGCTTGAGTCACATTATGCTACACACTAGCTTGCTAGTTTTACCCTTCATAGTAACAGAAGGAGACTTTTTTGTCTTGTACTAGTTTGTTGGTCCCATGGGTCATATTTGGCCCCTAGTGGACGATAATACAATCTTCTTCTTCTTCCTCTCTCTCTCTCTCTCTCTCTCTCTCTCTCTCTCTCTCTCTCATTGTTCTAGTGTGTGAGACTAAGTCAAAAGATAAGGCTACTAGCCTATTAAAGCATGTACTTGGTGGAGGTTAATTATATCAATCATCATTTGAGTCATGCAAACATTATCGCTTGAAGCTTTGTCACATCTCTCTCTCTCTCTCTCTCTCTCTCTCTCTCTCTCTCTCTCTGCACACACACCGTACACCATGGAAATGTATGACCCTCCATAGCGTAGTTTGTGGGCATATGAAGCTTTGTCACATCTCTCTCTCTCTCTCTCTCTCTCTCTCTCTCTCTCTCTCTCTCTGCACACACACCGTACACCATGGAAATGTATGACCCTCCATAGCGTAGTTTGTGGGCATAGGCATTGTATCTTGTGTGCTCGTCTATGTTCGCTTTATGCGCATGCGACGCTTCATCATTGTCATGCCAACATAGAGAGCTCAGCTCTAAGTGCACTTAGCACCTAGAGCTGCCACCAGCATCAGCCTCGACCTACAATAGATTGCAATCTCACCGCCCATCATCAGGCACAAGCTCCAGTCAGATACTCAGCAACTTGATAGAAGGGCACATTACCATCGCTCGTAGCAACAAAAGAGGCGGTAATCTTCATCTATAACAACTGCATCTCAAAGAAAAGTGTAGGGTTGCGAGTGGATAAGGTTGTTTTAGCCTTAGGGTTGTTCAAGACCTTGTGGTGTAAAAGAGTCTTTAAATAAGGGCTTTTCATATGATGATAGTGCACATTGGTTTGGACACATTATTGTGGGCGTCTATCTACACAAGGCATTGTCAATGGGTGCATTAATGCTAGTTGCATCCACAAGTTCCTCATTGAAAATATTTCCATGGTCAAATTCCATCGGTAACAGCCGGATCACCATCAACTTGGGCATCACTTGCTTCCACATTGGCATTGAGATTGGGATCTCTACCAAAAATTATAGCCTTTGTGAATGTCACCATTACGGGCATGCAGAAAATTATATGAAGTTCAAGTTCTATGTTGTTCTATTTTGTGTGTATGACCTAATCCTTTGTTTGTCTCTACCTTGGGACCCCATAACTTGCATGTGAAACTACAGCCATGTGATTTATCCTTGACCAGAAAAACTGGCATGAGAAATGATAAGCCTAGATTTATCCTTCACACAATATGAGGCAATCCCTTGGGGGGCTTTGTTGGGAATCAAGGTCTTACCCTTGTGTGCGAACCCACTCTCATGAGTGTGGTAGTATGTTTGTGTGTGAACCACCTCTTAGAGGGGTATAAATAATATGTGTGTTTGACATAAGTAGTGATGTGAGACTAAGTCAAAAGATAAGGCTACTAGCCTATAAAAGCATGTACTTGGTGGAGGTTTACAATATCATTCATAATCATCATTTGAGTCGTGCAAACATTAACACTTGAAGCTTTGTCGCATATCACTCTCTCTCTCTCTCTGTGCACACACAATACACCATGTAAATGTACGACCCTCCATAGCCTGCTGCTGTCATGCTTACTGTGCAACTCAACGATAAAAGCTTATATACATTTCTCCAGCAGGAACTTTTGGATCTTTAGCAGATATGAAAGGAGGCTGGCAAGAATGGCTCCAATTTTGGAATCATTTTGGATTGCACGCAATCGACTAGCTTTCTAGTCACACTCAATCGACAAGTATTACAGCTTTTGTCAATCATTGTGCCAACTGCTGTCTGCTCCAACAGCTAGATCAAATACATCTAGATTTGTTTTTCCACTGTTTTTAGTTTTTTTTAGTTAATGAGAAACATCCTCATGAGGGTGCTTCTCTTTGTACAGTAAAGTAATAGAACAATTATTTTACAAAAAAAAAAAAAGCATGTCCTAATTGAGAAAATTTTTAAAATTTTCTTAGTGTTCCATGCAGCTTGCCAATGTTGCACAAAAAGAAAACGCTAAATCTTGAAATTTCATTAAGATACGGCTACAATTTTAGAAAATTAATACCATCCTTAGGGCAACATATGCCATTGTGTGTAAATTTATGATATAAACAATATGGAATCTCAAGAAACTAAAACTAGATACTGGAACTGACGATTTAATCCAATATGTAAACTCGAATCGCGTAATGCCTCAAAATTCACAATAGTCATCTGAAAAGCATCAATTTTTTAATGCTCAAACCTGTGTAATAATGACTACTCGTTTCCTTGAAGATTTTGCTTCACATAGCATCATGTCCAAAAGCTTTAACTTTCCACTTGCTTGGATTCCGAAATCAAGTAGTTCTTTTGCAGATAGATCTGTTAGTGACTCCTGAAAAGATGGGTTGACTAGATATGGATGGTTGCAGCACTGTTTTAAAAAACAAAGCAACAAGAGATATTTAATGCCCTGTATTCTGTTTCTACATTGTGATACTTTCTTTGATCTTCACATCATTTTAATGATGAGTGTATGAGTGTTTCCTTATATATACATGCACCCACACATACACACATTACAAAAAGTGCATATTAGACTTTGAGACTGCCAAGAAACATCAAGTTGCATCTTTAACAATCCTTACACCGTGCACTTTCAATGCACAATAGACACAATAACAATACAATCCATCCCCTTCCCTTCTCCATGAAAACCCCTCCCTCCCTCAAACACACACACATGGATGCACACAAGGTCCTCCCTTTCATAGTCATAAGAACCGTTTTGTTCCTTTCGAGATTTCGAGGTTTTAATTGTGCTTCGTTGTCTAGAAACCTCTGAAGCGTTCTGTAGCCAAAACAATTCAACGTACTCGAAACCTTCATGCCCTAAGCATTTCACTCAACGTTCTACAGTCAGTCTTCTGTCTATCTAGTCTTGTCTGTCTATCTATCTGTTGTCTGTCTATCTGTCTATCAATCTGACTGTGTCTTGTTTTAGATCCATCTTGTCCCTACCCTTGTGGACCCATATGAGGATATCACTTGAGGAGGGGTGTCTCAGGATCTTTTTGTCTCTCATGTCTTGTCTCTCAGTCTATCAGTCTTTATGTCTATCTTCTAGTCTTGTCTTTTTTGTCTTCCTCCTAGTGTCCACTTAAGGAGGGTGTTGGAAATAAGTGCACACTAGGTGTACTATTTCTAGTCTAGTTTCACTTAAGTCTTTGTGTCTTGAGTCTAGTGCCATGTGGCACCTCTACATTTATCCCATAAGTCAGTCTACTCAATCTTGTACTTCTCACCTATATATTGTAGGTGTCACATCAATGAAAGTATCAATCTTGTGTCTTGTCTACACTCATCTCAAGGTAACTCTTTGTCTTTCATTTTTTTGTTTTGTTCTTGTTCCATTTATAGTCTGCTCTAGCTTTCATGTTTCTCTACATGTGTGTGTGTGTGTGTGTGTGTGTGTGTGTGTGTAGATAGATAGATACACATGTATCTATCTATCTATCTACACACACACACACACACACACACACACACATATAACACCATAGTTGTTCGCATACGGTCATACGATATGGTACGGTATGATATCGTACGGGAATTTATCGTATGAAAATTTGAAATACGATATGGTAAAGTATTGTTTGTTTTCGAAAACTCACATAAATTTACGGATTATCAATTTGAAAGGATAGAGAGCTGAGAGGTTACAGAGCTTGAGAGCAATGGGAACTTGAGCTTGAGAGGCTAGAGCTATGAGAGCTTGAGCTTGAGAGTTTGAGCTTGAGAGCTTGAAACTTGCGATGGAGAGAAGGTTGGAGGAGAGCTTTTTGAAGGGAGGCCAAAGAGTCCAAGGCACCCACCCAAGGCCAAGGGCCAAGGCCCAACTATTGGATGGATCACTTGCAAGGGAGGGGGCCATAGAAGTTGGGCCCTCCATGGACTTTGATTGGTCAAAGGGCCTTGTAGGAATCTAGAAACTTGGAGAGGGATCACGACAAATCCCTCACCAACTTTTTAAGAAAGATGGTAAATTCCAAAAAGGTCCGAAGTTGCCTTGAGTCCTAGAAACCATCCAATCTAAAACCTTATGGATTCACTTAAGATCATTACTCATCCCATCTTGAGAAATCTAATGTCCTAGATATATGAGTTCTCTTTTGAAGCTTCCCGAGGGCGGGTGAGCAAATAACATGAATTGAATGAAATAGATCACCCATAGGTGGTTTGTCTTCTATAAAGGATATTTCACAGATCCGTCCTTAGCAACGTCCACCAAGTTGCGTGGGGCAGGACTGAGAAAAAGGACCCCTCGGCCACCATCAACTCGCATCCCTTTTCCGCCCATCTCTGTACTGCATTAATTTCTTTGAAATTCTGATGAAGAACTCACACTTTGTATACTTGACATACAACTTCTCTTGCCTCAAAATCCTCAAGATGATGTGGAAATGTTCGACATGCTCCTATATAGAGTACGTTTGTATATCAAGATATCATCTAGAAACACTACCACGATTTCCCTAAATAATCTCTAAAGAGATCTTTCATCACTTACTAAAAAGTAGCAAGAGCATTCATAAGCCCAAGGGCCAAAACACGAGGAATGTGTAATACCCATACCGTGTGCAGAATCCCGTCTTAAAGATGTCTTCCTCGACTATCCGTTTATGGTGATAACCAATAAATCTGCATAAAATAGGTAGCTTATTCCAACTTCTGTCCTGCTTGTGCTTCAAAAGTACTTGTTGTTGCTATTCACAGGATCCGAGCTCATGCTATGGTGGGTGGAAGATGTTCATGATGTGAGTGAGTGGAACATTATGGCCTCTCTAGTTGGACCATCCAAACAAGCAAGTGTTGATAATCATCTCTCAAACTTGTCCTATATTCTAGTGGTATGCAATAACACTATTACGTCTTTTTCTCTCAGTTTTCTTATGGTCTGTGCTTAAAGCTCAACCGAACCCTTGTGGTTGTCAGTATGCTTTACTTGGTGATTAGTGACCTCTCTTTGATGTGAAAAAGTAATGATAATTATTTCCTAATGACGTAAGGTTATCAGCATGTAGCTATAAGAGGTGTTGTAAGCATTTAAGAGTGTAGTAGACTACAACTTCTTTCAATGCCTCTTGGAGGAGATAGCGGCCATCATCCATTTGTGCCTGATTTTGCATCACTCCAGGCCTTCCACCCCTACGAGTGGCGCGATAATATTCTCCTTCCCTCTGAGTGCGGCGCCGAGGATGGAATGGCGCACACAGTCTGTACCTACCGCCATGCACAGGCAGGCAATAGAGCTCTCACATCATTTGCAAGATTTGCATATCACTGATGTGCTCACTCACTTTTGGTCATTGGCAAGGATGGAGATGGGTGGCTCTGGCCATAAGGACCCAGGAGGGGAGCTGGTGTCCTCCAGTCTAAAGGTGCTTCTATTTGCAGTTCTTCATGTTTCGATGTTGTACCTCTCCTTCCTCCTACAGATACCTTCATTGTGAGAGAGAGCCTAGAGTATGCATATTCCAAGGCCCAAAGAGAGTAGCTCCACATGGAGGGCAAATTCATGACCGCTTGGCGAGGCTTCGCCCTAGGACAGATGGTGATTGCTCTCCATCCAAACGCACACCCAGGACTCTTCGAGTGGAGGGCAATTCCGACAATTCCGCTTCCCACCGCTCTTAGTTATGCATATTGTCTCATGGAACATTCAGGGTTTGGGAGGACCACAGGGTTTGCATAAATGCCAGATCCATAGAGAGGAGCTTCAGAGTCGTAGTTGGTAGACCCATTGACATTCTCTTCCTCCTGGAGTATCATCTATCCGAGGGGCGTACCCGCCGTTGCGAGAATATTCTTCAGGACAACAGCCACACCTTTTGGTCTCATGCTCTTGGCCCCTCTGAGATCGAGGGAGAGTATGCATTTCTGTCCGCAAGCAGTTCTTAACTGCAATTATCGATTCAAGCACCACTGTCACTGGGAGAGGTCAGTGGGTGATCATTAGTATCGGAAAGGACGGAGTGGGATTCTTGAACCTCTATGCACCGAGCACCCCAACTCGCAGAGCCACTTTTTAGAGCACGGTCCATCAATCCCTCCCGCAGGCCGATTTTTTGGTCCATGGGTGGTGATTTCAACATGTTAGGGACGGCAAAGGACAAACTTGGAGGTGGCACACTCACAATTTTAGGCGCAGTGTACTCGGATTGGGAGGAGCTGATTTTGGCTTTGAGGGGACATGACGACCCTTGGCAATTACCAGAATTCGGACACAGCCCTACAGTTTGTGCTTCTCGAGATCTGACAAGAGGGAAGGGACGCAACCCTAAGCAATTACCGGAATTCAAACACAGCCCTGGAGTCTGTGCTTCTTGAGATATGACAAGAGGGATACATGCCCCAACCTTTCCAGATTAGACCGGTTTTATGTGGATGAGTGGGCTTCTGGACAAGGTGGAATGGTTGGTATTTTGGCAAGCACTACTTTCTCCCATCATGCGACCCCTAGGAGGACCCATGGTTGGGAATGACAGAGCGGCTGCCATGGAGTCCTCCTAGGGGTTCGAGACCAAAAGTTGGCGAGTCTTGCCACAAAGAAAATTGCCCGAAAGCTAAAAGCACCTTATGACCCATGAGGGAGAGGGTAACAAGGGGGGGAAGCGGGTGGGAGCGCGGCAAGCAAGGCAAGGCAGGGGCTAAGGCCAAGGAGGCTGAGGCTGAGGCAAATGCAGGGCTGAGGCGGATAAAAAGAGCAAAGACGGGCTGGGGGGGGGGGGGGGGGGGGGGGGGGGAGGGGGGGGACAACAACGCAAAGGAGAGGGACAGCGGAGGGAGGGGGGCAGAAGAGAAGGTAATAAGGGGGGAAGCAAGGGGACCACAAGGGGGCAGCAGGGCGGGGCTGCACACAAGCACGGGGGGGGGGGGGGGGGGGGGGGGGGGGGGGTTGCTGAAGCGACGCGAAGGAGGGGAGGCCGCACACAGGAGCAAGGGGGGGCAAAGGCGATGGCGGATCAGGTGCTGGCACGTAGGTGGGAGCTCCAGCTTACACTTTAAACAAACTTGAATGTAAGCATTCTCCTACCACTTTTTATTACTGTTTTGCCCAATGATTCATCCCGAATTTGCGACCTACAACACAATCCCTCTCTCGACCTACCTACGCACAAACACACACTGTCTCCCCAAATAGCCGAAGATAGAGAGGCCCTGGATCATGATGCTCTCCCATATGATACGCAACAAACCATCGGTCCCACATGATATTATCATGCCAGAGTTTGCTGCCACACCCTTGGTAGTAGAGGCACTTCTCCAAACAGTCACATTCACAGGATCAGTGCCATGCCCCCCTGAGATTCCCGAGGCTCGCCCTACAATGCTCCCAGCTGCTGCTAGCAATAGACGTGCATAAGTCATTTTATAGCCGAGTATGCACCTGGTTCACAAGGTAGGGTCCCAGGTAGGATCCCCTCCTGCCACTCCAGTATGCCCAGTCTCCCCATTCATCAGGCTCTCTCAAGATGACAGGAATTGGGTGGTCAGATATGGTTTAGTGGGACTATACATACACGATGTATCTGGATCACAACGCATGAGCCACTCTCACAAAAACGGTAGTACTACATGGATACTTTCATGAGGCTTACAGAGGATGGTTTCATATTGAGGGCTAGATATCTTGGCATATACAGTTGGGCCAGTTGCAGGGGTCATCACACCGCCCGAGGATAGAGACACGGAGATCCATGCAGAGAGGATATGCACTATATGCCAGTGGGCGGTCGAGTCAAAAAGCACTTCATATGCAAGTGCACTGTATATTATGAGATTCCCGGTGGTTCCACTGTCTCTTGAGAGAGAGGTTTGGACCCAGATCAGTGGTGTGTAGGCCTCTTCCTACTAGAGCTTCATCACCACAAAGACTCAATGATTAGGGAGTCGAGACCCCGTGGGAGACATCCACCCCGCGGCCCCAAGCAACCATCACCCAGTTCCTCCAACCACGAGAGGATGCTACACCAGACATGGATGGCATGCCCGCAGCCTCATCGAGTCACACATTCTCGAGTGCCCAACCCCCCGCCAGACCCCACTGGTGTGACTCTAGATCGGGCCGCACCACTACAGCGAGCGTGACGTCTCAGACTCCTTGCGCCTCGCCAGCAATACACACATAAACCCCATCTTGAAGAGATCTTGGAAAAGCACAGAGCCACCTTCCCACGCCCAACGGGTCTACAGAAGCTTCTACAGGCTACCCCCATGCTTGATATCCTTGATGGCCCCCTCCTCCTACCCAGGGGGTTAGCTCCATAGGTTGTACGATGATGATGGTCCCATTTTGTATCATAAGGCTCGGATTTGACATACCCAACTCATAGCTCTAGTGTCTTTGTTTTCTTTTGTACCATGATGAGATTACATGAACACTATTGTATCACATTTGGTCTCATAGACCCATTGGGTCGTTTGATGAATCATGACGTTAATATAACTCTCTCTCTCTCTCATGTATATTCACACACACACACACACACACACGGGGGGGGGGGGGGGGGGGGGGTGAGGGGACCTGCGAATAGGAGCTCTCTCTAAAAATCTGTTGCAATGGCCCGCACTCAAGAGGGATCTAACTCAATGGTGCCATCTAGACGACTCAACCTGCTGATCCCGTCTCGCCCGTGGTGAAGGGCTGTAAGCTCAAAATAGCCAGCATAACTAGGCAGGGGATAAGTGAGACCTGCTCAATGCACCCTCAACATGGAGGGTTTTGGAAGTCAGCTTGGAAGGAGAATATTCGCAATCTGTGTGTGGCTGCATGCGAGCCAAGTGATCGCTGATCCTACCCTCAATGAAGGCCCACCTTGGTGTGGGCGTACTCGGGGCTCATCCCTCGCAATGAAGATAGTGGTATGCTGGCATGAGAGGGACTGTTTGATGCCACATGTAGGAAAACAAGCAAAACCACCTCCAAGCTGGAAGAGTGTCACGACCCTGTGTTTCTCTGGACAGTATGCAGGTGTGCACGGGGACATGGTGGACAGTGTGAATGGCACCAGTTTGGGGCCAAGTGATTAAAGTCATTTTTTTCCATTAGGGGGGAGGGGACAAAAGGTTTTAAAAAGCCTTAAAAATAAAAGAACACCCTTAGCTTTAAAGGGATCGTGGCCCAAAAGCTATATTGGGGGCCACATGTGTGCTTTTTCAGAAGAGGGACTGGCGGGCTGCTGGAGGCGCCTTCTTTATGGGTGAAAAAGCAGATGGCTGCAGGTGCCTTCTTTATTGGTGAAAAAGCAGATGGCTGGATGCGCCTCTCTACTGGTGGAAAAACAGTGGGACTGCACATGTGCCTTGGCTCTCTCTCTCTCTCTCATGCTTTTCTGGAAGGACTGCTGGTTGGCAGCACTACTCCTGTTTTTTTTTTGGAAAATAACTGCTGGGGGGCTGCGCTTCTCTGGCTGCTGTGCTACAGAGAACACAGGTGCAGATTAGGTTTGCTTTCTTGGAAAAGAAGGTGGGCTGGTTCGCTGCTGTGATACAGAAAACACAGGAGCTGAACCTTCCTCTCTCTTTGCTTTTTGGAAGGAGAAGACCACTTGGCTGCTGGACAGGTGTGCACAAGTGTTCTGATCCTCCTTGCAACAAGAGTCGCTTGGTGACATCTGTACTAGTCACATGAGATGGTAAAGTTGGGTATGGTTCACAATCGGTCGCACCATGAACTATAACTGCAACTATGCATAACTCTATCTACATTTATGGTTAACAGAGATGGTTTTTGCCTTTGTAACTAAGGTATGACTGAGGAAGATTGGGACATTGATCTTGACCACAGGATTGGTCAATTGGATATTAAGATGATGCTATTTGTGGAGCTGGTCTCCTTTGGAATGGCATGGTTTGGTTGAGCTCAAAGTATGCGGCAACCTGAGCTAACACTTCGAGACTCTATGGAGGGCATAAGTCTTGTGAGCAGTCCTAGAGTTGGTTTGGTTCATGGATATATGGATCGAACTCTATTTGTGCATGTATGCACACAACTTCTGAGGTATTATTGTATTCTGGTGCCATTGCATCCTCGTACCCTTAAGAATACATTGGGAATACTCTGGATTGTGTCGTGTGAGGCACGTATGTTGGTATGATACATCAGGTACTTCACTATGTTCATGGAGTTGTGGCTCCTGTGGGATGGCCACGAGCAGAGTGGGTAAAGTATCAAGAGGGACATATGTGGAAAGTACTTAGTGGATGTATTGTTTGGATGCATTGAGTGCTTTCATATGCTCATGTTGTACCACCAGTCGCGACTCCTGCGGGATGTCCATGGGCGTAAGGCTTGCAAGAAGCCCTTAGACTGTTACTTTAGAGTAGGTAGAGCATCTTGAGGAGCATATTGTTTGCGAATGCATGTGTGTCATGCATATGTGTGCCATAAGTAGAATGATGCATGGTTTTGTTTTTGGCTAACACAGGTTACGTGTTTCCACTTGGTTTTAGACTTTTGCTACAAGTTCTGAAGGAACAAGCAAGAGTTGTTTGTCACTTTCACGTGACAGTGTGGCCATATTGTGCAGGATGATTGTTTCATCACCCAGATGCATTGGAGGGCCATTCCTTTTGTCATATGGAGCGTCTTTCCTCATAAGATGCCTTACTCTGCCATTGAGTGCAATTGAGGACGCTTGCTATTTTTCAAGAGGGGGGTATGTCACGACCCTGTGTTTTTCTCTAGACATTATGTAGGTGTGCACGGGAACATGGTGGACAGTGTGAATGGCACCAGTTTGGGGCCAAGTGATTAAAGTCTTTTTTTTTCATTACCCCATGTGGGGGTGGGGGGGGGACAAAAGGTTTTAAAAAGCCTTAAAAATAAAAGAACACCCTTAGCTTTAAAGGGATTGTGGCCCAAAAGCTATATTGGGGGCCACGTATGTGCTTTTTCAGAAGAGGGACTGGCGGGCTGCTGGAGGCACCTTCTTTATGGGTGAAAAAGCAGATGGCTGCAGGCGCCTTCTTTACTGGTGAAAAAGCAGTGGCTGCAGGCGCCTTCATTATTGGTGAAAAAGCAGATGGCTGGATGCGCCTCTCTACTGGTGGAAAAACAGTGGGACTGCACATGCGCCTTGGCTCTCTCTCTCTCTCATGCTTTTCTGGAAGGTTTGCTGCTAGGCAGCGCTACTCCTGTTTTTTCCTTTGGAAAATAACTGCTGGGGGGCTGCGCTTCTCTCGCTGCTGTGCTACAGAGAACACAGGTGCAGATCAGGTTTGCTTTTTGGGGGGAGAAGGTGGGCTGGTTGGCTGCTGTGATACAGAAAACACAGGAGCTGAACCTTCCTCTCTCTCTTTGCTTTTTGGAAGGAGAAGACCAGTTGGCTGCTCGACATATGTGCACAAGTGTGCTGATCCTCCTTGCAACAAGGATGTTTTAAGACTGTTTATGGGCTGTTTTGCTTGGCTGCAAGTACACTGCGTACATGGGTTATTTGGCTGCAAGTACAAGGTCATTTGGTTATGTTTCTTGGCATGGGAGCGACGCAAGCTCTCATGGGTGCATACCCATGGAGCAGATTGCTTTCTTCCTGCTTGGAAGGACAGAGGGACCTGCAGTTTTGGACATACCTATGTAACATAGTTGTGGGGCAGAAATACAGCCAAACATATTCAGTAAGAGCTCTCTCTTTTGTTTGTGTGTTGTGTTGGCACTACATTTGAGTATGTGCCAAGAATGTTTTCACGTGGAAACAGGACATGGATTTCATGCTGGGCCAAACCAGATGTTTAATGGGGAAACAGGTCACATGATGTTTGCTGAAACAGGTCTTTGTTTCATGTGGAAACATGTATTTGGGTTTCTCCAGGAGATAGGTCACATGCAAGCAACGGTCACAGGAGTGGACACATGTTTGGTACAGCCTTGCCTAGTGATTGGACAGGGGACAAGGAATCCATGACTGAGATGGATAGTACCCTTGGAAGGTAGAGAGGGAGTGTACAGGTGTGTCTACTGTATGGTATGCTGTGCTGTGATGCGAGTTCTCTTTTGGGAACAGCTTGGAGTCGTCGTTGTGATGCAGGAGCACTCGCTGTGTGAGGGTGTGATGTTGTTCATAGGGTGAGAGGCTATGGATGGTTGTGGCAGCCCTCATCATGGGAGAAAGCTTTTGAATGCAGGACTCATGTGAAAGAGTCTTTTGGTGTGAACAATGGTTGGACTTGTTTGTGGATGCCGAGTAGACAAGAAGCCATGATGCAAGGTCTTTGCACGCTTCAGGTTACCCTTGGAAGGTAGAGAGGGAGTGTACAGGTGTGTCTACTGTATGGTATGCTGTGCTGTGATGCGAGTTCTCTTTTGGGAACAGTTTGGAGTCGTCATTGTGATGCACGAGCACTCGCTGTGTGAGGGTGTGATGTTGTTCATAGGGTGAGAGGCTATGGATGGTTGTGGCAGCCCTCATCATGGGAGAAAGCTTCTCAATGCAGGACTCATGTGAAAGAGTCTTTTGGTGTGAACAATGGTTGGACTTGTTTGTGGATGCCGAGTAGACAAGAAGCCATGATGCAAGGTCTTTGCACGCTTCAGGAGTTCTACTGTGACGGCTGAGTTTCCAGCCTTATTGTAATCAAATCTCTTATAATCAATAAAAGAAATACCACAAGGGGCGCCACTGCGTTTTGGGGCCAATCGGTGTCCGTGTACTGTTTGCATAGGCACTCTAGCTCCCCCTATTTGTTTTCCTTTTTCTAGGTCCTCAAAGGTGTTGAAGTGTTTTGTGTGCAAGTTTGTTTTTGCACCGCCCTTTGGTTTTGTCTAAAGACCGAGGCCGGTTTACAAAGAGTCCTAAGCTCCGTCTTATGCCAAAGCCATGAGACGCCTAGCTGCATGCAAGCCAAGGGCCACACGTGGGTGATAATATCAGCAAGCCGCCCCTCCCCAACTCCCAAATGCCACAGAGAGGGCGAGCGCTTGAGTGTGGACGGTGGAGGGTGCCGTCTCGCCGTCCCACTTATACACACACACACACACACACACACGTGTGTGTGTGTGTATGTGTATGTGCGCGCGCGCATGCGCATGTGTGTGTACACACACACATATACATATATATGTATATGCATACATACATACGTACGTACACATATATATACAAGAATATATACATATACACAAATTTATGTATATACACACACACATATACATATATATGTATATGCATACATACATACGTACGTACACATATATATACAAGAATATATACATATACACAAATTTATGTGTATATAGATCTGTGTGTGTCTAGATACATAAGTGTAGATAAAGGTATCTATATATGTAATTTACATGTATACCTGTTTTTGCGTCTCTTGATTCTATTTTTCCAGCTCCTTGCAGTTCTTCCCATGAGAAAACATAACAAAACCTCAAAACGAACCTAAAAAAATTGGCTCTTCTAGATTGACTTCACAAGATTCTCTTCCACAAGAACAAGTTAAGTAGAATAGGGATAAAGAAAATACCTCACGGATCTTTACAAGAAGTTCATGTGGTGTTGAAACAATATCGCCACGTTTGCTACGGGCGATGGTGTCAGACTTGTCTATCAGCAACTTGCAATATTGTTCCACCTGGAAGGCTGTCATTTTTACTGGTACCCAAAATTCTTTTGGACTTGTTACTTCTGAGCTATCCTGCTTGGATTCATACACAATGTGTTTGCTTACTCTTGCCTTCAAATCCATTAATGTGTCACTATCTTCATGCGAGAAGCGGTCTTTTTCTCTAAGAGGTTCATTTAAATTTGATAGAACTGAAAGGAGATGATGATATTCATCTGCAGTATCCTGTGGCATAAAACAAAATCAAATATTCTTGGCCACGCTCTCTTGTCCCAAAGTGCACAAAGAGAAAAATATAGGATGCTGACCTTGATAGGCTCACTAAAAAGAAGCAAGCGATAAGCAGTAACAAGGTATCGAAGAGATTTGCTGGTCTTGGTTCCTTTCAGCCGTTGACATTCATCAACAATCAGAGCTTCCAGATTCAAACCTTTCAAGTATTCTACATCCTAGTACACAAGACAAGAATTCTATCAGTAGATGACATAACAAGTTATCAGGTCACAAATATTAGCAAACTTAAACCTGTCCAAAATGCATGTAAAGGTAGACACACCTTTTTTCTAAATGCCCATACAAATACCTGCATAGGCGAATACAAATGTACAAGCACCCTTTTACGCATGTATGTTGAGTCTCATCCAAGACTGACCAAGGATCATGTGACGTAGAACACACCTAAAGCAAGGCTTTAGGCTCACCTCCCAGGAATACAGTCCATCAGCGGACTCACCGCCGTGCTGGAAGCCAAAGCTACACCCTACGTAGAGCTCCTCCGCTCCCCCACATCAAGACTTGGTGTCCCATAACACCAGGCCACACCCTGCAGGTGTCCTTGCGGTGAGCAATCCTGCTAGGCCTTAGGCTACGAGTCGGACTAGACCATCGTGTCCTAGAACTATGCCTTGGGTTCACATATATAGGAGCTTGGGCCCTACACTTAGCCCTACTTTTATTACAAGTGCTTTCCCATAGTTCTTTTAATAACTATACCTCCTATTTAAGCCTTCCTTCACTAAGTTTTATGGGATACAACTGAGCAGATGGGTCAAAGGGGCCGCTGCGCCAAGTGGTGTGAAAGGCCTGGCGCCGCAAGATCGCCTCATCCGAGTCGCCCCCGATGCGGTCATACTGTCCTCGCAAGGTGTGAATCAACTCATCCCAAATCGCCCGAACAGTCTCTCCTGGTGGCTCCAGTCTCCCCTCAAAGGCCGTGAAACACCGGGCCCTCTAGGGGAACCAGATGGTGAGGCTGCTGAGGACCTCCCATCATAGATCCCTCTCCTGTGTCAAGTCGGTGGACGAGAAATCTGGTGAAGGAACAAGGCGAGGCTGGCCCCTAATGAATCTGATGGCCTGGCTGTCTTGCTCCATCTCATAGCCCATAGCAGGCCCTGACGAAGTCAACCAAGCAGCGGCACCCCACGTATACATACCCTCTGGAGAGAGGGGGGCCAGAATGCGCAGCATCCGCAGCCAAATCTGTTGCGCCTGAGGGCAGTCCCATAGGCAATGTCTCTGTGTCTCCATAGGATGGCCACATCAGACGCAGGCTGCCGCAAGACCGTTGTAGACAAGCCAGGTGCCAACTGCAGAGCTCCTGTGGGCGACCAGCCACTGGAAAGTCGAGATCCTGCGTGCCTGTCGACTAGCCCAAAGCCTGGTCCAAAAATCCTCCAGAAACTCCTGTGAGAGTCCCTGTAGCCGCCAGTGCCCCGATGCAGCTGGAGAGACCATCCTCCTCGCCGTCAAAATATGTCGCCCCAACCGAACAGTATACTGGAAAAAGGTGATCTCTGTGGCCTCAAGGGATGCATAAGGATCATGCCACTCGTACTCGCCAAGATCCCACTAGAGCCGGGCCAAAGGGCGCGTTGCATATGCCCATATGTGCCAATCGGAGTCCACATCTGCAGGGTCTGGGTCAATATGCCACTTCCGAGAAGCAGCGGCCACTACCCGTATCCTCTGAAAGATGCACTCTGCAACCAAAGGCGACTCCACCTCCACTCTCTGCAATCTGCCCTCATCCTGGATCTCATAGTAGAGGCATCTGCCATCCTCAGTGCAAGCTCTGACAGCAATCAGGATCTCCAACTGTGTAAAGGCTCCCATCCACCATGGGGCCACTGGCTCGAGAGGCGTGAACCACTCCTCTGTGAGTGCCTCCTGAATGTCATCCCTCATAATCAACCCCCCTCTGAAGTGACTCAGCCTCTCCACCTGGATCTCCACTGGGAGACTGCAGAGGCCTCCCAGTCTCCAAAACTACGTGCTGGGCCTGCCGCCAATGGTCCCCAAGCTAGACGAGGCTGAGAACCCAGCATATGACCCTGCTCTGTGCGAACCGCCGCTGGGCTCCAGATGGGCGGCTGTCTGGCCCGCTCCTCATCACAAGAAGGAGGTCTCTGAGAGAGTCCCGGTCTCAGCAACTCCCAAGCTCTCAGGATGCTCAAGGCAAATCTGTCCTCCCATCCTCTACTGAGGCCTGTCCTCCTCATCTCTATGAAGATCCATCGTATCTCTCGTGCCCAAGTGCCCCCTGCTGGGGGAGCCCGAGCCTGCAGCCGCTGCAAAAGAAGCTCTTTCCAAGGCTCAACGCTTGGAAGCAGCCCCCGAACAATAAGCTTCCCCAATAAGGCTCTACTCTGATCAACTCGATCTATAATGCCCAAGCCTCCCTGGCCAACGGAAGTGTAATAACTGCCCAAGCAACCTTAGCCCGGGCTCGCTGACCATCCCGCCCAGACCAAAGAAAGTTCCTGATCAGCCTCTGTACCTGGCTGATGCAAGAGCTCGAGAAGATCCAGCAAGACGTGATGTACCACATGGTCGCTAAAAGCACCTGATTTGCCACCACCACCCTCCCAGCCAAGGAGAGCCGAGCTGTACTCCAATACAAAAGTTTCTTCCGAATGCTCAGAAATGACAAATCTAGTCCAATCTGGCATCCCAAATACCGCACTGCTGTGCCAGGAGGAATCCATCTAAAACCCGAGTGTGGGCTCCATACCGGAGTGGGAGCGCTACTGATCCAAAAGGCCACTGTCTTGCGCCAATTGATCAATGCTTTCAAAGCTGCACTAAAAACCTGGAGCGACTGCTCTGCCCGCTGAAGATTGGCCTCATGGCCATGCAAAAATAAACCCGTGTCATCTGCAAACTCAGCATCGAGCAGGTCCTCCCTCCGAACTGGGAGCTGGAGTCCTCTCAAACCAACCTCCTCTGCCGTCAGATACATACTCATAGCCTCCGCAAAGAAGAGAAAAAGAAAGGGGACGAGAGGACACCCCTGATGACGGACTGATCTGGTCAACTCAAAACTCAGCCCCCGTCCTCCTGAAATCAGCACCTCGCTACGAGCTGTGGAGTATAGAGCCGCCACCCCTCGGATCCAAACTGGCTCAAAGCCCAGGCGAAGCATAGTGCGCTCTAAGAAACCCCAATCAACTCTATCCTATGCCTTCTCAAAATCGAGCAGCATCACGACCAAGTCCTCACCAAGAAATCTAGCTCGGGCCGTCGCCTCCCAGAATGTGAAAATGTTGTCAAGGATACTGCGCTCCTTGACGAATCCTGTCTGGGTAGCATGAATCAACTCCCCCAGGAAGGGCTGCATCCTCAAACTCAAGGGCTTTGCTAAGACCTTGTATACAGTGTTGAGGATCGTAATAGGTCTCCAATGCCGAATATCATCTGATACTCCCTCCCCCTTGGGGATGAGAAAGATCAAGCCCTCTGAAAAGCTCTGTGGCATCACCCCAGTGTCCAAAACATACTGAAAGCCCCTGCGGAGGCCTGGCCCCAAAAGGTCCCAATAGCGCATAAAAAAGGCAGGCGTCAATCCGTCCTCCCTGGGGCAACTATGGCGCGGAAGGACCCTCAAGGCCTCAGCAAGCTCAACCTCTGAAAGAGGCTCACCCAGAACTGTACGCATACGATCTGTGACCCTCCTCTGCACATGGGCCCACACAGTCTGTCTGCAAGCATCCCGAGCCTCAGTGGCTAGCTCCGCTGAAAGCAGGTCTCTATAGAACTCAGTGGCAATGGCTATGATCTCCCCGGGCTCAATGGCTACCGAACCGTCCGGTCTCCCAAGCTGGCGGACTCCTGCTCGAGCATGGCGAGGTCCAGTAATCTCAAAAAACTCGCCAGTCACCCTATCACCAAGCTGCGTCCACTGAGAGGCCTGGCGATGATAGTAAGACTCATGTCTCTGCTCCTCTGCCTCTCTAACCTCCTGGCGTGCCTGGCTCAGCTGGGACGCCACCCACTCACATGTAGGCTGCTGCTCCTGCAGGCGCTGAAGCGAAGCAAGGCTACGTCTCAGCCGCTAGCCGCTGCTCCCGCTCGCGAGTCTCTCCCAGCTGTGTCAAGGCTGCAGCGTGCAAAAAAGAGCTGAGCTCGATGAGTCCCTAGGTACACTGGCCTGCTACATCCTGGTCAGAGCTCTGACTATCATGCCATATCCTCTCAATGTCCTCAACGAGACAAGGATCTGTAAGTACCCTCTCTGGGATCCTCAACTGCAAGCTGGTCTCACGTGTCCTCTCCTCAAGTGTCAAAATAACTGGCGCATGGTCTGAAAAAGAGGTGCCAGCAAGAATGCCAACGGAGCCCCCACGCTCCCCTAACCTGTCGCCCACATAGAAGCGATCAATCCGTGATAGATTAGTCCCTCCCTGCCGGCGATCCGACCGAGAGAAACTAAGACTGTCCTCAGAGCGGGAGAAGGCCTCATGCTGCCATGCATCAGTGATCCTCAGTGACATGCAAAATCGCTCCCAAACTACAAGCTCCGTGCTGTGCACTGTAACATGACTGCCTCCCACTCTATCGGTCGGGTCCTCAAGCATGGTGAAGTCTCCCCCGACACACCAATATGCGGCCTCTGGCAATGCATCCATAACCTGAGCCCAGAACTTTGCTCTGGCACTAGCATGGTTGGGCGCATAGACATTGAGCACGCCAAAGAGCTCATCATGCATCCTCAGAATGACATACTGTGCTCTACCAGGCACAATGATCCCGCGATCCACAATGGCCTGCCGGCCATACATCCGCAATGACCATACATACTCCTCCCTGCCCACCCAAGGGGCCAAACCCTGCAGACCAAAAGGTGTCCCATCTACCAGGCATCACCAAACCATATCTCCCGATCCTGCTCTCACCCAAATGGTGCTCCTGCATCATCAAAATATAAATGCTGCCCCCAACCAGGCATATCTGAAGCTCCTGCCTCAAGCAGCCACGATAACGTATATAATGTGCACCGCCAAGGCCCTGTACATTCCATGAGATGATCCTCATGGATGACCTGCTGAGGTGGATGCTGTCTCAGCTGTACGGCGGGCCTTCGCTAGCAGCTTGGAGGGAAAATAGTCCCCATCCGAGCGGCTACAAATCTGCCCACCCGGTGTGCTGCAAGAATCTCGGATCAGGCGCCAGTGGCTGTGTCCCATGGCGACTGCCTCCCGCTCAGACAGAGCAACCTCGTGTATGCATACATATCCAGGGTCGCGTGCTACGTCTGCCACTAGACGAACCACCAAATGTCGAATCCCTGAGGCATCCACACTCCCTGGATCAAATAAAAAATGAGCCAACTCCCATAGTCGGCCTATCACATCTGTCACCTCCAGATCGCTCACATGGTGAGAAAACTCAACTCCCTCAGTCTTCCAGGTGCTAAGAGCGAGATCCAGAGTCCACTCCCGGTCGCGAGGGCCACAAAGAGGGAATGAGAAGGCCACCGCTGAATCAAGTGCCTCCTCCCCGCGGGCCGGAGGTATCACTACATGAACTCTGATGGGTGCTGGCTCATGGGGGCCCTCTGCTCCAAAAAGCCATGTGAAGGAGTAATCAAAAGCCTTCGAACGCTGTCTGGTGTCGAGACGACTCAGCCGACTGCGGATAGAGGATATCCGTGAAGCCCGAATCAGCATGGTAAGTCTCCTCTGTGGTGCTCGAGCAAGGTCGGTGCTCAATGTCCTCCGGACTGCAGGTGAACGCCAGGGGACTGCCAGGGCCTCCCGGGGAGCTGAGGCGAGCGGGGGGGGAGGGGGGAGGGGGTGGAGAAGGAGCCGCTACCGAAACCGGAGCGGGGACGGGAGGAGGCGAGGATGGAAGCGAGGCGGTAGGGGGGGGGACGGGGGAGGGGGGGTGGGGGCGAAGGAGGGGGTGCTGGCATCTCCTGGTCCTCAGTCGGCGCTGGGGTCTCCTCCTGGAGGGAAGCAAAGCTATTCCTCACGGGAACCCAGTGATGCTAAGACTGTGGCTGCTGCTACTGCATCGGTCTCTGGGCGTGCTGCTGTGGCTGTCTCCTTTGACGGCGCCCTTGTCCACGCTGCCACTCCGAGGTCTCAGTGGGCTAGGCAGGTGTCCCGAAGGCTGCCTGCCGAGCCGCATCTGCGGGCGGGCCATCAGGGGCTGCTGCTGCTGCGGTGAGGGTCGGGGTCTCCTGCGAGGGCAGGCCTTGGCCAGGTGGCCGACCTGCCTGCAAATAAAGCACTGGTTCGGGAGCCCCGAGAACTCCACTCTCTGATCAATCCATCCCCCCCCTTATCCTGGGTAGCTGAATGACCTTCGGAAGGGAGGAGATGTCAGGAACCAAAACTCTGACCGAAGGTAGCCCAGCTGCTCTAGCCACCACTGAAGCGACTGTGGGGCCAGTCTCAAGCACCGAGCCCACCAATGCTCCTAGCCTCGAAAGGAGCGGAAGGTACTTACGGCGGAGTCCAGGGAAGCAAACTGTAACATGGAAAAGCCGCTCTCCCTGCTCGGCCGCTACTGGGTCAAAGCCATGCTGCCAAGGTCTGAAGAATGCCCGAGCTCCCTTGATGTCAAGGGGACTCATGGCAAGGACCTGGGCCACGCTCTGGGCTGTCTCGAACTCGATCTGGTTGTGTCCACGGCCCAATAGCTGAACGTCCAGGATCTTGCCCACATCTGCAAGAAGGCGGGCCTGGAGAAGATCCCGGATCTCCCCTCTGCTAGCGCGAGTGCCGACTATACGGCAGATGGTGGAATGTGCCTGGAGGCGTTCCACCTCTACAGCGAGGCTCGCTTCCTCTTCTGGCGAAAGAGAAAGCCTGATGGGGGTATCCTCGGGGGCGAGCGAGGGGGCTGCGGAAGAGTCCCTCTGAGGTGGGGCGGGAGGAGCCTCCATCAGAGTCTGAAGCTATGGCGAAGGCGGAGCAAATGCGGAGAGGCCTGCAAGAACCGAGCTGCACACAAAGGGGCGGAGGGCGAAGACAGAAGAAAGAAACCCCCAGGGGGCGGAAAAAACCAAAAAGAAGGGGAGGGGGGGTAAGGCGGCGAAAGAAGAGCCCTAGGGGGGGGGGGGGGGGGGGGGCAGCGCGAAAGGGGGGTGGGGGGAGAGAGAGGGCTGGCGGAGGGGGGGGGGGGGCAAGGGGCGCTGAAGAGGGGAGGGGGGCGCGAAGGCGAGGAGATGGGGGTGGGGCGGCGGGCGCTTCAGCGAAGGAACACCAGGCGGAGTAGGGGCGCACAAACGAGGGCAGGCGGGGGGGGGGGGGGGGGGGGGGGGGCAAGGGGCGCGTGGGCGTATAGGGGGAAAAGGCGTGCAGGCAGCGCGAGCAGGGGTGAAGGGCGGGAGCTTCAGCGAGCAGTTCAAGACCTTGCTCTTGGAATGCCGCATGACTTTGATTTTATCTTTGGATGACTTGTATTGTTTGCCTCCACAATGCTTGAGATTTCTGCCTGTGTTCTCCATGGGGCCGGGGACACCTTGGCACCTTGTAAACGTGTATGTGCACGCCTGTTTGGGACTGACAGGTGGTCTACATGTGTTTTGCAGGTGGTAAGTGTACCCAAAAACCCAATTTACTGCTTTATGGTTTCATATACTAATAATTATGGGTACAGGTTCACACACTTATAAGTGGCCGGACAACTTATAAGGTATTCACACTGGGCAGGACTTTTTTAATACATGTGGTAGCCATAAGGTGGGCACCGGGCTAGATTTGAACCAACTGATGGGAGGTGCCCCCTTTTGGACCAGAAAAGCACATGTGTAGGCTATTTTCAGCAGGAAGCCATATTATGGGAGAAAAACTCCAATTCTGGGGTAGGCACCTGCTTTTCCTGGTGCATGGGAGCTAGTCGACTGCTTCTACAGGCTGTTTACAGCCTTCTACTACGACAAAAACGTAACAGGTGCACGGGAGGTGCTGGCCGACCCCTTCTGCATGTTCCCCACTGCTAGCCGGCTAAATTACAGCTTGAACACAGGCTGGACAGATCATAAAAACAAAGAGGAAGAGCTGGTCGAGTACATCTGGACAGTTTTCCTTCGGACCGGAGGCTTGCAGGCTTGCGTACTGCTACAGGTTGCATCCTCCTATGGCTACTAAGGGCTGATCGACTATTGTAAACAGCCCCTCATGGCTGGTCAACCTGTCCTGTGAGGGAGCCATACAGGAGGAAGGTGAAGATACAGGGTTGTTCCGGGTTGATCCGGGAGTGCTATCGGCTGTCCATAGTTGTCCTGCATGTGCTTGATGTCGGAAGTGCCTTCTTGTGTTGAGAATTGTCAACAAAATTCTGCATATGTTTTTGTTTTGCTTTCATATTGTACCGGAGGAGACAGGTGCTAGCCACTGGAGAATCCTTGGGCACCCGTGAAGTTGTATTTGGAAGCAGGCTCCTTTTTGGTAATCGGGGGGGGGGGGGGGGCGGGGGTGTCAGCCCATCTTCTGGCTCCTAGTGTGGTGTACTGTGCAAATTTGTCATCTCTTTTTGTCTGGCATGCTCATATGTATTTTCAGTTTTCATGATTGCAAAGATTTTCCGTGTTTAGTTGCAAAGATTTTCCGTGTTTAGTTGCACATTGGTATCAGAGCTTGGCTTTCTATACAGTTGTACTTGATATGATGCTAGATATGGCTGTAAGAAGTCATTATCCGTGAGAGAAGGTTGGGATTCTGAGGTACCCCTCATCTTATTGTCGCACTTCGAAAGAGGTTACTTTTGGTTTAAGCGGCAGTGAGCCAATGGAAAGACTTCGTGGCCCTCTTGTCTACGTAGGGGCACAGTTGCACCCTTGCAATGAATTTGGTAACATACTTGGGGAACTGGTAGAGAGTGATTCCGGGGCACAGAAATATCTTTTCTTTCTGAGAAGTTGGAAGATAAATTATGGCCAGCCAGTTAGATCATTCTGTGGAGGACTCTATCACCCGTACTCATTGCATGCGGGAAGAAGATAGAGACAGGGATCATGTTGGGATTTTGGCGGATAACGATCAACCGTTGTCTGCCAGGGCTGAGGATAACGATCAACCGTTGTCTGCCAGGGCTGAGGATCAGCAGGATATTGATGCCTTGATGAATGAGCTTGAAGAGCTCCGTGCTTTGCAAAGAGATCCTGATGTACAGAGGGGTCATTGAATCAAAGTCTCATGTCAAGGCTGATGTGGTTACTTTTGATGCAATTGCCCAACATATGGGAATCGACAAACCTCGGGAGTTGGCTGTTGGTTATTTAAAAAGCCGTGGCGATGTTGTTTCCAATGATGACGGCAAGTGGGTCTTCACACGGCAGCCTTGCAGGCTATCTCGTGAAGGGAACTCCGATAATGATGTGAGAGGGCATGCAACCCGCACCAGTGATGTGAGAGGGTATGCAACCCGAGCAAGTGATGTAAGTGGACATGCAGCCCAAGCAAGTGTTTTAAGGGGGCTTGCAACCCATGCAACAGATATGAGGAGGCATGCAGCCCAAGGAGGAGATGTACATCAACATGCCGCTCGTGGGGATGATGAGGGGTTTTTAGCCCATTTGAGAGATGCAGAAGATCTTCATGCATTGTCGGTGGTGTCTCCACCTTCTAGGTATGTTCCTGCTCCTAAAGTTCCATCCAGAGTGGAAGGTGTTGAACGGGAAATCAGCCCTAGATCAAGGCACCGTCGCATGACGAGGAGTATGATGTATTAGAGCGTCGGGATGCTCGTCATAGCCAAAAGGCCAAAGAGTTCAAGTCATGGGACAAGGACATCAAATTCGAGAGCTATAATGGAAAGTTGGATACTACCAAGGCACTTGCTTTCATAAGGCAATTTAAAATAGCCTTTTGCACTAAGGAAATTTTCGAGAAATCTATGCTCAAGCATGTGGGTATGCATCTTAAAGAGATTGCAAGTGATTGGTGGCTGGCAAAGCTTTTGGATAGGACAATTGCCCATACATGGAGTGCTTTCAAAGAGCAATTTTATGATCAGTTCCTTCCTCCTCACTTCGAGAAGGATGTACGAAAGGCATGGAATTGGCTAACACATGATGAAGGCGAATCCCTTATGTTTCAAAGTTGTGGCGGATTCTTCTAAAAGTCACACCTTTCTGAACGATTAGTGAGGACGAGAAGAAAAGAAGGTTTGAGTCAGGGCTGCAATGAATCATTCAAGAAAGCCTTGCAGTGTATCCCCACAACACCTTACAGGAGCTCATATACTCGGCCACTATTTCTAAAGAGTTGCATGGTAAGGGAGCGTCAAAAAGGCAAGAATTCAGCTCATACGAGGGAAAATTCAGAGCTGGAAATGAGCAGAAAAAGGGTGGACAACCACCTAAGTTTATGCCTAATCATAGTCACCAAAAAACCCGTTTTGGTCTAGCAAAACGTTTCTACAAAACCTTCAAAACCTTGACAAAACGTTTTGTTCACTTTTAAAAAGTCTTTTTCTCTCACCAAAAACGCGTGCGACTGTCGACTGCCCCCGATTCGCCCGTCGCGCGCTTCTGTCACCGCCTCACCTTCACGCGAGTCTGCTGTAAGTTCCCACGCTGTTGCGCCCAGGCCTCACATCTACCCACGCTGGAGACCCAACGCCCCACATCTGCGCCTTGTGCCCCTTGCTGCCGACTGCTGCCCCCTGTGCCTTCTAAGCAATGAGCACTTGCCATTGCTGCCCCCTCTTCTCCTCCCCCTCCTCCTCCTCACCCTCTTTACCATGATCTTCTCTTTCCTTTCTCTTCCCTCTACTATGTATATATATATTAAAATTTCACACACACACACACACACACACACACACACACACACACACACACACATATATATATATATATATATTTCCAAAACTTGCGGTTTGTAGGTGATGGACGAAACCTTTCGAAAAAAAACCTTCAAAACTTGAAACGTTTCAAAACTCGACAACGTTTCTGGTGACTATGTGCCTAATGAGTCCAAGGATGCAAAAGGGGGCTCAAAAAAGAAGCTGGGGGGGTAAAAAGGACGATTCTAGGCTGTCCAGACAGCATATTTTTTATTGCATGAGAGAGGGGAAGTGCTTCACATATGGGAGCAAAGATCACATGAAAGCTCAATGACCCCAAAATCTCAAAAAGAATAATGTGCACTATGCCAAACCGAGTGTAAATGTTATACCCGATGTTCAGGGTAACACTGCACATGAACCAAAGAGCAGAATCTTATGGAAAGCTTGGGGCAAGTTAAATGACCAACCAACTTTATTCCTTTTTTACGATGCCTCAACAGATAACTTCATATCCATATAGATGGCTGCTGCTCTTGGGTTAAAAGCCCAAGGAATTGGGCATGGACTTTCATGCAGATGCTGCCTTTGAGAGCAAGGAAGTTAAGGTCACTCTCATCATTGGGAAGCTTCGCATACAGATACACGGATATTTGGATCATGAAGACTTCCTCGTGGCACCACTTACGGGATGTGATGTGATACTTGGCTTGACTTGGCATTATTGTTTGGATCCCAAGATTTTGCACAAAGAAAAAAAGGTTATGTTTACTCATAGGGATAGGGGAGCTTATATTGATGTGGGTACTACTGAGAGTCAGAAAGTCAAGTTGACAAACACAAGACACCTGGTTTTCTTCAGGCCTTACTCATTCCACAGGAACCATGGGAAAACATTGCTATGGATTTCCTTATGGATTTGCCGTAATCGGCACATGGAAATGATGTTATATGAACTATTATAGATCGTTTTAGCAAATAAGCACATTTTATCCCTGTGAGGGAAACAATCAAGCCAGAGCACATGGCAATGTTGTTCTTAGCTCAGACTTTCAAACATCATGGCATGCCCAAGTCTATTATGGGGGATAGAGATCCTTGGACTACCAGTTTATTTTGGCGGGCATTGTTTGATAATATGGGCACAAAGCTGAGTTTTTCATCAGCTTATCATCCTCAAACGGATGGTCAGAGTGAAATTGCAAATTTACGTGTGCTTGATTTGCTCAAGTGTTATGTAGTTAAGCAGAAGTCAGATTGGGAAAAGTATTTGCCATTGGTTGAGTTTGCATACAATAACACAGTGCATTCTTCAACTGATAAGACTCCATTTGAGATAGTCTATGCTATCTTGGAGATCTTTTGTATTTATGTTCTGGGAAGGTTCCGGAAGGATCATGAGCCCTGGACATTTTATCGGATACAACTGCGCAGATGGGTGTTTCTTCCAGTCTAGCTGCACTCATGTGTTTGCATGACTTTGATTTTATCTTTGGACGACTTGTATTGTTTGCCTGGACAATGGTTGAGATTTTTGCATGCGTTGTCCATGGGACCGGGGACATCTGGGCACCCTGTGGACGTGTATGTGCACACCTGTTTGGGACTGAGAGGTGGTGGTACAGGTTCACATACACTTATAAGTGGCCAGACAACTTATAAGGTATTCACACTGGGCAAGACTATTTTAATACATGTGGCAGCGATAAGGTGGGCACCGGGCTAGATTTGAACCAATTGATGGTAGGCGCCCCCTTCTGGACCAAAAAAGCACACGTGTAGGCTATTTTTTGCATGAAGCCATAATATTGGAGAAAAACTCCAATTCTGGGGTAGGCGCCTACTTTTCCTAGTGCATGGGAGCTTGTCGACTGCTTCTACAGGCTGTTTACAGCCTTCTACCGCGAAAAAAATCTAACAGGTGCATGGGAGTTGCTGACGACCGACCCCTTTTGCATGTTCTCCACTGCTGGCCGGCTGATTTACAGCCTGAACAGAGGCTGGACATATCATAATAACACAGAGGAAGAGCTGGTCGAGGTCATATGGGCAGTTCTCCTTCAGACCGGGGGCTTGCAGGCTTGTGTACTGATGCTGGTTGCATCCTTCTGCGGCTACTGAGGGCTGATCGACTATTGTAAATAGCCCCTCATGGCTGGTCGACTTGTTTTGTGAGCCATACAGGATGAAGGTGAAGATACAGGGTAGTTCTGGGCTGATGCGGGAGTGCAATGGGATGTCCATAGTTGCCGTGCATGTGCTCCACGCCGGAAGTGCCTTCTTGTGTTTAGAATTGTTAACAAAATTCTGCATATGTTTTTGTTTTGCTTTCATATTGTACTGGAACAGACAGGTGCTAGCCAGTGGAGAATCTCTAGGCACCCGTGATGTTGTATTTTGAAGCAGACTCTTTTTTGGTAATCTAACCATGGGGGGGGGGGGGGGTCAGCCCATCTTCTGGCCCCTAGCGTAGTGTACTGTGCAGATTTGTCATCTCTTTTTGTATGGCATGCTCATATGTATTTTCAGTTTTCATGATTAATAAGATTTTCCGTGTACAGTTGCCCTTCCGTTTACATGCACTGGTTGTACATAGCCGACTGCAGCTGGTTTCTATTCCTTTCAGCGCTGGCAGTACAGTGGGCTGCTGAGAGTTGGCCGTTCAGAAGTTTTCTTCTCCCTCCTGCTGGCCACCTGCAAAGTGATCACCTGCTGGCTGCTCAGCATCTACTCAGAATCCCTACAATCATACAGTTCTCACACGTGGTTTCAGCCAATGTTCTTGTATTTCACAAATCTGGCCGTGCAACAGGCAGTGCTTGAGGCTGATTTTGGGACTGTTTTTGAAACTATTTTAGACAGCTTTTGGGGCTGTTTGTATCTTGGCTCTAGACTGAGATCCGAGCAAGAGTAGTGTTCATGCTTTGTGGAAAATCCGGTGCTAGTCACACCCGCACCTTGGTTTATTGTAAAAGCTTCTATTTGAATAAATAAGTTCCTACGGGGGGCCAGCCGTTCTGGCTCAGTGAGGTGTTATTATATTTTTTATGGTTCTTCCGCTGTGTTTTTTATGCTCTCTAGTATTTAAAGTGTTAGTCTATTGTTCCAGGTTCCCGATTCTGATGACACCATGACCCCTTAATCCAGGCACAATTAGGCACAAGCTACATAGGTCAGTCTTAGAGCCAGAGGCCAGGTCCTCTTAACCCACTTGGAGAACCCCATCAGATAAGTGCATGTAGTCGACCATAGCATAGGTCTGCAGGTAATGGACGACATGGGCAAGTTAATGTGGATAAAGAAGTTGATGGAAGATGCTTCATCCATTGTCACCTTCTTCACAACAAAGGTGAACGTGCTTGGTATGTTCCGCAAGCATAGCAAGCTAGAGTTAAAGAAGTCGTCATCCACACGCTTTGCCTACGTGTGGCTTTTATTGGAGCGGCTCTATGATGTCAAGTCTTCCCTTCACCAAACGGTGGTCTTGACAATGTGAAATGAATGGGATGAGCACGACTCGGAGGAGAGTAAAGCTATGCAACGGCTTTGCCTAAAGGAGGAGTTTGGCAAGCCATGCGTGCCATCATCATTGCGGTCACGCCCTTCTATAGGGTTTTGCGCATGATGGACATGGAGGGGAGCACCTTGGGGCCTCCTCATTCACTTCATAAGAGAGGCCATTGCGGAGTTGCGCACTTCTCCTTCCATCGACATGGAGAAACATGAAGATTTTTTCGCCATAGTGAAGAAGAGGAGCTGCTTGAGAACCGCGATACTTTCTTGCTGAAAGCATTGCCGAAGGAGCATCATGGGAGTGTTCTTGGAGGAACTCGTTACCTATAAAGACCAAAGAGGGGGGGGGAGCCACATTTGCATTTCACACTTCCTCGAAGAGGGAATCAATGGTGAAGCCTCTCTTTTGGTGGGAGACATTCGGGTATGTCCATAGCCACCTCCAAAAGGTGGCTTTGAGGCTCTTAGCGTAGGATTTCTCTTCGGGTGCATGTGAGAGAAACTAGAGTTCCTACTCACTTATACACACGAAGATACACAATCACTTGAGCGCGCAGCAATTAGAGCGGCTAGTATATTGCCGCGCTAACTTTTGCATGGTGTGTGCCATACACAAGTCGGAATCAACAAGGCACGTATAAGGCTTGTCAAATTGTCATATTGCAATTTGCAATATATTTACTAATATCTATAAAATCTTTAATGTGATTCACTGATTATGTAATTTGTAAATTGTAGGTGAAGGTGGATGCATTCAAGCTGACAGGGGACACTCTTGAAATCGTCCATAAAGAGCAGGATGAGGAGGAGGAGAGGAGAGCTCTAGGCGGTTGATCGACAACTTACTCGTACTCCTCATGGGCGTACACCTAGTGGGAGAGGAGTGCGAGTAGGCACCCGCAGATGCACCATTTGAGGGGGACCGTGTAGACCTACATGCGGCTGGTAGCTCTTGAAGATAAGGATACTCCCCTTGGCTTCTCAATGAGGTCAAAGAGCCCAGGTTTGACAAAAATGGCAACCTCCTTAGCGATGGCAACTTTGACGAGGGCTCATAGGTGCCTGCCCTCTTCTCCTACAAATGATCTCGACAAAAGCTGATGTGGAGATGCCTTCTCCATCTAGGCCCTAGGATTTAGGTTCTAGCCTCTGTCCTCTTATCCATTTTTTATACTCACGTTTTTGTACTTGCGCCTAGCACGCACTACACCGATCTTACGGTCTAACCGGCGGCCGCCCTTAGTACTATGCTTTGTACTTTTGTTTGTAACTTGTTTTTAATGGAATTTTGGCTTGTAACAACCTCTGAGCCTCTATCCTTTCAAATTGATATTCTATAAATTTATAAGTATGTTATAGATAGTCTGATTCATCATGTAGACTTCAACACAACTCCAAAAGAGGTACAAGACAAGCTTGAAAACCTGTTTGACAATAAAATTAACAATTCCAAGGTTTTTCTCAAGCAAACGTTCTTTGGCTCAAAAACCAGTGAAACTATAAATCTGCGGCAACATTTCAACAATTTGGGCTCTCTCATTTCCTAGCCTAAATGCCGAACCAGATGAAGACCACAAGAAAATTGTGCTCTTGTCCAACAATGAAGATTTGACAAAATATGCTAACATCCTAACTTATCTTAGGGGAATAGATACACTTCTTTTGATAACATGAGTGCACCTTTGATAAATGAAGATCGTCCCCTCAAAGAGATGCAAGACAGAGCATTTGACCTTGACAAAGCCATGTTCATAAGGGGAAAAGACAAAAGGGCTGTGAAATACAACTTCTGCATGAAGCTCGGACATTCAAAGGACCGATGCTTCAAGAAGAACAAGAAAAGGTACGTGCAAACTTAGTGGCAGAAAAAGAAGAAGAGGAAGTAGAGGCATCCATAACAATGGAACATGCAGCTAGCGTGATGGACAATCTTTTTTTTAAAGAGGATTTTTTGTTTCTCTACGTCGTACGAGTCAAAGCGTTCTCTGCCCGGAATGTCCCCATGATACATAATCTTGCGTGATTTTTTGTAAGCCTTATTTTTATAAAAGACCCCGCCTTCTCTCATCCCTACTTAGAAACAGGGGTTTTGCTTTGATGTGCTGATGTTAGATCTGACCTCTAAGTCTTTTGCACTTAGCCATGCTTATTAGCCTCTGAGCCTTGTTCATTAGCCTGTAAGCCAATCGTAAGAAACATGTCGAGTTTGTTTACTAGTATTGCAGAACATGGACTATTGAAGGCCATCCTAGTATCTCCACGTTCACTCTGAAGGGGGGTTTGTTGGATATTCGGAGCTTGTGTGTATGAACACCGCTTAATGGTGAATGTGTCAAAGGCTTATAGCCACTAGTTTGTTTATGTATGTGCATACAAGGGCTTATAGCCACTTAAGTGTTTGTGTGTAAGTAGTGATGTCACTGGTATAGCCAAGTGTCATTGGTATACCCAAGTGAATAGAGTGTTGAGAAAGATAAGGTATTTTGCCTATAAAAGCATTGTACCTTGTGAACTTTATATCAGTCAATACAAGCATCTCATTGTACAATGTACTCTACAATTATCAGCTTTCAGTTTGTCTCTTTTGCACACGCATACACCATGGAGGTTCATCATCCTCCATAGCTCCTGGTATGCTGACCCTAAAGCTTAGGGCCTTCAAATGTTAACACCGTGGGAGCCACCACTTCTTGTGCTTCTTGAAGACCAACTTGTCTACTCAAATGAGTAAGTGTTGTCTCAATACCAACGAGACAACCATCCAAGTTTCCAATAGTGGACATGGTGCTTGCGATAGGAACAAGACGTCTATCAAAGTTTTGCATACCCTCGGTGAGGCACTGTTTCCTGTTAGTCATAAAAGCTAAAAGAGTTGGGTTTGTTGATACCATAGTTGTTTGAGGATTCTCTTCAGCCATGATAACAAAAGTGAAAGGTTAAAGAAAAGCAACTAGTTTAGATTAGACACTGAGTACTGATGAAGATTGCCTGCACGAACAACTTAAGAGAGCTTGTGTGTGGCCAACAACGAGGGGTAGGGCCCCTGTTTATAGTTCCCCAAAAAACTTATAAAAGCCAACCTTAGCTTTTCCAAAAAAAAACCTTGAAAAGCTTAGTTTTCTTTAACGACGACGTTAACTAAGTTTTTTTCTTAAGCATAAGTTTTTTTAAAAGAAAACTCTGCTTTGCTTTTACTTGTTTTTTGTTAATCAAAACTAAAACACGTAAGATTTTCTTTAGCCTTAGCTTTTCTTAGTTTCGAAAAGCAGATCGACAGCCTCTTCTTATCTTCCCTACATATCTATTAGGGCCTTTTATTATCTCCCCCACATCTCTCTCTCTCTCTCTCTCTCTCTCTCTCTCTCTCTCTCTCTCTCTCTCTCCACCCTCTTGGTCCAACACCATCACCCCCATCCTCAAAGCCAGAGATCCACTTGATCCTAATAACTACAGGACGATCATGATTGGCCACACATTGGCCAAACTCTATGGATCAGTGCTAGAGGCGGAGCTCAGTTCATTTGCAGAGAGCGAGGGATGTGCAGAGCCTCAAAACAGACTGGCTTTCGGAGGAGCTACTCTACCCTTGACCACATCTTCACCCTCCATGCCATCATCGAGGAGAGTAGAGCACGACACCAGAGAATTTATTGCTGCTTTGTGGATTTCCGCAACGCTTTTGATACTGTACCTTGAGCCCGCCTCTTACACCGTCTACAGGAGATCGGAGTCCCATCTGACATGGTTTGGAGCATCATCGCCCTCTATGAGACCGTCACCGGACGAGTGAGAGCCCTAGGAGGTACATCACAGGAGATTTCCAGCACCATTGGGGTGAAACAGGGCTGCCCTCTCTCACCCACTCTTTTCGGCCTCTACATTGATGAGATCTCGAGCTTCATTAATGGATTAGGCGGGGCTGGTCCCACACTGGCACGCATATTGATCCCCATACTACTTTATGCAGATGACATCGTCGTCCTCTCAGACTCAGCCGAAGGGCTTCAGAGACAGGTGGATGCCTTACATGACTTTTGCACTCAGCGGGACCTCTCTGTTAACCTTGGTAAAAGCAAGGTAATGGTCTTCAATACCTTTCGCCCCGTCACATCCAGATTGAGCTTCACATATAGAGGGGATCCTGTGGAGATTGTCTCATCCTATGTCTACCTTGGTGTCACTTTCAGTGGCCCACGCTTTACCATGCTTCCCGCAACACATGCTAGAGTGACGCGGGGATATGCAGCCTTGAGCTTACTTGAGTGGCGGTGCTTCCAGGCACATTTCCAGGTGCCCAAAACGAAGGGTTGGCTTTTTGACACCCTCGTCACACCAGCCTCGATGTATGGAGTAGCTTTCTGGGGGCAGATTTATCCGATGAGGATTGGCAGCGACTTGAGAGGCCCTAGGTCATGATGTTCTCCCGTATGATCCGCAGCAAACCATCAGTCCCACACCAGATTATACAGGCAGAATTTGCTGCAGCCCCGATGGTAGTGGAGGCACTCTTCCAGACAGTCACGTACCTTCATCGCATCAGTCACATGGATACCCACATGTGCCCGAGGCTTGCCCTGGAGTCCGCCAGACACCTAGCACTTGAGGGACACTCTGGAGTATGGTATGCACTAGTTTCCACTTGGTTCTCAGTATATGGGCTCTGCATGGACCGCCTACCCCCCCTTAAATACAGTTTGACTCCCCTTTTTTCCGGCTGTCTCATGAGGACCAGGTTATCCAGTCAGATCTTCTTAGCCTCTACACACATTGCACATGGATCACACCCCCGGAGCTCCCCACGAAGATGCACTTTTACATAGACCACTTCCTCACACTCACTGAGGCTGGATTCATCCAGCAACCGGGCTACTTGAGTGTTCACATGTTCCATGCCATGCGGATTGCAATTGGCCAGATACGGGTTTCTTCCCACCGCCTCAGAGTGGAAACAGGTAGAGCTGAGCGCATCTTCAGATCCGGGAAGCACGTATGGACACCCACAGAGAAGAGGATCTGCCAACTATGCCACACAAAGGTTGAGACGGAGGAGCATCACATATGCCGATGCCTAGTATACTATGAGATCCGCGGGAGGTTTCACTGTCTATTTCGTGAGGGATTCGGTCCACTCTCCAGGATCATTGACTTCCACGACCAGCGTTGCCTGGGCCTCTTCCTGCTTGAACTCCGCAGACACCTTCTTGAGACACAGGGACACCTTCTTGAGACACAGGCCCCAGCCACCCCGCCCCCTCCCTCGGCGGCCAACCATCACTAGTTTCTTCCGGACCCAGGTGGTGGAGGACACCGACATAGTGGATCTTGTGGACCCTCCACGAGTTGCTATGGACCTACCTCGCTCGAGAGGAGTTACCTCGGACCAAGCCTTTGCACTCCAGCGTGCCCGACCCCTCGACCCCCCCGTCAGCCACGATCACCTCATCAGCTCCAGATCCAAGACATGCTCCACCGCCATCAAGGTACCTTTCCACGTGACATAGCTGAGGGAGACCTCTCGGCCATACTCGTCAACCCCATGCTTGACATTTTGGAGAGTGATATACCATCTACTCGGAGCTGATGTTGCTCCCATGTTTTTAAGTTCTTAGTATTCCATGATGAGTTTCCATGGACAGTTTTGTATCACCCCAGTGTGATAGCTATATTTATGTTTTCATTCTATTTTATTTTCCATTCCATGATGAGATATGCCATGGACATTATTGTACAACTTTGGTATCATAGGCCCATTGGGTCTTTAGTAGACGCTTAATATTTCGAGCACCCCGAGGTGATGCACACACTAGAGGTGGAGGACACGGGAGCTTGCAGGGTGTCAGAGGACATGGGGCCGGATAACACCAGATATGGTCATCACTAACTTGAGTAGGGAGCCCGACACCATCTCATTATTTATAATGGGATGAGACAGTGGCACGATTCAAGAGCACTCACATGCTTTCCACGATCAGGGGGACATAGCACAGTGGACTACATCATGGGGTCCATGGAGATCTCACGGTGCAGATCACATGTACCTCTTGGTGTCACTGGCGAGCTCCACACCAGCACCCACACAGCCCACACAGGCATCGCATACCACTTTCTACTTCACCCATGACCTGGCAGACATATATGAGCATCATGTATATGACGGGCTACTCCAGATGGATCCCTTGTCACCTCTAGACACACTCGCCACTCAAATGTCATCTCTACTACATACGTCCGCCACCCACAGCTTCCCCCATCATACACACATTGCACACACAGATAGATCTCGGAGCATGCCCCAGAATCGGTGGTATGATGATGTGTGCAGAGAGCTATACAGGCACCTCCATGCCCAGACAGCACTGGGGAACATTACACAGAGATAGGAGAGCCGACAGATACAGACCCTCACACGTCGTAAGAGGCGTGCATATGAGGAGGCACAGTACTGGGATATATACCACCTACTCATGAGCAGAGATATAGCCACTGCATGGCGCAGGATGAGAGCGCCTCGCCCTCGTACCCCGATTGAGGATCCACACACATGGCACACATATGCAAAGAGCCTCTACCATATCCCTCAGCAACCGCCCATACCACAGCCACAGGAGCCCCGCCCTACCACCACCTCTACTTTCTTTACCGCCTCGATGGTAGAGAGAGCTATCCACCGGTTACACCATGGGAGATTGGCCGACCACACAGGTATACAGAGCGAGCATCTTATTTATGCAGCTAACACATGGGACCCTTTGTTGCTCACCTCTTTAATAGGGCACTAGTGGAGGGCCTACCAGCTGAGTGGACTATGCACACCATCGTGCCTCTCCACAAAGGAGACATGCTAGACCCCAGCAACTACAACATTATCATGATTGGCCATACATTGGCCAAACTTTATGGCGCAGTGCTCCAGGCAGAGTTGAGCTCATATGCAGAGAAGGAGGGACTGCGAGCACCAGGGCAGCGGACAAGCTTTCTCCACTATTGACCATATCTTCACTCTGAGATGTCTGATTGATCAGGCTAGGGCGCGGGAGAGGAGATTATACTGCTGCTTTGTGGATTTCCACAAAGCATTTGACACAATGCCACAAGAGAGACTCTTCCAACGCCTCCAGTCATTGGGGATCCCATCAAAGATGGTTTGGGGCATCTATGCTTTATATGAGCGGGTCCCCGGGCGCATACGATGCCCCGAGGGGCTATCTGATGTTATTGCTAGCACCATAGGTGTGAAGCAAGGATGCCCACTCTCTCCTACACTATTTGGACTATACATTGATGAGGAAGCCGACTTCATTGTTCACGGTGCTCGGGACGGGGTAGACATCTCAGGTACCTTAGTCCACATTATGCTATATGCAGATGATATTATTGGTCTCTAAGTCGCAGATGGGACTACAGCATCATCTCCATGCACTCGATGACTTCGGGGACTTATAGTGAACCTTGGGAAAACCAAGGTCATGATTTTCCACACCTCAAGGCCGGTTCGACGACAGGCCATCTTCACACTAGCAGGAGGACAGGTAGAGGTGGTAAGACTCGTATGTGTACTTGGGGATTACATTTGCGACTCCGCCAAGAAGATTTACTATGGCACAGGCAGCCAGGGATAGACTCACACGAGGGTATGCAGCTCTAACCATGCTAGAGAGAAAATGTCACTAGGCACACTTCCAAGAGCCCCGCACGAAGGGGTGGTTGTTTGACACACTAGTCATCCCTGCTTTGATGTAGCAGTATGGGCACCTAGGCTGCCACTTCCACGTGGTCTCAGATAGAGAGGCCTCAAATTCTCATGCTCTAACAGATGATCCGCAGCAAACCCTCTGTCCCACATGACATTGTCCGAGCGGAGTTTGCCGCACCTCCTATGCTAGTAGAGGCCCTCTTGCAGACGATCTGCTTCATACAGAGGATCAGAGATATGCCATCAGAACGACTCTCACATAGAGCTTTTGAGGCATCCAGGCAGCTCACAGAGAGTGGAGATAGGAGTTCATGGTATTCACAAATGATACAGTATTACACCCAGTCAGCCTCTACTGTCGAAGATGCTATACTACAGAGATCAGTTTATGCGTATCTCAGCAGATGGATTCATTCAGCGACCCGGATATATGAATGTGTACATGCCTCACAGTGCCCGAGTGGCGATTGGCCAGCTCAGAGTGTCATCACACCAGCTTGAGATTGAGGCAGGTAGGGCAACACCGATCCCCAGAGCAGTGAGGATATGTAGACTCTGCCACGAGGAGGTTGAGAGTGAGGAGCATTATGTATGCAGATGCAGAGCATATAGTGACATTAGAGAGAGAGACACCACCATCTTCAGTGGACATCCCTCACTCCGCCAGATTATGGAATCCGCAGACCAGCGCAAATTTGGCCGGTTCTTGCTAGAGACACAGTGCCACACAAAGGCACTAATACGGACTCATACCACAGGGAGAGGTGGGCGACAGCTCCAGCTCACTGATTTCTTCGAGAGATTTATCCCAGTGCCTACCCTGACACAAGAGGGGGTTACACTTCAACGCGATGCAGACCTCCAAGCCAGACGGAGACCGAGAGCACCAGGCTACCAGACTCCCAAACTACATCAGAGGGAGATCACAGAGATACTCGCTCGCCATCAGCACCATATCCAGGAGCGGCTAGCTCACTTACACTCACACCTCGAGATCATGCTCCAAGGGATTTTTGCCTCGCCATCACCTATGTATCACATATTACACCCCCATTATGGTAATGGTTGGAGCTAGACAGATCTGCATTGCATTCTTGTATACCCTACGCATATAGGTTGCATACTGAGCCTCTAGAAGTAGTGCTCCATCCTTCACACCCCCCCCCACTAGCTCAGTACTTTCATAGTTTATTTCATGTTCATTTTGTCCTTATTTTTCTGGACACCCAAAGGACATTGACAGTTGTACATTGATTTGTCTCATAGGTCGAGTTCGGCCTCTAGTAGATAATCATGCAGCTCTCTCTCTCTCTCTCTCTCTCTCTCTCTCTCTCTCTCTCTCTCTCTCTCTCTCTCTCTCTCACACACCTGTGCGCTCGCCTGTTGAGATGACTTGTGCGCTCACTGAAAAGTGTGCGTGCTGAGATGACCTGTGTGCCTCTGCTCTATGCACACCCACCTGCACGCCTCTACCAGCCTCTGTGCGCACCTCTGTAGTAGGCAGCCTCGTTGCCCTATGCGCAGGCCACCTCGCTACTCTGCTCTGCACGCCTCTGTGCGCACCTCTATAGGCTGCCTCGCTTTTCCCCCACACCCTTGCTCATGCCCCCAAGGCAGCAACTAGTAGGGGAAAACATGTCTCAACCCTTCAAGGGGGAACAGGATGATGAGAGAACCTTTCACACCCCCACGAAGGCACCGAATGCCTACCGCAGAAGACCAAGGGAAGGAATCATGTCCCCTGGCTCACGAAGGATTACGAAGATGGCCCAACGAGATGAGGCCCTTTATGAGGAGATTCAGCTTCACATAAGGACAGAGATGAACACCATGCGACAGGAGCTTGAAAAGGAATGGACCGAGCAGATGCATGCCCAAAGGAAAGTGATATGCGAAACGGTGAAGGAAGAGATATATGTCCAATAGAAGGGAGAAATGCAAGCCCGAGTACAGGTTGAGATGGAATTAGCCCAAGCCTTGATGCACACGGAAATGAAAAAAGAGATGCAGAAATGGAAGGATGACATGCTCCGAGAGATTGGCACAACAGTTGCATCGTACGAAGGCACTTTGAAGACATGTACGGCTGACCGCGAAAAAGACATCACAGAAATGCAAAACACTTGGGAATCATGTAAGGTAAAAGCGGCTGCAGGTGAGAAGGAAATGCATTCATGGGCTGAAATTGCTAGTGCCACAAAGAAACAAATTGAGGAAGTCAACCCATGGATTGTAGTAAAAAAACAGAAGGATACACCAGTCAATAAAGCAGAGGTGATGAATGCTACATTGCAAGAGGAAGCCAAGAGGGCACGTGTCTTACATGTACGTGTAGTTGGGAGGGAAGATAAGGGAAATCCCCAAGGGGATGCAAAAGCTCTTGCAACAAAAATTGGAGCCACTGATGTACCCATAACCGGAGCATGGCGAGTAGGCAGAGATGAAACCAAGGCGAAGATATTGATCATCAGGTTTGGAGACTTGGAGAAGAAGAAGGCCTTCCTCTCCAAAAGGATGGCCCTTAAGGGGGAAAAGATTTATTTGGATGAGGACCTTACACCGGCACAGATCGCACACGGGAAGGAACACATGCCGCGTGTGCTTGAGGCAAGGAAAGAGGGGAAATGTGCGGTATACAGAGATGGCCGAGTCATCATTACGGAGAGGAGGCCCGCTTGACAGTGCGCGACCTTGCGATTCATATTTGAGGATACTTTCAGACACAGTGATATTGCTATGTATACGGAGACCCATCAATGCACAAACAAGAGGCTTCCTGACGTACGGGGTTATAGATGGAAATCAGTTTTCCGCCCTCAGCCACGCACAATGGGAGGTACTAGAGGATCTGGAGGAGTGGCAATACTTTACACGGAGGAGCTTCATGACAAAATACATGTGGTACATAGAGATGCAGATGCGAGGTACATGTGGGTCCGAATATGCAGAGAGGGGCTCCGCCAGCTATATGTGGCGGTATGCTACTTTCCCCCAGCCCACTCCAGGTTTGCACCATCAGGAGAGTCGCCCTATATACCACTATATGATGATATCATGAGGTTTGCCAGCATGGGAGACATATTACTATTGGGAGACTTTAATGCACGTACAGGCACAGAGCAGACAGAGCTGTATGATACTCAAGAGGCTATGTACCGGGAGATCACGGCAGAGGATGTAGGGTTGCAGAGATCAGCACAGGATGAGGGGGAGATTACAGATTATGGCAGGCATTTTCTCACACTAAGGAGTGCACATGGGTTGGTCATATACAATGGCTTATCGAGATGGCAAGGAACAGATGCTCTCACACACTGGAACTCTAAAGGGGGAGCAAGCACAGTGGACTACTTGATGGGATCTACTTCATTGATACCTGATGTGCGGGGTTTCACGATTTCCAGTAGGCCCATTGGCATAGCAGCCAATCATGCATACCTGAGTTTCAGGTAGGTAGATCCCCGAGAGATGGGCCAGCCACTCATCTACCTAGGTACCCAAGATATCAGTTTACACGTAAGACAGTTGGGGTTTACCGAGATGCAGTATCTGATGGCTTGTTCGCCCGCATAGCCCTATGGACGAGACCACGAGAGGATTGGCAAGTGTATTACATGCATCCATCTCATATGCGTTTCCCTGCACTATGATCCCTTCCACCCACCCCCGCACCACTGCCCCACAGAACAGTTGGTATGATGATGAGTGTCGTGAGACACGAGCACAGCTACAACGTGAGATTGCCATTGGGTCTCACACGCATAGACAGGCCAGGATGATCTTTTGGCGCCTTGTGTGGAGGAAGAAACGAGCCTCTCTGGCTAAGTAGAGGAGGAGATCTACCAACTCTTCCTGGGGAAGGACAGCAAGAGGGCATGGAAGATGTTTCAGGAGAGACAGCCTAGTACTCCGGTTACTGCACCTGAGGCATGGCATACTTATGCTAGAGAGCTATATGATGCACCAGGACAGCCCCCCACCCCCCCTCCACTGGGAGCTACATTGGCTAGCAGCACCTTTTCTACTATGCGGATGGTGCTAGATGCGATAGACACGTTACAGAATGGAAAGGCACAGGATCATGATGGGCTAGTTGGAGAGCACTTCTCATATGCACGAGACACTTTGGCTCCGCTCATCGTACATGTGTTTATTCATGCCATTTGTGAGGGTTTCCCGACAAGCTAGACAGAGCATATTATTGTACCACTCTTTAAGAGTGGGGACCCCATGGTACAAGGCAACTACAGGACGATCATGATTGGACATTACTTGGCCAAACTATATGGCTCTATATTGGAGTCGGAGCTGAGCCGATGGGTAGAGAGGCATGGTCATTGAGCACATGGACAACCTGGCTTCAAGAGAGGATTTACTACCTTGGCTCACATACTGACACTACGGACACTTATTCAAGAGGGCAAGGCACAGAAGGGAAGGATATACTGCTACTTTGTGGACTTCCGCAAAGCCTTCGATACCGTACCATGTGCCAGGCTTATGCAAAGATTGCATGACATTGAGGTACCTGAGAACATGCAATGGGAGATATATGCTTTGTATGAGTCTAACAGGCAGAGTCCAAGCTCCAGGCGGACTATCTGATAGGGTGACCAGCACGATAGGGGTGAAGCAGGGATGCCCGCTATCGCCCACCCTCTTTGGACTGTACATTGATGCGGTCTCTGATTATGTAGACAGATTGGGAGGCCCAGGGGCATGCCTGGGCAGGTGTGTTGCTACCCATCTTGTTATATGCTGATGATATTGTTCTAATCTCAGATTCTCCAGAGGGAGGCTTTCTGTGCGGATAGAGATCTCACAATGAACCTTGGGAAAACCAAGGTTATGGTGTTTAACACCACACAGGCATGGGTGACGAGATCAGAGCCTCAGTTCACTTTCCGAGGGGAGCCGGTAGAGTACTCAGGTCATATGTCTACTTGGGAGTTACTTTCATAGGACCACATTTCTCCCTGAAGGAGGCAGCAGCAGCTAGATTAGCTCGAGGGCATGCAGCCTTGGGGGCACTTGAGAGGCAGTGTGCACACATACAGTTTCAGGAGCCACACACCAAATTGTGGCAATTTGATACGCTTGTCACACCGACCCTCTTGTACGGAGCTCCAATTTGGGGGCCCAATATACATCACAGATCTCAGAGAGGGACAGATGAGGGATGGAGGCAAATGGAGAGAACTGATTATGATGATTGCCCGCATGATTCGGAGCAAATCCCACACGAGATTGTTCGGGCTGAGTTGGGTGCCCCACCAGTAGTAGCCGAGGCCCTATTCCAGGCAGTTACCTTTTTACAGCGGCTATGGGAGCTCCCTCAGCAGAGGTATTCCCGATTGGCATTGACTTCATCCATACAGTTGGCAGAGGATGGAGATACTCATTGCTGGTACGCTCAGATGAGATCATGGTTTGCGGATAGAGCCACTACCATCCTTTCACCCCCTCAGGCAAAACCACGTGATCAAGATGGATATCATCAGAGCGGACACAGAGAGGACATGGACTAGCCCCCTTGAGCCCTTAGGCATGAAAATGGCTCATTACAAGAGCCATTTTCTACACCTCTCACCAGATGATTTTATCACCTGCCCGATGTACATGGATTGACATCTATCACATGGGATACTTTGTGCCATTGGACAGATCCGAACCTCATCACACCAGCTGCGGATTGAGACAAGGCGATATGTGCATCAGATCTTGAATGACCGCATTTGTCTCAGCTATGCTACCATGAGGTAGAAACAGAGGAACACTACATTTGCCGATGTACAGTCCATTATGAGATCCGAGGGAGATATCACTGCCTCTTCCGAGAGGGTTTTGGGCCGTTACGCAGGGTCATGGAGTTTGAGGATCAGAGATGCTTGGGATTGTTTCTACTTGAGCTCAAGAGACACAGAGAGACCCTTTTGGCAGACAGGAGGCCGAGCCATGATGTACCTAGACAGAGGACCCTGACAGGTTTCTCTGGCACTAGCACCAGCACCAGCAACCCAACCCACACACCTCCTGATACCTCCTCCATTCGGCCATCAGGGCACCAACCACGCTCCCAAGGAGTCACCACAGATAGAGCAGTTATCTTACGTCGTGCTCGTCGGCCACGCCCACCAGGATCCCAACCACGCCATCCTCGCCATCGCCAGATCAAAGCCATTATTGCTCGGCATCGGAGGCGCCTACCTCACTTCTACGACCTCTCCATTCTAGACAGCCCCATGGCGGAGATACTTGATCTAAGGAGAGGGCAACACTTCAACTGATTAGCATACATGGATCTACCTCATATACATTTTTCAGTATTTTCCAAAATTTTCTACTCAGTATCATCTCGAAGTCTTACAGTTCTGTTCTTATAACTGTAGGACAATCAGTTTATTGTACTTTTTAGTCTCATTTAGTTGTTCTCTTTGATGAGACACCAACTTTAGATGTACTCTCAGTTTTGGTCTCATAGGCCATTATGGCCTCTTAGAGACGTTAATATATCATTTCATCTCTCTCTCTCTCTCTCTCTCTCTCTCTCTCTCTCTCTCTCTCTCTCTCTCTCTCTCTCTCTGTGGGTTTTTTTATCCAGACATTGTATCAGATCCACCATGATGTAACTTTTGGTCTCATAGGTCATTATGGCCTTTTGAAGACGTTAATATAACATTTCATTTCATTTCATTCATCTCTCTCTCTCTCTCTCTCTCTCTCTCTCTCTCTCTCTCTCTCTCTCTCTCTCTCTCTCTCTCTCTCTCTCTCTCTTAAAATTGGAACGATACAGAGAAGATTAGCATGGCCCCTGCGCAAGGATGACACTTTTTTCTAGGTGCCAGTTGTATCATCTTTGTTTTTCATTTTCTGGGTTTTTTTATCCAGACATTGTATTAGATCCACCATGATGTAACTTTTGGTCTCATAGGTCATTATGGCCTTTTGAAGACGTTAATATAACATTTCATTTCATTTCATTTCATTTCATCTCTCATCTCTCATCTCTCTCATCTCTCTCTCTCTCTCTCTCTCTCTCTCTCTCTCATATATGCAGTAGATTCTTTAGCTCCTTTTCTTGCACACCTGTTTAACAGGGCACTAGCAGAGGGTTTGCCTGCGGAGTGGACGATGCACACCATTGTGCCGATTCACAAAACAGGGGATATGCTCGATCCGAGCAACTACAGGACGGTTATGGTTGGCCACGTGCTAGCCAAACTCTATGGTGCAGTGCTGGAGCAGGAGCTTAGATTATATGCTGAGCGAGCAGGTTTACGCTCATCAGGGTAGGCAGGCTTCAGGAGAGCTTTCTCTACCACTGACCATGTATTCACTTTGAGATGTATGATTGATCAGGCCAGAGTGAGGAAGAGAAAGCTCTATTGCTGCTTTGTGGATTTCCGCAAGGCATTTGACACAGTACCACGAGAGAGGCTCTTTCAGCGCCTGCAGTCTCTTGGCATACCAGCAGATATGACATGGGGCATCTATGCATTATATGAGCAGGTTTTTGGGCGAGTCAGATGTCCAGGAGGTATGTCCGAGACTATTGCTAGCACCATTGGTGTGAAGCAAGGATGCCCACTTTCCCCCACGCTATTTGGGTTATACATTGATGAGGTGGCTGACTTCATTACACGGGGAGGCGGAGATGGAGTTGATTTAGCAGGTACCTCAGTACATATTATGCTCTATGCTGATGATATTGTATTGGTGTCTGAGTCCCCAGGTGGTCTACAGCAGCATCTACATGCACTCCATGATTTCTGCACACAGAGGGGTCTTACTGTGAACCTTGGGAAAACCAAGGTTATGGTCTTTCATACATCGAGACAGGGCAGGAGTCAGCTGACATTCACTCTCGCAGGATGCCAGGTGGAGGTGGTGACATCATACGTGTACCTAGGGGTTACCTTCTCTGCAGCAGCCACACGCTTTACCATGGGTTCAGCAGCCAGAGCTAGATTGACACGGGGATATGCAGCATTGGCTATGCTAGAGAGACAGTGCCACCAGGCGCATTTTCAGGAGCCCCGGACGAAGGGGTGGCTATTTGACACATTAGTCACACCGGCATTGATGTATGGAGCAGCAGTATGGGCGCCAGGCCTTGCTACTCATTGGTGGACACAGATAGAGAGACCACAGGCCCTCATGATGGCACGCATGATACGCAGCAAACCGTCAGTACCTCATGACATTATCCGAGCAGAGTTTGCTGCGCCTCCTATGATGGTAGAGGCCATATTTCAGACTATATGCCTACTAGACAGATTCAGAGAGATGCCACAGGACAGATTATCATACAGAGTTTTTCAGGCATCTAGATAGTTGGCTGAGGCAGGAGACAGAGGATCATGGTATGCACAGGTCACACATTGGTTCTCACAGCATGGCCTAGACATGGATCATCTACCACCATTCCAGTATGACAGGGATGCACCACATATCCGTCTCTCTCATAGTGAGAGGAACAGAGTATTGAGACAGGATCTATGGCAGCTCTATACACGAGAGACATGGATATCGCCTACACAGCCTCTTCCACCGAAGATGCTATACTACAGAGATCACTTCATGAGTATCACTGATGATGGATTTATAGAGAGGCCTAGATACATGGAGGGCTTTTTACCACACGGCTCCCGAGTGGCTATTGGTCAGCTCAGAGTTTCATCACACCGATTGGAGATTGATACTGGCAGAGCAGCACGGATCCCCCGAGAGGAGAGGGTATGCAGATTGTGCAGAGAGGAGGTGGAGAGTGAGGAGCATTATGTATGCAGATGCAGAGCATATACAGCCATCAGAGAGAGAGATATCCCATTTTATTCAGAGAGCCACATTCCCTACGCCAGATCTTTGAGACAGCAGACCAGCGCATACTGGGGAGATACATTCTAGACATACAGCGCCACAGAGAGACATTATTACAGGCTCAGACAGCTCCAGAGGGGGGGCGACAGACACAGATTACTACATTTTTTCAGAGATCCATACCCCTCCCAGCCCCTACACGGCAGGGAATTACTCTCCAGAGAGCAGAGACACTTAGAGCCCGCAGGAGACAGAGGACACCTGGCTTTCGGACACCACGCCTATACCAGAGAGAGATGACAGAGATCAGAGCTCAGTTTCACAGAGAGGGTGCGGAGCGACTGGCTCGCTTCAGAGCACACCCAGGCATGTTCTTCAGGGAGCTGTGGACACCCCCTTCACTGATGTATACCATTTTATACCCCCAGTATGGTACAGGATGGAGCTAGCTAGGTTGCATATCATGATTGTATACTCCATGCATATAGCTTTGCATTCTCCTAGTAATAGAGCTCCATCCCCTGCACACCCAGATTCAGCTTTTTTATTCAGTACTTTTTCATTTTGTTGGGATGACAGAGGATACCCCATACAGGTACTCCGATTTGTCTCATAGGCCGAGTTCGGTCTTTTGGAAGACGTTAATAAAATCTTTCTTTCTCTCTCTCTCTCTCTCAATGGCAATCATCAAAAAAAAAGGGCTAAATTTGAATATTATGGCTCACACATCAACCCAAACTATTGGGTCACATACTCAAGTGAAGAAGACAATGCTCAAAAATACATAAGCATGCCTATTCCCGCCAATGCAAGGAGAGGTCTTGCACTTATCCGGACTAGGTCAGTCACCGTCACACACACTCGAGATTGAAAAAGGAGCATGGAGCAATATCCCAAAAGAGAAAAGACTATGCAAAGTATGCACTTTGGGAGCAGTGGAGACGGAGGAACATGTCCTTTTAACATGCCCACAATATGACCACATAAGAAAGGACTTTAGTGCCATTCTAGAAGGATATCATGACTTGGTGGATCTGCTCACACATGCCAAGCTTGCTGCTGTAGGCATTTATATCACCAAGATTCTTAAACATCATGGCTACCTTACAGCACAATGCGACCATACGACAAGCTCCATATCACTCCCATGAAGGGAGGAGGCTTTGTATTTCCCTCCAATGAAGGGAGGAGGCTTTGTTTTTTGTTTCTTACAGCTTTGTAATAATTTCGTGGAGGTCCCATGGGCCGTTTATCGGCTCCCAGAGGACGATAATACATTCTTCTTCTTCTTCTTCTTCTTCTTCTCTCTCTCTCTCTCTTTTCATTTTGAGTATGACGACTATCTTCGCCACCTCTCCAAAGATTTTTTCTGCACACGCCGCCTAGTACTCAACGGCACTGACTGCAATCTGCTGCTGACATGACAGCTGGCTGTGTGTTCTGGACCGGCTGTTCAAGCTTCGCAGACTACGCCACACTGTCTTAGCTGGCCTGGCTGGGGTGGTCGCTCAGGCCCAGCTATAAAGCTAGCCAGCCTAGCTGCCACACAACCTTGTAAGGCGAAGCCTTGTGCCAAGGCTTACATAAAGAGTGCCTATAGTGTCTTTCACACGCGCGCTTCACCCGAGCGCTCACGACGCTGATGTGTGTAAACACACATCCACCGTCAGCATCCATATGGAAGCAACCTTCTTAGCATACCGGTGCACGAACGTTGTAGGCGTATCCAACACTCCTCCATACGCATGTCCAAACACTTCTCCATGCCAACCTCGTCTACCATCAAAGGGAAAAGCAATGGGGACAGAAAGCTTCGCTTGGGATTCCTTCACGCTCATGGGAGAGTATCGAAGACTGACCAAGGATCATCTGATCTAGAACACACCTAGAAGCAAGGATTTAGGCTCACCTCTCAGCCATAGAGTCCATCCGAACTCACCCCCGAGCTGGAGGCAATAGCTATACACCCTAGGCAAAGCTCCCTCACAATAAGACTTGGCGTCCCATACCACCAAGCCACACGCTGCAGGTGTCCTGCGGTCAGAAATCATGTTAGGCCTTAGGCTATGAGTAAGACTAGAGATCATGTCCTAGAACTATGCCATGGGTTCACTTATACAGGAGCATGAGCCCTAAACTTAGCCCTGTTTTTATTATATGTGCTTTCCTATAGTTCTTTGAAAAACTATGCCTCCTATTTAAAGCCTTTCTTCACTTAGTGTGCAGCTGACCCCTAGCCACGCACCCCTCTAACCTGGAATTTACCCACCCTAGGTTAGGTGTTTAGTGTGTACATAACAATGTCCATATAGACACATCTCTTGTGCATGCGCGCATGCACATGTGTGTGGGGGGGCGGGAGAGTGCATGTGCATGCACGCGTGGGCATGTGCTTGTGATGTACATACATATTTAATTATTTACTTTTTTTTTTGTTTTACGAGCTGGAGTTTACATGGCACAAAATGTGTACCAAAAACTCAGAAGGAGAATGCTTTTGTCCGTAAACTTGTAAGGAGAACGCTTTTGTCATTTACTTATTTGATTAATTAATTATTTTTGTATATATATGTGCACACACACACACACACATGCATGCATGTGCATGCACATATCTCATCCAAAATATTAGGAACACCAAGAAATAGATAAACAGGACCACTAATCTTGGAAATATGCCGTGAGAAAAACAAATAAAGCAACAACTAATTGATTGGTATCAGCAAAGTTTTTTGGCACACAAGCTATCAATCATGCTCTTTCAAAAGTTTTAGCTCTAAAACAAATCATTGGTGATGACACTAATACAAAGTGACGACGGTAATACAACCCTCAATCATTTTTGAAAAAAGTTGAAGTTTGTAAATCACCAGATTCAGAGTATCAAAGCTTGTGAGGATTATCTGAGCCATAAAAATCCCATCCTCGTTTAAAAACTCATATCTCTGAATGATTTCCCTTGCCTCTTTGGTCCCAGCATACACAATTACATTCGCACTTGACATCCATTTCTGAAAGGCACCTTTCCATTGTCCTAATAGAGGAGGTGGAACAACAACCAAACTAGGCCTTGCCACTCGAAATTCTTCGAGCAAACACACCAAGAAGCCAAGTGTTGTAATGATTCTCTCCTGAAACAACAAACACAAAAAGGACATGATGTGATCAATGAACCAATCCATGGACAGTAGTAACCTTTATTTTTAGGCAAACTAACACAAAGAGCTATAACAAGTTTCCTTAAACTCATAGAGAAAGAGAGAAAAATCTATTAACGTCTACAAAAGACCCAGAGGGCCTATGAGACCATGACTAGTACAATGATAAAAACTAAAAAAGAACGTGAAAACTGAAAACTGAAACATGACTCTATAAGCCTCCTGATGGCAGATGCTGCTATGGTGAGGGCATGCCATGTCATCGCAAAATCTCATGGATGTCTGTCTGTGTGGTGGAGATCCTCTGTGCTCTGGGTCGCGAGTGCCTAGCACGTAGGAAAGCAAGCTTCCAAATGAGCGTGCTAGCATTCACTTACTCCAAGAGCCATAGTGAACTCACTGAAACAACCCTTTTACCTTCAGTCTCATAAAAGAAATTGACGTTGTCTCACATGAGCAGGATAAATATTTAAAGGTTCATATTTGGGGCTAAGGTTTATTGACCAAGTGTGAAGGGGGACCAAGGAATTAAAGTTCATAAGGTTTCCTTGGGTGGCCCCTAGGATATTTAAGGGGGAGGGGGGGGTGCTACTCTACTTTTGGAGTACACACCTCCCTCTCTCTCTCTATCACTTGCTTTTTGGAAAAAGGGGTGCTGGCGGGCAGGGCTGAAGGCTGGATTTCTGAGAAAAACACATACAGGCAAGCTGCGCTTCAGTTTCTCTTGCTTTTGGAGAGAGTTGCAGGTGGGGTGCGCTTTTGTGTATGCAGGCGCAGCTGAATACAAGCCCTGGAGAGTGAAGCTAATTGGCTGCTGTGTTCTGCAAAACAGGACAGAAAAAATACTGACAGGATGAGCACCAGGGATCAAGTCAATACGATGATCTACTGCCCGTTCAGGTGGTAAACCCGATAGCTCTTTGGCTTTTTGGAGAATAAGCTGGCTGCTGTGCTGCAGAGAATACAGGCGCCTGCTGCAGGTTCGTCTTACTCTCTCTCCTTTGCTTTTGGCAAGAAGCTGGTAATCAGTTCGGAAGCGTGGACTGTTAAAAGAGAACACAAGGCTGGACAACAGGTTCTCTCACTGGTTTTCTCTCTCCCGGCTGCAAGACAAGAGGGCAGGACAGAACGGGGCTTTTTCCACGTGTCTTTTCTCTCTTGTGAAAAGCGACAAAGACTAAGTTTCTCTCTCTCTTTGTGAGCAAGTGAGATTGCAGAAGTTGTCTTATGGAGTCTCTCTTTTCACTGGCTCGTGACTGTTCCGGAGTTGTTCTCTCTGGCCCTTTGTGAGAGGAAGGGTTTGGCAGTTCAGAGGGTGGAAACAGGACAAGATTGTGGTCTAATTTGGAAGAGTTTGTGGACTGTTTTCATGGCTGAGTTTGTGGCTATGTGCATAGATGCATATTCAAGGCCTCATGGATGTACAGACTTAGCAGATTAGAGGAGATAACAGTGTGGTGTTCTTGGGACACAAGGTCCATGCTAAGAGGTCCTAAGGATAAACAAATTGGACTTGCAGACATACGAGCCATGAATGGCCATGTTGTAATCATCTAAAACTTTTCCATTGAAATTGAATAAAGAAATACCGAAAGGGGCGCCAAGCTTTGGGGCCAACAAGTGTCATTCTCTTTCTTGTGTTGGAGCACTCTAGCTCCTATTTATTTGTTTATTGGCTGGACTACAATTGGATTGGGTGACTACTAGTCTACCGCACTTTGGTTTCTACGAGAGGCCGGTTTCAAGGTTCCGTTGCCGGGACCATCATCAACTTTCTTAAGGGGGTGAGCTCGTGGTCGTCTCAAGGAAAGCCGTTGCTGAAAATTTCAGCAAGATGTCAGACACTGAAGATGACTATTTTTATGATGATAAGGAAGAGCAGGAGACCACTCCTGAGAGGACTGAATCTGAGGATGTACTTGCAAGAGAACAGGCTACGGAAGATGCACGTTATGAGGATGTAACGCAGCCAGAAGACATGCCAAGTAAAGAGGAAGATGATGCCCAGTTTAAAGCTCGTTTGGCAGGGGCAGTGAATGTATTTATGCAACTCACGCAAAGTGAGAAGTTTACTGAATTTATGAAATTCCCTTCTGAGCCTAAGAAGAAGAAGAAAGAGCGTTCTAGGAACCCACCTCAAGGCAATAGTAGTGCCTTCCCACAGGATCCTGCTTTTGGATTGTTTCCTAACCTGCAGAACACTTATGATGCAAACCCACAGAGTTCCTTTTTCGGACAGCCACCTATTCCGCAGCAGTCTATGCATCCAAGCTATTTTGGCGGTGGTTCCGTGTTCCAATCTATGACTGGGGGTTACCCTCACAAAGGCATGGGAATTTTGGAGCTAATTTTCAGCCTGGTATGCAAGGTAATATGTATGGTGGTATGCAGTCCGGAATGCAACGAAACATGTATGGGGGCATGCAACCCGGAATGCAACGAAACATGTATGGGGGAATGCAGCCCGGTATGCATAGTGGTATGTTTGGAAACATGGGGGGATCAGCAGGAATGCATGGTATGCAAGGTGTGGGAACTGGCAATGTTGACCCTATGATGGGCATGAATGCAGGGGGTAGCAATCTTGTGAGGCCACTTCCTTACGATAATCTAATGCCTATGGGTAAGTCGAAGGATTATAAGGAAGGGGGAGCTGCAGTAAAATTTGACACAATCAGTGGGGCCAAAGATAACCTCAAGGCACTTACCATTTTACAGCAGTTTGATGCTGCTTTGTCTGGTGGAAATTACACGGAATCATCGAAAGTGAGAAAAGCCGCGACTTTTCTCAAGGGCAATGCATTGCAGTGGTGGTCCACTCTTCTTTTGCAAGATATAGCACCATCTACTTGGGTACAGTTTAAACAGGTGTTCTCTTCCGTGTGGCTCAAATCTACATTTGAGGTGGATGTAATGACAGCATGGCACAAGTTGGATGCATCAAAATGAAAGAATCTTAAGGATTATAATAAGAAGTTTTGGGAAGCTTTACTCCCAGTTACTTCTTATCGTGTAGTGCCATTGTCTGAGCAGGTTAAAAGTATTGTTGTTGGTTCCCAAGGAAGTGCGTGACTATTGCATAAAGACTCGAGTAACAAATATGTTGCAGATGATAGAGAATGCCATGACGGCAAATGCGTTACTCACTAGAGTCTCATCTGGATTTAAGGGCAACAAAAGCACAAGTAAGAAAACTGAAAAGTCGAGGCATGCTTCGCGTGATGCAGCAATGCCTACAGAGAAGCAGTCTAAGAAGTTACCAATGCCCAAGAGAACTCATGAGGAGAGAGAGGCTTTGATGGATGCTAAGAAGTGCTTTTTCTGTACTGAGGAGGGACATATGTCTTTCAATTGTCCCAAGCGTAAGTCCCAAAAGGACTCTGACACTAAAGCGGAGCCCAAGTCTAAGAAAGCAAAACCTTCTGCAGGGTTGTAAGATTCTCCCCCCCCCCCCCCCCCCCCCCCCCCCCCAAAAGATCTTTCTAAACACAAGCAACAAGATTAGTACCAAATAGAAGGGGTGCACGCTGGCTCACCAATAAACCGTAGGTTTGCGACTACAAACCACCCTTGAGCTGGAGGCTAATACTCACTCACATGTGCCAAGTCCATGGCGAGAGTCTCTAGTCTACACTCACACCCACTATCAACAACTATCAACGCTAATAAGAATAAACCCACAAGGCACTTATATAGTGATTATTGCTCTTGTAAATAACCAACTTGTCATAAATAGCCATAAACAATGGTTTTACTAATAATCCACGTTGGCCACCCGTATCAGCTTGCTTTGCCTAAATCCCAGGGCTACCCTAACCCTACCGGATTAGGCCAATAATCCCATGGGTACATAACACATAGATACAAGGAGAGCTGAGCGGATACCTGGGAGGATATGATCTGCAGATTATGCCCGCGAGAAGTTGAGTCAGAGGAGCACTACATTTTTCATTGCCCAATATACTACGAGATTCGAGGGAGATTTCATTGCCATTGCAAAGAGGCTGGAGAGGGTCATAGACTATCGAGATTAGCACTGTCTTGGACTCTTCCTCCTTGAGCTCCATCGACTCAACGTCCCGACCCCAACACCGACCTACAGCCCCTCCGGCCGACCATCACCCGTTTCTTCTGACCACAAGAGGACAGTCCGCACAAAACATACCCACCTCCCACAATGGAGCTCAAAGCCTTGGCTGCACCATCCTCTACTAGGTCACACCCTGGAGTCATCCTCGATCGAGCCACTACACTACAGCGAGCCCGGCGCCCGTGACCTCGAGGACCCCGACCCCACCCACTATTGACACTTTCTTACACCCGGTGGATCTAATGAGCCTGGAGAATCTACTTCTCTCTCCCATCCTGCATGGGCCACTCCTAGTACCACATGAGTGATTTATTCCGCTAATGTTGAGAGAGGCTCATACATATTGGCAGATTGATGCTTTAAATTAGTGGGGCCGCGACTTTTCTCAAGGGCAATGCATTGCAGTGGTGGTCCACTCTTCTTTTGCAAGATATAGCACCATCTACTTGGGTACAGTTTAAACAGGTGTTCTCTTCCGTGTGGCTCAAATCTACATTTGAGGTGGATGTAATGACAGCATGGCACAAGTTGGATGCATCAAAATGAAAGAATCTTAAGGATTATAATAAGAAGTTTTGGGAAGCTTTACGCCCAGTTACTTCTTATCGTGTAGTGCCATTGTCTGAGCAGGTTAAAAGTATTGTTGTTGGTTCCCAAGGAAGTGCGTGACTATTGCATAAAGACTCGAGTAACAAATATGTTGCAGATGATAGAGAATGCCATGACGGCAAATGCGTTACTCACTAGAGTCTCATCTGGATTTAAGGGCAACAAAAGCACAAGTAAGAAAACTGAAAAGTCGAGGCATGCTTCGCGTGATGCAGCAATGCCTACAGAGAAGCAGTCTAAGAAGTTACCAATGCCCAAGAGAACTCATGAGGAGAGAGAGGCTTTGATGGATGCTAAGAAGTGCTTTTTCTGTACTGAGGAGGGACATATGTCTTTCAATTGTCCCAAGCGTAAGTCCCAAAAGGACTCTGACACTAAAGCGGAGCCCAAGTCTAAGAAAGCAAAACCTTCTGCAGGGTTGTAAGATTCTCCCCCCCCCCCCCCCCCCCCCCCCAAAAGATCTTTCTAAACACAAGCAACAAGATTAGTACCAAATAGAAGGGGTGCACGCTGGCTCACCAATAAACCGTAGGTTTGCGACTACAAACCACCCTTGAGCTGGAGGCTAATACTCACTCACATGTGCCAAGTCCATGGCGAGAGTCTCTAGTCTACACTCACACCCACTATCAACAACTATCAACGCTAATAAGAATAAACCCACAAGGCACTTATATAGTGATTATTGCTCTTGTAAATAACCAACTTGTCATAAATAGCCATAAACAATGGTTTTACTAATAATCCACGTTGGCCACCCGTATCAGCTTGCTTTGCCTAAATCCCAGGGCTACCCTAACCCTACCGGATTAGGCCAATAATCCCATGGGTACATAACACATAGATACAAGGAGAGCTGAGCGGATACCTGGGAGGATATGATCTGCAGATTATGCCCGCGAGAAGTTGAGTCAGAGGAGCACTACATTTTTCATTGCCCAATATACTACGAGATTCGAGGGAGATTTCATTGCCATTGCAAAGAGGCTGGAGAGGGTCATAGACTATCGAGATTAGCACTGTCTTGGACTCTTCCTCCTTGAGCTCCATCGACTCAACGTCCCGACCCCAACACCGACCTACAGCCCCTCCGGCCGACCATCACCCGTTTCTTCTGACCACAAGAGGACAGTCCGCACAAAACATACCCACCTCCCACAATGGAGCTCAAAGCCTTGGCTGCACCATCCTCTACTAGGTCACACCCTGGAGTCATCCTCGATCGAGCCACTACACTACAGCGAGCCCGGCGCCCGTGACCTCGAGGACCCCGACCCCACCCACTATTGACACTTTCTTACACCCGGTGGATCTAATGAGCCTGGAGAATCTACTTCTCTCTCCCATCCTGCATGGGCCACTCCTAGTACCACATGAGTGATTTATTCCGCTAATGTTGAGAGAGGCTCATACATATTGGCAGATTGATGCTTTAAATCAGGATTAGATGTACATCACTCTGTCTCTCGACATCACTGTATACATTTTGTTGTTGTTGTGTTTTTCTTTTTATTTTCCATGATGATGAGATTCCATAGACATCATCATACACTTTTTGGTCTCAAAGACCATTTGGATCTTTTGTAGACAATTAATACAACTATGTCCCTCCCTCCCTCTCTCACTCTCTCTCCATGTAACGGAGCTAAGGGAGACCTCTCGGCCATTCTCATTAGCCCCATACTTGATATTATGGAGAGTGGTATACCATCTATTGAGGGCCGATGTTCCTCTCATGTTTCATGTTTCATGCTCCTAGTATTCCATGATGAGATTTCCATGGACAGTTTTGTTGATTTGTCCTATTTTATTTTCCGTTCCATGATGAGATTTGCCATGGACATTATTGTATCACTTTGGTCTCATAGGCCCATTGGGTCTTTAGTAGGTGCTCTCTCTCTCTCTCTCTCTCTCTCTCTCTCTCTCTCGCGTGCGCGCACCCCTGCTCGCCGCCCTCTCTCCCACCTAGGCTGGCTCACTATGCTGCCCGTCTGCCTGTCATCCTTCACCCCTGTTCGCCGCCCGCAACTCTCCTACCTTCGCTTCGCTATTGTCCGCCTTCTGTTCATGCCCCTGCTCGCCTCGCTACTATTCACCGCCCGCAACTCTCCCGCCTTCGCTCCGCTACTGTCCGCCTTCTGTTCGCGCCCCTGCTCGCTTCGCTACTATTCACCGCCCGCAACTCTCCCGCCTTCGCTTCGCTACTGTCCACCTTCTGTTCGCGCCTCTGTGCGTAGCCGCCGCCTTCGCCCTTGCTCGCCCTTGTTCGCTAGCCCACCCTTCCTCGGGCCCCCAAGGCAGCAACATAACTCTCTTTCTCTCTCTCTCCTCCCTGCCTGTAGGAAGCGCTGCAGAGTAAGCTCGAGGAATGGCTCCGAGTCTCCAAGGCAAGCTCGAGGCCCTCGAGACGGCAATGAAGGCACTAATCAAGGAAAACAAGAAGACGTCCGATTCCAACCTCAATGAAGTGGAGAAAAAACTACACCCGCACATCATGGCCCTTGAAGCATGGGTCACGGACCTTGAACAAGAGAACACAACACTCAAGGAGGAGGTGAGTGCATTGAAAGTGGAACTGGTAGCCCTCAAGAACACCGAGAAGGAAGAAGGGGAGATCAATGACAACACTCTTACGGCCATCAAAGAAGAGATCTCCAAGGAGATCACAAAGGACATGGAGGAAAAACTCGAAGCCAAGCAATCAGGATGGGTTGAGGTGGTGAAGAAGAACATCCGTAAAGAAGTGAGGGAGGAGGCTCAAAGGGAAGAACACCAAATCATTCACACCACCATTGAGGAGGAGAAGATCAGGCATGCCCGCCGCCTCAACATTCGAGTCACAGGTATAGCCGAGACACCCGACTCCACTCCCGAGAAAGATGGACAGCTTCTATGCATGAAGCTCGGCTATAGGGAAGAGGACCCTCTCCCCTTCACCAAAGCATGGAGAACCGGGAAACACTCAATACGCAAGCAAGCCCTCATCCTACAGTTTGCAGGAGAGACGGAGAGGGTCAGCTTCATGAGAAAGAGGGTGATTCTACGAGGATTACAGGGAGATCCCATCTATTTGGATGACGACCTTACAAGGATGCAGATAGAACATAGAAAAACATGCATGCCGAGAGTCCTACAGGCCCGGAAAGAGAGCAAGAGAGCATTCTATCTCGATGGCCGTATCATCATCGATGGCAAAGCCACCGATTAGCGCCAGGCGGCCTATGGGACATCGGCTATGGAGGACAATCATTGTTTTTGTTTATTTGATTTAAGCCTTGATGTGGATTACAAGCATTGTTATTCTTTATTTGATTTATGTCTCGTTGTTATTGAGTTATGAAGTCTTCTCATTGTTGTGAGAACTTTAAGACGTTGATTGTTAACGTGTTGCAATTAAGCATATATTATAAGCGAACATTACGGTGTTGTTTGAAGTCATGGAGTGTGTCTATAGTGATCCATTCTGTAAGCTAGTTTCAAACTAGGAGTTGGATTGGAATGTAAACCAGTTCCGTGCCCCAGAGAGCACTGGGGACCATAACACAGAGACAGGCGAGCCGACAGATGAGGATCCTCACACGCCGTAGGAGGCGTGCATATAAGGAGGCACACTACTGGGATATATACCACCTACTCATGAGCACAGATGCAGCCACTGCATGGCGGAGGATGAGAGAGCCTCGCCCTCGTACCCCGATTTAAGGATCCACACACATGGCACACATATGCAAAGAGCCTCTACCATATCCCTCAGCAGCCGCCCATACCACAGCCACAGGAATCCCGGCCAACCACCTCTACTTTCTTTACCGCCTCGATGGTAGAGAGAGCTATCCGCCGGTTACAGCATGGGAGATCGGCCGACCACACAGGTATACAGAGTGAGCATCTTATTTATGCAGCTGACACACTGGGACCCTTTGTTGCTCACCTCTTTAATAGGGCACTAGTGGAGGGCCTACCAGCTGAGAGGACTATGCACACCATCATGCCTCTCCACAAAGCGGGAGACATGCTAGACCCCAGCAACTACAGGACTATCATGATTGGTCATACATTGGCCAAACTTTATGGCACAATGCTCGAGGCAGAGTTGAGCTCATATGCAGAGAAGAAGGGACTGCGAGCACCAGGGCAGCCTGGATTCCGACGAGCTTTCTCCACTATTGACCATATCTTCACTCTGAGATGTCCGATTGACCAGGCTAGGGCGCGGGAGAAGAGATTATACTACTGCTTTGTGGGTTCCCGCAAAGCATTTGACACGATGCCACGAGAGAGACTCTTCCAGCGCCTACAGTCATTGGGGATCCCATTAGAGATGGTTTGGGGCATCTATGCTTTATATGAGCAGGTCTTCGGGCGGATACGATGCCCCGGGGGGATATCTGATGTTATTGCTAGCACCATAGGTGTGAAGCAAGGAAGCCCACTCTCTCCTACACTATTTGGGCTATACATCTCAGGTACCACAGTCCACATTATGCTATATGCAGATGATATTATTCTGGACTCTGAGTCTCGGATGGGACTACAGCACCATCTCCATGCACTCGATGACTTCTGCACACAGAGGGGGCTTACAGTGAACCTTGGGAAAACCAAGGCCATGATTTTCCACACCTGAGGGCCAGTTCAACGACAGGTCATCTTCACACTAGCAGGAGGACAGGCAGAGGTGGTAGACTCATATGTGTACCTGGGAATTACATTTACGACTCCGCCAGGAAGATTTACTATGGCAGAGGCAACCAGGGATAGACTCACACGAGGGTATGCAGCTCTGGCCATGCTAGAGAGACAGTGTCACCAGGCACACTTCCAGGAGCCCCGCACGAAGGGGTGGTTGTTTGACACACTAGTCACCCCTGCTTTGATGTATGCTGCAGCAGTATGGGCACCTGCACTCGCCACCTCCACATGGTCTCAGATAGAGAGGCCTCAGATTCTCATGCTCTCACGGATGATCCGCAGCAAACCCTCCGTCCCACATGTTATTGTCCAGACGGAGTTTGCTGCACCTCCTATGCTAGTAGAGGCCCTCTTCCAGACGATCTGCTTCATAGAGAGGATCAAAGATATGCCATCAGATCGACTCTCACATAGAGCTTTTGAGGCGTCCAGGCAGCTCGCAGAGACTCGAGATAGGAGATCATGGTATTTACAGATGATACAGTGGCTCACTCAGCATGGTCTTGACATAGATCACTTGCCACCTTTCCAGTATGATATACATGCACCACACATCCAGCTCTCTCACAGTGAGAGGAACAGAGTCCTTCGGCAGGATTTATGGCAGCAATACACTCGAGAGACTTGGATTACACCCGGTCAGCCTCTACCGCCGAAGATGCTATACTACTTCATGTGTATCTCAACGGATGGATTCATACATAGACCTGGATACATGGATGTGTACATGCCTCACAGTGCCCGAGTGCTGATTGGTCAGCTCAAAGTGTCATCACACCAGCTTGAGATTGAGGCAGATAGGGCAGCACGGATCCCCAGAGCAGAGAGGATATGCAGACTATGCCACGAGGAGGTTGAGAGTGAGGAGCATTATGTATGCACATGCAGAGCATATAGTCTCATTAGAGAGAGATACACCACCATCTTCAGTGGATCATGGAGTCCGCAGACCAGCGCAGATTTGGCCAGTTCTTGCTAGAGACACAACCCCACAGAGAGACACTGCTACGGAGTCATACCACAGGGAGAGGTGGGCGACGGCTCCAGCTCACTGATTTCTTCCAGAGATCTATCCCAGTGCCTATCCTCACACAGGAGGGGGTTACACTTCAGCGCACTGCGGACCTCCGAGCCAGACGGAGACCGAGAGCACTAGCTTACCAGACTCCCAGACTACATCAGAGGGAGATCACAGAGATACGGGCTCGACATTAGCACCATATCTAGGAGCGGCTAGCTCACTTACACTCACACCCGGAGATCATGCTCCGAGGTATTTTTGCCTCGCCATCGCCTATGTATCACATATTACACCCCCATTATGGTAATTGTTGGAGCTAGACAGATCTGCATTGCATTCTTGTATACCCTGCGCATATAGGTTGCATACTGAGCCTCTAGCAGAAGTGCTCCATCCATCACACCCCCCCCACTAGCTCAATACTTTCATAGTTTATTCATGTTATTTTTGTTCTTTTTTTTTCTAGACATCCAGAAGACATTGACAGTTGTACATTGATTTCTCATAGGTCGAGTTCGGCCTCTAGTAGACGTTAATACAGCTTTCTCTCTCTCTCTCTCTCTCTCTCTCTCTCTCTCTCTCTCTCTATATATATATATATAGACGATGACATATAATGTGTTCCCACCAGTCTCACTGACATAACTGTTAATTTTACCTGTAGGGACCATGTAGTACGTGGGCCTATTATATTTTGGTACTTTTTGTTTTCAGGTTTATGATCTATAATTCACAGATGCAATTTTTGCAACACTTTTTGGTATCACCGACCTTCAGTTTATAGGCATCAGCAGCAGCAGCAACATCTGGTACATCAGACGGTACAAGCAGGTAGCACAGTAAAATACAGACAGCATGGATGGCAAGTACGGCAGCTATAGAAGGGCAGATACAGCAGGTACAGCACAAGTACAGGACTGTACAGCCATGCAGAGCTGGCATGGCAACAATATTAACCTGGCGATGAGATGCGTGAAGTGCTTGCTAGCACCCCTCCCAACTGTGGATGTTGATCTTCTCTCCGCACATCATCTCCCAGGCAATTTTGTGCATCCGCCGAGAAGGATGCCTCCCACTGGCAATTGGGATTGACAGCCATGGCTGTCTACAGTGCAGTCACCCCCTTCAAGAAGGACTGCCACACCCCTAAACAATAAGTGCGAGTGGTTGAGTCCACAAGCTAGGATGGAGAATCAACTCCTCTCTTAAGGTCGCAGAAGACCGCTCGTGACATTTGTCACTTTGGGAGAACAGACCCTTAGCCCACTTCTGAGAAACCTGGAGGAGTGGAATTGGAAAACCACCTCTCTCCTCCTTCAAGTACCCTGCCTGGCTAGGGGTGCAGCTGCATAAAATCAACCCCACTCATGCAGCTACCCAACATTGGTGAGCCGTCACCACTTTCCCGTCTTCCTCTCCGACTTATGAAAAACTAATTAGGATAATTTTCGTTCACTCTTCTTATGGTTTGCTGCCCACAACTGCCTAGCAATCAGCACCTCCGGCCACCCCACCTCCTATGGCCGGTGTGGTGCTCCCCCAGATATTAGCATCATTGCCTTTGGAATTCCCTAAAGACACAACAGATCTGGTGGGTACCTTTCGGGTGGTCACTTGTACCATTGTGTGGGCCTCAGGCCTTCTCTACAAGGGCAATGGGAAGATTCTTGTGCCTCAGCTCACTCATTTCAGACTCACACTGCTCAGCAACACCATCGAGGGCACAAGCACCCCGCCTGCAAAGACCATTTGCTCTATCTGGACAGACCTCATACACACCTCTCTGAGGCCCTTAGAGCATGACAGTTGACTAAGACAGCATGTAGCAGTGCTGTGCCGCCTTACTTTTCATACTTGGAACCCTTGCTCAATGAAAGAGACAGCAGCATCACTTGACATTACAGCCCCCAAGTGTGGCTTCCCACCACCCCTCCCCTTTAACTAAACAATCCTACTGCACAAGAGCAAATGTTCTATTTTACTAAAAAGATGGATCTTTCTTGAGAAAAAGAAGTATTACAATGATCTTATGAATTGCCATTACAGTTTTACAAACTACACAATCTGTATACCTGATGTGTTTCATTCACCACAATCCCATGTGTGTGTTTCTGCCAGTATTTGCACAGCTTATTAATTGCTTCTGACTGATCATGTTGAAGATGTTCACTTTTCATCCAACCAGGCTGTACCCTGAGGTTTGAGAGAGCACTGGCAGACAAACTTCCAACCTGCAGCTAGCAGTTACCCTGGTCAGGTTGCAAACTTGATATAGGTCACTACGAGGCACTTTATTATAGAGTTTACAAAGGATCCAGTTTACCCAGAAGAAATATCAAAAACTTAAAGGAAAGCATGCAAACTCTGCTAAACAATTAGCCACTAAATCCAATCATTAAAACATAATGTCAACAGACAAAAGATCATGCAAAAGTTTCCCATGTACACTGGGTCAAGAAACCATGTAAGAAGCCCCGTGTCTGTGCCCTTTTTCTGCATTATGTAGAAAAGAACATGAGCATATTCTTGAGGACCAAACTGGAGAGCTACAGACTACATGGCTTCATTCATGATGCAAGGGATCTCACAAAAATCAAAATGCAAATGGCATCAACGATAATAGTATAAATCAGAATCTGAGTTAATTCCAGCAGATGAAGGCGGCATTTGTGCAGCGTACAGCACAAAAGTCGATAATCACAAGTCCCGTGATTGTTACTAAACTAGACTTTCACAGTGGCAATTGTGGAATATAAAGGGACCTTGTGGCACTACAGTCACCTATTACAATTGCATATAACAATCAATGCCACTGCAGCAACTTACTTTGTGCCCCTTGCAGCTGACGTCATCTCCAGAGTTCCAGAATGTGAAACATCTCTCTCAGATAGTTCAAACCAGAAAATTTTCAGGCACTCCATCCGGTACAGCAGGCAGACTCTTTTAAGGACGACCTGCCCCCAATCAGGTGCTTTTCAAATGTGAAAGGTGGAAGTAGGTTTGGGCTGTGAGGACAGGGCCTTCTGGCTACAAACGTCCAAGCAGAGCATCAAAACATAAGCCAGGCAGCAAGTGTGAATATGATGAAACATTGAAGCTCAACCTTAATAGCTGCAACAAAAAAAAAAAAAAAAGCCAAACTTTATAAAGCCAAAAAGCATGTCGTGAGGCTATCCCAACCAGCATTCATGCTTCCAATCTGTGCAACCTTCATCTTTGAGAAGGCAGCCCAGCCCAGCCTTTCCCCATCATGCATTTTCAGAGCCAGCCCTTGCCTCTCCAGCCTGTTTGTAGCAGTCACGGGAAACGGCAAAACAGACAGGAAACAGCATTTCCCATTTGCTTTCAAGCGGAAACGTGTTTCTGGTGAGGAAAAGTGTCCCAGTTAGGCCAACCTCGGGCCAAACTTAGCTTCTTTTTTGTTTCTCCTCACTGATCTCCCTTCCCCCAAGTCTCCAGTCACACTCCGTGTTTTTCTTCTCCCCCTCTTCTTCTCCCCCCTCCGTCTTATTTTGCATCTCCCTCACCGAATGGGGTGTTTCCCCATTTCAGCCCCTTGAAATTTCCAATTCCGACTCCTTTTTGTTTCTGTTTTCCATAACTATGGTTTGCACCCCATATTAACAGCACAACAGCCTTTGGCAAGTGGCCACCAACCTTCAACATGAGTAGGTCAGTTTTTACACAAGGTAGTACTAATCTAGGCTCAAAATATTAACTTGGCTCCTCCTTGCTACACCTAGCCATTCTTAAAAAGGAACAAAAACAAAAAAATCAGGGGACTAAAACCGGAGAATTTTTTGGGCTTCAGTTAAAAAAATCAAGTGCTTGTTTTCTCTGTCCCCCTTAAGATTGAAAGAAGACCCAGCACATCCAAGCCATCTTTCCGAAACTCTCTCTACGTAACATGCCCATCTTCATTAATAAATAAAAAATTGTCCTTGTAATAGATGAATTTATGAGTTTTTATGGTGTAAAAATCAGTGATTTTATTAAACGACCCATTTTCACTTAGAATCTTCAAATGGAATCTGCGCGCGATTTTACCGTAATACAGGATCCAAAACGGACACTGGATCAAGCTTATACGCGAATTTTAGTTATTTTTAGTCTTAAAAACAACAACCTTCAAACCTTAATAAATGCATGACCGGGCATCCGATTGACAGACAATCTACACCCCGACGACCAGGGAAACATCCCAGACATATTCGCTATGGGGGGGAGGGGGGGGGGGGGGGGGGGGGGGGGGAAATCACCCCCCGGGTGCTCCAGTACGCAAATCGAGGCCTGCGTCCCAAATTTGGGAACCCCACCACACACTCACCAAGGCGCCCGTACAATGGCTTCATAAGGACCAAAGGCCAACCACCCATTGTATTACCGCCATGTGGACATCAATGCTGCCTCTGACCAAAAGGGTACATGCATACACTTTTCACCGTACCTTTCCCCAGGCTCATGCAGACAAGTGATCGGTACACTTTGATGGTACACCGTCCCTTCACCCATACTTTGCCCAATACCCGCAACCGTAACCTGCACCTATATATACCCCCGGGTGCTCCATGGCTAGTAGCTCATTGCGTTTAGTACACCCTTAGACTGCACCCAACACGAGGCCGTACCGCCAGTCCGTACCGCCACTCAACGCCAGGCGGTGCTCGGGGGACTAGGGCCTTTGACACACTTGTTGATACCAACAATGCATATTAAAACATTTAAAAGCTGGACAAAACATCCACAAATGCTGAAAATGGAGCTTGCACGTGACACCGCATAGAGGCCGGAATGGGCCGACCCTCCACTTGGAGTATTTTATTACCCAAGGAGAATAATTTCATGTACAAGCTTTGAGGGCCTTACTCTCCCCATGGGAGATGCCGGATTATCCATATACAAATGCCATAACACAGCCCAACACGAGGCAACCAAGCCAGAACATAGGCTGTAGAAATGTCGAGCCAACAACATAATCCATATACCTCCGTGTGGGTACACTGATTCTTCCCCAAAAACCACGGGTCTTCATGCAATAGAGTTGGTACAGCAAGTACAAATGCTGGTACAACAAGTACAATGGCTGGTACAGCCTGTACGATGGCTGGTAGAGTAAGTACAGTAAGTACAAGGACTCGTACAGCCAATACAATGGCTGGTACAGTATGTACAAAGGCTGGTACAACAAGTACAATGGCTAAAAATCATAATAAATGATTAAATACCTTGCCTTCAGTATTTCTTCGCGATGGAAACCTCCAAAACAGTCCCCAACAGCCGGTATTCTTCATGGGCAACCTTCAAGAGAGAGAGAGAGAAAGAGAGTAGCCATCATTAGGGCAGCCTTCAACGGTGGTAGAGGCTAGTGTGTAGCAAGAGAGCCTCCATTAATGAAGAGAGAGGACTCCAATTTATAGATTTGGGCCTCCCATGAGCTAAAATGGCAAAAGAAGGCTACAATGACAAGAGGAGAGCCACACAATAGCTGGAGTGACAAGTGTGAGGCCACTTGTCTCACTTTGATCCACTTTCTGACAAGTGTGAGGCCACTTGTCTCACTTTGATCCACTTTCTTGCCACATGTCCCAATCTAAGAGATGGGTTCTCCCATAATCTTTACCTCTAAAAATATCCCAACTAGTAGACATTCTGTCATAGGCACTTTGCCAACTCTTGGTATCTGCTCAATTCCAGATGTATGACCCGAACAGAATTTCCATCGGAGTCGGGCCAAAAATAGCAACTCTCCTAAATTTTAGGAGTATGGTCCTTTGTATTCTAGGATAATCCCCCATTCCCAAAGCTTGTACTTTCCAAATATTTAGACATCCTGGAGTCCACCAGACCCCTTTCATACTGGGAAATGTCCAGGCAGGTGACATCCTCCCCAGCTTCTTAAAAGTTGTCCACAACTTTAAGCTTCAAGCCATACATTCAAGGTATAATCATGTCCCATCAAGTGGGCGAGACGAGACAGTCTCAAAAATCCAATATATCTGAAGAATCCATGTCCCAAAGAAATGGGTGAAACTAAACAGTCCCATAAGTCCAGATATCATAATCCAAGCTCAAAGCACACAAAGATATGCCAATCCACATGACCCTTGGCGTACACATAAGTCCCTTGCCAACCAGGTATCATGTCCACTTTACCACTTGCACTCCGTGTTGGTACTCTGACCACACACCTTGGATGAGAGGTGGGCTCAAGTAACAAGATAAAACAATCACTCAGGCATAGATAACCTAGTGTTCCATAAGCATTTCTGCTACACATGGTTTATAGGCATTTCGGCCACAAACTCACACTACCCTCTCAAGTGCCCATGTTCCCTTCCATCTGCTCTCTATTGTTCCACCCAGATATGGTAGAAACAATCTTCAAAAGAGCACGTAGGACAAGAGAACACTACACACGGTATGTTGTGCTCCACACTACCCTCTGAAGTGTCCATGTTCCCTTCCATCTGCTCTCTATTGTTCCACCCACACATGGTAGAAACAATCTTCAAGAGAGCACGTAGGACAAGAGAACACTACACATGGTATGTTGTGCTAGACACTACCCTCTGAAGTGCCCATGTTCCCTTCCATCTGCTCTTTATTGTTCCACCCACACATGGTAGAAATAATCTTCAAGAGCACGTAGAATAAGAGAACACTACACAAGGTATGTGAACCATGAGTTTCATAAGTCCAATGCATCCCAAATAAAGGGAGCCATAAAGATTAATCCATCCCAGTAAAAGGGAGTCCTAAACATAATCCATAAACCTGAGGATGGATCCAAATCCCTAGAAAAGAAGTCCAGGAATCCATAGACTTGTATACTATAATCCTTGTATACCATAACTCTTACCACATACTCCGTGCTAACCACACACCTTGGAGTAGAGGTGGACTTTTATCTATAAAAGCATCATATCCATGAAATATCCATAGATTTTCTTCTCTATAAACTCGGACAGATTCGTCCATAGAAATTGCTTGTAAAGCCCAATATCTATATAAATCTCGTCCAAGAAAGAACTCTCCATAGATATAATCCATCCCAATAAAGAAAGTCATAAACAATGTTTCCCTGAAACCATCTCAAGGCAAACAACACCACCTTTCTCCTTGCATGGCTATACAAGGGTTAGTGAACATCAAAAAACACTTCATAGCAAAAGCACTAACTTTGCAAACTCAAAGTATACTTAGCTTTTCTTTGCCAGGTTGGTCATGAAGCCAAAAGAAATATCTCGTCACCATACCCTTAAGATATCCTAAGATATATCTCCATATAGCTTGCTTTTAAGCTTGATAATATAATCCACAATATCCATATGGAAAGAGTGCTAAATGTGTGGACATAAAGCCAACTCCATACTTCCAAGATAAATTTTGTGAATTCATAAATCCTTAGACGAAGCTGTCTATTGCTCATGCTCTTGCTTCATAGGCTCTGAAGTGGCAGGCCATGGTTAATAGCAATGATGGTAAGTGTGCTCCCCACTTCAGATCATTTCTCTTCCTTATTGCTAGAAGGAAGCCTCCGCTTTCAAGAAAGCCTATGCTCTGATACCAATGTAACTCGCGGCGGTGCCCCAGAGGCTAGGACCTTTGACACACTTGTTGATACCATCAATGCATATTAAAACATTTAAAAGCTGGACAAAACATCCACAAATGCTGAAAATGGAGCTTGCACATGTGACACCGCATAGAAGCCAGAATGGGCCAACCCCCCCATTGGAGTATTTTATTACCCAAGGAGAATAATTTCATGTACAAGCTTTGAGGACCTTACTCTCCCCATGGGAGATGCCAGATTATCCATATACAAATGCCATAACACGGCCAACACGAGGCAACCAAGCCAAAACATAGGCTGTAGAAATGCCAAGCCAACAACATAATCCATATACCTCCGTGTGGGTACTGATTCTTTCCCAAAAACCACGAGTCTTCATGCAATACAGCTAGTACAGCAAGTACAACTCTCCATTCAGCCGGTACAGCAAACACAATGGCTAGTACAGACGCTACAATGGCTGGTATAGTTGGTACAGCAAGTACGATGGCTGGTACAGCCGGTACGGTGGTTGATACAGCCGGTACAATGGCTGGTACAACAAGTACAAGTACAAGGACTAGTACAACCAATGGCTGGTACAACATGTACAAAGGCTGGTACAACAAGTACAATGGTTAGAAATCATAATAAATGATTAAATACCCTTGCCTTTAGTATTTCTTCGCGATGGAAGCCTCCAAAACAGTCCCCAACAGCCGGTATTCTTCATGGGCAACCTTCAAGAGAGAGAGAAAGAGAGTAGCCATCATTAGGGCAGCCTTCAACGGTGGTAGAGGCTAGTGTGCAGCAAGAGAGCCTCCATTAATGAAGAGAGAGGGCTCCAATTTGTAGATTTGGGCCTCCCATGAGCTAAAATGGCAAGAGAAGGCTACAATGACAAGTGGAGAGCCACACAATAGTTGGAGTGACAAGTGTGAGGCCACTTGTCTCACTTTGATCCACTTTCTTGCCACATGTCCCAGTCTAAGAGATGAGTTCTCCCATAATCTTTACCTCTAAAAATATTTCCAACTAGTAGACATTCTGTCATGGGCACTTTGCCAACTCTTGGTATCTGCTCAATTCCAGATATAATGACGCGAACAGAATTTCCATCGGAGTCGAGCCAAAAATAGCAACTCTCTTAAATTTTAGGAGTGTGGTCCTTTGTATTCTAGGATAATCCCCCATTCCCAAAGCTTGTACTTTCCAAATATTTAGACATCCTGGAGTCCACCAGACCCCTTTCATACTGGGAAATGTCCAGGCTGGTGACACATACTGTACTTGTTGTACCTGCAACCGGTGCCTCACAACCCTCACCGCCTTCCTCTCAGTATCCCTAATCAGCCATCTCTCAAATAAGCCCATTTTCAGTCGCCCCACCCGTTTGAGGAGAGGGAGTCCTTTAACTCTTCTCCCCCCACTCCCCCCCCCCCCATGTGAAGAGACTTACAGTCCTCACCCTCTTAAAGAAAAACGTATTTGCCCTTTAGGACATCTCACAAGGATTATGGTATACAGGTCTATGGATTCCTGGACTTCTTTTCTAGCAATTTGAATCTATCCTCAGGTTTATGGATTATTCTTTTTGGCTCCCTTATTTTGGACTGCATTGGAATTATGAAACTCATTGTTCAAATACCCTCTGTAGTGTTCTCTTGTTCTACGTGCTCTCTTAAAGATTGTTTCTACCATGTGTGGGTGGAATAATAGAGAGCAAATGGAAGGGAACGTGGGCACTTCAGAGGGTAGTGACAAGCACAACATACCGTGTGTAGTGTTCTCTTGTCCTACGTGCTCTCTTGAAGATTGTTTCTACCATGTGTGGGTGGAACAATAGAGAGCAGATGGAAGGGAACATGGACACTTCAGAGGGTAGTGACAAGCACAACATACCCTATGTAGCGTTCTCTTGTCCTACGTGCTCTCTTGAAGATTGTTTCTACCATGTGTGGGTGGAACAATAGAGAGCAGATGGAAGGGAACATGGGCACTTGAGAGGGTAGTGTGAGTTGGTGGCCGAAATGCCTACAAACTATTGGTGGCCGATATGCCTATAAACTATGTGTAGCAGAAATGCTTATGGAACACCACGCTATCTAGTATCTATGCCTGCGAGTGATTGTTTTATCTTGTTACTTGAGCCCACCTCTCATCCAAGGTGTGTGGTCAGAGTACCAACACGAAGTGCAAGTGGTAAAGTGGACATGACACCTGGTTGGCACGACACTTATATCTATGCCAAGGGTCATGTGGATCGATGCCTTGTTGGCAGGAGACTTATTTTGTCTCGCCCATTTACTTCGGACATGGATTATGATATCTGGACTTATGGGACTGATTTGTCTCGCCCATTTACTTGGGACATGATTATGATATCTGGACTTATGGGACTATTTTGTCACGCCCATTTATTTGAGACATGGATTTTATTTTATTTTTTCAACCATATTGGAATCACTATCTCCCCATACAGAGACCAAGAGGTTCATTGTTCATCTCACCATGCATGCGGATTCATGTTGGGATTGTGAGAGGGCAATTCAATGAACACTCCACCATACACGTGGATTCGTGTTACGATTGTGGAGTGAATGTTTCATAGATTGTGGAGTGAATGTTTCATTCTTTCCACACCATGCTTGTTGATTAGAGTTGGGATTGTATGGGTGAACATGGGAACTATTGGGATTGGGAGAAAGGATTGCCAGAACTATGGAGAACCAGCTTTTCTGTCACCATGGTTTGTGCTCTTCAATGACACCAGTTTGTCTGCATAGCACATGTTTCTGTGTGAGGCACTAGTTTCTTGTGCATGGCACTTATTTAAGTGTCTTAGCACCTTGTTGGTGATTTTCATTGCCATATGATTATCTCATTGATATTGGTGATTGAGACACAATTGGCTCTTTGCATGTGTCTAGCATATATTCCATGAGTTGTCGCCCATTTATTTTGGGACATGATTTTGATATTGGTATTATGGAGACTTATTTAGTCTCACCCATTACTTTGGGACATGGATTCTTCAGTTATACTGGATTTTTGAGACTGTCTTGTCTCGCCCACTTGATGGGACATGATTATATCTTGAATATACGGCTTGAAGCTTAAAGTTGCGGACAACTTTTAAGAAGCTGGGGAGGATGTCACCAACCTGGACATTTTCCAGTCTTAAGGGGGTCTGGTGAACTCCAGGATGTCTAAATATTTAGAAAGTACAAGCTTTGGGAATGGGGGATTATCTTAGAATACAAAGGACCACACTCCTAAAATTTAGGAGAGTTGCTATTTTTGGTCCGACTCCGATGGAAATTTTGTTCGCGTCATTACATCTGGAATTGAGCAGATACCAAGAGTTGGCAAAGTGCCTATGACAGAATGTCTACTAGTTGGGATATTTTTAGAGGTAAAGTTCATGGGAGAACCCATCTCTTAGATTAGGACATGTGGCAAGAAAGTGAATCAAAGTGAGACAAGTGGCCTCACACTTGTCACTCCAGCTATGGTGCGGCTCTCCACTTGTCATCATAGCCTTCTCTTTCCATTTTCACTCATAGGAGTCCCAAATCTATAAATTGGAGCCCTCTCTCTTCATTAATGGAGGCTCTCTTACTGCACACTAGCCACTACCACAGTTACAGGCTCCCCTAATGATGGCTACTCTCTTTCTCTCTCTCTTGAAGGCTGCCCATGAAGAATACCAGCTGTTCAGGACTGTATTGGAGGCTTCCATCACGCCAACCCTTGTACTTGCTGTATCTGTTGTACCAGCCACTGTACCAACCATTATACTTGTTCTACCAACATTTGTACCTGCTGTACCAACCACCCTACCGACTGTACTAGCCACTGTACTTGTTGTACCAACCATTGTACCGGCTATACTAGCCATTGTACTTATTGTACCGGCTGAATGGAAGGTTGTAGTTGTTGTACCAGCTCTATTGCATGAAGACCCGTGGTTTTTGGAGAAGAGTCAGTACCCACACGGAGATATATGGATTATATTGTTGACTCGGCATTTCTACAGCCTGTGTTCCGGCTTGGTAGCCTCGTGTTGGGATGTGTTATGGCATTTGTATATGGATAATCCGGCATCTCCTGTGGGGAGAGTAAGGCCCGCAAAGCTTGTACATGATATTATTCTCCTTCGGTAAATAAAATACTCCAAGGGGGAGGGTCGGCCCATTCCGGCCTCTATGCGATGTCACATGTGCAAGCTCCATTTTGAGCATTTCTGGATGTTTTGTCCAGCTTTTATGTTTTATGCAAAGTGATGATGGATATGTGTTAAGGCTATGGCCATGTTTAAATGTTTTAATATGGATTGATGGTATCAACAAGTGTGTCATAGGCCCTAGTCCCCCGGGCACCCGCTCTGCGAGTTACACCTAATGCAACTCCAACCCTCCCGTTGCAAGCGCCACAAGGGAACAATGACCAGGTTAGCTTGGTTATCATTTAAAAAGACTTTTAAATTATTCTTTAATACTAATATCAATAAATCAAGAAAGAAGTCGCGAATTTTTCCATTGAAAAATGTTAGAAATTCTATGAAGCCATTATTTGAAGTGATATTGTATTTTGTAATGGATGGTTAGTACTGAAATTGCTATTTTTAAGAGAAAGAGTACAGGTATTTTCTCCTGGCTTTGACGCTAACTCCGTTTCCGTGCTTGTGTAGCCAGGCAGCGTCGTTAGCAAGGCCCGAAATCAGCCCATGGTATCCCTCATACCATTGGGAGAATGAGGTTCGTTGATTGAGACCAGTGATTGTGATGATGTCTAGTTCTGAGGGCCCAGACTAGTGCGATGAATAAGCCCACCCTAGTGCGTAGACACCTGTGACGGGCGGGAGAATCGAGCGACGGAGCCTGAGGGGACGACAGGTCGGCTTGAGTCCTCGCGAGCTACCGACGGCGAGGTGTATGGTCCCGTAGGATTTTGCCCGGCATGTAGAGGCTAGAAGGCTGAATTCTAGATCATAGGCAGTATAAAGAAAAAAAATAAGAGAGCCGGTTTGGCTTGTATGGGATTGATTCTTGTATAAACTTTTTTTTTTATATCTTGTCTTTAGCATTATTATACTATGAAAAGAGGTGGTTTTAACGAACCTTGTGAAAGAGCCCTAATCAAGGAACATGTTTATTTATGTCAAACAGTGTGGTAGGATTACTTAGAAAACAAACGGATGCGTGAGTAGGGTGGAAAGTGAGAGGATGGAATGTCCCGACAGCACCATTCTATGGCCGGGTGGCCCGATTAGTAGGGTAGCTTTCCAACAGATTAAGTGAAAGCCCTACGCTAGATAAATAGGTTCTCGGATAACTTTATTCTAGAAGACTAGGCCAGCGGCTGTGCCTTGCATGGATGAGGAAACAAGCGTTGTCTCTAAGAATCAAGATTAGTAGTTGCCCAAATTATGATCAATTACCCTATGGGTGATTTGATTTTTAGAAGACCATGCTCCCCGTGCGGGATAGGACTAGGTCTAACCTACAAATCTTATCCTTGAATCTTTGCATGATCAAGGTATCGACGAGTAGGAAATTTTCTCCAAGTCAAGACTTAGTAGACTATTTTAAGTGTTTCCTCTATTTTAAAAGAGGAGAATCTTACAATTAGTATCAGAGCCGATCTTAGCTTCTAGGACTTGCCATTTAAGGATTGTTTTGCAATGTATGTTTTACATAACATAATGCTAATTAATAAAAACACCTTACTAAGAACAATTCGAATTGATGTTTGAATGATTGTAGAAAGAGGAAGAAGCCTACTCGAGATTTCTAGTTTCCAGTGCATCTTCCAGACCGCTTGTGACTCCTCAAATTTCGAGTACCGTGACACCATGGTGCAGATACTAGAGAAGATGTCGCTCCCCCATTTCTCTCGTATCGAAAGAGAATGGGATATAGATTTTTGGAGTCACGGGCCGAGATATTTCTTCATCCAAGCTTATCGAGTTGGGAACCTTACCACCGACCTAAAACGGATTCCTTGGATGGAAAAGTTGAAGATGACCGCTGGGTGTATGACCGAGTGATAGAGGTCTTACCTGCCGACAGGGTAGCCGTGTTGGGACCTAGCCTAATCTAGAGTCTATCACCCTTACCATCAGTTTTTCGAGTTTTAGAAACCACAACGAAACCCCCATATTTCACCTATGTGGACCGCTCTACCCTTATGTCATAGTCGAGCTTAGGAATTTTCCTTCATGACAAATAAGACTAATTATATAATCTTTGTAATAAAACTTGTCCTTGTAAATATTTGAGAAATAAAATGATTTCAATGTTCACTTTTTTTTTTTTTAGCTTAAGCGTTGTGCAAAGTATGAATCTTGTAATCTTAAAAACTTAATCTTACAATGATGGCCAAGACAATCAGCCTCAACTTCCCAATGCGCTATACACCGATATCCAGGAGAAAAAAAAGCTCCTGCTCAAGCAAATGCAACCTCCCTCCTTTAAGAGAGAAGGTTCAAAGGTTGAGAAGAATGCTGAAGTCTGGATTGAAACGATGGACGATTATTTCTCTGCTTCTGATACTTGGGCAGCAAACAATCTATGCTTGCACGGTTTTGCCTCACCGGAGATGCTAAACTCTGGTGGAAACAATGGTGCCGTGACAAGGGAGTCACCAAGAATTCTCAAACATGGGAAGACATCAAGCAAGCCGTGAAGGAAAGATATCTTTTTCCATCCCATGAATCCATAAAGATGAATTGAGTTTTTTAGTCTCAGGCAGTGCAGCTTAACTCTTGAGGACTACTATTCCAAATTTAACACTCTCCGGAAGTATGACCCAGCTATGACTACTTCCCAGCAAGTGGCTCATTTCTGCCAAGGTTTGAATAAACCCTTAGATTCCCGCCTCGAAGCAATGAGGCCAAGCACATTGCAGGGTGCTCTCATACGAGCAAAGCCTCTTATGAAAGAACTAAGGACCGACAAAGCTAAGCCTTAAAAGAGATCTTACCCTGAGGCAAACCCTAAAGATCAGCCCTACGAGAAAACCCAACAGAATTTCCCCTACTACAACTGAGGGCGGCAAAGCAATTCTTTTGTTCCCCGCTCGTATGCTGCTTCTTCCAAAGAAGACCCTCTGTGTTTTGAATGCAATGAGCGGGGACACTTTAGGACCAACTGTCCCAAGTTAGCAACATCTTTTCCCCAAGGTGGCAGAGCAAATCAAGGCCGTGGAACCCCTATCCACCAAGGTGCAAGAGGCGGTGGACGTGGCAGAGGCCACATAGGAGCAGTTGCTAGAATCGCTTGTACTATAAGTGAAGAACTGACCTTGGAAACGGCTGAGGAACAGCGCGCCACTGTCCATGCGGTGGTAGAACATCAAGGTCCAAATCAACAATTTGGCTTCTCGCAAGTTGAAGCAATATGAAGCAAATTATGCCACCCATGATTTGGAGCTCTTAGTAGTTGTTCATTGCCTCAAATTATGGAGACATTATCTCTAGGAGGACGAATTCCAGCGTAGCTGCCCACAAAAGTCTGAAATGGATCTTCACCCAGCCTCACCTCAACATGCGGCAAAGGAGATGGATTGAAATCCTACAAGAATATGACTTCGACATCAAATTCTGCCCTGGGAAAGATAATGTGGTAGCAGATGCACTTAGCCGCAAATCTTTCTTAAGTGCAATTTCGATGCCAAATGATCCCATACTGGTCAAGGTGAAAGAAGTCTCATCTCATGATCCAGATTATCAAAGGATTGAAGTTAGTAGAAGAAGAGGAAAATTCAGAGAAGGAGAAGAATCTAATCAAGGGATCATAGTGGTTGAGTACTTTAGGTACGGTACGGTATGCGTACGAGTACGAAAAGTACACATCGGGATGAGTACTTTAAGTACGTTCACTTTTTTTTTATGTGTATAAAAAAAACACATTATAAATCATTCATAATTTAGCAACACTGGTACACAAAGATGCACAAAAAATAATTAAAATGCAAACGTGTATGCTATATAAATGTCAAATGAGCTGCACTGTGTCGCTCTCCTCGACATGTTGCTGGCTGCGGCGCTCGAACTCCTCAACATCAACCTATGAAGCACATATTCACTAGTAGTTATTAGTGACTAATCACTTTAAGCTTACTATGAACTTTGAAGTGTATCACTATGTCGTAAAAAAAATTTACTTGTTTTAGTCTATCCATCTTTCGAAGATTCCGAATTAGTCAAAGGTTGGCTTTGCAAAACACCAACCTCTCTAGTTGTGCTGTGCTCAAGCAGTTTCGTATGATATCTTTCGCACTATGAGAGCGAAAAATAGTCAATGCCTGGTGCTTCTTTCTAAAGAAAGAAGCTATGCGTGTAGCATCCTCGATGATGGGCTTCACCCAACTCAAGCTCCCAATATCCTCCATAAGAAGATCCAAATGTAGCACAAGGAGTCCACACAATGCTTCGTAACTCTTCCTCAATCAGCTCACCCATCCTCTTGCAGTTAGAGGCATTGTCTATTACCACTTGCACCACATTCTCTACCCCCACCTCCACAATAGCTTGACAAATGTGGTGGTGGATAGAATCAACTGTGATCCGCTCCCCTGCCTTGCCTGCATCAACTGCACGCAAAAAATAGGTGCCAAGACATGAATAGACCAAGATATTTATTATGTGGCGCCGCCTCGTGTCACTCCAACCATCTGAAATGATGGTGCAACCAAACTTCTTCCAACCTTCTTTGATAGGTTGGAGAGAAGTCTCAATCCTCTCCTTCTCTTCCTCCAACATGGTGGTCCTCATCTTATTGTACTCTAATACCTGTCCACCATCCACATTGCCTATAGATGCAACAGCGGCAATCATCCTCTTCCATTGGTTTGTGCGTAGCACATTGAAAGAGATATTACACTCAATGAGAGTGCGCTCTATCTCAATCTCTGCCCTACGTTCTCTCTTTGATCCATGACATGGAGTGCAAGGAGGAATTAATGTTGTGTTGCGTAGAAGGCTGCCCAATAGGTACAGAAGAAGCAGGCACTTCCTCATCCTCAGAAATCCTAGCTCTCTTTCTGCTAGGTGCTGCATCTGTAGGCAAATGACCAACAACACATCATCATCAACGATAGTGCTACGAATCCCTCTGCCATGTGGAAACTCCTTGGGATCTCCCTTAAAATACCATCAACCATCTCCTGTGGAATACTTGGGCACCCACCAATTCCCTTGCTCCCCAACTTTGACATGTGGCGAATGACCCGCGTGATCGAGCTAGACTACTGCAAGTTACAATAACGGCACTTCCAATGACGAGTGTCTGAACCTGTTGACGATGTGCTATTAAGTATGATGGTGTGTGGCAGCCCAGTAAGGATTTGGTGCCTTTGGCATCTTGGGCAAGCTGCAATTTAAAAAATCAACATTAGAAGCCATATTAGTGGCTAAATTTGTGAAAATAGAGGAATTCGGGAATGAAAATTGAAACAATTACATAAAAAGGGATTGTTCAAGGGACTGAACTTTTGAAATAGAGGGAATGATTGGAAAAAATACAAAATTAATAGAGGTCTGAGGTAATTTCTGAAAATAGAGGGTTTAGGGAATGATTGAAAATAGAGGGAATTCCTGAAGACTGAAAAATACAGGGAATTCACCAATGATCATTCATGTGAGAGAGAGTCTAGAGAGTACTAAGTACTAAGTAGAAAGGGGCTGAAAATAGAGTCTGTGTGTCACCAATGATCATTCATGAGAGAGAGTGAGTCTAGAGAGTACTAAGTAGTAAGGTAGAGAGAGAGAGAGAGAGAGAGAGAGATGGGGGGAGAGAGAGAGGAGAGAAATGAAATGTTATATTAACGTCTTCAAAAGGCCATAATGACCTATGAGACCAAAAAGTTACATCATGGTGGATCTCATACAATGTCTGGATAAAAAACCAGAAAATGAAAAATAAAGATGATACTACTGGCACCTAGAAAATGAAACTGGAACTGGAAGGTAAACAGAAACCCTTATAGGGTGTGAATATAGTGAGGGGGGGGGGGGGGGGGGGGGGGGGGGTACGCTATGCAGGTGAGTGGAGACAGTGAGGGGATACAATATCATGTGGGACGGGGGGGGTACACTATGGGAGCTGCCTCCATCTCATAATATGTGCCGCATCGAATGCTGGCGGATCTCCTCAATATCCTCTGTGGTCAGCAACCTGACTGGGTGTCCCGCATGTCTCGCAAGAATAATCCGAATCTGCCGCAACAACCTCCGTCTATGCTGGGATGCCCTCCTCCGTAGTCGTGGGCGTCTGGACCACCCAAGCTCAATCGCACGATCAATCAGTGTACCGCTAGTGTGGGCGGTATCCATGTCCTGCTGCTACTGTGGTCCATCTGGCGCAATGATGGCTGGACTAAAGAAGTCTGTAATGTGCCTCCGAGTCGGGGGGGGGGGAGAGAGAGAGAGAGAGAGAGAGAGAGAGAGCATGGAGATGGAGAGCATAGTCACATGAAAACGCGTTTATGGAGTGAGAAACCCCGAAATGTTTCGAAACGTTTCTGAAACTTCTAATTTTTTTGGTTTCTCCGAAGAAAAAAAAAGTTTCTCAAAATGTTAAAAGTTTCTATTGTTTGAAATTTTAGCAATGCAAAATTATATAGAAAAAAATCGATGGCACTTCTTAGCTAAAGACCGAAACGTTTTGCCCCGAAACCCCAAAATCCCGAACTGACCAAAAGGGTACATGCGTACCACACCTTTGCCTGTGCACCACCACCGTACCTTTCCCCAGGCTCATGCAGACCAGTGACCAGTACACTTTGAAGGTACACCGTCCCTTCACCCGTACTTTGCTCAGTACCCGCAACCGTACCTTGCACCTATATAAACCCTCGAGTGCACCATGGCCAGTAGCTCATTGCGTAGAGTATACCCTTAGGTTGCACCTAGCACGAGGCCGTACCGCCAATCCGTTCCCCACTCTGCGCCTGCATATTGTACTTGTTGTACCTGCTGCAACCGTGCCTCACAGCCCTCACCACCTTCCTCTCAGCATCCCTAATCAGCCATCTCTCAGATAAGCCCATTTTTAGTCACCTCACCCTTGTGGGCTATGCCTTGGCATGGATAAGAAAGAAAGCGTCTCTAAGAATCAAGATTAGTAGTTGCCCAAATTATGATCAATTACCCTATGGGTGATCTGCCTTTTAGAAGACCACGCTCCCCCTACGGGATAGGACTAGGTCTTACCTATAAATCGAATCCTTGAATCTCTACATGGTCAAGGTGTCGACGAGTAACAGCAAGAAAAACAATCATCAAGGAGCAGCAGGTACAGCAAGAAAAACAATCATCAAGGAGCAGCACGATGTTCAATGTCACCACTTCTATGGTTGTCCATGGATTCAGTTTCGATAACAGCCCACCAAGGTACTGCTTGCCCAAGCACAGTGCTCATCTACAGGACACTGCCCATGAGTTTGTGAGTTGAGTTTCAAAGAGAGAAGAGGTTTTGTCTGATCATACGGGTTTTTTATTGTCCTTTTCCTACTACAAAATCAGGGTTGATGATCTTTCTGTGGTTGATTCATGTCTGCTCATGGCTGTTTTTCCTATCTGCTTCAGCAAAAAGTGTCCCACAGCATCAAGATTCAACATGACTCTCAAAAAAAGCCTCTTCTCTCATGTCACATTATCCAACTTCTTTGAGGAAAACCTCACACCAACTAATCAAGTTAGCCCAAGGTTTGATCTCAATAACTAACAAGGCTTTTTGTGGAAAAAAAAGCTGTAAGTATTCTGCAAAAGCAGAAAAGCAAGCCGTCTATGCGAGCTAGACTTAGGTTGTTTGATAATGTTAGCTAGACTTAGGCCGTAAGAGGCATCAAGCTGTGGGCAGAAATGTCAGCTATCTTTCTTTTTTTTCCAACTAGCCTTAGGCTCAATATCCACCCGTAGTTATCGTCTTTAACCGCCCGTAGAAACTTTTTCATCCATCCGTACGCAATGCCGCTGAGGAAGCACCTTGTGGGATTTGAACCCAGGGCCTCCTACTCCTAGACAAACACCTTTACCACTTCAGCTATCACCTCATTGGCGAAATGTCAGCTATCTTTTCTTATGGTGCATGCATAAATAGCTTTGTTGCCATATAAGATCCGTGATGAGATCTAAAGCGTCGCCTGGTTTCCCACCTTCCCACCCCCTAGCCCCCAATTTTGCCTTATGTCACCCTCCGGCTTGCGTGCCCGGTGCTCATCATCCTTCCACCCCCCTCTCTGCCTTCCACTTCTTTCCAGCCCTTTGTTGGTCCCTTCTCGAGCCCCCCGCCCTGTTGTTCCATCGCACCCCTGCCCTCATGGCCTCTTCATCGGTTTGCAAGCTCGGGGGGAGCCACCAACATGTCATCACGCTGCCCAGCCACCTTGAGGAGGGGCTGCTTCTAAAGCCACGTGGAGAATTCAGGTCTCCTGTGTAGTGCTTCATTTGCAAATAGATGACACACGGCTAGAGCCTACCCTGGATGTCATGCCTGCAAGGACGCCCCTCAGACCCACACCCAGATCAGCTCCAAGCCCCCCTGATAGGAGCGGAGGAGTCCAAAGGCCAGCCCCACAACTCTCCTCAGCCAGATGAACAGGTGCTTCGTAGTGGTTCTCTCACAAGACGTGGATGGAAAAGAAGCTAATGAGAGAGGACCCTACAATCAAACCTATTCAAGCAAGCAAACCATCTAGCATGCAGGAATCCAATAGAACACAAGCAAGCAAGAGTAGGGAAGAGGGAGATCTCACAAGTATTCGATTGCAAGGGAATGAATGTGTATTTTGTAATGACAAAAATGACACATACACAAATGACTGGTTTTCACACCAGGCCAAACAAAACTTAAAAATAGTCCATTGGTACTACTTCTAGTCTTAAGAAAATATGTACATGAAGTTGTGACTTTCCAATTATTAAGTTGAGATTAAGGCCGCTTTATAAAGTCCAAAGCCATCATACAAGAATTGGGCTTCGGTTTTACAGGCGATCCTCTTATATGCAGATTGCATAGTCCTCATCTCGGATTCACCAAAAGGCTACAAAGACATTTGGATACTTTGCAAGCCGTCTCTGAGGCATGGGACCTTACTGTGAACCTTGGCAAGACCGAGGTTATGATCTTTAACACCACACCACAATGGATTGGTAGATTTACCCACAATTTACATACAGAGGAGAGAGAGAGTGGAGTACGTCACCTCATGTGTGTACTTGGGAATCATTTATACCAGTCCATCATTCTCTATGAGGAGGGCAGCAGAGGCTAGATTGCCACGAGGGGATGCAGCCTTGGGATCATTAGAGAAGAGAAGTGTGCTCATGTACAATTCCAAGACCTAGAACAAAGCTACGGCTATTTGACACATTGGTCACTCCTTCAGTATTATATGGGCTGCATTTGGGGGCCAAGCTTACATCACAAGCAGCGTCACCACGAAACGTTTCAACCCTGAAACGCGGAGTATCAACCAGAAACGTTCCACACCGGGAGAAGTATGGACCGAAACGCCTATGTATATAAAATTAAGAGATATTTGGGCTTATGTTAAAGCTCCCCCAAAATCTGAAATTTGGGAATTTGTGCCCCATGTACCCAATTTTGGGCGAGTTGACATTTCCTCCAAATTGAGATTTGGGAGAAATTTGAAATTTGCCCGAAATCGGGCACATAGTGCCCAACTTTCCCCAAATTTCAGATTTGGGGGAGCTCCAACATAAGCCCATATCTGAGATTTTGGGGAATCAAAAATTCATAGTTCACCTAAATCTGAAATTTGGGCAAAATTGGTCTCAATGTGCCCAATTTCGGCCATCGGGCTTATGTCGCAATTTCCCCAAATCTGAAATTTGGGAAAAAATTGGAAACATTGGACAACTGCCAATGCCCCACAACTTTGACAAAGTGTGTGTGTGTGTGTGTGTGTGTGTGTGTGTGAGAGAGAGAGAGAGAGAGAGAGAGAGAGAGAGAGAGAGAGAGAAATGAAATGAAATGAAATGTTATATTAACGTCTTCAAAAGACCAAAGTGACCTATGAGACCAAAGTTACAACCATGTGACATCTGATACACTGTCTGAAAAAGAAAAGAAAGAACTGAAGGTAAGTATCTAGCCCCACAATACATCAGTAGGGGGCATCCGGAAGCTGCAACTAGGGAGAGTGGGAAGCTAATGCTACTAGTCAAAATGGGGTACATGAGTACATGGATACAAAAGTGACAGTGAGTACAACAGTATATGGTTGCAGTCGTAATCATCCTAGGAGCTCTAGCATGGGTCTCTGCCGGATGGCCTGGATATCTGCCATAGTGAGATGCCTGGTCGGACGAGCCCGATGCCTCGCAATGCTGCTCTGAATCCTCCGGTGTAGGCACCGTCTCCGATGTGAGGATCCGCGACCCCTCGGGCGTCTAGATCTGCCCAACTGGATAGCTCTCTCAACTAGAGTCCCACGGGGTGCCCACTGCTGGGCTGTCGGCTGTGTGTCCTCCCGGGTAGTCCCTCTAAAGACGTCAGTAATCTGTCTCTGTGTGGAATCCCTGCCAGTCGGGCGTCTGCTCCTGATAATGGACTCTCTAAGCCTGCGGATCTCCAGGAGATAAAAACCCAAGCATCGGTGATCACAATAGTCCCAGACTCTAGCCAGTGGTCCAAATCCCTCTCTGAAAAGGCAATGGTAGCGCCCTCGAATCTCATAATATGCTGTGCAGCGACAGATGTAGTGCTCCTCCGTCTTTGGCTCTATCCAACAAATCTCACAAATCCTGTCCCCTGGAGGTATGCCTCTAAATCTACCTGTCTCTATCTCTAACTGATGTGAAGAGGTGTGGATCCGCCCAATGGCGCACCTCAATCCATGAGACAGATGGGTATCCATGTAGCTCGGTCTAAGTATAAAGCCATCCTCAGTGGTGCGGAGAAGATGGTCTCTATAGAAAGCCATCTTCGTCCCCAACTCCTGTGAGGGCTCTAGCCATGTCCTCCTAGTGTCCAACTAAATGAGGTCCTGTCTGATGCCTCTACTAATCTCAGAATGTGTCAAGGTGAGAGAGGGTGCCTCCAGAGAGTACTGGTAGGGTGGAAGTCTATCTAAACTAAACCCGTGGAGCTCAAACCAGGATGCTATCTACCCATACCAACATGAAGTGTCTCCCTCCATGGCTAGCTGATGAGAGGGCTCTAAAGCAAGTCGTGCATACCAGTGTCGGGGAAGCTCCCAGGTGCTATGAATGAAGGACACTGATCTGGCAAGAGCCTCGACTACGATCGGTGGTGCTCCCATCTCGGCTCTAATAATCTCATGGGGTACCGAGGCCTTACCCCGAATCATCCTGGAGATCATAGACACAAGTGGTCTCTCCATCGATCTCCATCCATCGTATGTGCATCCTGATCGACTGTGACGATCTAGGCTAGGCCCCCAGATCTGTACTCCATATAGCATAGCCGATGTGACCAGCGTGTCAAAAAGCCACAGCTTAGTACCTGGCTCTTGAAACTGTACCTCTGAGCACATCCTCTCTAGACCTCCTAGTGTTGCATATCCTCTAGTCAATCTGGCCTCTGCTGCCCCCCTCATGGAAAATGTGGGCCCAGTGTGAACACCACTCCAAGATGTGTGTATGAGTCAACATACTCCACTGTCTCGTGCCCATATGTGAAAATATGGCGCTGATCTCCAAACCCACTGAATTGAAAGAGAGAGAGAAAGAAAGAAAGAAGAAAGAAAGCTGTATTAACGTCTACTAGAGGCCGAACTCGACCTATGTGGAAATAGCATTTGGGTTGGGAGGTGATTAACTGGATTCTTTTCATAATTAGAATGGTTCATAGCATAAGTAAGAAAACTTTCCTCGCAATTCTTCTCATAATAAGTTTGCTCCACCATTACCTCCATTGAACCCAAGTCGAGCTTGGAATTCCCTCCCGCTAGCATGCACGCACGCCCCCACCACAACCCCACCCCCCCCCCCCCCCCCCCCGGGTTGTCCTCACTAGCCCCTCTTCATCTTGCCCCCCTTCCATTAGCCATGCCCGTCAGCACCCATCCCCCCTTCCGTTAGCCCTGTCCGGTAGCGCAGAGCCTGCTTGCCTTCCATTTGTCATTTCCATCTCGCCCCCCTCCTGTTGATCCCTCTTGCTTGCCAGTCCTCCGCCCAACGCGGCCTCCTCTCCGTGCCTAGTCGTTCCACCTTCGCCTCTCATCTTCTCCGCTAACCCCGACCTCCTTGTCTCTTCGCCTGTCTACCCCCGTTTCCAACTCCCCCTCATCACCGTTTGCTTTCTCCTTTTCAGCCTCTGCTTCGTCACGTGTGCACACGTTTCAAGAAAGATGGTAGGATCATGCGCTTCTGGGTGGATTGCAAAGGCTTGAACAAACTCCTTGTCAAGAACAAGTATCCTTTGTCAAGGATGGATGACCTAGTAGATCGTCTTCAAGGTGTTTAGTATTTCACAAAGATAGATCTATGGTTAGCCTATCATCAAATAAGGATTAAACCAGAGCACGTGCCTAAGACTGCATTTTGGTCGCACTATGGCCACTATAGGTCCTACCTTTTGGGTTGACCAGTGCTCCTGCTACTTAATGAACGATTTATTTCATCCATATCAAGGAAAGTGGATTGTTGTCTTCTTGGATGACATTGATTTACAATAGGTCATTGGAAGAGCACATATAGCATCTAAGAGTCTTCTCACACGAGAGAAGTTGTATGTTGAGGAGTCAAAGTGTGACTTCGTCCAGAACGAACTATTGTATCTGGGTCATGTCATCTCAGGTGATGGTGTGAGAATTGATCTAGATAAGGTCTGTACGGTCCTACAATGGACAATTGCACAAACAATTAGACAAGTGAAATCATTTCTTGGTTTCACTGGCTTTCTCAGGAAGTTCATCGAGCCTTATGCTAGGATTGATGCCCCCAAACTCAACTTTTATGGGAGGTAAGAACCTCCACTTGTTTGGAGTGACAAGCTTGATCATTGTTTTAGAGCAGATCGTGGATCCTAATAAACCTTTCGTGGTTGAAACCGATGCCAATGATTATGCAATAGGTGCTACCCTGTTCTAGGATGGGATACGCATAGTCTTTGAAAGCAAGAAGCGTTCACAAACATGAATGAGGTATCCTTTTAAGAAAAGTAGATTAGTTGTCCGCTCTTGCTTCATTTACCGTGAACATTCAACAAGGGTTCATGGGTTTTATGCATGGTAAAACACTCATAACATTAAGAAGATCTCGCTGAAAATGATTAATGTCGCACAACTCAAATGAAACTTGAAGAGTATGGACCATGTGTATGTGTTACATCTTTGCCATGAAGAAGATAAGGAGAGAAACAAGCGTGTGTTGTGAGGATATGGAACAACTCTTGAAGGAGCATAAGGATGTGTGCAACGTGCCGAAATATCTACCACCAAAGTGGGAAGTTGGCGATGCTATAGAGCTTGAGCCAAATGCCAAAACGGTGAGCAAGCCTCCATACCGCCTCTCAAAGGTGGAAAAAGATGAAGTGGCCAAGCAAGTTCAAGAACTTATGGGCATGGGGTGGGTTATTGTCCTTTGCAAATTCTTGTAAACAAGTGGCACAGCGTCTTGATGGATTTTGTAATTGAACTACCCTGGACTAGTATAGGGACAGTGATTCAATTTGGGTTGTAGTTGATCCATTGACAAAGATGGCAAGATTTATCCCTACCAAGTCGTCGGTAAGGAGTCACAAGTTGGCTCAACTCTTTGTGAAGCAACTATATAAGCCCTATGGATTGCCTGAGGACCAAATTCACTGCACAATTTTGGCAATCAATATTCTCCAAATCGGAAACACACTTGAGCAAGTCATCTTCAGATCGTCCTGAGTCGAGCGGTCAAACGGAGAGGACAAGGTCGATATGCTGAGAACGTAGTTCTCCAAGAGACAGTCTGAGTGGGAAAGAGATCTTCCACAAATTGATTTCTTGCAAGATATGCAAGATATGCTGAAAGTTGCAAGGGACATAGTAAAGAGTGCTCAGGATCACACTCATTATTACGCTACCAACAACAAACCTCAACACTTTCACGAGAGGGCATGTGGGTGTATCTGAAAGTCCTAAAGGACTCTAAAACAATGCTTGCTAGCAAGCATTACAAGTTATCTTCTCATTTTTTCGTCCTTACCAAGTCACAAAGAAGATTAGTGATGTGGCTTACCAGTTAGCACTACCTCTTCGAATCAAGATTCACCATGTATTTCACATCAGCTGTTTGATAGAACGTCTGATGAGATTGTGATTGTGGATGAGATCCCAAACCTCATGGACATGACTAGATATATTCCTATGGAACTTGAGTTGGTTCTCGATCAACGTACTAGACCATTTCGGCATACCATCTATTATGAGTACTTCATCAAATGGAAGGGATGGTTTGAAGTCGAAACTACATGGGAGTTAGTGCGTAGTATAAAGAGTCGCTTCCCTAGATTCATTACTAAGGACATCAATGGTTCTTAAGGAGAGAAGGGTGTTACGTCCTAAGACTAATCAGCGTTGAGACCTTCATGTTAGGTTAACCATAGCCTAAGATTTAGGCATCTTAAGTGGGGGTTAGTAGCTTTTATGAGACACTATGATCACATGGGAAACAAGAGTATATTGATCATCTATGTCCATTTTATATTGCTGTTGAGCTTGAGGTGAGGCAACTACCTCCACTATTGTTGTTGCATAATTACGCATTCTCCCATTGGACATTTTCACTGATGGTCAAAACTCACACAATAGAGAGATAGAGAGATAAGTATATACCTAGATGAATCCAGGAACATGCCCAAATTCACCTTTTAGGAAGGTGCATGTTAATATACTCATGGTAGTCAACCCACAAGACTATATAACTATCAACTCCATTATGTATAGTATGGACTAGATACTACGACATCCTCACTAACGTCATTAGTGCCCAATAGTAGGCTACGCAATAGTGGGTGTAGAACTCTGTATCAAGATATGCTCACACACGCACTCCACACACACACACACATAAATAGTTGGAGGACTTGTCACTTGAGATTAAAGCAACAAGGTTAGTAAGATTATATTTTTACTCACCTTGGCATTTCATATGCTTTCAACCTAGGACTACGGTCGTATTTATTCACACAATTATGTGTAAGAGAGGTCTCGCTTACACAATTCACACTAGTATTTGTAAGAGAGGTCTCTCTAAAACATAATTCACACTAGTATATGTAAGAGAGGTCTCTCTCTTCACAAAGGAGTTAATTTTTCCATGGTTCCTAGCTTTATAACCAAGTCTTTACTAGGTGTTAATTTATCATGCTCAATACACGGTAGCGAGGGATGACCTAATCTACCATGTATTACTAGCATGAAATATGTACAATCCAGAATAGACATATTCCATGGTACAACTGCTCTCGAGTTTTCGGTGACTCAATGATAGCCGACCGATCAATGAATGCCTATGCCTAAGGCCTAGACTCCTATTTATAGTGTCGAATGTTGGTGAGTTGGCTACCAACTCTAACCCTAATAATAATGTCCAACGAAGTGTTTTCACACAATAACCGAATAACTCTATCCACATTGGACTACTCGTTGGGCGTTTGGACAACATCACACTCAAGAGAGTGTGTATGCAACATCCCCTCCTGTTTTAACTTGGAGCATGGGTGCAAATGATGCTCCACTCCTCCAACCCAGTACAGATTGTCTGGTCCGACCTCGCTCTTTGCTCCACACACTGGTCCGAACTCCAATAGCATGGCTGCTAGACCTACTATCTCGAATGATGTCCCCACTACTGCCTCCTCGGGAACTACGGGCACTGGATCTAGCCCTTCTCCCTCCAGATGCTCAACTGGCATGGTAGACACCTCTATGGAATCGCTCATTTCATCCTCCTTCTTAATGGATTTGGAGAGAAAAGTTGTTGACTCCTCTTTGTCCTCAAAAACCAGAATGGACTCTGAGATGGGTTGTCCTCCATTTGTCTTGATCACCTCGAAGCATAGTAGTGTCTACTCCCTGGGCTCATCCTCCAGAATCTTTCATGCTTGGATCTCTTGTCCACAACCTGCCAACTTGATATCAAACACCTGGATAATCTCCTCATTCCCTTCTATCCTATATGAGGCCATAATGCTCTTGTAGAGATCTGAGTTGGTGGACAATGCTTTACCCCAAGAAACCAAAAATCTCTCTAACATGTGCCGAAACTCCATGTTACGTTCCCGCCGCACATGTACTTGAAGAAAACCAAGACACCCTTGTGGTCAAGGACTACGCGAAGGTTTCTTCCTTGCCTGACTAGACATACTCAATGGTAGTCGTGCTTCCAAGTTCTCAATGACTCGATGATAACTCACTAATCAATGAATGCATGGCTAAGGCCTAGACTCCTATTTCTAGTGTTTAATGTTGGTGAGTGGGCTACCAACTCTACCAACCCTAATAATAATGTCCAACTAAGTGTTTTCACACAATAACCCATTAGCTATGTCCATAGGGGGCTGCTCATTGGGCGCCTAGACAATATTACAAAAGATCAAAAACATAAATCCGACCACGTACTCGGCCTCTCAGCTGGCCAATGGGTAGAAGTATGTCCACATCACACTCAAGAGAGTGTGCATGTGCATGTAACATGCAACGAGGCTATTGAGGGCACTCTCAAACACCCCCCCCCCCCCCCCCCAAAGCTGAATCCTTCCACTCCATTTGGATTGACATCATTCATACCCTGCACGGCCAATGTGGACAGCTTCAGCGCAGATAGGATCACATGATGCGTAGACGACACGAGGCCTTCTTGTGCACATGGCACCAGGGCCCCTTTCTCTCTGATCGGGCAGGAGATCACTTGCCATTATAGGCCGCCAGTGTATCACCCCCCCCCGGCCCACGGGCGGCGCACTCATGAGGTAGTTTCCCACCAAGAGCAGCCAGCCATGGAGGGAACAATCCTCCTTATTTTCTTTTGCCTCTTATGAGGGTTCTGAGCATGTACACTTAGCCTATGGCTGTTGTTCTCTTTCTTGGGAAAAAAAAAAAGAGATTTGTTGCCTGCATCCAAAATCTGCACAAAGCCTGTCGTTGAGGTTTATCAACATTCCTAATAACTTGGAGGTGGTTCGTCTTATATTGATTGTTCACATGGTGATCCTTTTTGAAGGCCAATTTGTTAACAACTTTTCAGTTCTGGAGCAATGAGGCACTTATTCATGATTAAGAAATTCGTTTGCTGATCCTGATCCTAATTGCTTAATTAAAAATGTCTACCGATACTAATAGTTAAAGATCAATGGAAGGAAAAATCTTACAAAAGACATTACAAGTATGTAAGTGTCTGCATGCATGCGTGTGATGAACATGATTCCTAACAAAAGATCAATATATGACACATCCACCAGACAACATCAGAGAAACAATACATGAAGTGTGTCTGGGTGTGTTCATTATGTAACAACATTAAAAACATAGGAATATAAAGTTCAACATATGACACACACCCATAGAAAACAATGCATCATATATTACACAACACATACAAATCACACTACCACCTTGTGCATCTTTCAACCACCCTCGCCATTAAAGAAAATGGTTAAGAAGAAGACTTCTAGTACTTGCCTTTTCTGAACGTTCACGCTCCTTTGCTTTCTCTGATCGAGATTCATAACTTTTGATCAACTCCTTCCCAAGCATACTGTCAAGAGGCACCCTGTCTACTGGCTCCCAGGTGCAAAATTCGTATCCTAAATTCTCCCATTTAATACACCACTCAACACAACTACCAGACTCAAACCCACCTTCCCCTGTACACAATGAATTGAGTCTCCTGGAAAGCATCGTTGCCCGTTTGCCTATTATTCGGCAAGGCTTAGCCCATTCTGGATCCCACCTGGGTGCCTGAGAGCAAATATCAGAATGACTAGTAAGTTTTCACCTAAGACAACCGATATACTGTTTATCATGTAGATTGTTTGTAAAGCCTAACAAAATATATCACAGAACTCTATTCATCAACAAGATCTGTCCAAAAAAAACTGCTCAAGCTTCTAATCCATGTTGGTAAGACCAAAACCAAAACCAAAATTTGAGCTTAAGAATTAGGTGAAGAAATGACAACTTTGAAAAGCTGCTAAAACATCTTATCTCACTTAATGACCTCTCTCTCTCTCTCTCTCTCTCTCTCTCTCTCTCTCTCTCATCCCCAGCTATGATGTATGGGGCCCTAACCTCTCCACATATGATTAGCATCAGATAGAAACCGCAGATCCTCATGATCTCTAGGATGATTCGCTGCAAAGCATCAGTACCACATCAGATCGTCAGAGCAGAGCTTGCAGTGCCCCCCATAATGGTAGAGGCTCTATTTCAAACCAGCCTACATCAGACGTATCAAAGGCATGGGTCCAAAGAGACTACCCCGCTTGGCCATGGAGTCCTCACAGAGTATTTCCACAGCGGGCCATCACCCATCATGGTATGCTGCAGTAGATGAGTGGTTCTCAACACATGGGCTCGACATGGATAGATTACCGCCCTTCCAGTATGATGATGACTCCCCATACTTTACACTCTCAAGAGAGGAGAGGAATAGAGTTCTAAGACTGGATTTGATCCAGATGCACACCAGGGAGACTTGGTCGGGTCCCCTTCCCACCAAGATGCAGTACTACAGAGATCGTTTCCTTAGATTCACAGAGGATGGATTTGTCAGACGCCCAGACTATATATGGATGTACACATGTCTCACGCTATGAGGGTGACTATTGGTCAGATCAGAGTTTTTCCTCACACTCTGGAGATTGAGGCAGGGAGAACAGCACGGACCCCTAGAGAGGACAGAGTATGCAGATTATGCCACAGAGAGGTAGAGACAAAGAAGCATTACATATGCAGATGCCATGTATATTATGAGATCAGAGGGAGATACCACTGCTTATTCAGAGAGGATTTTGGCCCACTTAGCCGGGTGGAGTGTCCTGATCAGAGTTGCTTAGGCCTTTTCCTCCTTGAGCTACACCGACATAGAGAGAGGCTTCTACAGGTGCAGAGCCAGAGATCCCAGCCATAGATCACCAGCTTCTTCAGGCCTATCAGCGAGCCACATCCCCCTCCCCCTATATCATCTACCTCTCGATGAGGGCTGAGACCTACTTTTACCTTACCATGTCAAATGATGGACATAACATCATTTGGCCAATCTTCATAACTCAATTTTCTCCAAGATATTTTTAGAAATTTTGAGCATGGAACTTCCATTTTATCACATACTCATTTAAAATTCAATTCTTGAGAAGCTTTTCTTCGACATCCAAAACTGCTATAGGTTCCCATTCCACTTGACCTTGAGCGGGAAAGGCGAGCTGCTTATCATCTAGTGTATGACTCGGATCTAGTACATACTTCTTCAACACAAGCTAACATTAAATTCACTATGGACCTTCAAGTATGGAGGAAGTTAAAGTTCATAAGCTTGATCTCCAATTCTCCTCGTGGTTACATAGGGTCCACAATATCTAGGTGATAGCTTCTTGTCCTTTCCCAAGAAAGGTGAACTTCTCTTGGGTCATACTCCAAGAGAAACCATATCATCATCTTCAAATTCTTTGAAAAAACGCTTCAAATCGGCGTATTGCTTTTGCATGTCCTGTGCAGCTTTGATATCTTTCTTTATTAATCCGACGCTGCTCCAGCTCTCACGGAAATCGTGGGGGAGTATTCGAAGTCGAGACTCCCCGAATGAACGTACAAGGGAATTCTATCGTCCCTACAGCTATTTTTGCGAATTTTGCAGAGCCTGTCTGCATTTGACGATCCATTTCATCTAACATCTAATTTGACACTTCCACTCTGGATCAAACCAATTCAAAGGCGTGACACAATCTTGTCTGTAAAGTGCCTTAAATGGACTCATTGCTAAGCTTTGATGATGAGATGAATTATAAGCGAACTCTATCAAACGAAGATAAATCATCCACCTTTAGGGTTCTCGTACACAATGCTCGAAGGATATCTTCAATTACCTGGTTCACTCTCTCGATCTAGCCATCAATTTATGGATGATAGGTAGTACTAAGATCTAGAAAGATTCCCACAACTTTGAAGAAAGCCGTCCAAAAACGAGATGTGAACTTCGCTAAAGAGCCTCTCTAAAGAGAGCAAGCATGCACAAGGTAGGTAATTACTGATGCAACTAGGAAAGTCACTAGGCTTTTCATCCAATGCACTTTGTCTTTTCACATTGTGTGCACCCCACGATGGAAAAAGGCCATGAGGGCAATCAACCACATTGGACTAGAGAGCTCAGAAGAGAGCAACAAGCAGTGGAGGTGGACATGGAGCCATTAAAAGCCACTTGGATCAACTATGGTTGCACATTGTTATGTGTTGGGTGGTCAGATATACGCAAGAGGAATGTGTACAATTTTTTGGTATCCTCTTACAAGAGCACTATGTTTTTGCGTGTCATTGATGCATATGTGACTGGGACAATGGTGACAGGAGAGTTAATATGGTCACACCTGCGAGAGACTATCATGGAGATAGACCCACAAAACATAGTCCAAGTGGTCACTGACAATGGTAGCAACTGTCTCTCTATGGGACAAATGCTAGAGGATGAGTTACCGCAAATTGTATGGACTCCATGTGCATCCCATAGCCTAGATTTGCTCATTGAAGATTGTGCAAAGATTGGATGGATTGCTGACATCTTTGAACACTGCGCGTAGCTTGGTGAAGTTTGTTACCAAGCCTTAGCAATGTATCGTACCAATAGTGACTTTGAGCTTATGAAGCCCTCACAAACCAGGTTTGCATATATATTCATTGTGGTTGAGAGGCTAGTGAGAGTCCGACAGGGACTCATGCGAACAGTGGTCTGCTGAGAGTGGAAGAGCTAGGAGGATCATGAGCACCAAAAGGCAATTGCTTTGCACACAAAGTCATGCAAAAAGGTTGGCAGAAGGAGGCAAAGACTTTGGTGAGCGCTCTTCAACCAATTTGCAGTGTTCTTCGCATCACTAACATATATGCAATGCTGTATGAGGAGTTGATGACACCTACTCGTGCCACATGAGGATCAACACAAGCATTATCAGCATGTGCTAGTACCACTGTAGCAGAGCTAAGACGAGTGTGGCAGCTCAAGCAGCAACGTCCTCTTTTGAGAGTGATGCTGAGTCAACCGAGGAGGCTGCTATGATGAGGACATCGAGGATGTTGAGGAATGAGTGCCGAAACTCCAGATTGAGGACTCTAGTCTTTGTGGCTATCAAGCTCCTCTAGTTTGTCATGCATCTATCAGCATGCTTTACCTCGTGTATTTGAGGCTTCAATTTTCTTTTTTTGTATGAACTCAGGATTCACACTTTTTGTAATCACTTTGAGTGTTCAGTGGACCATGTCACTTTTGCCTACTACTGTATATATTGTTTCTTGAGTTTTGAGCACTTGCCATTATTGATGATCGAATTCGGATCTTGATTCTTGATGTTGCCAGTTTATTTTTTCCAATTGGTCAATTGGGTGTCCACTGTAATTGGTCACCCTGAATCTTTAGTTTTAACTTGTAAACATGTTTTAATGTGGAAATGATTCATGTTTAGTTTGTTGCAACATATTTTTTTGCATATTATAAAATTATATATAAATTTTGGGACCTGTAGCCTCCCCCCTTGTATCAAAAATTTTTAAAGCATCTATGATTTAAAAGAAACGATTTTTAAACATTTCCGAAACGCTAATGAAACGAGTTTCAAAAAACCCCTTGCAACTATAACAGGCACATGCATTGGTAGCTCTTTCCGTGAAAAGGAGCATTATTCCTCATATTCGCTCATTAAGACTGCAACGCAAGCTTGGGATGCGCTTGCTATGCTTTACCTGGTGCATAACAAGGCATGAGGAGCCTACTTGCGCAAGAAGTTAGAGTCCGAGCATATGAATGAGAGAGATTTAATGGATGAGTTCCTCACAAGAATCAAAGAACTCAGGGAACAACTTGCATGTAATAATGAGAGCTATATGGACAGTTCATTGGTGTCTCCTGTACTTGCAGCTTTACCAAATTCATACCAGAGTTTTGCATCCACACTTCGCTTATCATGAAGGGTAACCCTAATGCCCTTACGTTTGATAAGTTCATTGCAATGCCCTTCAAGAAGAGCAATCTCAGCAAAACCATACAAGAATGCGTGTGGGAGATTACGCATTCGCTCCGCGAGTCAAAAAGGTAAAGACAAAGCCTGTTCTCATGGCGGCTATAAGCCAAAGGCAAAATCAGCCCAATCTCTTGGCAAGGATGCCGAAAAGAAGAGTGATAAGCCTAAGAAGAAAGGCAAATGCAACTACTATCGAAAGCCATGCCATTACATCAATGAATACAGAAATCACATGGGTGTATCCGTTGAAAACAAAGGCAAAGGTTTTATATACTTTAGACACTTAGTTTCTATGAATGAAAATATGTCCACATGAAAGCATAAAATATCAATGCAAAGTGTCTTACACACCTTAGCAAAATGGTGTGAGCTAAGAGGAAGAACAAATCTCTCATGGAGATGGAACGTTGCATGGTTAAAGACTAGGATTTGCCTCATGTTTTTTCGTTGGAGGCACTTATGTGTGCCACTTATGTGCTAAGCAAATGCCCCACCAAGGTCTTACAGACAATTACCCCTTATGACGCTTGGACTGGCAAGAAGCCCTCTGTGGCTCATTTGCATGTTTTTGGTTGTCTTGCTTAGTCTCTTGTACCTAAGCAACATAGCAATAAGCTGGATCATAAGGCGATAAATTGCATTTTTGTGGGATACAGCTTAGAAAGCAAAAAGAATATAGACTCTGCCATGTGGCCACAAGGCAGATTTTAGTGAGCAGAGATGTCTTTGTTGAAAACTCAATTCAACCAATGCTTTTATGCTTGAGTTCGGCAGGCTGCAGAGGACCGCTCAGTAGATTATAGTGTTCATGACGGCGCTAAGCACACCAAAACGGCCATCAAACATATGTATATGTACATGGAAGGGCTTTGCGTTTGATTTTCCCCTTCATTCTTTTCTCCCTCATTTTCTATACATGCTTACGATTTTAGTTATCCCAATAACAAGGCTAAGGTTTCAATCCATAACATGTGCAATGACCAAGGTTTTCCAGACCACACTTTCATGTTTGTGAATGCTTTTACTCACAAGGGGCCCATAATTATAAATGATCCGGCCTTTATTAATCAAACTTGTCCACAATCATTAAAAATGATGTGAACTCGCTCCAATAACCTGTTTTTAGGCTGTTTCTCACACAACTAAACTTCCAATCAATCCTGTGACCTATCAGGCAGACACCTCACGTGATCCAAAGCTGTTCCTAGGCGCCCAGAATGATGTCAAGGGTGCCTAGAACCCAATCCTGGATAACCTGTCCAAAAGTCCTTAAATCAGTAAAATACTCGGGAGATAACCATCTGGGTGCTCTACTTCACCAAGGAAATTTGAGCCATTGTACATCGGCCTTGTCTTTTTCTTTTTTGTCTTCTAACGTCGCGTGTACCCATGGATCACATGTAACATCTTTTTTGTCTCTCAGACCCTTTCAGTACTTAAGTAGGCGCTAATAAAATCTCTCTCTCTCTCTCTCTCTCTCTCTCTCTCTCTCTCTCTCTCACACACACACACACCTAAATCTAGACCCTCCACCCACTAGCTGCAGATACAAGACAACCTCAATTGCCATAGAGATGTACCTCTGGCAGACACTTTTTGGGCCCCACGAGGCGACCATGGCAATCACCACCAAAGCTCACCTGGACAGGAGAGAGCACAGATGTCATAGACGAGCCTCTAGCACCACCTAGAGAGCCAAACATCCCTATCCTCGGAGATCTAAACCCTACACATGCTAGCTATCACCATTCGGCTATACATTTGGACCACCCTCCTACAATTATGGACAAATCTCCCTTTCATGAAATTTTGTAGAATAAAAGCTATGTTGGTCACCAATTTGACACGACAAAAATCCTGAAATCTCGGATCCACTTCTTGGCATCACCATGGACGGCACTGGTCTGGCCCCCATGTAAATGCACAGTCTTGGGATTCGGAACTGTAATATGCGGAAGCTTCGGAGAAGGATCGGTACTTCAAAACTCAGAAAAACAGCACTCTTTTCGCGACGGAATTAACGCACAAAACTGAAAGACGATGTGCAGAAAATAGAGAGAGAAGGGGGAGATGGAGAAGGACACAGTATTGGGTCCCAATTACCCTCTGTAGGGCCCCCACCACGGATGGTGTATTTGCTTTATTAGAATGATGTAAATCTGAAACAAATACAAAGTACTTGACCTTTTCTTGGCTGGAAAACCTGCCCTTGACCTTCAGTCCTTCACCCCTTAGCTTTAGCAAACCCTTGGCTGTCCTGGCCCTTGAATGCTTGATGCTCTTGGTGAATTATGAGATAAATGATGGGATTATGGGCTGGGGTATTTATACCCCTCCCTTCATGCAGTCGGCTGGCTTCAGGACAGCCCACGACTGAATTTCATCATTAATTGCTTTCACACTCAATAAAGTGTTTTCACACTTGTTTGAAGGCTGTCCAGCCTGCGCACATGTTCTGGGCAGCACCCTGGCTGCTGGGCATGCTGCGCATGGGTGTGGGACTGCCCCCCCACACCTGGCCGCCGGCTGTTAGGGTTTTAGTCTCTGTCGGCTGCCTGTCCAGGAGCTCTGGAGCTGGCCGACAACCCCTCCAGCCCTTGCCTTGGCTGGTGGGCAATATCTTGGGCCCTCCTGGCCCCTTGGGGGTGGTTCTATACCTCCCCCATGCCCATGCTAAATATGCCAATGCAAAACCTTGCCCTGGGGTAGCCCTATGGGCTGGCCCCATCTCTACATGCAAACTACATGCCTACAGAGGCCTGGCATCCAGTTGCAAACCAGATACTCAGCACATCTGACATCATTCCAGAGGGAGACTCACAGCGCGGACTGGCACTGCTTCATGTGCAGGACAATGCACACCTGACCTTGGACTCATGTGCAGGACGATGCACACCTGACCTCGGACGACTGAGATGGATCCCTGGCTGACTCGTCCCGGACCGGGCTCACATGGGACCAGTTCACCATCCCAGGTCTTGCACCTTCTGTACAGAAATGTCTACGTGGCATCCAAGTGCGGGATGCACGTGACAGGAACACTCGAATCCTCATCCTGGCCTTTCTATGGACAGCATTAGTTGTAACACGCGGAAGCTCTGGGGGTCTTCTTTCAGCCCTAAACACTCTTGGAAACATGCTGATGCAAATCGCAGATATGGAGAGAGAGTAGAGAGAGAGAGATGTGCTGGAAATTCAGTATAATAATATGGTACAAAAAGGTACCTCCATTACAGCCATAGGCTGCCTTGTACAAAAGGTGGTAAACACCCACCTTTCCTGACTGCTCGCTTAGCCTGCAAGTGGCTTATGAGCGGAAAGTTTGGAATACCTGGCTCACACTTAATGGTCACCGGGGTGTTTGACACATTCCGATCAATCTGGAACGTGTGCTTGTCCCACTTGACATCAGGAAGAAACTTGTGAAACCACTGGATACCCAAAATTATGTCTGCTCCTACAAGAGGGGCAACCATAAAGTCACGCACAAATTCTATGCCCTGAATGACTAACTTAGCACCTAGAGCTTCATACTTGACGCTCGTTGTCATACCTGTGCTAAAACCCTCAACCTGTTTGTCCACCGGAGTCAGCTCGAAACGGGCACGCCTAGCGGCCTCTTCCGTGATCACATCCTCCGTGCTGCCGCTGTCAAACAAGACAACGACTCTCTGGCCACCTATGTAGCCAAAGGACTTGAGCAATTCGTTGCGCTCATACTCCTGGTCATGGGCGCCCTTCTGCTTATCTTCGAGCTCCCGGCTAATAATTGCTCCAACTGAAGCACCGGGGGTTGAAGAACTAGGGGTAGCCGCTGGGGTCTGTGTGGGAGCTGTGCTCACCACGGAAGCTGTGGAGGCGGCGGCGGCCTTTGGAGGCTTCTTCGGACAATCCCGAGAAGTATGTCCTTTTGTGTGACAAAAGTAACATCTACCCTCCTTCCTGTACTGAGCAAGCTCCTCAGCACTCAACTTGCCACCTGTCTTGCCTGCCTCCGCTTTCTGGTCTGGAGTAAGCTTAGACGCATTGTTCGAGTTCTTGGAGCCAGAGGCTCCCGGGCTCTGTCCTGGGGAAGACCCCGTCTGGTTCTGGCTTTTGCCCCCCGAAGCGTTAGCCTTGGGAGAAGCCGGCTGGGAAGTCTTGGGCTTGCCACCATTGTGTGTCATTTCTGCACTCTGCGCAAGCGAGAGTGCGTCCTCAAAGGTGGTTGGTCTAAACATACGCACCTCCCATTGGATGTGCGTGTCCAGGCCATACAAAAACTGCCCTTTCTTGTCCGCATCAAATAAGCCTAATTGTAGACACAAGGTCGAAATTCTATTGGCAAATTGAAGGACTGGTTGCACATTCTGACGCGCACCCCTGAACTCGTCTTCGAGTCGCTCAAGGTAGTGGGGCGGTAAAAACCGCTGCTTAAGGTCACGGACGAACTCGTCCCACCCATAAGCTGCCATACCTGATCTGGTGTGGGCATGAGCCCACTGAGTCCACCAAGGAATGGCCTCACCTTCCAAATACCAACGGGCTAAGATCACTTTGTCAATATCTGATTTCCTAACTGCGGCAAAGTAAGCTTCAAATTGATGTAACCATGAATACAGAGTAGTGGGATCGAGTTTACCATTATACTTACTGAAATTCATTTTCTCGGGAAAATGATTCGAGGGCGCCGCCGGTGTCAATCTGGCGTCCAAAGCTCGGAGGTAACGCTCGTGTTCCACTCGTCGCATGGCTTCGTCTTCTCGTTGTCGAATCTCCAATGCACGCATCTGCATCTCAAGCAAGGAGCTTGGCTGCGGCTGTGACCCCTCGAGAGGGTCCCTGTGACGAGGATCTGGGATCTGGGGTACGGAAGGAGAGGGAGGAGGAGATGGAAAACGCGACGCTGGAGAGCGAGAACGCTCCTCCAGAGCCAAAATCCGCGCCTTCTGCTCATCCAACTTGGTTGTCTGGTCTGCGATTGCTCGCATCATCTGCTGGAACATGTCTTGTACACTCAAGCCGGGTGCCCTAGCTGGGCTGCCTGGTGCACTCTGGTCCCATGGTTCTGGTTCTCTCTCGTCGCCGAAGTTCGCCATAGCGGGAATATGCAGGTCCTTTCCGGAACGCAATGTGACCATCCACTATCTGTGTGGGAGACTTCCGGAGGCTTCCGACGGCTAAAAACCAACCGTCCTTCGAGGGACAGGAGTCACTCCGAAAGGGGTAGTCCACCGGAATCTAAAAACCAACCACACGAGCGAAAAATTTTCTGGTATTCTTTGCTGAATCTTTGTCCTTGAAGTGAGCTCTGATACCACTGTAATATGCGGAAGCTTCGGAGAAGGATCGGTACTTCAAAACTCAGAAAAACAGCACTCTTTTCGCGACGGAATTAACGCACAAAACTGAAAGACGATGTGCAGAAAATAGAGAGAGAAGGGGGAGATGGAGAAGGACACAGTATTGGGTCCCAATTACCCTCTGTAGGGCCCCCACCACGGATGGTGTATTTGCTTTATTAGAATGATGTAAATCTGAAACAAATACAAAGTACTTGACCTTTTCTTGGCTGGAAAACCTGCCCTTGACCTTCAGTCCTTCACCCCTTAGCTTTAGCAAACCCTTGGCTGTCCTGGCCCTTGAATGCTTGATGCTCTTGGTGAATTATGAGATAAATGATGGGATTATGGGCTGGGGTATTTATACCCCTCCCTTCATGCAGTCGGCTGGCTTCAGGACAGCCCACGACTGAATTTCATCATTAATTGCTTTCACACTCAATAAAGTGTTTTCACACTTGTTTGAAGGCTGTCCAGCCTGCGCACATGTTCTGGGCAGCACCCTGGCTGCTGGGCATGCTGCGCATGGGTGTGGGACTGCCCCCCCACACCTGGCCGCCGGCTGTTAGGGTTTTAGTCTCTGTCGGCTGCCTGTCCAGGAGCTCTGGAGCTGGCCGACAACCCCTCCAGCCCTTGCCTTGGCTGGTGGGCAATATCTTGGGCCCTCCTGGCCCCTTGGGGGTGGTTCTATACCTCCCCCATGCCCATGCTAAATATGCCAATGCAAAACCTTGCCCTGGGGTAGCCCTATGGGCTGGCCCCATCTCTACATGCAAACTACATGCCTACAGAGGCCTGGCATCCAGTTGCAAACCAGATACTCAGCACATCTGACATCATTCCAGAGGGAGACTCACAGCGCGGACTGGCACTGCTTCATGTGCAGGACAATGCACACCTGACCTTGGACTCATGTGCAGGACGATGCACACCTGACCTCGGACGACTGAGATGGATCCCTGGCTAACTCGTCCCGGACTGGGCTCACATGGGACCAGTTCACCATCCCAGGTCTTGCACCTTCTGTACAGAAATGTCTACATGGCATCCAAGTGCGGGATGCACGTGACAGGAACACTCGAATCCTCATCCTGGCCTTTCTATGGACAGCACTAGTTGTAACACGCGGAAGCTCTGGGGGTCTTCTTTCAGCCCTAAACACTCTTGGAAACATGCTGATGCAAATCGCAGATATGGAGAGAGAGTAGAGAGAGAGAGATGTGCTGGAAATTCAGTATAATAATATGGTACAAAAAGGTACCTCCATTACAGCCATAGGCTGCCTTGTACAAAAGGTGGTAAACACCCAAATTCTTGTCCTACTCTAGGACCCTAAGGATCCACTCCCTAGAGGGGTGAATGACTAACACAATGTGCCTTTGGTGCTATTTATAGGCTCTTGATTCAAAGCTGGGCTGGTCGACTGCTGTCGGACCAGCCGACTGGCCCTGGACCTCCATAAACCTTGGTCGGGCTGCGCCTCTCCAGGACTGGAAACCCATAATGCAGCCGACGCTTTTTGGTACAGCCGACGCCCTGTTTCTTGGAGCCGACTGAATCCCCTAAGTCCTCCAGGTCCTACTCCAAGTCCATCCTATTGTCTCATCTGCACCTTGTGCTCCAAATCCTAGCCTTATCTGGTTCATACTCTTTATCTGGCTGCCTCTTCTAGACCAGCATCCGAGAATGTCCATGGCATCTTTCATGCACATGACATCCCCCTCTGCTAAACTTGATGACGGGATTCCAACCTGTTCTTGGATGATTGTCATCATCCCAATCTTTTCCCGAAGTCCCTCTGTCATTCATCCATCCCTGGCAACCCTTTTCTCTGAAAGCCCGGCCCGGTCTCCAAAACCACTCTGTCTCAGAATAAGATCTATGCATCTATTCCATCTAGTCCACAATCCATTCCTGCCCTGACTCCGAACACAGTCTTGGTCTTCATTCTTGAGAAATGAGTCTGGCACTCTCACATCACCCCTTGGAGGATAAACCTCCCTTGGGACCGTTGCTCGAGAACCTATCTGGCTCGCGGGACTGCCATGCCCTCTGGCTCTATGGAACACCACCAACAAACCTCCTGGGAGCTCTTCCCGATTCTGTGTTCCTTGCCTTGGGCTTCGTATCCGTGTACTTTCCTGTACCTTGGACCTATACACCATCATATGGGACTGATTCAGTGTTTAGCTTTGCTGAGCCTGATGCTCTGATACCAACGTAACACGCGGAAGCTCTGGGGGTCTTCTTTCAGCCCTAAACACTCTTGGAAACATGCTAATGCAAATCACAGATATGGAGAGTAGAGAGAGAGAGAGATGTGCTGGAAATTCAGTATGATAATATGGTACAGAAAGGTACCTCCACTACAGCCATAGGCTGCATTATACAAAAGGTGGTAAACACCCAAATTCTTGTCCTACTCTCGGACCCTAAGGATCCACTCCCTAAAGGGGAGAATGACTAACACAATGTGCCTTTGGTGCTATTTATAGGCTATTCAAAGCTGGGCTGGTCGACTGCTGTCGGACCAACCGACTGGCCCTGGACCTCCATAAACCTTGGTCGGGCTCCACCTCTCCAGGACTAGAAACCCATATTGCAGGCGACGCTTTCTGGTACAGCCGACGCCCTGTTTCTTGCAGCCGACTGAATCCTCTAAGTCCTCCAGGTCCTACTCCAAGTCCATCCTACTGTCTAATCTGCACCTTGTGCTCCAAATCCTAGCCTTATCTGGTTCATACTCTTTATCTGGCTGCCTCTTCTAGACCAACATCTGAGAATGTCCATGGCATCTTTCATGCACATGACATCCCCCTCTGCTAAACTTGATGACGGGGTTCCAACCTATTCTTGGATGATTGTCATCATCCCAATCTTTTCCCGAAGTCCCTCTATCATCCATCCATCCCTGGCAACCCTTTTCTCTGAAAGCCCGGCCCGATCTCCAAAACCACTCTGTCTCAGAATAAGATCTATGCATCTGTTCCATCTAGTCCACAATCCATTCCTGCCCTGACTCCGAACACTGTCTTGGTCTTCATTCCTAAGAAATGAGTATGGCACTCTCACATCACCCCTTGGAGGATAAACCTCCCTTGGAACCGTTGCTCGAGAACCTATCTGGCTCACAGGACTGCCATCCCCTCTGGCTCTATGGAACACCACCAACAAACCTCCTGGGAGCTCTTCCCGATTCTGTGTTCCTTGCCTTGGGCTTCGTATCCGTGTACTTTCCTGAACCTTGGACCTATACACCATCATATGGGACTGATTCAGTGTTTAGCTTTGCTGAGCCTGATGCTCTGATACCAATGTAACACGCGGAAGCTTTGGGGTCTTCTTTCAGCCCTAAACGCTCCTGGAAACATGCTGATGCAAATCGCAGATATGGAGAGAGAGTAGAGAGAGAGAGAGAGGTGTTGGAAATTTTGTATAATAATATGGTACAAAAAGGTACCTCCACTACAGCCATAGGCTACCTTATACAAAAGGTGGTAAACACCCAAATTCTTGTCCTACTCTAGGACCCTAAGGATCCACTCCCTAGAGGGGTGAATGACTAACACAATGTGCCTTTGGTGCTATTTATAGGCTCTTGATTCAAAGCTAGGCTGGCCGACTGCTGTCGGACCAGCCGACTGGCCCTGGACCTCCATAAACCTTGGTCGGGCTGCGCCTCTCCAGGACTGGAAACGCATAATGCAGCCGACGCTTTCTGGTACAGCCGACGCCCTATTTCTTGCAGCCGACTGAATCCCCTAAGTCCTCTACGTCCTGCTCCAAGTCCATCCTACTGTCTCATCTGCACCTTGTGCTCCGAATCCTAGCCTTATCTGGTTCATACTCTTTATCTGGCTGCCTCTTCTGGACCAACATCTGAGAATGTCCATGGCATCTTTCATGCACATGACACTGGTATGGTCCCCATATGAATGGCTTGGTCTTGGTTCACACGGGCAAAGTCTGGTCCCCGAAACTGTGACACAAGACAGGTGGCACTAGTCTGGCCATACCCTAGCATGACAAAAAGTACATCTGTTAGGGGGTCGATTAGGGTGGTTTTAAAGAGAAGGTCTGCATTGTAGGCCGACCAGTGCATGTGTGAGGTTTGTAGGTTTCTCATGCAAATTTCAGTTTCCACGGCTGGGTTAATGCGTTACCATGCCAGGATTTACCATTAGGGTTCCCCTGAAGAAATTTTCATGGTGGGGTTGAGGTTCATGTGTTAGGGTCTAGTGGAAGGTTTTGTCAGGCGTGACACAAAAATCATCCACACATGTTTGCACGTTTGAAATTGTTTTCATGCAACTTGTTTTTGTGTGAATGCCTGCTATGAATGTTAAGTTCACGAGCCTAGGACGCCTACCCATGGCCCATGCAAGTGCCTTGTATTCTGATGTGTTTTGTGGCTTGTGAAGAGGTGGAAAGAATGCCTAAAACCTTTGTTATTTTTATTAAAAAGCAAACTCTAAAATTTCACCTGTGTAGGCTGGCACGTCATCAAGCCGGCCTGTTGGGGCTGTTTGGACAGCCTTTGTGAAGACTTTGACGCGGCCAGAAAGCTATTGCTACTGATCGACTTATTCTACAAAGCTGAACTCTGATTTCGAGCTGATCCAGGCGGCCAAGGTGCCAGTTTGAGCCTTTGGGCAGCACCCATGACAGCCAGGGAGATTTTATCACGGCCAGACTTGTCCACAAACTTGCTGTTGCTGGAGATTGAGCCTGGCAGTGCTCTCGGGTGCCAGGATTTCTACTTTCAGCCGAGGCCTCGTTGTGAGAGTGCAAGCAAGAGCTAGCACGGGCACACCAGTCTATGTGTGGACCTGGAACACCAGTGGATGCACATCTCTCCAGGAACTGACGAGGATTGTTGGAAGACGACTACAACGGAAAATCTTCTCCAACGTCCTGTTTGGTATTTATGTTTCCTTTCGTATTATGGCAAATCTGGCTATATTTAGCCCGTGAAATTTGTACAAGATAAAACACTTTGGTATCGGAGGGGAAGGGGAGGGCCAGCCCTAGTGTTTAGTTTAGTTTCAGCTTTGTTTATTCTTTTATGCTGTGCCATTTAAATAAGTGTTTTAAGTGATTTTTTACTATGAGACGCGTTCAACGGTGTCGACACCCATACAGTGTGAGTTAAACCAGCTGCAAATCCTGGATATCCTCAAACATCATAGAGATGTGCCGCCACAGGATTTGGACATTGCCTTAAAAACCATTCAGGAGGGAATGACACCTGATGGGATTTGAATCTGTTCATTGTGTCCACAAATCCACACAGGGTCTATCCTTTCCTTTTTTATCTCTTTTTTTCCCAAGAAAAGATCCTTCCATTAGTTACAAAAATGCAGTCGAAACGGCTAAGTACATGACCCTGTCACGGGAGACAAGAAAAACATATGAGGACAGAGAGGCTCTTCCTCGCTGGCTAGCCGCTCTCAAAGGAAGGTTATCTCATACAATAGGGGAGAAGTGAACAGCCAAATAGGGGAGGGGCGAACAGCCAAATAGATGACCTATATTGCCAAGTGACCAAACTGTCTCTAACCCCGAGGAAAGGATCATTGCTCCAGATCCGCAAAAAGGCCTCTCGGTGTTTCCGTATGCAGTCGGAGTCGCCTCGCAACATCTCCCATTGGCCACACAGGGTGTGAATGGTGTCCGTCCAAATGCTTTGGATGGATTCCGTGGGCAGTGTGGTAGTGCCCTCTAAGGCCTCACTACAAAAACGAGCTTGAATCAACCTTTGGCATCTGAAGCCTGCGGCCTAGACAAACAAACTGTATACTCGAAAAAGGGGGTGTCAGGGGCATCCTTTGGGGCAAAGAGATCGTGCCATTGCCACTCGCCTGGATCCCACTGCAATCTCATCTATAGTCGGCCCTCCCATAACCATGATCTGCATAATCTCTCTCTGGCCACTTTGGTCGGGGGAGGGTCAACGTGCCACCTATGGTCATGAAACGGGATTACCCTCACTCTCTGTAAAGTGCAGCTGCTGATGTCCTCTGTCGAAGGAAGGGGAAGAGGGAGAGAGGGGGGGGGGGGGGGGGGGGGGGGGGGGAAGCAGCTCAATGTGCCCTGTGGTCCAATAGAAAGGTCATCACCATGGACAACAATCCGCTTATCATGTCTGGTAAAAAACCCCTACCCACTCGGGGGGGAGGCAGGTCAAGGATCGGTGCAAGCCACTTCAGCAGAATGGAAGACTCGATGTCGAAGGAAGCCTGTCTCTGCCTCAGATCCCAGCAAGGCTCTGGTCTTCAGCCTTGGGTGGGAGCCGTCTGAAGGTGAACCACTCTGTAAGAGACTGTGCCGGTCCCTCGCTCAAAGCCCCCCAAGAGACGTGCAGGCAGGAACCTAACATGTGGCCTCTGGAAAGGGTAATCAATGGGTTCCAAACCAGAGGCTATCCTTTCCGTGCTAGTCTTTTGCTTTTTCATGTAGTCTTGACATCCAGTTAACTCAAGGATCACATGTTAGAGCTTTTTGATCTCGTAGACCCTTCCGATCTTTCGTAAAAGTTAATAGCATCTGTCTGTCTTTCTTCTCTCTCTCTCTCTCTCTCTCTCTCTCTCTCTCTCTCTCTCTCTCTCTCTCTCTCATACACACACACACACACACACACACACACACACACACACAACACAAAAACAAAAACATAACTTATCAAATAGCAACTACATAATAAAGTTAATTTAAGTAGTGAACCAATTTATCAGCACCCCAATCTACCTTTCCTTGCTCGAGCTTCTTCTTGAAACTGTTAAGCAGTTTGGGGGCTTCTTTCAAGACCTGACTTTCTTGCAGCCATACGTTATGAACGTGTGCAACCCCCTTATACTTCACAAAATACAACCTTTCAGCACACGGAACACTGAATGTACTTTTATGCAAAATAACAGTTCCGTCACTTTCAGATCCTGTTACATGTGAAAGGCCTTGCTTCTGACCATCATTTTCCTGAACCACCATAAGCCTTTCATCTTGCCCTGCTTCCACTTGACTCTTCACCCCAGGTCCCTCTCCCACTGTTCAAGAAGAAACACATCAAAAACACACAAGAAAGAACCCAGTATATTGCGACTTCCAAAAGCATATGAACATTAGAAGAGATTATGCTCACAAAACGATGTGAACAAAGGAAAATATATATACCAAGTAAACCTTCATGAAATTTCTTTTGCTGCACTTTGTCCTCTCTTGGTATACAGCATGTTTTGTGACTGCTGAAGTTTTCGCCATCAAGGATGCCCTCTTTTACATCCCATATTGACTCTATACCCTTGGAAACAGAATGCATTCCACAAACAATCCTCTTATATGCGCAATCAGGACAATACCAATCATTCGGAGGTACATCCATCAATGGAGGATCCAGACAGCCTATGTGAAATGTTATTTTACAATTTTTTCCATCACAGCAACTGCACCACCAGGTATTCGAAGTGTTACAAGTGAGTACCCAAACTAAGAGGTAGATTAAATCAAAAAGAAAAGCAATATTAAGGATCTTCAAAACTCCGAAGTTTTGTGCTAAGCCTGAACTGTTATAATGCTCCAAACTAGTATTTTGATCAAGAAATCCAAATGTTTAGAGGTCTCTAATTTTAGAAATTTCTGCAGTGGCATGGGAGAGGGCTAGATAGAATTTCTTTCCTAATCAAGAAAGAACCAATTTAAGTGTTCTATATCCTTGCTACTTTGACTGCTGTAAAATTATGATCTAACATTCATGTGCAAAAAAACTTAAGACTGTTAAACATTTCGAGTCTTGACATTCTAGCAGAAGTAGGTCACATGAAAAACACAGCACATACAAACTTCCAACATTTTCAATCCATTGAATAACTCAGAAAATACCCAAAGGAAACTTACATAAGCTTTCCTTCTCGTTTGCATCTATTACATACACTGTCATGATCATCCATGCCACTGGAGTCCTGAATAATCTCAGTGCCCTCTTGTTGATTGCAAGGTACATTATCAACTCCTGTCCCTTTTTTTAATGATAGTCCAACATGCTCCAACGAATCCTTTCTGTTTGAAAACTCTTAACAGTCAAAAACCTAAATAGATTGCTTTTGAGCATGAATGCAGGTGTACTTTTTGCACAATAATGTATTGTCATAACGCTGGAGTAAATCCCGGCTTTAACAATTATGCAGCATTGAAAGAACAAACAAACAAAGACCTCAGCATATCAAAGCATCAAAGAGACTGCAATAAGATGAAAAACTATTTGAATTGAAAAAGAGAAAATTTTACAAGTTACAAATTGATCAAACCAAGATTGTAAAAAAGTGCACGTGCATATGTGTGATAGTCTCAAGCCCAATATTTCATATGAAAGCAACAACAAAGGCACGATTTTCATGGATATGCATCTCTAGCACCACCAAGAGAGGAAATATTGCTACGTATTTTCAGCAGGTTCAAACATGAAGCCCATTTTTCACTTACTTCGAGAGGAAAGTTTACCTCACCTCACTCGTTTGGAGCTTATTAAAGTGGAATCATGCTGCTCTCACCTCTTCTTTGCAGTAAACTCTCCACCAAACACATCATTCTAGCAAAGATAGCAGTCATAAAGCTCAACATCCATGCTCTCATTTCAGCTGATTACCCGCAAACAAAGACACACAGCAGATAGGCGCTGGCATGGCTGGGTTTGTCGATTGTCATCATCGAAGCACTTGGCTTTGCAAGGAGAAGACCATAGTTGTCAAATCTTCACTATGATAAGGTCCCAATCCCATTCTCATGTTTTTGCTTGGGAGAAGCCGCTGCCAACCCCGTGGAGATGTTTGCATCCCAACTTGCCACACCAAAACTGAGACCCAAGCAAGAGCATGCCGGGATGCCACTTCCAAATGGGTAGAAGTGGTTAAGGACCTTGAGTTGACCTCCAAATGGGCGGAGGTATCTAAGAAATAACATAAAAACAATCAGGATGGCCACCTTGGAAGAAGACAAGAGGCGACACTCCTACGCAGTGCACATGCAAGTCACTAGCCTTTCCAAGAAGCTCTCTAAAAGGAAGATGACAATCTAAAAGGAAGATGACAAGACCTTGTGCTGGCAAATGGGCATTATTAGAACCCCATTCATGGATGTTTGGCAGGCGGGGAAGGACCTCACTAGGGAGAGGCCTTTGCTTCTCACATTCAAGGACATGGAAACATGCTCAACCATCGTAGCAACACTTCGCTCCATCAAAATCTATCTAAGTGATGATCCCCCTTGCAAGTAGAGCATTAGAAACTCGGATTGATCCAAGTTATGGTGGCAAGGAAGGCATGCAAACGGGCCATATACTGAAACAGCCGTGTCATCATCAGCGAGTGGCACCCCACACAGAAATGCAAGGTCTATGGGACCATAGATGCAATTCACATGTGTTGGTCTTGGACTCACACACTCAAACACACAAACCTGCACATTAGGGTTAGGTGCACGATAGAGAAGCTCACATAGAAATGAGAGAGAGAGAGAGAGAGAGAGACAGAGAGCCAAAAGTGTGGTATCCACAAAATGCAAGTCAACCCTTGCATGTGTGCCACATCCATATAATAAAGAAGTACAAAATATTATATGTAAGTGTCCTTTCACACTTGATATCCAAGGGGAAAAACCACATGGGAAAAAGTGCCATTGGTTAAGCCCTGTTCACACATAGCACTACCATAAGTGAGCATATGCCTACAAATCCCCACTGTAGTGGACGTGTGAACCTGTACGAACACTCCGACTCCTCTTACGGGGTCCTCATCATACACCCTCGGGTTTTGAGGAGTATGGGTTTGGTCTCGTGTTACACAAGTAAATGAGGCATCCCACTACCTAGCTGTAAATGCCGGCCTCAAAATGCTCTACAATATCATGCATAGTAAGCCGTACACCCCAGATACCGGATCCTCGTCACAGGGACCCTCTCGCGGGGTCACAGCCGCAGCCAAGCTCCTTGCTTGAGATGCAGATGCGTGCATTGGAGATTCGACAACGAGAAGACGACGCCATGCGACGAGTGGAACACGAGCGTTACCTCAGAGCTTTGGACGCCAGATTGACACCGGCGGCGCCCTCGAATCATTTTCTCGAGAAAATGAATTTCAGTAAGTATAATGGTAAACTCGATCCCACTACTCTTTATTCATGGTTACATCAATTTGAAGCTTACTTTGCCGCAGTTAGGAAAACAGATATTGACAGAGTGATCTTAGGTAGTTGGTACTTGGAAGGTGAGGCCATTCCTTGGTGGACTCAGTGGGCTCATGCCCACACCAGAGCAGGTATGGCAGCTTATGTGTGGGACGAGTTCGTCCGCGACCTTAAGCAGCGGTTTCTACCGCCTCACTACCTTGAGCGACTCGAAGACGAGTTCAGGGGAGCGCGTCAGAATGCACAACCAGTCCTTCAGTTTGCCAATAAAATTTCGACCTTGTGTCTACAATTAGGCTTATCTGATTCGAACAAGAAAGGGCAGTTTTTGTATGGCCTGGACACGCAAATCCAATGGGAGGTGCGTATGTTTAGGCCAGCCACCTTTGAGGACGCACTCTTGCTTGCGCAGAGTGCAGAAATGAAACACAATGGTGGCAAGCCCAAGACTTCCCAGCCGGCTTCTCCCAAGGCTAACGCCTCGGGGAGCAAAATCCAGAACCAGACGAGGTCTTCCCCAGGACAGAGCCCGGGAGCCTCTGGCTCCAAGAACTCGAACAATGCGTCTAAGCTTACTCCAATCCAGAAAGCGGAGGCAGGCAAGACAGGTGGCAAGTTGAGTGCTGAGGAGCTTTCTCAGTACAGGAAGGAGGGTAGATGTTACTTTTGTCACACAAAAGGACATACTTCTCGGGATTGTCCGAAGAAGCCTCCAAAGGCCGCCGCCGCCTCCACAGCTTCCATGGTGAGCACAGCTCCCACACAGACCCCAGCGGCTACCCCTAGTTCTTCAACCCCCGGTGCTTCAGTTGGAGCAATTATTAGCCGGGAGCTCGAAGATAAGCAGAAGGGCGCCCATGACCAGGAGTACGAGCGCAACGAATTGCTCAAGTCCTTTGGCTACATAGGTGGCCAGAGAGTCGTTGTCTTGTTTGACAGCGGCAGCACGGAGGATGTGAACACGGAACAGGCCGCTAGGCGTGCCCGTTTCGAGCTGACTCCGGTGGACAAACAGGTTGAGGGTTTTAGCACAGGTATGACAACGAGCATCAAGTATGAAGCTCTAGGTGCTAAGTTAGTGATTCGGGGCATAGAATTTGTGCGTGACTTTATGGTTGCCCCTCTTGTAGGAGCAGACATAATTTTGGGTATCCAGTGGTTTCACAAGTTTCTTCCTGATGTCAAGTGGGACAAGCACACGTTCCAGATCGATCGGAATGTGTCAAACACCCCGGTGACCATTAAGTGTGAGCCAGGTATTCCAAACTTTCCGCTCATAAGCCACTTGCAGGCTAAGCGAGCAGTCAGGAAAGGCGCACAGTGTGCGATGATTTACATCCAGACAGCCCAGACGGTGGCCAGTGCTTCCGAGAAGTACTCGGTTCTCCATGAAAAGTTCCAAAAGATTTTTCTTCGGGACAGTCTCCCTCCCCAGCTCCCCCCGTCCAGACCGGAGGATCACAAGATTGACCTCCTCCCAGGCTCGGAACCCCCGAGCAAGTTTCCGTATCGCCTTTCTAAGGCAATGGAATCGGAGTTGGACCGCCAACTCCAAGAATTGTTGCAAGCTGGCTTCATCCGCCCCAGCGTGTCGCCATTTGCAGCACCGATCTTGTTTGTCAAGAAGAAAGATGGGTCTTTTCGGTTGTGTGTCGATTATCGTGCACTCGACTATCAAGAGCAGATTCCCGATGCCTCGAATTGACTATATTCTCGAGAGGCTGAATGGAGCTAAGATGTTCTCCAAACTGGATTTAAAGAGTGGGTACCACCAGGTACGGATTGTAGAGGGGGACATCCCCAAGACAGCCTTCCGTACAGAACGGGCCCACTATGAATTTGTGGTTATGCCATTTGGATTGACGAACGCCCCAGCTACATTTAACCGCATGATGATGCGTATTTTCCGGGAGTTGATTGGAGAGAGTGTGTTCATATTTCTGGACGATATACTCATATTTTCAGCTACAGTTGAGCAGCATGACATTGATGTGGAGAAAGTCCTTAAAGTTGCTGGAAAGCAACGAGCTCTATGTCAATGAAAAGAAGTCAGAATTTTATCTGTTTCAGGTACATTACTTGGGATATATAATTAGTGCCGAAGGCATTCGACTTGATCCGGCTAAAGTGGCCGAATTTGTTAACTGGGAAGTACCTCAGACCGCTTATGACATTAGATCATTTGTGGGTATATGCCAAGCATATTCCACCCACATTGACAAGTTTTCCGACCTCTCGGCAGACCTCACCGATCTACTAAAGGGAGTGAAAACAAGAAGGCAAAAGATTCGAATGACTCCGCGAGCGTTGGAAGCATTCCAGAACCTCAAGGTGGCTTTGTCAGAAGCGCCTTGTTTAGCCCTTGCCTCGTGGGACGAACCATTTCAAGTGATCACCGATGCGAGTAACATCGCAATTGGAGGTGTATTGCAACAGAATGGTCATCCAGTAGCTTACATGTCTGGTAAGCTACTGCCCGCCGAAAAGAACTACTCAGTCTATGATCGTGAACTCCTAGCAGTTATACAGGCCTTGAAACATTGGAAACATTTCCTGTATGGCCGTGACTTCGAGGTTCGCACTGACCATCAGGCATTGCATTGGATTCAAACGATGCCAAGTGCACAGTGGAGTGATCGACAACACCGCTGGAGTCAGATATTCCAGCAGTTCGGTGGTATGATTGAGTACCTTCCAGGAAAGGCCAATCCAGTGGCCGATGCTTTAAGTAGGAAGGGACAAGTATCTACGATTCAGACCACTAGACTTGACCTTGTTGGTACAGGACTAGAAGACATGAAGCACACGTACGCGGATTCCGAGGAATTCGGTACTCAGTGGGAACAGGCATTGGATGCCACAGGACCATGCTATTTTCTGATACGCGATGGTTGGCTTTTCTACAAAGGCCAACTATGTGTCATGAAATCATTCCGGGCAGCTCTTCTCCATGATGCCCATGACGCCATTACAGGTGGTCATAGGGGCATGAATTCGACTTTGGAGAAATTAGAACGGCAATACTATTGGCCAAAGATGAGGCGTGATGTGTTTACATATGTACAACGCTCTGACATTTGTCAAAAGGTGAAAGCTCCTCGTGGAAAGAAGATAGGATTGTTACAGCCTTTGCCAATTCCTGAGGGTCCTTTCCAGGACATTTCGATGGACTTTGTCACAAATCTGCCTCCCAGTCCGAGTAAGCGTAATACGCAGTGTTTAACTATTGTTGATAGGTTCAGCAAATTTGTTATGCTTATTCCTTGCAGGGCCAATGTGACCGCCGAGGATGTTGCCCAGCTATTCATTCCGCATTGGTACCCGATTGGCGGGATTCCTAGGACCATAGTGTCAGACCAAGATGCTAAGTTTACCAGTCATTTTTGGAGGGCATTGTTTGATAATTTTGGTACTAAGTTGAATTTTTCCAGTGCATTCCACCCACAGACAGATGGCCAGACAGAGATATATAACCAGTTGGCCTTTGATGTGCTGAAGTGTTATGTCCACGATCAGCAAGGTAAGTGGGAATCGTTTTTGCCTTTAGTTCAAGCTGTTTTGAATGACTCTTTTTCTTCAGCTATTGGCAGGACTCCATATGAGGCAGCGTTTGGAAGGCCTTTCCAGTCGTTGTTAACCAGGACTTCGTCTTCAGTACTGGAGGCGAACAGAGTGACGGAGTCTTACCAGGAGATCCTAGAGTCCGTTAAAGACAGATTGGCTAAAGCGCAAGAGGCCTACACTCGACAGGCCAATAAAGACCGAGGGGACATGAAGTTTTCGGAAGGGGATTGGGTGTATCTTCGGATTATGAAGCAAAGATTGAAGCAGGTGGGCAAGCGATGCCCAAAGTTGTCTTTCAGGAGCTTCGGACCATTTCCCATCCGGAAAAAGATTAATGAGGTGTCTATGCAGTTAAAGCTACCTTCGAGTTGGACTATGCACGATGTATTTCATGTCAGTTGGTTAAAGCCATATGCAGGTCCACCCCCTTCAGAGATCAAAGACGAAGCGGAACCAGACATTATAGATGAAGCAGAAGTAATGGTTCCAGAACAGATCCTTCTGCACCGTTTCAAGCATGGCTCAGGCCGAAGACTACGACAGTTCCTCACGAAGTTTCAGGACCGAGGAACTCATGAAGCGGTATGGCTCGACAAGGAAATTTTTCGAAGACTATCCGGCATTATTGACGGATTATTTGGAGGCTATGCAGCTTCCGTCAAGTTAAGCAGAAGGGGATGTCACCTGCATCCCGCACTTGGATGCCACGTAGACATTTCTGTACAGAAGGTGCAGGACCTGGGATGGTGAACTCGTCCCATGTGAGCCCACTCCAGGACGAGTCAGCCAGGGATCCATCTCAATCGTCCGAGGTCAGGTGTGCATTGTCCTGCACATGAGTCCAAGGTCAGGTGTGCACTGTCCTGCACATGAATCAGTGCCACTCCGCGCTGTGAGTCTCCCTCTGGAATGATGTCAGATGTTCTGTGTATCTGGTTTGCAACTGGATGCCAGACCTCTGTAGGCATGTAGGTTTGCATGTAGAGATGGGGCCAGCCCATAGGGCTACCCCAGTGCGAAGATTTGCACTTGCACTCTTAGTGTGGGCATGGGGGAGGTGTGGAACCACCCCCAAGGGGCCATGAGGGCCCCAAGCTGTGCCCACCAGCCATGGCATGGGCTGGAAGGGCTGTCGGCCAGCTTTAATGCTGCTGGACAGGCAGCCGACAGGGTTAGAAACCCTACCCAACAAGTCGGCCAGGTGTAGGGGCAGTCCCACACCCATGCGTAGCAGCCAGGAGCTGTCCCAGAAGGCATGCGCAGAATGGCCAGCATTTAATATAGTGTGAAAGCATTTTATTGAAAGGGACCTAGTCGTGGGGCTTCATGAAGCTGGCCGACTGAAGGATAAAGGAAGTATATATACTCCAGCCTAGAATCAATGAAGCCATCTCATAATTCACCAAGTGCTCCAAGCAAACAAGGGCCAGGACAGCCAAGAAGTTGCTAACGCAAGGGGGTGAAGGACTGAAGGTCAAGGGCAGGATTTTCCAGCCAAGAAAAGGTCAAGTTTTCTGTATTTGTTTTTCAGATTTACATCATTCTAATAAAGCAAATACACCATCCGTGGTGGGGGCCCTACAGAGGGTAATTGGGACCCAATACTGTGTCCTCTCCATCTCCCCCTTCTCTCTCTATTTTCTGCACATCTCCTTTCAGTTTGTGCGTTAATTCGGTCACGAAAAGAGTGCTGATTTCTGAGTTTTGAAGTACCGATCCTTCTCCGAAGCTTCCGCATATTGCAGCATCGGTTTTCTTCACATACAATGTGCTTTCAACTGGACTATTCACATAACCTTGGCTGGTCAGATGAGCATGTATCTTATCATACCAAGCTCTTGGAGCTTGCTTTAACCCATACAATGCTTTGTATAACCTGCATACTTTATGTTCGTCACCAGGAACTACAAAACCAATGGGCTGATTTACATATACTTCCTCCTGTAAATCCCCATTTAAGAATGCAGTTTTGATGTCCAATTGATGCACTATCCATCCTTTATGTGCAGCCAATGCAATCACTGATCTTATTGTGGTCATTCTCGAAGTAGGAGCAAAAGCCTCTTCATAATCTATTCCCTTTTTCTGGGAGTAGCCTTTGGCCACAAGTCTTGCTTTGTACCTGTCAATAGTACCATCAAACTTTCTTTTGACTTTGTACACCCACTTTGTTCCAATGACATGCTTGCCTTTAGGCGATTCCACAAGATCCCATGTATTGTTAGAGACCACCCATTGCTAATGCAGACTCCCCACGATGTATATTCAAAGCATGGCTGGAACTAGCCCTTGTTCTACCTGTGAGTGGAGCTGCAAGTTTGCTTTCTTGCAAAGTTCTCAGCAACCATCTTGGCACTGACTTGGCTGTGTCTATGGCTGTTTGCTCTTCCCTGACAAGATCTTCCACTTCTTCCATAGAAGGGGGCTGAATGGCTGGCTATTCCACATGTTCTACATGAGGATTTTCTTGTGTAGGGGCTGGCTGATCTGAATCCCCCCTAATTGCAATGGATAAAAGTTTATCAAACATGTCATGTATGCCTGTATTATTGGTTTTATACAAGCTGTACAGGGGCTGTTCTGAATTTTCAGCAAATACCACATCTCTACTTACAAAAATCCTTCGTGTAGTTGGATTATAAAGACGGTAACCTTTGCTCTCATTGCTGTAGCCCACAAAAATGCATTTCATTGCTTTGTCATCTAGCTTTGTTCGGAGTTGTTCTGGCACATGTGCATATGCCAAACACCCAAATGTACGCATATAATCCACTGTTGGCTTTCGGCTATACCAAGCCTCAAATGGTGTTATGGTTTTCAAAGCTTTTGTTGGACACCTGTTCAACACGAGTTGCACACATTATAGCTTCCATCCAAAATTTGTGAGGCAACTTTTGTGCTTTCACCATGCATCTTGCCATCTCCATGAGAGATCTATTTTTTCTTTCAGCTACACCATTCTGCTGCGGTGTATAAGGCACAGTACATTGGTGTTTGATGCCCTTTTGAAGCATATAATCCATAAGTACGCTTGTCATAGCTGTCCAGCTTATACAAGCCTTTGTATCGTGTTCGAAAATTGACTATTTCATAACCCTTTGATGGGTCTTTTACCAAACACTTCCCATCTTCAAATTCAACCTTTAAACCTTGGTCGTTTATGGCTGAGACGGAGAGCATATTTTTCTTTATCCCTGGAACATACAATACATTTTTCATACAAATATTGGCACCATTGGCTGCAATAAGTATGACATTGCCAATTCCCTTTACTGGATATGTGGTATGATCTGCACATGATACAGTGCGGCCATTTCAAGCATAAACCAAGTGCTGAAATACATCTTTGCATGAAGTGAAGTGGCTCGAAGCACCACTATCAAAATACCATGATGCATTCTGTCTGTCAGATGCAATGCAAGACATATCAGTGTCTGAAGCACTTGGTGTGCCACTAGTGCATGTGACCAAAAAAGTGTACTCTTCTTGGATTACATTAGCTGATTGCTGTGCTTTGTCATCAGAAGAGTCTGCTACTGCATTGCCTGCTTCTTTCCTTTTCTCTTTTGCAATCCGCTTCCTACATTCACTGATGTAGTGTCCAGGCTTATGGCAGTAGTGACATTTGCCCTTCTTTTTGGGCTTGTTTGCATCCCCTTTGTCAGACTTTTCACCACTAGAAGAGGGCTGTCCATGACCAGCCTTGCTAGACTGTCGTCCTCCATGCCTAAAGCTCTTTGCTTTACCTTTATCCTTGGCTGTAAATGCCTTGTCTCCACCACAGTTGCTCGATAAGTTTGCTCTTGTTTGCTCTTCCTGCAAGAGTAAACCCACCAGCTCTTCAAAAGTGACGAGATCACCACCTCCTCTCATTGAGAGGTTGAGAGAGGTGTGAAAGCCCAAGTAGGAAGGTGGTAAAGAATGAAGAGTGTTGGTGACCAACTGTCTGTCTGGGATAACCTCTTCAATGTTGAGCAATTGTTCCTGCAAATCTTTCACTTTGGTGAGATGATCTGCTATGGAGTCACCCTCATCCATAGAAAAAAGATCCAATTGCCTCTTCAAGTAGGCAACTCTTGTCTCATTGCGTACCTGATACATTGCTTCCAATGTGTCCCATGCAAGCTTCGATGTCTTGCAAGAACGAATGTGCGGAATAATAGTCCTTTTCACTGAAAGGGCTATCAATGACATGGCCTGTGCATCTCTAGAGTCCCATCTCTTCTGCTCTTGTGTGGGAACAGGTTCCACATCGGGAGCTCTTTGAGCACCTCCCCTTTGAGGCGTGGCTGGCTGTATGGTAAGTGGAAGTGTGTCATCACCACACACGATGCCCTAAAGCCCTTTGGCTACCAGCAAATTACGGATCATGAAACTCCAGAGGGAGTAGTTAGATCCATCCAACTTGTCCTCCTGGGTGAGCACACCAAATACATCTGTAGCATTTTGTGCTATGTCTACAAAATATACCTGCAAGAAAACCAAGCACCAATGTGTACTACAAGGCAACCAAATGTCCTGTGCAAATGTATGCCTGCAAACCAAAGCAAGTGTAGACCTGCACCAAATTGTCCAATTATACACAATGTGTAAACATACGCGACAAATCACAGCTGTAATGCCCAATTACATGCTCCAATCTGAAAATCCCCAATTTTTATGCACTCCAATCGCTTCAATGTGCATTTAATTGGCCAATTTTCACAAAAGCCCCAATTTTTGCAACTGAAAGAGGTTCAATTTACTGATTTTGACCTCAATTTTGAAAACCCCCAAATTGCAAGCAAAGCAACATGCCCAATTTTTTCAATTTGTCTTGAAATTGAGAAATCCCCCAAATCGCCAGAACCCTTTACCACATGCACTGTAGTGTCTGCAAAATCTGCATATGTTCACCACATGCACTGTAGTGTCTGCAAAATTGTATCTGACCTGCACTGAAATGGCTGCAAAATTTGTATTTGTGTTTGAACAAAAACGTGTACAGAGAATACCTTTAGGCAAGGGCAGCAGGTGCTAGGCCGGGACCAGGCAGGCGTGTATGTTGAGGGGCCTGCAGTCAGGCGCGCAGGCGTGAAGATGGAGCGAGAGGGAGCCGCCGTAGCTGCAGAGTCGACGAGGAGCTGGAGCGCAGGGTCGACGGCAGCACACAGAGCTTACGGGAGCGGAGGCAGGGTGGCGCCAGGGACCCGACGGCGGCGGAGGGTAGGGCGGCGAAAACCAGTGATGAACGCCCCAGAGGTCAGTTTTCATCAAAATTTCGTCGGGTTTGCTGCAGAATCTCCACGGGCAGAATTCAAGGGCCAGCTCCCAGCTCTGATACCAATTGTTGGTGTTGGACTCACACACTCACACACACAAACCTGCACATTAGGGTTAGGTGCAGGATAGAGCAGCTCACACAGAAATGAGAGAGAGAGAGAGAGAGAGAGAGAGAGAGAGAGAGAGAGAGAGAGAGAGCAAAAAGTGTGGTATTCACAAAATGCAAGTCAACCCTTGCATGTGTGCCACATCCATATAATATAGACGTACAAAATATTATATGTTAGAGTGTCCTTTCACACTTGATATCCAAGGGGAAAACCACATGGGAAAAAGTGCCCTTGGTTAAGCCCCGTTCACACATAGCACTACCATAAGTGAGCATATGCCTACAACATGGACACATGGAATCGCAATGGGACACTATGGTCCTATCCAAGAGGTTTTGCAAAAAAATACACAGGGAGGAACATCATTCTCTACACATACACATTAGAGCCCTAAGAGGGCTACCCACGGTGTCTTGTGCATGCATTGAAGTCGCCCACAACAGCAAGACATCTCCCTATTGAGCGAACTCTACAATATCCGCAAAGCATTACGATTCATTTTACCAAGAATACATCCCTCACATACATGTCTAGGAGTAGCTCGATATGTGGCATATCCTGTATCATTTTGTGCCTCTCCAAAAGCATCAAGCTGCCATAATTTACATGCCCAAACCTGGAATGCCATAACTCTGCCTCTTCCATGGCAGAAATGGTGGTCTAAACCATACATACATCCTGTGCTCTCTTCTCAAATTGATACAAGCCCTGGAACAAAGTCCAGGAAGTGACTATTCCATAGTCCTCCTCTCTAGCTCTCACCGTGCACCTGGCATCCTCAAAGTGGACTGCATAGCCTCTTTTAGCAAAAGAGGAGAAGGACAACAAATTCTTCTTTATGCCTGGAACATCAAATACATATGTAATGCATATATCTAAACCATCTGCGGTTATGAGAATGATCCCTATGACAGGATAAGAATTTGCACAAGTGACTTTCTTCCCTTTGGGGGCAGCCTTCAGAGACGTAAACAAATCCCTCATAGAGGTGATATGTCTGGAGGGTCCACTATCAAAATACCAAATGACCTGTTTCTCATTCACATTGAGAGATGCATCCTCTTGTGATGCATCATAACTGCAAACCAAAAAAGCCCAATCATCCAGCACAAAATTAGCTGAATCAACGGCTTTGCTTGCAAGACCATTAGAAGAGTCCACTGCCAAAGCAGAATCTTTCTTCTTCTCTTTGGCCTCTCTATTCTTGCACTCACTAATGTAAGTGCCCTCGCTTTTTGCAATAATGACACTTGCCCTTCTTCTTGGGCTGATCTGCATCATTTTTCCTTTGTTTGATGGCTATCCAGAATCAACCTTAGACTGATGATAACCACCTTTTGCTTCGCCCTTGACTTTGACATGAACTGCAAAGGCCTGACACCCCCACGAACCATGGAATACTTATTCTTCCTAGTTTGCTCTTCCTGCAGAAGCAAACTCAGCAACTCCTCGATCTTTAAAGGCTTTGGATTAGCCCTGATAGACAACACAAAAGAAGTCTAGAAAGTCAAATAAGACTCTAGCAATAACTGCAAAGTCCTGGATATGATTTTTTCCTCAGAAATGACCTCATCGATATTTAACAACTGCGCCCGAAGATCCTGGATCTTCGTAAGATGATCGGCCATTCTATCACCATCACACATGTCCAAGTTCTCAAGCTCTTTCTTGAGATATGCAACTCTGGCCTCATTTTTTACCTTGAGTCTCAAGTACATCCCAAGCTCCCTTTGAGGTCTTTCAAGACCTGATATGCGGAATAATAGATCTCTTGACAGACAAAGAGATCAAGCCATAACCTGGGCATCAGGGGCATCCCATCTCTTCTGCTCTCAATAGCAACATCAACTACAGGACCTAGGAAAGAGGATGAGTTATACCGACTCTTCTTAGGGCCGAAGTGCAAAGAGGCTTGGAGGAAACTCCAAGAACATTGCCCCCCTACATCTATCACCTACCCGGACACAGGGCACTCCTATGCATGCACCACCTTCACAAGGGACTAACTATTGAGAACCTCTCACATGCCGATGGTACAGTGATACCCTGCCGCCCCTACTAGCCTACATGTTCAATAGAGCCCTTTGTGAAGGATTTCCACCCTCTTGGTCCACTAACACCTCATCCTCCAAGCCGGAGATCCACTTGATCCTAATAATTACAAGACCATCATGATTGGCCACATGTTGGCCAAACCCTATGGATCGGTGCTAGAGGCGAAGCTGAGTACATTCGTAAAAGAGACAGGGATGCAGAGCATCATATTCCACCACAAATGGTTTCACTAGGTCTGGAATGACCAATACCGGTCCAATAGTAAGCTTCTCCTTCAATAGGTTGAAGGCATGTCTCTGACGCTCACCCCATCTGAACACTACTTTATTCTTTGTTAGATCGTGCAATGGAGTGGCAATGGTGGCAATGTTTCTAATGAACCTCTTGTAATAGGAGCATAGCCCCGAGAAACTGCACACCTCGTGTACGGATTTCAATTCTAGCCAATTCTTGGTGGCCTTACGCTTTGCTAGGTCCATCCACACTCCTTCCTTTCTAGTAATCTTGCCATGCAATCCCCTTCTTTCCTTATGAAAGACAATCTGCTATGGTTGAAGAACTTCCTCTTGTTAGAAGTCATCTCCTGTCTATTTTTATACACCAGGGCCTCTTTTGTGGGTGTTGTATAGGTGTTTTATCATTTTTCCTCACTCCCCGTATTTTTCCCCATTTTTTGGTGGTGTGGATGGATGCCAGATGTTGGCAGGAGCTTCTGGTGGCTGGCCGACTGTCCATTCAGCAGTCGTGTGGCTGGCCGACTGCCCAATCAGCAAGCGTGGAGTATTTACTGCTGGCCGACTTGCTTTATGCAGTCATGGAGTTTTCTACTGCTGGCCGACTGCTTCATGCAGTCGTGGAGAGCCACCAGCGCTGGCCGACTGCATGCATGGGGCATATAAATAGGCCCCATGCCCCCCACCACTTATTCATTCAGTTATTTGCGGGATCTTGTGTATAGAGAAGAGTTTACACACCTATTTCTCTGTGTTTCTTGTGGTGCCTATTTTCTGCACTCTACTTGCTCTTGTCAACCCAAGTTTGGTTATCATTTCCGCTGCATATTCTGACATGGTATCAGAGCCCTAGGCTTGTGATAGATCTTGGGAGTTTTCTGAGCAAGAGGGGAATCGTTAGGTTGCTGATTGGTGGACTGTTTTGGACGGTTTAGGAAGAGAAGGTGCAAGAGAAAGGCGGGCTAAGGTGCTGGACAGCCACTTGCAGGTTTTAGAGATTTTTTTTTCCCACCCACCCACCCTTTCGGTTTACTCCCCGCAATGGCAGATTTACTAGAGATGGCTGAGAAGCGCGTGAAGATTCCAACCCTCCCCACGTTCCCAGTGGACCGTCAGTTGGACGGGTCCAATTACGGCATCTAGAAGGTCATGATGGAGTTTGTGCTGGAGTCATATGACCTTGCTGATTTCATCATCATCAGGGTTCCACGGCCGGAAGCAGAGGAAGGGGAGTTACTGTCGATACGGAAGGACCGAGAGGCACAGGCACACATGTGGGATCGTGTCAACGCCACGGTCCGGTCATTTATTTTTCTCAACTGCACACCACAAGTGATCAATCATGTAAAGCAAATGACACTGGCAAGAGGCATATGGGAGCACTTGGCTTCTCTTTATAACAAGGTATCACCCATGAAACGGATCTCCTTGGAAGTGCAGATGCGGGTTATGAACCCTGCAAAGTCCTCAACGATGCGGGAACACATTAACAAGCTGCAGGCCCTTCAGCAAGAAGTCCTACAAGCTGGGAAGGAGATATCATCTGAAGACATGGCCATCACTTTGTTGTCCCACTTGCCTGCTCATTATTCTACTTTCTACTCCTTGTTGATTACGAGTGGCAGGCTCAGCACCATTACCTGGGAGGAGCTTGTGCCAATGGTCTTGGACCAGGAGGAACGTTTCACGAACCCTCCTCACAGCGGCGGTTCGGAGGCCTTAACTGGCCAACGGTCGAAAGGCCGGAATAACAACAAGGGCAAAGGGAAGGCTTCACCGGAGAAGTCTTCTGAGAAGAAGCTTGACTCAGAACGAGAGAAGCTGAAGGCCGAAAGATTCTGCAATGATTGTGGCGAGAAAGACCACTATTGGAGGAAGTGTCCTAAGCGGACAGGGAAGAGTGCTGATTCCTCAGCCTCAGCTAGCTGCAAAGACTCCGGCATTTGTGCACTTAAAGATGATGGACTCCGACGCTTCATCATCTTCGAGCGAGGAGGCAGTTGGCTTCACCGCGAAGGATACCCGCGAATGGATTCTTGACAATGGTGCTTCCAGGCACATGACCCCCTCCCATGACTTCTTTCTGGATCTGAAACGGCAGTCAGGTCGCATCTTTATTGGCGACAACTCCACTATTCCGATACATAGTGAGGGCCGGATGGAGATTATTCCCGACGGCAAGGGGGCAAGCATGCTTCCCGTGTTCTTTATGTCCGTGCTCTAGGTTTTCATCTTCTGTCAGTGCATGAAGTATGCAAGACTGGCTTTCGGGTGGAGTTTGAGGAGCATTCCGTTGCTCTACGGGACCGTGAGACTGGCCAGGTTATTTGGGAAGGCGGTGTGGAGAATGGTATCTACAAGCTCTCTGCACTCTCCTCGTTGACAGGTTCTCAGGTCGGAGATTTGTGGCACTTTCGTTTTAGCCACTTAAATGTGGATGCATTAAGGCGAGCTTTCCGAGACCAAGTGGTGGTTGGCTTGCCAAATGTTGGTAGTAGGCAAGGGCGTTGCAGTTCTTGCATACGTGGTAAGCAGCACAGGGAATCCTTTCCGAAGGAGGCTTCTAGGCGGGCTTCGAAACCATTGACTTGATTTTATGCATAAATAGATGCATAAAGAATTTTATTTTTAATTCAAAAGAGTTATTTTCATGAATTTTGATTTTATGCATAAATAGATGCATAAAGAATTTTATTTTTAATTCAAAAGATTTATTTTTATTCAATTTTGATTTTTTGCATAGAAAGATGCATAAAGAATTTTATTTTCAAAAGAGTTATTCTTATCAATATTGATTCTATGCATAGAAAGATGCATAAAAGATTTATTTTTATTTCGAAAGTATTATTTTCATTGAAATTAAATTTATGCATAGTTAGATGCATAAAAGATTTATTTTTATTTTAAAAGTTTTATTCTCATTAAAATGAAATTTATGCATAGTAAAATGCATAAAAGGTTTATTTTTAATTCGAAAGTGTTATTTTCCTTAAAATTGAACTTATGCCTAAATAGATGCATAAAAGGATTTTTATAAAAGTACTTTTTTGCACTATATGAATATACTGAAAATACAGCTCTCTCTCTTCTCTCCATCTCTTCTTCGCGTTTTTGCATCAAGATGTTCCTATGAAAGGTGTTTAGGGCTGAAAGAAGGCACGGAGCTTCCGCGTATGTGACATTGGTATCAAAGCTTCAAGTTCAGCAATGATAAACACTGATGGTATCCCGGATGAAGGTGCACAATCCAAGGAGCACAACGCAGGATGTGTCAAAACCCCCGGAAGCTGGTGGGTGTCAAGCAAACGCAAGGGGAGCGTTTCATGAGAGTCAGTAACCATTTGAGGCTGCCCGAGAGGCTTTTATGGAGCACTCTGAGGGATGAAGTTCATTCAAGGGGTGAAGCCAAGCATGCCCGAGACCAGTCTCTAAGAAGAAGGATTCATGTTTGTGTTCAGGGATAGGGCAAGAAGGCAAGGGAACAAAGTGGAACAGATGCACGGATCTTCATCAGATTTGGAGTGGAATTGGAGATAGGGCTCGGTTTTCAATGAAAAGGTTGCCAGGAAGGGAAGGATGACAAGTTGGGGAGTCCATGTGGAGAAAAAGGGATTATGACAGTCATCTCCAGGGCCACAAGTTGGAACCCCATCATCAAGTTTAGCAGAAGGAGATGTCATGTGCATGCACATGGACATGTGCAGACAAAAGAAAAGATTCTGGACTCCCAATTTTATTTCTTCACGTTTGGTGCAGACTCTCCGGCTACCCACGGTGACAAGTGATCACCTTCCATGGCTTATATAGATGCTGAAGCTAGAGTCGTCGTCAAAAATAATCTGCACCCAAATGCCGCCTATAAATCCCTCAACTCGGAGGAGATCGTGTGGACCGAAAACAGACTCACTAATCTCACACCCTAGAACCTACTTCTATCCAGATGATGAATTTCAATAGGAGACATAAAAGAGTTACCTTGTAGTTCTCTAATGTGTACGGAGGTCTTCCCCCCCTGAAGACTTCTTCGAACAATCCATGTAGTGATGGCCGGGCTAGTTGCACTCGAAGCATAGGTTCTGTCCTTCCACGGCTTTGCCACCTATTTCTCGGTAAGCGGCACAGACCTTCACTTGCCTCTAGAGTGCTTTTTGGGATTGTGATGCAATACTGACCCTCCTAGGATGCTACAACATGCCCTCGCTTCCTAATTTTAAAGGATTTTTGGCTCTTCCATAAGGAATCACCTAAACGTTCACCACCCTTTGTGACTGCAAGGGTATCATCAAAAATTTTGGCATATCTGTAGATGTCGACCGGTAAGTGAATATAATTCTAAAGAACCTCCTCCTAATAATCTAGAATAAGGCTGAACAAATATAGCATGTAAACCAACACATGTGCCTTCTCAAGGACCTTACAATGGTTCACCTTTAAATTCCTACGAATAGTTGTCCAAGCTCTTCTTTCCTATTTCCAGTTTAAATAACCATCGGAAGTTGTCCATCTTGATAATAGAGACAAACTCTGTCTTAAACACATGCTGAAAATCAGCCCATGTTGTTGGCGTCACACGGAGTTCTTCCACCAGGCAAACCCTTTATGCTAGAGCATAATTTGAATCTAACTAATACGCTCAGCATCAATGTACTTGTGTCGATTAGGGCTTTTGAGCAAAGACAACCTTTTGGGTGTGCCCATGGCCACCAGCTTTGTCTGTACATACATACTTTTGATATTAATAATATACTATAGATTTAGGTGAAAACTCTGTGTTTTTCTCTCTCTTCTCTCCATTGCTTCTACATGGCTGCATCTGTGTCATGTGCACAGTGTGTATCTACCGTGTGCTACATGCACGCAAGACTAGTTTCGAGGCTTGGGGAAGCTTGGAGCTAGGCAGGCTGATTGACGAGCTGAGTTAGGGATGGACTAACAGGCGGGCACCCAAGTATGGACGGGCGGGCGCCCAAGTGTGGACGCCCGATGACTGGCCAAGAGCCTATAAAAGGGTGGCCAAGGTTAGTTATTGGATATAGAGAGTCTCGCGAGTTTGTGAGAGCTCTATGGTCTTGGAGCCTGGATCTAGTGCAGACGTGCACCTGCTTTACGCAGTCGAGGTCGGCATTAATCTCGAGGCCCGCGAGGGCAGCTTCGTGGCGGTATGGGACGTCGCGAGGAGGAGATTGGTCGGTACGTCAACCTAGTTAGCTCAGCTCGTGGCTCGGTGGGGACAGCCAAGACTGTGGGCTTGCCCACGGCTGTCATGGTTGGGAGGTGAGTCAGGCCTGCACCCCCTTGTTTGTTTGTTCGTTTGTTTGCAGGATTCGAGTCTCGTACCAAGAACGATCACGAGGAGATCCGTGGGGATTTGACAGTGGTATCAGAGCATACCTCGTGAACGAGCAAGTCGGTAGGTAGAGAAGATGAGGTCGAAGAAAGGTATGTGTTAAAAAGCTTGCTGTTTTTTCTGTGCATACTGCTGTTTTCAGATTCAGTATATGTTTTTCCTTCATGAAAGAAACCCATGTTGATGGGAGGTGGTAGTCTAAGTAGAGTCCTTTGCTTTGCAAAGAAGAGGAGAGATTCGTTTGTGCAATTGCACGAACTGTAGAGAGAGAAAACTGAAAAAGCATCTTCGTTGCTTTTGGCCCGAACGAGAGAGAGAGAGCGAGAGAAAGCGAGCCAGGCGCACACTGCAGTGCTGATCGTGAGAGCTGCTGGTCGTAAAGAGCTGTACGTTCGGCAAGGCGTTGGACATTCGTGTCTAGCCAAGCGGCCAACAGGCTGGCGGGCGCCTAGGCTTACGTAGCGAGGCCTACGCAGCCTAGCGCAGGCGCCCAGGCCCATGTGGCCTTGTGGCCACGCCTACACGGACTGGCGCAAAGGTACCGGGCAGCAAACACACAACTGACGACAGCAACCGACGACAGGAAAGCTAGCGCCAGCAGTATTGATGTCAGCAACGCAGCACGCCGGCGGCTCTAATCCAGGAGGAAAGAGAAAAAAAAAACAAGGAAAGCACACGTTTTTTTTTGGGCTTTTGTTTTTTTTTATTAGTTTAAATTTTTTTTATAAAAGTTTAAAAACCCCTCCTCCAAGGTTTAAAGGTGTTTTATTTTTTTTAAGAAAACAGAATGTATATATCCATACACATATATATATATATATAAACACAAAAGCAAAAGCCAAAGATAGCTTTTGGGGGCTTTTAGTTTTTGTGGTATATATATATATATATATATATATAAAAGCAAAAGCAAAAGCCAAAGATAGCTTTTGGGGGCTTTTAGTTTTTGTGGAAACCTTTATAAACCCCCTTAAGTGGGCTTCTTGCCACACATCTCTCAAGTTTTCAAGCTCTCAAGCTCTCAAGTTCACTCGCACTTTTGTTGTGCAAAGATCGAATTTTCTCTCCACTTACCCTCTTCACGATGTTGACCCAAGAATCAGAGTTGGAGCCCCTTGTGGAACGCAAAGGCTTGCTAGCTACGGAAGGAATCGATGCCGATCTTTTTGACGATTTTGTGTCAAAATCAGATTTCCAAGAGTTCAAAGTAGCTCTCGAAGCTTCTCCGACGGAAGGTCAGGCACAAATCGCAGCCCAAATGCAAGCTTTGCAAAACTCCATCGCTCTCTTGACCAATACCCTCTCTACTCTATCGGGTATGGATACCTTGGCTTCTGCTTTAGGCCCCAACATTACTCCGGAACCGTTCGGCGGCGAGCAAAAGCAGCGCACCAAGGAGATCGTGGACACGTGGCTACATAAGTGGCAAGTTCACTTTCAGTTTCATCCATATGATAACGGAAAGAAGATTCAGTTAGCAGCATGTTTCCTGCCCGGCAAAGCTTTGCTTTGGTGGAAGGAACTCAACCCTAAGCCAACAACTTGGGCACAATTCGAAGACGTCTTCAAGAAAGAATTCCTCAAGAAAGAGGATGATTATAATGATGTTGCCCGGTTTTCAGCTTTGACCATGACCTCGTAGCACCTCACTTATGAGGTCTACCTCCAGAAGTTTAGGGACTTGCAGATAAAAGCTACAAAGATGGATCCAGCATAGTCACTGGCATCAGTTTCAAGAACATAAGGCCGACTAGGATTAGGTAATGCTAAGATAGGTGCTTCCTTGACCTTATCTTTCAAAAGTCTGAAGGCCATATCCGAATCGTTATTCCAAGTGATAGGATGATTTGACTTACGTCCACGACCTTTCAATAAGTCGGTCTCGGTAGTGTGAGCTGAGAGTACTCCCGTACAGATTTCCGAAGAAAAACTACACAACTGAGAAAAGAACGAAGTTGTTTCACTGTTCGCGGTATAGGCCAGTCCAGAACCTTCTGAACTCGGTCATAATCAATGCTCAATCCATCTCTAGTGATCTTGTGTCCCAAGTAAATGATGTCTGTCATAAAAAACTCACATTTACTTAACTTAGCATATAGTCTATTCTGTCTTAAAATAGATAAGACAATCGTGATGTGTCTGACATGATCCTCAAGAGTACGACTATATATCAAAATATCATCCAAGAACACCACCACAAATTTTCCCAAATGTTCACGAAAAAGATCGTTCATCATTTGCTGGAAAGTGGTTGGAGCATTGGTTAACCCAAAAGGTAATACGAGAAACTCGTAATGGCCATACCTAGTCCGAAAGGCGGTTCTTTCGACATGCCTTTCATGAATACGTATCTGGTGGTAGCCAGTATGTAAATCTATCTTCGTGAAATATTTCGCTCCTGCTAACCGGTCAATCAGGTCATCTGATCTAGGGAGAGGATAACGGTTCTTAATGGTCAGCTTGTTCAATCCCTTGTAATCTATACACATTCTCCAGGTATTGTCCTTCTTTCTCATAAGCAACACAGGTGCACCCCAAGGTGATTTACTTGGACGGATCTGGCCCATCCTCAAATAATCTTCGAGTTGTTTAGCCAACTCATCTTCCTCAGCTTGGCTCATCCTGTAAGGTGGAATACTGACAGGTTTAGCACCAGGAATCAAGTCAATACGATGATCTACTGCCCGTTCAGGTGGTAAACCCGATGGCAGTTCCTTAGGAAATATGTCTTGAAACGAATCAAGTATCTTCTGTAATTCTTTGCTTTCAAACACACTTAATTCATTTACATCCAAAGAAGGGATGGGAAAGGAAGAAAGTGGAATCAATACACAATGGAAAGCGGTATACAAAGAAGAATCCATTATATTTCCAAAATCAATTGTATTTACAAGAGGTCCCTGAGAGGGATGAATACAATCACCTAAAATACTATACTGGGTGTCCCTATGCTGAAAAGAAAAATATGACTAGACCAATCTATCTGGACTTGAAGAGTCTTAAACAACTCATTCCCTAATAACAAGTCTACATTCTCTAGATGCATTACATAGCATTCCAGAGTGTCTTTGTAGTCCTGAATCTGGATTGAAAGCATCTCCACCTTTCGATCCCATACTTGGCTTCCCGCAGGTAGGCGTACCTCATAGATATGATCGTTGGGTGTCATATCAAGACTCAATTTCTCCACAAGTTTGTAGTTAACAAAATTGTGTGAGGTGCCAGGGTCTAAAAGAATGTGAATCTTATGGCCATTCACTTTTCCATAAACTCAGAGAAGATCATGCAAGCCAAATACTTTAGAATTGAACAGACAATCAGAACAAGTACTAGGGCGAGAAAGTACAGTAATTGACGTACCTATCAAAGACAACTGATTAGCTGCCTTTGGCTTGGGTCCTGCGTTTGTCTTGGTACCCTTTTGCTTTGGGCACTCCTTACGCATGTGTCCTTTTTCTTCGCAGATAAAACAACGTCCTTCCTTCTTGCGCTTTAAAGCCCTAAGGAGTCGTTTCTTCTTCGTTGGTGTCGAACTTGAATTCTTCGAAGGTTGGTCTCGAAGACTTTCCTTCTGTCGTGTTAGCCATAGGTGCCGAGAACTTTCTTTTATGCTTGTTCCCCTGCTCAGTAACGGGTTTCGACTTGGTAGAGACCATTGTATCATCATAGATACGAGCTGAATGAATGGCCTCGTCCAATGTTTTGGGCTGAGTTAATGCAAGATTTTGATTTTGAGATCTGTTATCGGAAAGAGTCCATGAATAGTGTTGCAGATGCGCTTAGTCGAATTCGAGAGGTGAATACTTTGTCGTTCACCGAGATTTCTACCGACTTATTTCAGTCATTGAGAGGGCTTTGCAGGACTGATAGTTATTTTGGTCCATTTTGGCAGAAGATCCAGGACAGGAGCTCATTGATTGACCAAGACTCAATGACTGAGCAGTCTACCATTCAGGCTGCAGGAGGCCAGTGGATGATTCGGAATGGTTTACTATTCCGTAATGACAAAATTTGTGTACCACAGATTCCGGACATTAGGTCCAAGATTCTTAAGGAGTGTCACGACGCCTCTTCTGCTGGACACCCTGGGGTACACAAGACACTATCATTAGTGAAACACACTTTTTATTGGCCAAAGATGAAAGGATATGTAGAAGATTATGTTCTCAAGTGTAAAATTTGTCAGGCAAATAAAGCTGAACGCTTTAGACAGACTGGGTTGTTGCATCCTTTGCAAATCCCAAGTAATAAATGGGAAAGTATTTCCATGGATTTTATTACCGGATTGCCAAGAGCACATCAAGCCCACGATTCTATTTGGGTTGTGGTAGATCGCTTGACAAAAATGACTAGATTTTTACCGACCCGAAAGACTATTACAGCTACGCAATTAGCACGGCAGTTTATCAAGCAATTGTTTAGACTGTATGGGTTACCGCAGGACATAGTCAGTAATAGGGACTCTAAGTTTACGAGTGATTTTTGGAAACTTGTTTTTGAGAAGTTGGAAACAACTTTGAATTTGAGTTCCTCTGATCATCCTCAATCTGATGGCCAGACTGAAAGAGTGAATGAGATTTTGGAGGATATGCTTCGAGCATATGTATCCAAAAGACAGAGTTCATGGGAGGATTATCTTCCTATGTTAGAATTTGCATATAATAGTACTAAGCATACGAGTACAGGTTTTAGTCCTTTCATGCTTATGTATGGTTTTCAACCTAGATCACCTGTTACGTAGGACTCTCAGGACTTCAGCATGATGCAGCACGTAATTTTTTGCAAGATATGCAAGAAATGTTACAAGTTGCAAAGGAATCTATTAGAAGTGCTCAAGACCGAGACAGGTTTTATTCTAATAGACATCGTTCACCCAGAGAGTTCTCTGAAGGAACGATGGTGTATTTGCGAGTTCCGAAAGATTCCGAGACTTTACAGACAGGTAGATCTCCGAAATTATCCCCTAGATACTGTGGACCATTTCGTATTACACGACGGATTGGTTCAGTTGCATATGAATTGGATTTGCCTTCTCATGTGAAAGTTCATCTTGTATTTCATGTCAGTAGACTTAAGGAAGTACTGGGTGAAACAGATCAGTTAGTTACTCCTCAAGAAATCATCGATATCGAACCTGAAAAGATTCTTGGATTTCGTGAAAGAAGATTGCGTAATACGCATATCACGGAATACGAGATCAAGTGGAAGGATCGTGTTGAGGAGGACGCTACATGGGAGACATTGACTACTCTTCATAGAGATTACCCTGGCTTTTTAGTGAGCTCAGGAGTGAGCTCTTAGAGGAAGGAGAGTATGTCATGTGCACAGTGTGTATCTACCGTGTGCTACACGCACGCAAGACTAGTTTCGAGGCTTAGGGAAGCTTGGAGCTAGGCAGGCTGATTGACAAGCTGAGTTAGGGATGGACTAACGGGCGGGCACCCAAGTATGAACGAGCGAGCGTCCAAGTGTGGACGCCCGATGACCGGCCAAGAGCCTATAAAAGGGTGGCCAAGGTTAGTTATTGGATATAGAAAGTCTCGCGAGTTTGTGCGAGCTCTATGGTCTTGGAGCCTGGATCTAGTGTAGACGTGCACCTGCTTTACCCAGCCGAGGCCGGCAGCAATCTCGAGGCCCGCGAGGGCAGCTTCGTGGCGGTATGGGACGTCGCGAGGAGGAGATTGGTCGGTACGTCAACCTAGTTAGCTCAGCTCGTGGCTCGATAGGGACAGCCAAGACTGTGGGCTTGCCCACGGCTGTCATGGTTGGGAGGTGAGTCAGGCCTGCACCCCCTTGTTTGTTTGTTCGTTTGTTTGCAGGATTCGAGTCTCGTACCAAGAACGATCACGAGGAGATCCGTGGGGATTTGACAATCTGTGTTCCAAGGAAATGTGTTGCTGAAAGAAGACACATGTAACACTTAGACTACTACTTTTTTGCGCTTGAGGGCAGCTTCCTTTCCAATGACCTATCTGGCCACAAGTAACGCATTGGCCCTCTCCAGTGTTCTAGAGTCCTCTAAGTCCTCTTGGAATTGGGTTGCCCTGAAGTCTGGGTCGGCAAACTGAATTGTGGACGCCTTCACAAATCCTAACTTTCGTTTACATTTCAAAGTTGCCTCAACTTATTAGGAAGAACATTCTTCTTACTCTTGCTGGCAACTCTCTTAATAATCTTTGCAAAACGGATAGCATCATCAAGTGCTTTGCAATTATTGTTCATCACCTGAAGCTTGTGATCTGGGAACAATCCCCGTATAAAAATCCACGCAAGTTGACCGCATCCATATGCGTCACCTTTGCCTACAACTCTCTAAACTTGTGCAAATAAGTGTCGAAAGACATGGTCTTCATATCCAATACCATGTCATACTCATTCTCCACCTAGAAGGATTCATCCTTCAACATCTTCTCAAAACTAGCCTCTGCAATAGGCATCTTCCGAAGTGAGAGCCATGCATCAACCACCTCCTGAGTTCTCTCCTCCTCCTCCCCGAAGAAATCTCGAGGTTGAAGAAAGGAGCTGCTAAAATATGCCCTGCAAGTGCATAAGTAATCACCACTGCCTTCTGCAGTATAGTGATTTGCTGATGCAAAAGAGTGATCTCCTTTAAGAGATTGGCCATCTCACTGCCCTGCTTCTTTAGGGTAGAGCTCTCAGCTCAGAGTTATTGCATCTCGTTGAAAAAGTAAGTCTTCTCCACCACTCTCCTCCTCTTCCACAACTATGGTATGGTGTCCATGAGCGATATCATGGCTGGGTTCCCCAATATCTACCCCTATGTCTTCTAGTTCCCATTCATGATCCGATAAATCATCGGTAAAGGAGAGGGGCTGAGGTGTTGCTGTCACAATCCAAAAACATGTGCACAGAGAATCTTAATCCATACATAACAACATGCCATAACACATAGGCATCTGACAGTACATAAACATGCTTTGAAATCCACTGAAACAATAATATTAAAGCCTGCACAAGACACAACACTAGGGGCTGAAGTTGGGCCAGCCCCCACCCCCCCAGCGAGGTATCTTTATTACCAACAGAGTGTTCCAGTACAAGAGAACGGGTGCCAAAGAGTACACGCTGGCACCAGAATATGATGAAAACAAGAAAAACAATTGCTTGAGGCCTCGATCTCAGCCTTCCAAAAGTTCTTTGGGCACAGCCATACTCTAGTACGTGATCACACCCTTAGCAATAGAGTTGTCCCGAATAACCAGCCATGAAAACCCTAGTTCTGGCCACCCAAAGGTTCCACCCTTAGATCCATAGGCCTCACACAGGTTTAAACGATTTCGTCGTGAGAAATCTTGCTGAATTGGACTGAACAGCTCTGTTTTCAGCCCAATAACATGCCGGACAGGTCACCCCAAGTGTAGAGATGGGTTTTGTTGTTTGCCTTGAACCCAGGGCCTTTGGAGCATCAGTAATCAGCCCTGAGTTGGTGTACAACAGTCGACCAGCCCAATAACATGCCCACCCCAAGTATAGAGATGGGTGCCCTGTTGTTTGCCTTGAACCCACGGCCTTTGGAGCATCAATTGACCAGCCTTGGAAATGAGCCAGATGCAGTCGCCTGCATCAGAAAAGACAGAGAGAAGAGTCGCTTCTATCTGCATCAGAAAAGACAGAGAGAAGAGTCACTTCTATCTGCGGCAGCTGTGGGAGCAAACAATCAGCCTTTTTGAAGCCTTGGAAGAAGTCGACCAGCCATGAAGATGCTGTCCAGCATGCACACTGACACCTGTCAAAACCCTAGAGTGTTCCACACACCAGAAACAGCTAGAAGTAGCGCCTAGGTGCTTTTTGGCTTCTCCCCTCCAAGATTAGCAACTCATGGAGCTAATAATACATGAACAGCTGCCCACCCTTGAGTAATGGCCAAGTTTGATTAAAAACTGGTCCAACTGATGTGAACACACTATAAATTGTCTGCCCAAACTTAAGTGTATGTGATCAATTTATAATTTTGTCCGCCCAAATTTAAGTGTATGTGAACACCTGCACTCATAAACCTTAGTATAATAAAATATAAGCTGTAACTTAAGTTTGGGGTCACCACCTACAAAACACATAAGACCATTGCCTCAGTTCCAAACACGTGTGCACACACGCGTCCACAGGGTTTCCAGGTGTCCCCAGAGCCCATGGACACTCACATGCAGAAATACCAGGCATTGTCCAGGCAACTAAGACAAGTCATTCATCCATGTCAAATCACACACCAATGCTTTATGCACAATATTCTGGATACCATCTCCCAACTTATTCGTCTTGTACAGAACCTGTCTCGGGCACCGCCCATATACAAGTACAAAGAATGCTCACCGGGAAAAAGAAAGGTTGATATGTGCGGAAAATCTACACAAATTGTAGGTAAAAATCTTAGATCATCGCGTAAACCACTTACTAAAGCCTTCCCCAAGCTCTGTGTACAAGAAGAGAGGTGAAATCTGCTCCCAGATGTTTTGTCCCACACTGAACATTGGGAAGAGGACCATTTGATGGTTTAATGACTAAGATGTGCCTTATGTATAGGCTACACATTGCTTTCCTCCACACACGAAAAAAAAGCATATTGCTTTTTCTTTCAAAAAAAACAGGTGCCACCTTCTAGAATCCCCATAAGTGGCTAAAGTCAACTTATTTAGAAGGTTTCTCAAAAAAAAAAAACAGCACGCATGCTTTTCTTTTTTGGTTTTTTAAGAAACAAGCTTGAAAATAGCAATTCACTTTCCTCTCTTCCGGGCGGCCTGTGCAGGCAGCACACAGCAGCACCTGTCCATACCTGCATACACTTTTGCACATCAATATGGATGCTGCCTTCTCTGCTGATTGTTCACTCTTTTGGCCGCCCTGGTTTACCATCTCCCCCTTCTCTGCTGCACCACCCAGCCCGTTGTTGTTATGTAGAAACCAGACTCTCATGCTGTTCTTCTTCACATCAGACACCTCTGCTGCCCACGTGAGCCTCTGTACACAGGCTGCAAAATCAGCCCTTTGCCACAGGTTTCAAGGCACCAAAACTCAACCGCCACTATAAATAGCTAGCCTGCTATAGATAGCCAGTGGCCTAGTTTTTTTTAATTCTTAACCTTACCCCTTTGCATCCGCTTGATATCTCCTAATCCCCAAGGTCCCCAAACCCTGCTGGATTAGGCCTGCTAATCTGAGGATTAGCTCCAGGTACAAAACATAGTAGGTGCCCCCTTAAGCAATCAAGCCAAACATTGTGAACCCCTTTGAGCCACACAGTACATGGCTACAATTTTGGCTAGAACCTTGCATAACTTGTCAAGGCATCCACATATACTCTTGAGTGAGTCAGTATAGGGCCTTGAGGCACACTAGCATGGCTGCTCACTGCGCCCCCCATGCCTTGAAACTATAGAGTCAAGACACCAAACATAATTATGGTTGCCATTACTGCCATGGACTGCTGCCATTAGGTCATGCATACCTAGTATGTAGGTTTGGTTCTAGAATACCCAGAAAGGTGAATTACAATGCCCCTTACACGTGATACACAATATCACACACATATATGTAACACACTTACTGGAATACATGCAGGCTTGCATGCAAGGAATTTATTTTTCTTTTTAAGATTGTGCAGTAATCATGGGTACATGTGCAGGTCTTCGCTCGAGTCTGGTGTATGAGACTAGATCTTCATTCCTATACATCATGTTATTAGATGTTTTGGACTGGGGACTGGCATCTCTCAATGCACTTTTAAACAACTAAACATTTTCATTCATTATTTGCAGGGCAAAGTGGCCCATTGAACCCATAGGTTACATTTGAAGGGCTAGAACAATTTTAACAACTTAAATTAGCCTGTTCTTTCAGTTCTGAATTGTGGAGGAATCAAAGCCCCTGCTTTTTAGCATACATCAGACAGCGAGAAGTAGACATGGCACACAGAGTTGCTACAGTCTTGCCACACTTGCAATTACTTTCACCATACAAAGAGGTCAAATGGTGGAACGATCGTACTGGATGTCATACATAATAAAAGCCTTTTCTTTCAGAAAACAAATGATCAGATCAAACGCCCTAAGCCATTAAGGCCTAACCCTAAATAGTGATAAGCTAACTACGTGACAGATAATTATACTGATTGCCATACATTATATCAGTTTCTTTTCCAGAAAACAAATGATTGCATTGAACAGGCTAAGCCCTTTAAGCCTAATCCTAAACAATGATAAGCTAACCTCTAACTAAGCATTCGTGACCCACCAGATAAACCCAACACAAGGTCATGACTTAAAGCTCCACCAATCAGCATCACAACATACTCTTCCCTTTGCTGACAGACCTACTAGAAGCTTGCAGAAATGAACTTATCTAAAGACAAGCATGTTGAGCTCCTTCAGATTGCACATACCTAAGCCAGTGCCATGCATGATTGTGCAAGCCTAGGCAGCTAGATATTCATTGGGTGACAAGAAATTGAGCCACACATACCTAGCACATGCCAGGAATGATTGTGCAAGACTAGGCAGCTAAATAATCAGTGAGATCTATTTGTAGCTGCACCAGCCAACTTGCTGACTGCGCTAGCAGCAGGTATAAGTTGTACCTTCAAACCAACCTTGTATAAGCTTAAAAGAATCTCAACAGTTTGCACAAGAAGGAGAGACAACAAGTACCAAAGTTATGCTGAATAAAAACACCGTAAGACAAACTTTAGTCACTTTTGCAATCCTTGTGACATGTGGACATGGATATGTGATTATAACACTAAATCATACCTCGAATGCATCTTAGAGTACACACACTGGCCATCGAGCATTGTCCCTTCTACTTCCTTCTCCTTAAGGGTAAGACCACCATCAATTCCTAAGCTATGTTGTAATACTTCAATTCCATGCATCAAAGCTGGTTCTGACAAAACCATTGGTCTACTAGAGCCACCACATGTCTCTACTCCTCCATCCCACGACCCTGCACTATCAACTTCCCTGTGTTTGATGTTACTGATTGCAACTGACTGGCTTGGCTGAATATCAATATCTTGAACATCAGATGACCTAGGGCTTTTCTGGTGTTCTCTATGTCCAGCTGGCTGAGATAAATCGTAAGTACTCTGCTTTGTCAAAACACCTTGCAAGAGTGTACTTTGCTTCCTTTCTGCCTGGGTATCATGAATGTCGGTTACACTCAATGAATCCTTCTGATGAGCTCCACCAATCTGCAGGACTAATCCAACATCTTCGCAATTGGATGCAAGTGCCATCACTCTTGTTTCCTTGCTTAAAGAAATGGAACTGTTTTCACGTCCTTCCGTCTCAAGGTTACCCTTTGATGTCTTGCAATTGCAATCAGTCGCTGTACCAGAAGCACTGTCGAGGAGAACCTCAGCTTTGGAGCTTTCACTTCTTCTCAGGGAATATCTTCCAAAAGCAGACCAAGGGATATAGTCTTTCTGTGTGTTATCCTTCCGAGCACGCTTTGAACGTCCAGACATATGGTCATCCCTCTTCTTGCAGCAATCAAGTGTCTTATCAAGATCACCTAAATTATCACTCCTTGTTTCAGAATCCAAGCAACCTTTCCTAAGAAATGTCCTCCCAGCAACTTGTATTCCATTTTCCTCTTGACCAGCAGCTCTCGCTTGCACTGTGTTTTCTCCGTCTTGTGTTGCTCCTTCATGTTCTTGCTTTTGATTTCTACTAAAAGCTTCGCAATTTTCCTTCTCCTTGCATTCCGCATTTAAAAAAAAATCAGAGGATTTGTCGTGCTCAACCTGTAGATTCACATGCAATGTCAAAGTTTCTTGTTCTTGTTCACTTGAGCTACTTTTATCTGTTTTTGATCTGACCCTGGTTGAAGACCTTCCACCTGACAGCTCAAGCGAGCCATTGGATACAACTTTGTCTGCTGAACTGCAGCCAACATCTCCCTTGCCTTTGCCTGCATCATCATAGCACACAAATATGGTCGTAAATTTACCATGATTACGCAACTTAAGCCTGAAAGTCCCCTATGCATGACTTTTGTGACTTTGCTCACTGAGCATTCTACACCCTGACCCATTGGAATACAGATATGCACCTGACACACTGTTTAAGGCAATTCAGCGAGTTAACAATGAAAAGGTGCCAAAATGAGAGTCTATGCGGCTGGCACTAAAGGTAGAGCCAAAAAGCCATCTACTATTAACTATTCCACTTGCCCAAAAAAAAAAAAGAACTGTTCGGATAAAATGAGACTTGCACATGTGCTGACAATGATAAGAAGCTCAAGATTTCCCATACCTTCTCCAGAGTTCAGTCTCTTTGATCCACTAAGTTTGGCAGCAAAATGGTTCCTGAACTTCCGTGCATCTAACCTTTTCCCATCATTCAGCCTTTTCTGCTGTAGTGGTAATGACTTTTCGGTGCTGGAGCTTTTTCCTGGTAAAAACACTGCCCCAGCCTCCTCTTCAATGATTTTAGCAAATGCTGGCTTCTCAAGAGACGCATTGTTAAAGACTTGCTCAAGCTCTTTTGTGGATTGACCTGCATATATACCTGGGTTTACAAAAGCTGAGTCACACTCTTGGCCTCCAGCATCAGATGTCTCTTCTGCTGAGGTTTCCGCAGAGTCTAGCCGCTTGTTTGAGGTGGCTGGTTCATGCAAGCCAGGGGTAGCAGACACTGGTAGTCTTTTGAGGCCACCAGCTTCACCTTGACTGCTTCCTTCTGAGCTTTCCACATTGACATCTTCATCCTCGTTGCCTCTCCAACCATGCAAAAGATACATGCTGGCCAAATCTTCTGCCTCGACTTGCCCACCCATTTCAGGCTCTGGAAAACCTGGGTGCCTTCTAAGCTGAAAGGGTCTGTGCTTTGTTATGACGAGATGAGGTCCAACTGGATTGCATGTCCATGTCCATACCTATGGGTAAAGCCTGCCACAGCCCACGACAAGCTGGCAAATCTGCAGTCTGAATATTCCTTACGCCTTAATCGCTTTGACCTGTGGGACGCCCTGAAACAAACACCACCTCAACTGCACGTCAGCAGAAGAAGAAGTGACCACGGTCATGGGGTCATGGTAAAGGCTTAAGCTGACTTGACCATAGAAAAATTTTAGAACGCAGAGTTGTGTAAAAAGGCAGTACCTGGTGAGAATGAAATCATTTCGAGACCGTACGCCGGCGACCCCTGTGGATTGAAAGAGCCCTAGATTCACAGGGAGATAATTCTTTTGTCTGTCGTCGGCACTGCCAAGAATGCATATGGGTGCCCTCTTTAAACTAGACGGGAACTTGGTGACCTGCTGCTACAATTCATACATGGCATAACGCAAGGGCCGTCTTTTAGCAATGCACAAAAAAACATCAACAGGTTACAGCAACCAGGCATATCATCATCATCATATATATATATAAAATTATGTATGTTACTACGGCATGTGCCTCTTTATCTCCAAGATCGCTTCCTCCTTCCTTAGGGTACAGGCCCAATAAATAAATATTAATTATATATTAAATATTAATAATATATGTCGTCTTCTCTATTTTTTCCATTTTGCCTCCTTTTTCTCTAGGACAGGGCGTCGCTACCCTCCCCAGCACGGAGGGGCTGCTGATGCTCGCAGTCGTCTACGACAGCTGGCGTGCATCCCATGTTGGCCCTACAGAACTGCCCTTCCCTCCTATTAGTTATTAAAACCCTATATTTGGGTGTACACTGTAGTACCATGGTTTCTTCTCGAGTCAGTAATTTAACATCCGCTCATCGAGCACTGAGAAATAAAAGCCTTTAAGGTACATTTTGTTTTTCTTTTTTTTTTACAAAAATGTTTCGCTTCATTTCTTAGGCTTGTGCATTTTTTCCCCATTGTAAGTTTCACATTGTTAACCCAAATGATTTGTACATTTGTGTGGCTCTCTAGCTCCATCCCTCAATCCTAAAACAAATTTTATTTTATTTTTTTGTAATACGAGATTTTTGGTTGTACCAACAAGCAGTGTCCTTACGAATGAGATTGGAAGTAAGACTCGATCACGAGACCTTACCCCAAACACACACACGCTTCACCAATTGCTCTACCACACTGCTAGTGATCCTCCAACAAATTGAGACCTTACCTTCAATGTGAGATGTCTCCCGCATGGCTCCCTTGTTGTGCTTCACAACATGCTTGACCTCATATCGTATGGTTTATTCCCCACTCCCGCCCCCCCCCCTCTTTCTCTTTATCAAAGGCCACTCTGAAACTCAAAGAAGATGATCGACTATTCCCTTTCTCTCACATCTATCTCGCTTTGTTGTTTCCCCTTTCGAGGTGGTAATCAATTCAGTAAAATCTTCCCACACAAAGGCCTTGCGAGCCTATCTAATTTTTTGTAGTTTAACCACTAGAATCTTCCCTCACAAAGGGCTAGTAATACGGAAGCCTATTTAATTTTTTTGTACTTTAACCATTATTGTATATAACGAGGCACTCAATTGTGGTTCTTTTCTCTCCTCGCTATAAATATTTGTGGAAAATCCTCACTAGGAAGCTCATCTAAAAAAGTTGTCCCCATCCCATAACTATTATTTCCCATTGGGCACATGCGCATGCTCAACCTCTTAAGAAAAATCATCATAACCATGCTCAAAAAATTGCTTTCCACATGTCTCATATCTTTAGACTAGTAGAAATAACAAAGTCTTCCACCGTTCATTTAGGACCTTATATATTAAATAATGAGTGTTTATGTTAGTTTGTAAATGACTACTAAAAAATGTGAACGCGTGTTGCTCTTTTAGTTGGTTTTCTGATAAGGGCTAGAATGCACTAATGTTTGAATTTTGGCTTAAAATGGACCATCCCCTCCAACCTAATGTTAAAGAGACATGCTTTCGAGGTTTTGGTTCAATGCTTGACTCCTTTGACAAGTGTAAGAATGTGGGGTGTGTGTGTGTTTGTGTGTGTGTGTGTGTGTGTGTGTGTGTGTGTGTGTGTGTGTGAGAGAGAGAGAGAGAGAGAGAGAGAGAGAGAGAGTGAGTGCGTGCACATGCGTGTGTTTTGTGTGTGTGTATAAGTGCATATGTGAGTATGTTCTTGGTGATGGTTTTTTTTTTTGCAGGGGTACCAAGGGAGTTGTTAAAAGCTACTCCATTTGGCAATGCGAAGTTAGATAGCCTTAGAGTTAATGATCTTAGGTGACATTAGAATATTTATGTTATTAAATGAAACCATAGTCAGATGTAAATTAAAAAATAAATAAAATCGAGATAGTTGAGAAATTCAAGGGACGAAATCTAGGAGAAGAAATAAGATCTAGATGCCTTTTTCTAAGGCTGGAAATTGCAACTCTTCTACAAAGAAAAAGTCGAGTCTCTTACATATCAATTTTTAATCCTTTCTTAATGTTCTCACTGTAGCCATATTTGGTAGTGATGTGTGTGAACACACCAGGACCAATCGGGCCACTTTTTCCCTCTTTATGAGGTTTTTTCCCCTATGCTAGTATACACCCATCTTGGGGTATACTTATCTTCTTTGTACAGCACACATTCATTATCTATCTATCATCTTATTGTGTGCTCCCTTGAGCTTCTCCACTATGCATGTGTGTGTGTGCGCGCGTGCATTCCTACAACCCTATTTTTAACATTTAGTATCACAGCATACGCTCCTCGCCCTGTGCTGCTGCCGCCTACCGTTCACCCCGAGTCGTTTGTCTTCTTGAATCAAATCAAGGAGCCCTTTTGGGAGAAGAAAGAGGATTGTGCATTGTGTAATACTTTGTACTACAGTGTTTTGATCTAATTTTTGTTTCAGGTGCGTTTTAAGGGCAGTTCACATGATTTTTTATTTTCTGCATATATCTTCGGGGACCAGATTTGCACTGTTCTTCATCGGATTCTGGAGTAGTTTTGTCAGATCTACTACAAACGGGTGTGTAGATATACGAGAAAGCATCTACATACTTCACTTCATCGACATCGATCTCTACATCTTACGAGTAAAAAATTTACTCACTATACTCTGCATTTCTTTCATACACCTTGTAGGTCTCCATTGTCACCAACCTTATTAGGAGCCACCTTGGTTACATCAAAAAGCACTCAGCACTTTGTAGGTTGTGTGATTACTTCGATATTATCAGAAATGACAGACAGTGACATATTTCGGATGTTATCCATTGAGGATAAGCTTGACGAGACCAACTACCCATTATGGTCCTATATCAGAAATGACAGACAGTGACGTATTTCGGATGTTATCCATTGAGGATAAGCTTGACGAGACCAACTACCCATTATGGTCCTATATGATGCGACATGTATCGGTAGCCAAAGGGCTATGGAATGTTGTGGTTGCTGTCCTGGTTCTTTTGATGAACATGGTGTACAAGGCACATCTGCAGACACGGACTCAATTTTACATGGTGCATTGCCACAACATAGCATACCTCTTACGTAGGAACAAACAAAGTGGGATGGAAGAGATGCGCAAGCACATGCGTTGCTTGTTGTGACAGTTTTAAGAGGAGTATCATTTTTCACATTCGGTCGTGTAGAACTGCTAAACATGCTTGGGATACACTTGCCTCATTGTACCAGGTACGTAATGAAGCACGTATTGCTTATGTATATAAGCAATTGAACTCGGAGCATATGGATGAGAGAGACTCCGTAGACAATTTTCTTACAAAAATCAAGGATTTTAAGGAGTAGTTGGCTAGTGTTGATGAAATATATCCTGACAGTTCATTGGTGCCTACTATCTTGAATGTGTTGCCAGACTCGTATTAAGGTTTTGCTTCTACCGTTAAACTCATGAGATGAAAGGCAATCCAAATGCCTTGAAGTTTGAGAAGTTGGTTTATGTGCTCTTCCAAGAAGAGCAATTTAGGCAAAACAGATTTGTCATGCGTACAGGAAATCAAGCTTTCATAGCCAATCTCAAAGAGGCAAAGGTAAGTCATTTCCTTAGGATAGTTACAAGCCGAAATCAGAGTCATCGAGCAAGCCTACACATAAGGAAGGCGACGAGTCAAAGAAAAAGGGCAAATACAACTATTGCAAGAAATCTAGTCACTACATTAATGAGTGGAGGAAATGGCTAGAGAATGATAAAAAGAAACACTCGAGTATGGCTATAGCTGACGCATCAACATCCAATGTAGAAAACAAAGAATCTACAAACTATGGCTTTCATTATGCAATGCAGTTATGATCCTTCACATAAGGATATATGCATGGCTGTTTACAGATGTACATGTCTGATATTTTCACAATGGTTTTAGTAAACACATTACTACTCATCACTTGAAACTGCTCCACATGGAAACATTGTAAACATGTGCAAACAACTCCTTATATCTTGTAAAAAGAGTTGATAAAATTGTTATCATTGTTGTAAATGGTGAAACAATCACACTTTCATATGTATTATATGTGCGAGGGATCAAGAAGACTTATTATTTGTCTCTGCCATTACTAAGGCTGGCTTAGTGGTAAGGATGACAGATGTATCGTTCATGATCATTGTGATGGCAAGACAATCGTAACTTCTGGTACTTTGTCTCATGGCCTTTACAGGCTAGATGTATATGAAAGACAAAGGCATGTTGCATGTGCAATTTCTGCCACAAAGGCAATGGGTGATGCTAAGTTGTGGCATGCACGCTTTGGTCACTTAAACTTTGGCAGTTTGTTGCGTTTGCATAAACATAACATGGCATCTAAGCTGCCACATCTTGAAGCCCCTATCAAACATGTTTGTGAGGGTTGTATTCTTGGAAAAATCCACTGGGCATCATTTCCCAAAGATGTTTCAATTAGGGCTGTCCTAAAATTGCAACTTATACACAGTGATGTATGTGGTCCTATAAGGACACCATTTATTGGGGGCTACCTCTATTTTGTCATATTTATTGATGATTATTCCAAGCGTAACTGGGTATATCCATTTAAATAGAAGTCAGAGGTTTTTATGTGCTTTAGACACTTTGGTGCTATGGTTCAAAATGCTTCTATATGTAAGATTGGTATCCTGCTTAACTGATCGAGAAGGGGAGTATATATTTAAGGAGTTTCATGCATACATGGCTGATAATGAGATAAAACACCAATGTGGTGTGTCTTATACACCTCAACCAAACGATGTAGCTGAACATAAAAACAAGTCTCTCATGGAGATGACACGCATGACCTCATGATTTCTAGCTTATATTTAAGGAGTTTCATGCATACATGGCTGATAATGAGATAAAACACCAATGTGATGTGTCTTATACCCCTCAACCAAACGATGTAGCTGAACGTAAAAACAAGTCTCTCATGGAGATGACACGTATGGTCAAAAGTCTGGAGTTACCTCATGATTTCTAGCTTTGCATACAATTATGCCTTTTGAAGCTTGGAATGGCAGAAAGCCCTCTATAGCCCACTTATGCATTTTTTTGTTGTCTTGCTTATGTACTTGTGCCTGAGCAACTTCGCGGTAAGCTTGATGACGATAAGGCTTTTAAATGTATTTTTGTGGGATACAACTCAGAAAATAAGGGTTACCATCTCTATCATCTTGCTACTACCAAGTAGATTCTTGTGAGTAGAGATGTTGTATTTGTGGAAGATGCAATTCAACTCTTGCTTTCGTGTAAAAAACAACAAAATGTATGTTCGCAGGACATACATTTGACACTCTTCTTCCATTATTCAATGTAGGACTCATTGATATAGAGCATTTGGATAATCCAAGGAATACTGAAAATCAGCCCACATAGGTTACAAATTAGCATATTTTTTAGCCCACAAATCAGCCTATTGATGAGGCAAATGTGGATAATGTAGTTGATAAGGAAAGAAGGAAAATTGTGGAGTCTAAAAGTATGCCAAAATGGCTGGTACAAACACTATGTGATAGCAAATTGGCCACTCCTTTGCCTAGCAGAATACGTGCAGGCTCTCATCATGCATCTCTTGTTGACACATGTTATACTCTTATTACCAGTTTATGTGATGAAGAGAAACCTGACTCTTTTGATGAAGCAAAGGAATCTAAAAAATTGGATGAGTGCTATGCAATCTGAGTATGATTCAATACTCAAAAATGGGATTTGGTAGACTTGCCTCTTGGCAAGAAGGCCATTGGTGCAAATGGGTTTACAAGCTCAAATGTAAAGTGAATGGCAGTGTTGAGCGATACAAAGCTAGGCTTGTTGCAAAGGGTTATGCACAAGAGAAAGGCATTAACTATGGTGAAACCTTTGCACCCACATGTCGTATGACTACCATGTGGACTATCATTGCATTTGCAACACATAAAGGTTGGAATGTACATTAGTTGGATATCAAAACTACTTTTCTTGAATGGAGATTTGCATGAGGAGGTCTATGTATCTCAGCCTCGTGGTTTTGTTCAAAAAAGTCAAGAATCAAAAGTATGCAAATTAAAGAAATCTTTATATGGTCTTAAGCAAGCTCCCAGAGCATGGTCTAAAAAGATACATGCACACTTGGTTTTTGCAACAGCCCACTGATAGTACCCTCTATATTAAGGGGACTGAGGATGTTTTATTAGTCATCTTGTTATACGTTGATTACATGCTACTCACAGGCCTTAATGAGGATCATATTTCAGCTTTTATAGCTAATTTAGAGAAGTCATTTGAGTTGTCAGATCTTGGACCATTGCACTATTACTTGGGCATTTAGTTTTAGCATCGTAATGATGGCATTGTTATGCTGCAGAGGAAATACATAGATGCATTGTTGAAGAGGTTCAATACTGAAGACTGTAAACCTGTGGCTATACATATGGAGCCAAGTTTACGACTAAGTCTTGAAGATGCAGATGACTCTTTTGATTATGGCTTGTATCAAGAAGCTCGTGGATGCCTTATCTTTTTGTGTAACACCAGGATTGATATTTAGTATGTGATCTCAATATTGAGTCCATTTATGCATAGCCTAGACACACACAAAGCATTGGCAATTTGTCAAACTAGTGTTTCGTTAACCTAAAGGGCGGTGCACTATGCACTTTGGGTTATTTTATTCCAAGGTGGGTAAATCACAACTGCATGCATTTACAGACTCAGACTGAGCTGGATGTTATAACCCACGAGTGTCCACGAGTGGTTTTTGCTTTTGCCTTGGTGATTCATGTATATAATGGCTCAGCAAGAAGCAATCCACTATGGCCAGTTCTAGCTATGAAGCAGATGACTATAGGGCAGAGCTTACAACTACAGCTACGTATGTTCGACTCAGAAGCCTTATTATTGATTTGGCTATATGTGAGTCCTCGGCCACAACCATGTTCACTGACAATCATAGCGCTATGACAGTTGTTGCGAGGAATCTAGTTTTTCATGCTCACACAAAGCACATTGAGGTGCACTATCATTATGTCATGGAGAGATGCTTTGCAGGGGAAATCAGCTTCGCTTATGTGCCAACACATGACAACTTGATAGAATTGTTTAGGAAGGCTCTCCCACCACGAGAGAAGTTTGAAGCTTTTCGCAAAGCTTTAATCTTACTTCCCTTTGGGAAATAGTCTGGGATCCCTATCATCACAGTCCAAAGAGCTTGGCAAATCTCTATACTTCTAGTGCCAACTTACCCCTTGTTCACGTCATCACTCCTATAGGGGGGGATTTGTAGCCATCTTTAGGAGGTTTTTTTCCCTTGTGCTAGTATACATCCATCTTGGGGTATACCTATCATCTCATTGTGTGCTCCCTTGAGCTTCTCAACTGTGTGTCTGTGTGTGTGCGCGCGTGCATAGTAACCCTATTTCCAACACTCACACCTTCATCCATGATGAATATTTATATAGTTTCAAAGCTTCCTATTATAGGCATATGTGTTTAGTGTAGCTTCTTGCAACAATCTGTTGTAGCTTTCAAATAACATATACGAAAAAAAACATTTTTTTCAATCTACAATGGATCTTTATAATCTTTTATAGATTGGGTAATTTTTATGCTATTTCTAAGCTCTTCACAAAATTTTAGATTAATTTTTTGTTCATGAATCAATGAGAATGATTCTCACTAATACGTACTTTTTAGGTACCAAAAAATAGGCATCCAAAGGAGAGCTTACTCTACAAAAATTACATGTATAATCTGGTAAAGCTTTCTTCTATATAGTTGTAGAGCACATTGTGTTCTATTGGCCCTTAGTTTTTGTGATTATAAAAAGCTAAAATCAAGAAAATATTAATTCTACAAGGACATGCAATCGTGTGAGAAGTTCCAATTTTCAATACTCAAGTGGCAATATACAAAATTAAAATGGGCAACATTAAACATGCTCATAAGAGTTTGGGATATTTTTTGGTAATACATTGGTCATTATTAAGCTTCTTTCTTGCATTTATTAAAGTGGTACTTAAAACATTAGTTTGATTATGGAGCTTCTTTCTTGCATTTCTTAAGGTCGTACTTATGTTTGAGCTCAAAGCTCTTCATGTTTAGTACCAAATTGACACTCATTAATGTGTCTAGTTTCTTCATGGCATTTATAGAAAGTGAGTGCAATTCATTTCTATTATATTTCACAAAGGATCGATCTGTTCATGGGCTAACTAAGAGTAAAAACTTCCAATTTTTTATTCTGGTTAACATTATAAGCATGTCCATGCCTTTAACTTGCAAATTATTTTTAGTTATTTAAACAGGATTTTCCAAGTTTGCAAGAGTATCACAATCATGGCACTGAGACTGATAAATATTTCCATTATAAGTAATCATCGAGGGAGGAGATGGGCTCCTTATAAACTAGCCCTAAGGTTAGTAGCATTTCTGGACCTAAATTTTGGAAAGTAGTGTGATGCTATGGTGGTGGTGATTATGTGACAGGTTTTCCACTCCCACTTTCACACCATTTCCACTTCCACACTACTTCTACACCTCTTTCATTTCCACTGCCAATGTTGTCTTAGAGCCTACTAAAAAAATAAGTGGAACATGCATGCCATAGAAAGCTCATTTTAAATGAATCTTCATAATAGACTTCACAAAGTTTTTCTTACCTCACTAAAATAACCACAATAGGCTTCTCTAAGTTTTTCATACCTCACCAAATAACCATACTCTCAGGCTAGATATTGAAGGCTTTGAAAGTTAATTTCTAGAGCATGGAAAGATTCTTAACATTTACTTTGTAGAGCATAGAAACATTCTTAACATTTACTTTTACAAATGGAAATGCACTAAAAGCATAAGGTTGTTTTTCTATTTATATTAAAACCATACTAATATATGTAGATACACACATAAATCTATAATTGAATATGGAAAGGAATCGCTGCTATTTCAAAGGATGGTTTACAAATAGATTACCTCCAAGGGCTTACTTATATGGCTTGCATAGTTGCGAATGATCAATACAAAATACAAATTCATTAAAGATATGAAGGCATTGCTACTATGTGAATTTTTATATTGATTACTCTATCCCATTTTTAAAAAAAAATATAAAAAAAACATTCACTTTCCAACCCAATAGTCATGAGTGCAAAAATGGCTTTCTCAAGGTTTGTGGTCCTAATTGCATGGCAACTACACTATTATGGTGGTCCTAATTGTATGGAAACTACACTATTATAATGGGAAATACAAGTCCTATGTTAACCCACTAGATCAACCCATTTCTCCCTGTTCTAGCTATCACCACCTACAAGAGCTAGCACCAGACTAATGGGAGGGTGGACCATGCCACAATTTTACCTACACCTACTCTGCACTCTCTCTCTCTCTCTCTCTCTCTCTCTCTCTCTCTCTCTCTCTCTCTCTCTCTCTCTCTCTCTCTCTCTCTCTCTCTCTCGTCTCCTTCATGTCTCTACTCTAACAAACAACCAATCTAGCTTCTTGAAGTCTTTTAACTTAAGTACTCATTCCAACTAGAAGAGTTAGCACCATACTAATGTGGGGGAGTGGACCACACACACCACGATTCTACCTATGCTACACTCTATCATCTCATCTTCTCCTTCCTACCTATTCTAACCAATAACCAATCCATATACTTTGAGCTTTTTAGCTCAAGTGCTTGGGTGTATCCAAGCTCCATAGTCAAGCCATGCCTAACAACTTAAGTGAGAACAAGAAGTGGAAACAAATATGAAAGTAGAGCATAGAAGCGAAAGCGAAAGCATGTTATTGGGTGTGAAAATAGAAATAGAAGAGGCTTAGAATTGGTGTGAAAATGGAAGAGGTGTGGAACTGGAAAGAGGTGTGAAAGTGGATGTCAAATTGGTAATCGAAGAGGTGTGGAAGTGAGAATGCAAGTGGTGTGGTTATTTACCCAAGCTCTTGTGAAGGCCAATCTTGTTACTGGGCTCTCCTTTTGCCTTCACCCTTAAGAACCATGCATTTGTATGCTTACTTCATCTCCAAGCAACAAAAGGGCATAAGCAATGGATGATTTATCTACCATTGGACACTTACACACATTCTCACGTTTACACATCATCCCAGCACTCCTCAATCTATCTTCTTTTCCTCTCTTAAGCCCAACTCACTCTTCCACTCCTTTTACCATACTCAAGTAGATTCACTCCACTCTAGTATGAGAATTCAATTAAGAGATTGATTATTTACTTAAGAGAACCCTTATGCAAGCCTCCCACACTTTCACAAGCCTTAATCTCTCAAGAGAAAACCACAAACTTATGCAAAAACAACAACATAAAGATCTCATCTCAGATATCAAGTACATAGATAGCTAGAATACTCAGATATCAAGAGAGAGAATCACAAATAAAGTAGTGAAGCGCCCAAAAAAGGAAAGAGAGTAAATACCAAGAGAGAAAATTGCAAATAGACTAGTGAGAAGCACCCAAAAAGGTAAAGAGAGCAAGAATAGTTCGTAATGTTAAAATGGTATATAAAATTCCATAGAGTATAGAGAACTTGACTTATAGGCATGTTGAGTCATGGATTTTCATAGTTATAATGGTATATAAAAGTCTGAGTATAGAGAACTTGACTTATAGGTATGTTGAGTTATGGATGTTCACAATTGTCTACTAGTGTCCATATCTCACTTATTACTTATATATCATCTTAACCTTTATTTTCCTAGCTCCTAAACCATTGAATATTGGCCTAGGAACATCCTTTGCCATCTCTAGTGTCTACTGCTAAAATACTTGCTCTATAGTGGAGATTTAAGTCAACAATAACTTCATGGGTTTTGATTCTTGGGTATTCGGAACCATCTTTAAATGATGTAGACATTCAAAATGACTTACATCATCGTCTTTGACCTTGTTATTGGCATCTTTTAAAATGTGTACCTATATTTTGTGCCCATCCCCAATGACTAGATGGTGCTTGTGTGCATAATCATTTTGCCATTTTTCTAGACCTTGCACATATAAATATCACAGTTGCTCCTTGCCACCTTGGAATCATCGATATCTAATTCCTTTGTTCACCTTTGATTTCAATTGACTCAAACCATTGACTAGGTTAACATCACCTTCTTTCTACTTGACATCATGTTGGATTGCGACTACATGACTAGAGGTGTTGATGATGAGGCTCATAATTTGATTATGTTTGCATGATTACATTTTTACATTTATTTGATAGGTCTAAAACTATTGCACGTGTTGTTATTATGCTTTTCTGAATCCATTTGCCAACAAGAATGATTAACTGATTCGAAGCCCTATTACTATGTGTTAATTGTTATTCTCAAATGTGTTAATTGTAATTCTCAAATGTGACACAATAATGTACTATATCTTTTCCATGCATCTTAGGTATCTCTAATTTTGCACCACAACTTAAGAGAATCTTTGCAAGCTCCATGACTTAGCATCCATTTATGTAATATTTAGACTATCATATTTAGGCTTTACTCATCACAGAGTGCACTGCCATTAGTTAATCTCCAGACTATTTCAAGCTTCTCTTCCAATTATGATGATTGGATGATTTTAATGATGTCCCCTATCCTTGTGGCCCAAAGAAAATGAACACCTGAAAGACCGTCTGGTCAATAGTTCCTTAGCTCCATGGGCCAGCATAAACAACCCATTCTTTGAGGCATGACTAATGTTTTCTGAATTGCTAAAGGCGGATATAGAGTTGCCTCAGTACTTTAAAAATGCAAAAAGAATAAAGTCTATACTTTCTCAAAAACCTCTTTCCCTGGAGCACCCATACACCCAATTTTTATTCTCACAGTAGACAACTGAGGGAAAGAGAGTGCTTCCACCTAGAATGCCACCACCTGCAAGTATCAACACATGGGAATGGAGCACCGGGGAGAATCAGTAGCAGCAGAAGGAGCAAAAATACCTTCTTCAGATAATCCGGAAGAGTACGAGGAGGTTGCCCAGGTTGAGTGGAGACCAATACCAAATGGCAGAAAAGAAGATACTGGGGAAAACCCCACTCAGACCAATGGTGAGAATTTTTTATAAAAAGATATCAAAAGCAACCAATAGGGGTCTAGTCTGTTCAGAAGAACATGCAGACAAGATGAAAAAGATTAAAAAAAGCGCCACCTGCTCTGATGAAATTTACATTTCGGATTACACTCCCCTAGAGATGCTCTTCAAGTTCAAACAAAAATTTATCAAGGGAATTGGTCCAGAAGCAGAAGCTCTATCACATCGGGCATGCCAGGTGTTGTGCCTCATGGTGCAATGGTAGCGGGAGGGTCAGTGTGGCAGTTGGCGGAGTAGTCAACCCAACCCACAACGCAAGACGTGAGCACCACCTTGGTGTCACACGTGTAGAGGTTGAGGACTGTAATCACCTTGGAGCCGTTGCAAGATCAAGAAGGCACAACTTAAAAGAGTGATCAACTAGTGCAGAAAAGAGAGATGGATGAGGAGAGTGTGCTGGTGTGTGTGTGTGTGTGTGTAGACTCAAGGTCTGTGAATTACAGTATAGCCTTGTAAGCTTGCAATATTAATTGTCTTTCATGTCATAAAGCTTGTAATGTGTCAGAGTCTTACAAATGTCTTCTGTCTCACTTGTAATACTTCTAGAATGAAACAAAGGGCACACTTGTTATTACTCTTCCTTTTTGTGTCAATTGCTACTCTGTAGTGAATGATTATGTTATAGTTCTGCTCATGCGTACATGCTAAGTGAGAGCTAAGTGAGGAAGGGAGTGATGCACATTCACTACACTCAAGCCTGCCCACAAGAGAGTAGTCCAGAGAATTCCCCACAACCACTTTAGAGTTGGTGTTTGAACCTTGAACCTCTGGCGAGAGTCTTCATGTCTTCCATGGAATTGCCTGACTAGTCTGCCACACTAGATTGTTGTCTTGCCATTCCACTAATAGGGAAATTAGCAAGAAACAACCATGTTGCTAAGTGTCTCCACCATAGAACCATCACACCAAGTGTCGTGTTGCTAAGTGTCCCCATAGAACTATCACACCAAGTACCCCAACTCTATCCTTGAATAATCTAGTGCCAAAACCCAAATTCATTCCATACGGAGGTACATGTTACAAGTGTGGATGTGAACATGCTCTTAAGGATTATCTCAATGTAGTGACAACAATCACCCTAGTGGTAGGAGCATCAGCCATTTTGGTGAGCCTGAACTTGTTAAGTGTACAAGAAGGAATTATTTATACGGCCCCCCTTAATGCTATCACAAGGCTCTAGACCAAGACAAGGGTGGCTACCAAGGAAACATCTAAGGCATGTCAAAAGAAAAAAGCTCAGGCTTCAACCTTAAAGCCTTTAGCCAAAGAGCCTAAGGCGTAAGCCTCAAAGGTTGCAGTAGTCCCTAAAAAGGCTAAAGGATAAACATAGGTCTAAAAGAAGATGCATCTAGTAGACACATCAATAGGCACTAATATCTCAAGTATCTACATTAATTCTCATCGTTATAGCTGTCCAGGTACATTTCTAGATGGGGGACCATGGCAGGTGCAAGCCTGACCCATACCCATCACCTAGACCTTTCTCAAACCAATAGGAACCCTTTGTGGTCTCTTCCTTGGCCCCACCACCCATTCATCCACATTGCCTCTTTTTTGAGTGCTTGCTAACACTAAATCCCTTAAGCCGCAAAGGCCGCCTAGCTTTTTTTACAACAATTGGTAAAGTCCAATGCTATGCATCAACAATCTAATGATCTTGCTTCCCCAAGAAAAGGGATATCAAGTAAATGTTATAGCTAAATTCCACTGCTATGTATCAACAATCTAACAATCTTGACTCCCTAAGAAAAGGAATATCTAGTAGATGTCAAAGAAAGCAGTAAAGAGAGTTGAAGAAAGTAGTGAAGAGAGTCTAAGAAAGTAGTGAAGAGAGTCGAAGAAATCAGTGAGTTGGTTAAATCTTTCAGTTTAGAGAGGAGTATACACGCTTAGTAGAAACCTTCCACCTATTGCCCATGTATGTGCATATTTCATTGTTGCAGATTTCATGATTATTTTTCACCTTCCACCCATTTACCATGTACATTGTAGGTATCATGATTCATTTCACAAACACATGCACTTGCTACTAACCTCAATCCTCTAAGTATATTTTTGGATGGTGTAGGTATCATGATTATTTTTCATATCTTACACCTCATGATATGCACACACACATGCACTTGCCTACTAACCTCAATCCTCTAAGTATATTTTTGGATGGAGGATCATGGGGGGGGACATGCCTATCCCATGCTATAACCCAATGTCTCTGGAGAACCCTTGATCTCTTAGGTGCTTCAATGTATGCAACCCTCTACTTTTACTCCAATTCAACACCACCACAAACTTGCCCTGGCCGACATATTCACCATGAAGAAGCCTAATCTCTCTAAGCATGACACTGTGAGATCCCTCCGTAATATCCTATCATGCCAAGACATCCTGAAGTGCCATCTACCTATCATGGTGGCCTTTGGTGCTCATTCCCCCATCAGAAGGTGTAGAAAATTTCTTCTACTAACTACCTAGTTTTGATGGCTCCTAGCCATTTACTCAATAGAAGGATGCCTCACATGAAGAACTTCTACATCACCTATAGCTTTCATGCTACCTCCATAAGCTGCCTACCACCATGAGGGCTACCGAAATATTTTTACCAATATGCTCTACATTATCAAACTATGGAGATTGGTCTCCCAAACCATACCACTTAACCTTACAAATTAGATTATAGATTTCATAGCAAAGTAAAATTCTTCACTAGCCATGCAAGTGCTACAACATAGTGACTTTACTTTGCCATGCAAGTACTAGAACAAAAAAAAACCCAAGAATGGAATCCTCTATTATGGATGCTCTTCTCTATCTTAGTGAGCCATGCAGCTTTTGGATTGCATCTTCACTACTTTCTACATGCTTGCCCTATTCCATAACATTACTTGTAGAACAATTTCAAACGGAAGTTGTTTGGCCTCTCACTCCCTCCTCTTGCAAGCTTTACCACTCACGCTTCTTCACTTTGCTTCCTTTACCTGTATGCATATCCAAGTTCTAGAGCCTTTCATTCTCTTTCTATGCTCTCTTTTTATCTTTTTCCCTTTACAATTTTATCATTCTTAGGTATCTCTAATCTCCCACCACAACTTAAGAGAATCTTTGCAAGCTCCATGACTTAGCATCCATTTATGTAATATTTAGACTGTCATATTTAGGCTTTACTCATCAAGAGTGCACTGCCATTAGTTAATCTCCAGACTATTTCAAGCTTCTCTTCCAATTATTATGATTGGATGATTTTAATGGTGTCCCCTATCCTTGTGGCCCATATTTGGATTCAAGCTATACTTTGTAAGCTATTAAGCCTCACACAATTGATTATCTAAATACTTGTCTACTTACTTGCCTATGATTCTTTCCTTTTTAAAATTTGCAACCTTGTATCTTGTTTTTGCTTAAAAGCTCAATTTCTACTTGGCTATGTCCTTGTAAGTGAGAGAGTTTTGATAGGCTACATCTTTCACACCGATTGTTTAACCCTTTTTGTGCAAGGGTCATTAAGGGACTTAGCTTAAAGTCAATTGTTCAACCTCTTAGTCGTGGAAGCTACCCTCAAGCTACTCGTGTTGACATATCCACTCCATTCTCATGGTATCGTGATCCTCATTTTGTTGGGTAAGCAAAAATGCTTGAAAGATAAATTATGACCCTCTTAGTGGAGGCTCTTGTTGGAGGTTGTAAGAGTGAAGTGAAGGAGTTTTGATAGGCTCCATCTTTGTTTAGGCCTTTGTGTGGAAGGGTCATTAAGGGACTTACCTTAAAGCCAATTGGTCAACCTCTCACTAATGTGAGCTACTCATGCTAACATAGCCACTCCATTTGTCACGGTGTCGTGATCTTCAATTCTTTGGGTAAGGAGAAATGCTTGAAAGATGGACTATGTGAGTGCTACCACTGACATATTAATGGGAGCTACTCATGTTAACATATCCACTCCATTGTCACTATGTCATGATCCTCAATTATTTGGGTAAGGAGAAATGCTTGAAAGATGAACTATGTGAGTGCTACCACTCTCACACACACTTCTTGTAATATACAAGAGTAAGAGGAGCACTCTTATCACCTAAACATGGAAGCGATCCCTCTCTCCTTACCCTCTCTCCTTAGAACACTCTATCACTTGAACATGCAAGCAATCCCTTTATACACCATTTAACCTTGCTTAGCACACAATGAGAACATCACACACTAGAACAAGAGAATAAGTTCAAGTTTGGATAATGGGATTGTCTCCTTTCTCATTGGTAAAAATGTATTATATACATGACTACTTTACATGTGTCCATCCATGACTATACACGTGTTTATCCAAGACTATAGGTTTAACATGGTCTAAAACTACTATGGTTTCAGATCTATGCAAGTCAAGAGCTTACCTGCCTTGCCAAAGCATGTGTCCTTGGGTCTTGCCTTAGAGCTGCAATCTGCAATTTCCTTATGCGGATGTACTAGCTCGTCGGTCATGTCCTCACTCTGTTATTACATCAAAATACTCCTTTGCTAATGGAGTAAAGGTAGAGCTCTCTATCTCTAGATGGAGGCAAAAAGAGTTAGTCCTTCGTGATAGTTCTCTCTCACAATAGGTAGGGAATGAAAGAGAAGCTGAAGCAAGAAGACAACCTTCAATCACACCTATCTAGCATGCATCCTTCAAGCAAGCAAGATTCAATGGCATAAAAGTGAGCAAGAAGAGGGAAAAGGAGAGCTCATGAGCAAACTATTACAGGAGAATGATTGTCCACCATTGCTTATTGTAAAAAATGAATATATACAAGTGACTAGTTTTCACACTAGGTTGGCCAAATTTAAAAACGGTCCAGATTCTATTATTACTCCTAAGCAACTATGTACACTAAGTTTGTAGACTTTTCCTCATTAAACGCATGTAAGGTTGCTTTACATGTTCTAGCATTGTCTTACAAAAGTTAAGTGCCTGTTCGAGCCAGTAAGATGGCAAAGCGCCTTACAATAGGTCAGGTGGGCAAAATTGTGTTAACTTGTGCAGTGGTTAACAGACCCCCCATTCCTAACGGCAGTGGCCACATCCGCATCAGCCAAATTGGTGGTAAAGTTTCTATCTAGGTGGATGGTCAAGGATACACCATGAAATTGGCGATTGAGGCTAAATGGTATAGTTTTAGACTGATCCACACTGGTGGAAGGCAAAGTGGTGGGAAGCTTTGGGTAGCCCTCATGATAGGCAGCATGGAAATGTAGAGGTTTTTTGTGTAAGGCCTCTGTTGGTGGTGGAATTGATGTGGATCCTTCAATGTCAAGTGGTTGGTAGAAGCAATCTACACCCTATAATTGGTGTAATGAGCACCAGGACCATGATGGAATCATTTGCATGGATAGATGGTGGTCTGGATCTCCATGGCATGACATGAGAGTGTCTTGATTCACCATATATGATGCTGAGAGAGATGAGGCTTCTTCATTGGCGAAAACGTCAGCTATGGTGAGCTTGTGCTGTGGTGATAAATTGGAGTCAAAGAAAAGGTGACATTCATTTTAGCTATTTGGAGAGTCAAGGGTTCTCCAAGTGATGGGTCATAGCATGGGCCATGCTTATGCTCGCCATGGGCTCCCCATCTAGAGATGTACTTGGAGGGTTGGCATTGTTGAGGTTAGTTGCATGTGCAAGTGTTTGTGTGTGTCGTGATATGTGAGAAGTGGGAAAAATGTGATGTTTGTAGTGTGAAATACACAGGTGGTGTACATGGGTAGGTACCCCTACATGTGTACACTTCTCCAAACAAATACTTTTCCAATTCAACTACTTTCTTCGACTCTCTTGGCTACTTTCTTCGCCAATTACTTGGCATCCCTTTTCTTGGGATATCAAGATCATTATATTATGTTAAGCATGGTAGATGACTTTTTGCATGGCTATGCCTAGAGTTTTAAAGGAGCTGGTGCCCTTTGTGGCTTGAGGATTTGGTGCTGTCAAGCACTTGGATAGAGGCAGTGTAGATCAAATGGGTGATGTGGTCAAAGATGAGGTTTGGGTGATTTGAGGAAGACCCATGCGATGGGTTATACCATGGGCCCATGGTCCCACATCTAGAAATGTACCTGGATAGCCATTGGTTATGTGGTGCAATGCAAGTTCATGAAAGGAAAGTGCCCATGTGTCTATTACATGCAAAGCCCATGGATATATTGTAGGTGGTGTGCATGGGCATTGGGCAAAAGGTGAGCCTGTGTAGAAGCTTCTTTTGATGAGAACCCCTGTGCCTAGAGTTTTAAAGGAGATGGTGACCTTTGTGGCTCGAGGATTTGGTGTTGTCAAGCACTTGGATAGAGGCGGTGTAGATCAAATGGGTGATGTGGTCAAAGACGAGGCTTGGGTGATTTGAGGAAGACCCATGCGATGGGTTGTTCCATGGGCCCATGGTCCCGCATCTAGAAATGTACCTGGATGGCCATTGGTGATGTGGTGTAATGCAAGTTCATGAAAGGAAAGTGCCCATGTGTCTATTACATGCAAAGCTCATGGATATATTGTAGGTGGTGTGCATGGGCATTGGGCAAAAGGTGAGCTCGTGTAGAAGCTTCTTTTGATGAGAACGCTAACGCTCTACTTTCTTTGACACTTTTTATTATGCCTTCTTTGACTCTTATACATGGTTTTAGATTGAGAATTTGTTGTTGATGTTAAACCAGACTAGTTGATAAGATGGGTGTGAGTGAGGTTGGGTTGTCCATGAGAATGGAAGAATATAGGGCACCAAGTATGTCATGTACATTAGTAAACTGTGAGCTCGCACACGGTCGAATGGATCTGGTCTTTTTTTAACCTCTTTTTGAAGTGTTGGTGTCTCTTTGGCCCGGTTCTTAAAGCATGGCAATGTTGGCAGAAATAAGTGAAACATTACAAAGCTTTAATGACTTTAAGGCAAATTCTAGATTATCAGACAATGCCGACCTTGGCATGCAGCTTTGGATTTACCTAGGCAACTCTGCCTCATTTTATTAGCATGGTTCTGGGCATGTTTTGCACCTTGGAGGGAAATGTGGACCCCGATTAATTCTTGGGCTTTCGATGGCTTCAGTTGCGTTGCTAGCTCTTCACCCCAGTTAGGTTATTTTCTTAGTTATCTTAGGGAGGTTTTCATGCGCCCTCTCTCTCTCTCTCTCTCTCTCTCTCTCTCTCTCTCTCTCTTTCTTCTCGTCTTTTCTCCTTCTCTCTTTCTTCTTCTTGTCTTTTGTCTTACTCTCTTATTGAGGGAGTTTTTCATGTGCCTCTCTCTCTCTCTCTCTCTCTCTCTCTCTCTCTCTCTCTCTCGTCTTTTCTCTTGCTCTCTTTCTCATATTATTATTATTATCATTTAAAAAGCTTACGTGAAGATGTGGCACTTTTTTTCCTAGATATTTTTTTGGTAATGACATGGTATTGTGAGCCATTTGGGTGTTGATGTGGCAACATGAGCCTACGTGGTGATGATGTGGGGACGTGGGCCTACATGTGATGACATGGGAAATTTTTTCAAATATTTTTTTTGGATGATGATGTGGTAGCATGAGCCTATGTGATAATGTTTTGGTCTCAAGCTTGTGTGTGTGTGGAAATTTTCTCCAATAGATTCAAAAATATAAGGTAATAATTTTAAAGGGTCTAAGGGGGAGAAAAATTAAAAGGAGCTAAGGAGGGGTAGTTTTTAAGGGGGGGTGAGCATACATGTATACATGTGGGTACACATGCAGGTGAGTGTGGGTGTGTGTATGTACTTGTAAGTACATGTGTGTGTTTTTAATGTTTGGTCGTTTTTAAAGTTTTGATATGTGTGTATGTAAAAATAATAGAAAGTGTGTGCTATGTTCCCTCTACTTTCTTATGTTTTCACTTTCTTCTTTGCCCTTTCTTAATTGCTTTCTTTGACTATTCTTTTTGCTTTCTTTGACCTTTTTAATGAGATTTTGTGATTGGCATTGATCATTATCTGCCTGCTGGAATAGGTGACGCACCTATTTTGGCCGACTTTTGACGAGGCTTGAGAGGGAGGTTGGGGGGGCGGTAGGGAAGTGGGTGGTGTAGGGTCTTCAACTACATCATAGGCTATTGAGATCGAGTTGGAAGGAATATCCTGTCTTAGGTATGTTTGGAGATGGTCATGGGGATCCATGAATTGGTCAATTGTTGCCTTACACTTTACTAGGGTTGCATGTAGGGTTTTTGTGTTGTTGGTAGCCTTGGGTTGCCATTGCCATCTCTCCTTGGTTCTTTTTGTTGTGGCTGAAGGGCTTGGGAGAACTGATGGTGTGACCTTAGGGACCCAAATGCTTATGTTACCTTTATAATACCCTTGGGCCACTAGGAGCATGTCAAGCACCCACCATCTTTAGGTAGCACATTTTTTTCAGGGTTGTCTTATTTGACGATTTGGTGTGAACTACACTGGTTTGAGTAGCTAGAGTTATTTTTTGTCCAGTGTAGTACACTTGGGCCTCCGACAACTCCCTTTTGATGAACTGTGTTTTTAGTTTAGAGTTGGGGTTTAGTGTTGTGCTACGTGGTCCAGTGCGGCTTTGACTGGTGTATGTTGGACCTTTCTCTTGGGCACCCAAATATTCCTCAGCCCTTCATAGTAACCTTGTTCTTGGAGTATTGCTTTTGGTACCCACCACTTGTCGTCGTCTCGCTCTTCTCATTATGAAACATTAGTGTTGTTGGGGACTGATGTCCTGATTCTACAAGGTTAGGTGTGTTAGCAATACTAACGTTTTTGGGTTAATTTTTAGGTATGTGAGCACTACTGATGTTAGTTGGGTTAGTTTTTGGAGAGACCACTTGTATTGGGGGGTACTTGATGGCACAAAGGTTGATCTTGCTTAAGTGAGGCTTTTATTGGAGCTTGGTCACTTATCCTTGTAACCAAGTATAAAATAGATCTCTTTTTAAGTGGCTTGACTGGGTGTGGGGTACCTTTAGATGTTTGATGGGTTGTAGTAGTTTTGTGATAAGAAAATTATGTTTTGGTGTTGAAGTTTGATAAGAAATGAGATCCTCATATGCTATTAGGACAGTTGTAGTTCGTGAGTCCCAATCTATTTGACATTGATTTTTCCCCATCCATCCTCGTTATTAGAGGAGGACTTCGTCATACATGGTACTACATGCATAACATATAACTTCCCTTCTAAGGGTTAATTTCCAATGTAAAACATAGTAGTGAATGATCATATGCATGAGGTTTTGAATGTGTCTACTCCTTTAATTGTCACTTTTGGTGGGTGTTAACAACGGTTGTTGCACTATGTACCAAGTTGCATTGGGACATTGGGTTATGGCTAGCACCCATGTCAAGGAGTGCAAGCCTGTGTTCTAGGCCAATCCTTGTGGTCATGCCTAGTCAGAGTCTAGCGGGCATCACCTCCCAATCTTTCTCTTCTAAGTCAACAACTTAGGCCATGTTAACAATGAATACAATGCATAACTTTTCTTGTCTAGACTTAGCTTCTCGCTGGGCCTCACGTTTTAGTGTGCGTTCTTTCATTTTCTCCTCTTTTAGTGCACCTTTTTTAGTCTTCTCCTCTTTCTTCTCATAAATGGCTTTTGAGGAATTTGCAGGTCAAAGGGACATAGTGGCATCCAAGTTTACAACCCATTGAAGAATCCTTGCATGTCCGCACAACCCACTGAAGTTTACAACCCATTGAAGAATCCTTGCATGTCCACACCACCAAGCATTTCAATTAAGTTCCTTTATGAATCAGTGAGATCACTTAATTTGGATGCTCTCTTGAGATCGTGAGTGACAATGGCACACATTTTGTTAATCAAGTGATACAACGCCTCCTTGCTGTATATAGCATGATTGTAAAAAAATTGAGGCGTAAATAGTGGTTTGATGACCAACTCAAAGATAAAAAAAATGAATGAGGGCAACATGAACCTCGTCTACTGCACAAAAAACCACAAAAAGAAACTCAAATTCAAAGGCTTAGGACCTTTTCTAGTTATTGAGATAACCTCGTAAGGTGCAGTGCACATAGAAACGCTCGATGGCATGGAGATGGCAGGATACTTCAATGGTAGCAAACTGAAACGCTACTATGGCCCACTCACTGATAAGGGCCATCCATGCCAAAAAATAATTAAAAAATAGCATAAAGATATGAAAGAAACAGCCCAACGGGAAGCCAAAGAGTGGCAAGAAAAACGCCAGGGCAAAAACATCATGGTCAACATAGCCCAAGGAGTAGACCTCAAAGAAGAAGATTGGGCAGTGAAACCCGCTTAGTTGTGGTTAAGAATGACCACCCGATAAGTTTCACCCAAAAATTGGCTCTTGTCGATAGAGGAGTTAATCACAACTTAATGTCCTATGACACATGGCTCTTCCTCGGGTGGCCCTCATTAAAAAACACCCCAGCCGCCCCAATGGTCACCACAGTGGCCTCACAATTGACTAACTGTTTAGGCACAATCACAAATTTGTTCCACATTGGCAATAACCCCTTGGAAGGGAAGTTTTACATGATGCCTACTGAAAACATGAATGAAGAAAATCTTCTAGGCCTTCAGGCCCCAAGGCACACAAGGTTAGAGATCTCGCCCCTAGGTACCCAAGAAGCTCCTCATAACCCAAGGATATTATGAAGGTGCTACAACTCTGTGGATCCCCTGCTGATCCACTTTCCAAACTCGCACATCGACAAAACTAGCTCCTCGTACCTCTCGACGGCCCCCAATTCGCCGACAACCACAAGCCCATAAGGTACATGAAAACCACTGGCAAAAACACTTCCCAAGGCTGACCCATCATCGAACACAACCTTGGCCTACTTCAGGTGGATCCCAAATCCTCTACTCCAAGGTTAGAACTTCTATGAAGGCAATCAACAAATTTGGGTCCTCTAACAACCAAGCTACACTATTCCGACCCCGATCATCCCAAACTTATCCACTCTTCGATGGAAGCCCAGGATAGCCTCCACCACTACTGCATGGGACAAAGGGGAAGACAACTTCAAGAGGACCCCTTGACCATCCAACCGCAGTCCACAGTGATATACCCTTAACACGTTGGCTACCCCCCCACCCTTAACGTCCCCTGAAGACATGGCCATTCCATCTTGAAGACACGACTGTTTCCTTGTCAAAAAACAAAGCCACGCCTATATGTTGCTGAAGACACGACCATATCCTTCTCAGCACCCAAAGACACGGTCGTACAATTTTGAAGCCACGTTGTACCATCTTGAAGCCACGCCCGTGTCTTTCCTGGAAATCTATAAAAAGGAGCCCACCACTTTATTTCCCTCACTCTTTTCTCTCTCCCTAGCCAAACTCTTGCTAATTTTTTTCTTGAGCTCTCATCTTTCTCCACCAACCTCTTATTCTCAGCAGCATGGCCGCGCACTCAGACTCGTGTTACAAGGTCCTTCCCCATACCCCCCTAGAAGAAGAAGCACCTAATGGGGGACCATTTTGAGGAATATGGGAAGCACCCCACCTAGTTGTCAACCTAGGTGAGACTCTGATGCGCCAAGTTAGTGGCCACATAGTCCATAGCCTTATGAAGAATAATCATAAGGTGGAGCACACGCTCCTTTACTACATAGGGCCATTGTAGACCCGACAATCGTGGCCTACTTGGAGCAAATCGGGCTTGGCGGCCTACCCACATTGGAACCCTAGGGCTTGGACTTGCTGAACTACCTCTTTTTTATCGAGACCTACTATGACACCAACACTGCCACAAGACAAGTGCTAGATAACGAGGGGCACCCCTAGAAAATCCATCTCACTCTCCACCTCATTCGAGAGGCATTCCATCTCCCGCACATGGAGCAGTCTTATATTCACCTCGCCAATGCCATGCGCCACATTCGTGGCACTTGTAGGGCTCCACCACCAAAAGGACTGGCACAACATCACCCAACAAGAGTTGGTCATGCCCACCCGTGCCCTCTCTTTTCTTCTCACCACCCGTTGGACCGACCATTTCAGTTGGTGCCACCTATCTACTCTCACCTGGGTACAGCAAGGAGTGCCTATGAATTGAGCTGACTACCTCCACAGAGAGCTCCACGCTATCTTTGCAAACCCACAGGGAATCTCTCAGTGGCCTCACTCCTCACACGGAGGTCCTCTATCATGCCATAGGGTGGACTGACCTCCCTAGAGCCATCTAGTTGGAGGGTACCCCCGCCATCCCCACCCTTCTCCATCCGCCTCGCTCCTCTCCCACCTCTCCACCCCCCAAGCGCCATCACCTTGATCCTCTCACCAACAACAATAGGAACCTGCTCCCCCCCCACTCCCCCGTTTGTTGGAACAAATACAGAGGCATAGGTTGTTAAAGCCAACCAAGGCTGCTGAAGAGGAGTAGTAGCACCGCACCGAGTTTTTTGATCAGAATCTATTTGAGACACCCCCGCCTCATGGGACCTCTCTGCCCCCTCCTCACTTCTCTCAAGCCAGTTCCACCTCCCCCGCCTCCTCCAATGCAACACCTTGGGAGCATACCGGCAACTTCCATAAGAGGCATATTTAGAGGCCATCCGTTCCACCCACGATGCAATACCAGATTTCACCCAGGGCTTCTCTAGCTTGGCTCGAGAGCTCATGACCCAAATGTAGATGCTGCTAGCAAAGGCCAATCAGCAGAGCCAGAAGGCCCTCCACAAGGCCACAGTGGCCAACCATAACCTCCGAGCAGCCCTGGAGGATCATGAGTGTACTCTCACCAACACATTGGCCTCCCTCATAGAGCTTCAACACTAGCTCTAGGTTGCCCAAGACGCTGAACAACAAGCTCTCCAGAAGCCCATGACCTTCAACAAAGAGTGGCCCAAGTTGAGGAGGACCACCAAACCATAAGCCTTGCCTTCCAGAAGTATAGGGAAGTCACCGAGGAAGCCCTCTGCCACACAAAGACTCCCAACTCCAAGCCGTCAAGGCCCGGGCCACCCAACCTCCACCCACCCCCTATGACCCAGTGCGGTCGAGAAGAAAGTTGACACATTGATGGACACCGCCACCGAGATCCCCGCCCTTGCCATCCCTCCCCAAACTCCACCCAACTCCTTGAGCTCAACTTCCAAGCCATTTGCCTCAACCTCCTCCAACACAACATCTTTCTCGAAGAGCCCATCTCCCCCGCCACCTTCTCATACATACTCACCAAGCTTCCCCCACCTCCATCTCACTTCTGGCCACCATTTTCTTCCAAGGTTAAATCTCCTTCACCCAACCTGACACACTCTTTGATCTCCCCACCCACCCCCTTTATGCCACCCTTGTTAATTGGGCACACCTTCTCAGGTGTGCGGCCACCAAAGCACTGATGAAACCATTGACCTTGTTGTCCCCGGTGGGCTTTGCACCTATCCCTACTCCCCTGCCTGCACCAGAGAGAGAGAGAGAGAGAGAGAGAGAGAGAGAGAGAGAGAGCATTATAGGAAGCTCAACCTCTACTTCAATGAGAGAGTAGACGAGAGAAGGAGTAGACGGAGGGAGTAGACAAGAGAATAAGAGAGGGAGAAGAGAACATACATCAACACCATCACTCACCGACACAATCCCTAAGCGAGCATTCAACAAAGAAGAATAGAAAATACAGTAAACTTCAATCACAAGAGTAAGAAGACTCAAACTCAATCGTGAGAATGGGATTATGTCTTTTCTCATTAGTCAAAATGCCTCTTATATACAAGACTCTTTTATACAATGCCCGATCGCCAAAGTAATAACCATGGGGCCAATGAGTTGGTCTAGGCTAGTTTCATTACCGGCATTTTACAAGTCATAAGCTTGAAAATTTTCCATAATTGTTTTACCATGAAGCATATTGCGGGGTAAAAAACTATGGCTTGAATTAGTTACTACGTGTTTTGAAGTAATGTAAGCTAATGTGGTTAACATATATATACACACAAATACACATAGTGTGTATATATATACATATATGTATGTGTGTGTGTGTGTGTGTGTGTGTACACACACACACACACACAACTGGTTATATATATTTATATTTAAATGTATAAATATATACAAATTAGATAAATATTTGTATCCATCATATAAAACAACATACATAAGATATTTAAAAGAATATTTGGGATAAAATTTACCAAAATAATAAGCAACTCATCTTATTAATTGTTTTGAACACCTTGTAGCTTGCCTTGCTCAAATTTGGAATAAGTACCAAGAAAAGAAAAATGATCAACTCTCTTTCACTTCTGCTCAACACAATTTACAACATAAAATAAAATGTGTGTGAGAGAGAGAGAGAGAGAGAGAGAGAGAGAGAGAGAGAGAGAGAGAGAGAGAGAGAGTTATTCACACATGCATGCAATATTTACATATAAACATGCATAAATATATCTATACATAAATTCTTTACATCATATACATATATACATACATACATACGTCAGTGTGTGTGTGTGTGTGTGTGTGTGTGTGTGTGTGTGTGTATGTATATATATATATATATATATATATATATATATATATTATGTACACACACACACACACGTGTTCTTTTTATACACACATGAATGTATGCATAATATTTTCTTAACAAAACTCTAAAAAAAACTAATTATACATACATACATACATACATACATACATGAATATAAATATAAATATGTGGTGTTTAATATACTTGTAACAAAATTCTTTTTAAAAAATTTACTAATTCTACTCTTGTCATCCACTACTTATAAGCTTTGCCTTGTAAGGCTAGGCTAGCTTTAATGTGGGACAGTTATGTTCAGGCACATTTCTTAAAAGATGCAAATCTTGGCATTTTGTAGAAAAATATAAACTGTATCTTTATTTCTCTCCTTCTCTTCTCCACTAAAAGTGGGTGCCTTTAAATCTTTGAATACCATGCCCTGGTTTCTTGTTTTGGGACCCTCTTCAATTATGGTTTCATTCAACCCTTTTTCTAGAGTTTTTTCCCTTCCCTCACCAATGTTACTTTTAGATATTTCTTTTGCTCCCAATCCTTCTCATCCCATCAAGGAGCTAAGAAGACCCATCGTTTTTTCAAGTTTGTTTTCCATATTAGATATTTTTTCTTTCATCTCCTTCATTTCCATATCCTCATAATCATTAAATTCTAAATCTTGCATATCTATTTCATTTGGTTTGTAATATTCTCTTCCATATGGAAAGAGGACATTAGGTTTTCCCCCTTCTCACCATTTTCATCCATCCCACCTTGACAAGCCATTTACTCTAACACTAAGCAAAATGAAAAATTTCTTACAAAGCAAAAAAATGCATCACAATGACCTTACTTGGTTGGGTAATTATGAATTGTCCTTAATGATGTGAAGAATAATTCTGCTGATTCCTCCTTGTTAATATTAGCTTCAATGATCCTTCAAGGTTGTCTTGAACTCCACTTGCTCCATGTAGAACTCCAAAGTATGCCCAATTTATTAGGCAAAAGGTATTTTGTATGGATAAGATTTGAGAAATATAGGGATTAGCTTATGAAAATGAATAGAAAAGAGATTAAGGAGTATAGATTAATGGGCATAAGAATAATTAGAGTTAGCAATGAGTAGCTCAATGGAAACATGGAAGAGAAAGAACTTGGCTCTAATACCAATGTATTGCTCCTTGCATTATAAGCTAGAGGATTTGTAAGACTAGTAGTTTGATTATCCACCCAACCATATCCCAAATGGACCCTAAACTCATGATTATATAGGCCTAAATGATGCATGACCTTCCAACTTCAGCCCCTTCACCTTTCATTGGCTAATCATGTCTTTTCATTTAGCCAATGACTCTTCAGCTACCCCTAGAAGGGGCACCCTCTTCTGTGTCTCTTGGGCTTCCATTGTGCACCATTTACTTCCCCTTTTACTTTAACTTTTATGCCTATTAACCATTGCTTAGGTATTTCCTATTATTTAAAATCCCCTGAACCTTATTTATATGCAAACCTTTTGCATATAAATAATCTTTCCTAGTCTTATCTTTTAGTGTTTCTAGTTAGTCTCATAACACAAGCACCAGCTTAGATTATCATCATGATCACAATGTATAGTGTGATCTATTGCCCTGGTGTGTGTAGTCGACGTTGTTGTCATTGGCACCATTGGTAATGTGAACGATATCAAAATCAGCAGAGCAGCTAAGATTTGAGCTTTCTGCCAAAGAAGAGAAATTGAATGACTTGATGTACCAAGTGAATCATCTGAAGTAAGCCATGACAGGGCATCACAGAGTAGGATTGACAAGAAACTCAGTGTAGAGTCACCTTGGCTTCATCACCTTTTGTTCAATCCCCTGGTGCAGGGTATACTAGAGGGGTGTCATGAGCTCCATCGTTATGTGTGTGTGTGTGTGAGAGAGAGAGAGAGAGAGAGAGAGAGAGAGAGAGAGAGAGGAAGGAAGGAAAATAAAGAGAGGCGAGAGATTAAATGACTGAAGAGAGATTGAGACGGAGAAAAAGGAAAGGAGAGAGAGAGAGAGAGAGGAAGGAAGGAAAATAAAGAGAGGCGAGAGATTAAATGACTGAAGAGAGATTGAGACGGGGAAAAAGTAAAGGGGAGAGAGAGAGAGAGAGAGAGAGAGAGAGAGAGAGAGAGAGGAAGGAAGGAAAATAAAGAAAAACTTTGTTTCTCTTGTCTTGAGCCAAGACATGATAAAAGTAATTATCCTAAGTCCCAAGAAGAAGAACTTACCGAGAATGGTAATGATAAGACTAAAGGAAAAATAGTGCACACTTGAATTATTTTCATTGGGGAAAACAATTTCGAGAATCTATTTGCATAATACACTAACATTTGGGCATAAAGGAAAATATATTAGATTGCAAGGAGAGCACAATGTACCATCTTATCCTTTAATGATATGTAATATTGAGCTTCCCAAAAGCTTCATCAAGATAATAAAATAGAACAAATGTTTTTGTGTTATGCAATGCCTCAATTTAAAAACCATCGGAAAAAGTTTGATTCAAGTATTTGTGAAGGTGCAGGGTAGCAACATCACTACCTCTATAATAAAACAAGGGACTACTTTCATAGCAGGTGGTAAGTAGAAGGAGGTAGCCCACCGATAGTCTTGGATGAGGAAGATTGTCGGCGGGCAGGACCTCCTGGTGGGAGGTTAACTCACTTAGGCGTCATGGCCTTAGTATGAGATTATTCTCTTAATCTTGTATTAATGGTGATTATCCCATATCTCAGCTTTATGATCACTCCATTCCAATTGGTATCATATCTCTTGATTCAAAGAGTGATTAGAAGATTAATTATTCTTAAATTATTATTAATCTAGTTTTTAGAATGTATTTTCTTGATCATGATTAGTGATAAGTTTTTTTAGATTATTATTAATCTAGTTTTGAGAATGCATTTTTTTAAATCATGATTAGTGTTAATCATTCTTAGATTAGGGATTTCCACAATCTCAAAATGCATTTTCTTGCATTTTTTGATGTTCTTGAAAATCTTCGTGATTTTCTTGAATGTTGTAGAAATTTTGCATGAATTAAAGTCTTTCCATCAAGTCTTCACACAAATCCCGGTTTCGTGTTATTATTTGCAATATCCTTTGAGTTCTTTGCATTCTTGGAAAGATTCTCGGTTACTGTGTAGTTTTGGTGAAAGATTCATCAAGAAAAGTGTTGATTATCAAAGGAATTGGAGAGAGATTGTAAAGATTGTAAAATATTGGTGCAGTTTCAAGAAAGTGTATAGAATATAGTTGCTGTATAGTTTCAAGTGCAGAATTGAAGAACATTGGAAGATATGTTTCACGATCAGTGCAGAATTAGACTGATTGCCATTTGGGCATCTCAAAGACGAGGCTACGTGCATTTCAGAGAGGAGGCATACTATCGTTGGTGCATCTATCTGAGAGAGGAGGCATACTATCGTTGGTGCATATGTTTCATCACTTTGCTAGAGCCTCATTAGCAAGCGCTTCATTAAACATGCTAGCCTCATCAACGTTGTCGGGACTATGTGCACAACAAACCTGAGAGGGGTCCGAGACACCTTGAAAACATAATCATAAGCATCATGAGATCTATAGGCCATGGCAACAATTTCTATTCAGATCTCTGAGAGAAAAGCAAGCGTTTCATAGTCTTTAGAAAATTATCTTGATTTGCATGGTTCTGATCGAGCTTGAAGCGTACTTTGCTAGCTAGGCAATGCATCACAACTCAGCAACTCAAACAAGAGACAAACTCAACTACTCAATTGCTTCAACAGCATTCATCGTAGACAACGCACACATCGGCTTGTTCTCAGATCCATCATTGAACAAGCTTGCGCTTCATGAGTAAATATATTCTTCCTCAAGAGGTGGCATTTCGTCCAGCGCAAGAAGCCATGCTTGGTGATTATTATAATTATTTATATTCTCCTTCAAGAGGTGCCATTCCCTCTAGCAGCGCAGCCACACATTTGTGCTTTTGTAGCCTTGATCACGTGCATTAGCACATTTGTGTCACACATTTGGGAAATTTTGTGAGTTTGTTTACACACCTTATGCCTTATTGGTGGTTGTTCACATGCGTCTCACTCTTTGAGAATTTTGGATATTCGTATGATGTCGAGGTGCAACTTTTGTGTATGTATGCCTTACGGGCAAGCTATGCGCATATCACGATTATCAAATGTTTAGTTCGAATGAGTAGGCAGCATTATCATACTATTCTGATGAGCACAAGGCTATGTACATGTATACATCTATAAATCCTTTTATATGGGATCAGATGAGGAGCTTTGGTGCCTGCTTGGATTTCATTGACCGATTTGGGACCCTTTCCACACACTAGTATGTGTGGGAGGAGTGGTATGCATGCAAGTATGGGTTTAATCCATATCATCCCACACACTAGTATGTGTGGGAGGAGTGGTATGCATGCAAGTATAGGTTTAATCCATATCATTCCACAGAGGAGGATGATGATGATAATTGTGATCCAGCTATGGATGATTATGTGGGTGATGATGATCATGGTGGTCATTCATGGGATACATTTGGTGAGTTATGGCAAACACTCAAAACCACCCAATGTTTCAGATGTGAATATCTCAAGCTGTTCATGCCGTGGAAAAAAAAAGGTCGGGATTTTCAAGTCATTGGAAACCCTCCCTGATCACTGCACAAACTTGTAGATAACTCATTGCACAATAACAATTGACTCATTCAAAAAGAACAATTTGCAACTTGAGGAGAAAAGCCCAAATATCCAACAAGAGCTATGTCAATCTACTTCAATCTAAAGACACATGAGAAGTGGCCATCATGGCACTTTTCACTACAAAGGATGCAAGGATTGTAGAACTAGAACAATAGTTGACACAAAAGTAAGTTGCAAACCTATTGAGCCAGATGAAAATATGAAGCATCTCGTGGAGTGCACTTCACAACAAGCCTCTTATTCACCAATATGAACAAAAGTAAGTTGCAAACCTATTGAGCCAGATGAAAATATGAAGCGTCTCGTGGAGTGCACTTCACAACAAGCCTCTTATTTTCACCAATATGAACAATCACCTAGCATGATGAGAAAAGAAGGGAAGATGCAAGGGTCGATCTCGGGGGCATGCGCTTGGCCCTATAAGGGTTAACTCCTCAATGTGAAGCACTAGGGGCTCACTTTCCCACCACTTGTGTCACTCAAAAGTGGAGCTTACACGTGCTAGGTAGAGAGAAAAGAGGGAAGGAGCTATGGAAAGCTCAACCTCTACTACCTCAATAACTTCATGTGTGCAAGGAGGGTGAGAGAGATAGAGAAGAAGGAAATGGAGGAGCATAACCTACAAGCACATACACAATCAAGCAAGTAAGCATGAATAAGCAAACAATCTCACAACCATAACCACACAAGAGAGAAAGAGAAAAGAAAAATCTCAAAATGTGATAAGGGGATTGTATGCTTTTTCTTCAAGTCACTTATATAAAAGAGCTCAAGTCATCCAATTGGGGGCCCCAAAAGCTAGTCTAGGCTAATTTCCTAGTTAATGTATACACTACCAGCATTACGTAAGTCATAAGATCAGTTTTGATTATCTTCCTACATTACACATGTCGTAAGCTTGAAGATTTTTCAATCATTAACATGAAGTGCATTATTGTAGAGATTATCTTCCTACATTACACATGTCGTAAGCTTGAAGATTTTTCAATCATTAACATGAAGTGCATTATTGTAGAGTACAAAAAACATGGCTCGAGAATGTTTCTGCTTTCAAAGTAATGTTAGCGAACGTGGTTAACATCTATACTTGGGAGTCATGTGGTGATAAGATCTTTTTTTAGATGTTTTTGCATTTTTATGGAGAGCGATGGTGTGTTTCACTGCTTCTGAAAACATCATAAAATAAGTTGAGCAAAGATATTAGTTCTCCTTCTTATTCAAGGGGGGAGGTCTTTCGCAATTAACATTGGCTATGGTTCTTCAATTGGTCTAGCAAGATTTTCTTGTTTGACCTTAGTGGGGGGGCATCATATGAAGCATGTGGTTCTTTGCCCCGTACTTCTTTGAGCCTTCTAATCAAGTACCACCCTATCCCTAATGTTGTAGGATTTGAAGTATCCGAGCACTTTCCTTAGATCTTCTTCTCGAGGCTCAATGAGCTCTTTACAAGCTAGCATGACCCTTGCATTTTTCATCTTCTTCCCTCATCGTGCAAGGCTCAAGTGTTCCTAAATCGGTGGACATCTTTGGCACCCTAGCTAGCTTAGGACTCATTTTTTCTTGTCTGTTTTATTATTAAATTGATAAACTTGGTGCAAAATGGAGCATGGAGCAACCCTTCAAGTTCCAGTTGCATGTGTGTAAGTAATTAATCTCTCCCATATCCCTTGAATCACAATCTCTTTCTTCTTGCATCTGCTAATTTTTTGAGTTTTTGTTTGTTCTAGGTATTAATCTCATCGTTAAAACTTGTAAAACACCATTAGGTTGCATCGAAGATCTCATTAAGTAGATTAAATACACCATCCTATCAAATCAAAAAACCAAAAAATGCATCATTAAGAATTAGATGGATAAAACCTAGATTTTTTGGCCAAAACTATGAAAATTTCTCTCTAGTTTACTTGCGTATTGTGCTTGATATAGGCTATGAACACATGTTCACAAGTAGTAGGAATGCACGTTCTTACATCTAACAGGGGAAAATTTGAATATTCTCATTAAGAAAAAGGTCAAAAAATATTCTCTCCCCATAAATGGCCATAATGATAAAAATTTGCTAGTCTAGGTTTGAATCTATAATTGTAGAGAGAGGAAATCGTAATGCACATGCATATACATATCAATAATACTTTAGGTTCAAAAAGGATTGAACACTGGAAAAAGTGGGGTGGCAAGGTAAACTTGAGCTTACCCTCGGGTACTCTCTAAAATGAAACCAAATTATATGCTAGAATAAGTTAACTTAGGGAGAATAAATTAGATTGGATATGAAAAGGATAGAGAAGTTGACTTCATAATCGAGGAGTCACGACATCTTGTTAAGCCCCGAGGAGCCGTCTTCATGTGACTTGATTGTGAGAATTATGAAGGGAAACACCTGATGGAATCATCTACATTTCCTTACATAAGGATTATTCTACCTTAGAGAGCTACTTGGATAGCCACGCATTGGGACATTATGATATGAGGCCCCAAGTGAGTCACTCTACCCTTAATATAGTTTTTGCCACTAGATTATTGTGTAGATAAACGGGTAGGTATCTCTCAACTAGTATCAGAGGTCTCACAAACTAGTATCAAAGTCGAGCCATGTTGAGATTTATAATGAAGTTAGCTAAGGTCCAAAACATGTAAATAATGGGCCATGGGCAAGGCTACTATAAATAGGGCCTTGGGTTCATTGTAGGGATCGTTTAGTCATTCATATCTTGGACACCTACATGTACTCTTGGCTCCTTTCATGGAGATGACCTTTCATGGTCTAGGGCTCATGACAAACTTGATAGCCATCCTCATGGTGAGAGGTTAAATCACTATGAACATACCTTCTTGCTACATGTGCATATGGATTTCTTCTATTTTCATCATAATAACATGGATTTATCATATGTTTTTGATGCCCATCAAATGGATGCTAGATTTGGAATTTATGTGTTGATTTCTTGATCTTTGGTCTAGATCCATTTCAGTTGGTATTAGAGCTTTGCTTTTGATCCACTCTTTTGAATTTTCTTAAAAATCTTTCGAGTGTTCTTGATTTTCTCAATGTTCTTGACTTTCTTGAATTCTTGATTTTTTCTTGAAAATTTTCATATTTTCCTTGAAAATCTTGTTTCATGCACGAAATACTTTAAGATGACCTTACAAGGATTAGTGGGTCTAGAGATCATGGAGCTTGACTAAGATTTGATCTCATTTTTGGAAGCATTACATCAAATTTGGAGTAATTTTGATGACCGGGCACAAATCATGGAGCTTGACTAAGATTTGGTCTCATTTTTGGAAGAATTACATCAAATTTGGAGTAATTGTGATGACCGGACACAGTCTGAACCAAAAATTGGTTAGGTTGGGCAAAACTTGAAGGTGTGGACCTGCACATCTCCTTCTCCAATTTCCTCTTCACATTTTTATTTCCATGGTGGAATTGAAGCAAAATTTCTCATCTCTGAAGTCTTGAATCAAGTCATGGAAGGGATTCTCTTGGTTTTGATGCATCAATAGCTTTGAATGGCAACAATTCCATTTACCCACGACTATGTGTTTCTCAGGTTACATTGATGGTGTTGAAGCTTGGGAAGGTTAAGCATGGCCCTAAGCAAGAATAAGCTTTGCTTAAATCATTCCAATGGAGTCTTTTCTTGATGATTTTGACCGTGAGGTTGCCCATGAAGCCGCCTGCGTTTTGTTGAATTTGGAGAAAGGAATGATGGTCATCAACATCTTCATCAATTGCAAAGCCTTCCTTATTATGATATAAGCTTCCATTCAAGAACTTTGTACGATTTCATCAACATTTTGGTGATTTAGGAATTCTCATGAAATTAGGGTTTCACCTAAGCTTTTTCCAAAATTAGCATCAAGTTTCTCTTCTCTATGCTTTCTTCTCCCCGTACATGTGCTCAGTGTTTGATTCCACCCAAGATTTAGGGCTTCTTGGCTCTCTTGAATGATTTGGGGTTTTCTTGAAAATTAGGGTTTCTAATTAAAATTTTTAGATCCAGGGTGTTAATTCTCTTCTCCCATCTCTCCTTCACCCTCTCATATCATTGATTTATAATAATAATAATCACAATTCTAGGGTTTCTTGAGAGAGAAATAGGATTTTGGGAATTGCCTTTAAAATTAGGGTTTGTGGTGGGATTTCTTGAATTTTCAATCCACAATCCTTCTTCCATTGATCTTCTCTATACAATCATGTATTGGTTGATTAATTTTGCGAAGGACATTAGGGTTTTGGGAGTAAACAGGGTTTAGGGAAAGATTCTTGCATATCATGGGATTTTTATCATTCCGCATATAGCTTACATTGCTTTGAAACTCTACTTGCTCTTTATCATTCCCACACATTTCCTCAATCATTTTACCCTATGCATGCAAACAAGACAACAATTAGATTGAAAGAAGAGAAGAGTATGCAATCATTGATACTTCTTGCATTTGTTATGTCTTGGTGAGGGCATTGTTTGTTGCTCTTTTATTGGATGACTATTGCAAGCCTTGAAGCAAAGGATGTTGATGAAGGAAGGGTACAAGGAGCATAATGCAAGCATGATTACATGCTAAAGTTGTAATACACATGATCATGAGTACATGCTTGGATTTGTAAGCCATCAAACACTCTACTCTCTTTACATTGTTAGATTCTCAATTAAATTGTACAAGTTCAATTCAAACAAGTACTAGAATATATCATGTTATGAGAGGGTACCCTTGGCATTAGTGGAGAGGCCAAGGGGGAGCATGGCTTGAACTCTCCTTGTGAGTGCTTTTGGAAAAGCAGCAGGTTAGGTACATGGTATTCAAGACATGGGGCCTCAACTCTTGCATTCGGATTTCAAAATTTGGTAAGAGGAGGGTAGGTGAGAAGGCTTGGCCAAGAGATCGGTAAGCAAGATCTCTCCATTGACTTGCTGCATCGAATCAAATGCAATTGATAATCAATGGGATTTTACAAGGATGCTTAGTTGGTATTATCTTGCTACTACTTAATTCTATGCTCAACTAATGGTGAAATGCTCTCATCGATTTATAAGTATTATTACATACGTTAGTGTTTTAGCTCAATTTGAGCCCTTTTTTAATGGATTTGCATGATAATTAGTGGGATTTGCATAATATTAGCCCTATGTTTTTCTATTTGTAAGGTGTCTAGACTACAAAGAGAGTATGTCTATTTATAAGGTAGACTACAAAGAGAGTAGTCTATTTGTAAGGTATATATACAAAGAGAGTAGTCTATTTACAGGTAGAATACAAAGAGAGTAGTCTATTTGTAAGGTATATGTTTAAGAGTTACGTTCTCTTATAATTCTTTATTTTAGCTTCTTTGTTGACCCTTTGAGTTAGGGCACAAGACATTTAGCGTGTTATATTTACAAATTTTTATCTCTACTACATTTGTGCATTGAATATTTATGGCTCCACCCTCCCATATATATATATACATATATGTATGTATGTATGTATACATACACACACACACACACACACACACACGCACACACACACACACACATACACACAGATATATATGTATGTATATGCATGCATATATGTACGTGTGTGTGTATGTATATGCATGCATATATGTATGTGTGTGTGTATGTGTATGTATGTATATATATACATACATACATATACATCTCATGGTGCTCAACTCCTATTACTCACAACAAGTTCCAATTAGACTAATTAATTAGACTCCTCGAATTAATCCCAACATGATTACGTTCATAGGCGTAAACACATAACACCAATAATACGTATACATGTATATTATTGGTGTTATGTGTTAATGCCTGTGAACGTAATCATGTTGGGATTAGTTCGAGGAGTCTACTTAATTTGTCTAACTGGCACTTGTGAGTAATAGGAGTTAAGCACCACGAGAGTGTTGATTGAGGTGTCCCCTGGATGGTACAAGCATGGTTTGTGGGAGTGCTGATCACGGTGTCATGTAGAGTATTTATGGTAATTTTTAATTTTTTTAAAATTTAATTAACATCGTACTTCAGCATTGATCGGCATTGTATTTGTAATTACAATTTATATTTAGTGGTTAGCATGTCTTAGATGTGTAGAAGATCAATTTATTTATTGTGAAGTTAGTGCATAAGGTGCTAAGGTTGTTTTAAAAAACAAGACCCAAATTTGATTTGAGCAAGCTATTATTAGCTCCATGGGTCTATTTTTGGCAATATAAGATATAAATACTCCATATGGGGAAGGGGAGCTGGAGGGGGCATATTAGACTAATATGACGCTGTGAGTCTTTTTTTATTTTTTTCCTTTGATTTTCTATTGGTTGCATATGTTTGTTAAGTCTCATTATTGGCTCCATGGTTTTGTTTTTGGCAATATAAGATATAAATACTCTAGATGGGAAGGGGAGCCACCATCTGGAGGGGGATGATCGGAACTCATGTGCTATTGGGAGCCTTTCTTCTTTATTTCACATTTCTATTTTTTGTTACCATGTGTTTGTAGGTCAAGTCTCATTTGAGAAAACCACATAGGAAAGCCTAAGAAGTATGTTCTATCCATGGAGATGTTGGCTTGGCTATGTTAAGGCCATGGATTCACATGGTGGATTTACATGAAACCTCCTACACTAACAAACAGTTGGAAGTTGACCTAAAGAAGATCACCCTCCCAGCTAAGGTGGTGGCCAATAATGGTGACGAGGATCCCACGAGCTTTGAGCAAGCCAAGCTTTTCCGAGCCACTATATGCAAGCTCATCAAAATCAAGGTAGAGGCAGAGAAGGAAGCTAAACTCAAAGAGCTAACCCAGCCTCAAGAGGACGATTTGAGGTAAGAACCTGAATACTTGAAGTCCTACAACATTAGGGATAAAGTGATACATGGCAAGAAGGCTTAAAGAAACCCAAGAACGAAGTTTCACGTTTCTTATGATGGCCTAATTAAGGTTAAGTAAACCTCATTGGCACCCTGGTGAAAAACCTAAGCTAGTATTCATTTTCAAAGACCTCATCTATGATGAGTAAGGAGGAGAATCAGTAGCCTTCCCTAAAGAATTTCAAGATGTTTTCACTTGAAAGTACACTAATATGAGTCACTATTCATTGCTAAAGACCTCACCCATATTAAGAAAAAAGAAGAGTTAGTAGCCTTGCTCAACAAATTTCAAGATGTTTTTGCCTAGAGGTACACTAATATGAAGGGAATTCCTAGAAGTACACTAATATGAAGGGAGTTTCTTTGAAAGTGGTGAAACACACTATCCCTCTCATTAAAGGCCAAACCATCAAAATAAAGAGCCTAATACACATGAATTCCAAGTACAAACAAATGGTAAAAGAAGAGCTAGACAACCTCATCACAATGAGATCTGTGTATGAGAGATTAAGCACACCGAGTGTATGTTGTCACTGATAGTCATCATTTCCACAAAGAATGGAACTTAGAATGCATTAATAATCTTAAAAAAGTTGATGCCACCATAGTCGTCGATCACTATCCCCTACCATACACATTGACCACATGTTAGAGATAGCCGAAGTAGAAAAGCTTATAGTTTCTTTGATGGTTTCTTAGGTTACAACCAAGTGACAATCGATCTAACATATTAATACAAGATAACATATAGAATGGGGAACCTATACTTATCGCATCATGCTATTCAGTTGGACCAAGATATTAATACAAGATAACATACATAATGGGGACCAAATTATGCTTATCGCATCATGCTATTCAACTTGACCAATGCCCTCGCCACCTCCAACACTTGATGTGTATAACCTTTCTTCTCAAAACATTCTAGAGATATTCATTGGTGACACCTTTAAGGATCTCCTTCTCAAAAACATTCTAGATATATTCATTGGTGACACTCAAAGTGGATGCTCATCTTAGACTTTTTTTTGAGAGATACAAACTCTATCACATCTCGTTGAACCCACTCAAATGCTAATTCTAGGTGTCATCTTTGGACACATCATTTTCAAGAGTGGCATCTCCACACATGAAAGTAAGATCCATACCACCCATACTACAAGCGAGTATAGAGATTCATTGGATAGGGACTAATGAATGTCAATGGACATACAAAAAAATAAAGAAGGAATTAGCCAAGTGCACCCATCTTGTGATCCCCTAACTAGGAGCTGATTTTCCATGTGCATCATTCACTATTAGTGGATATGTGTTGGCACAATGCCGAGGAGCACAATAGATAGAGGCTTTAGACATGATGTACATTGTAAAGAAATGATTGTAAAGAAATGCTGGTTACAATATTTATTTTCTTTATCAACCATCAAGCCATGCTTTATCTAGTGAATAAGACTACGGGATGCATCACCAATAGATGGTTGCTCATCCTTTTGGAATTTAACTTCACAATCACCATGATAAAGAGATCAATGCATGTCCATGCTAATCATCTTTCCAAAATTGTGAATGAAGAACCCCCTCTAGGACTAGAAGAAGATGATATTCCCAACATTCCTCTATTTCATATATTGATGGAGAACCCTCTCTATGGTGGAAGATGATGACCCTCCACATTGCCCATGTATCGAAATGGAGCAAATCCCACTTCTTGGCCAATGGAGTTTTGATATAATTTCCCATCTAGAGCTAGCTAGCTTTAGGAAGGCCGCGCCCTACCCCCTATCAATTGATAGGGGGTAGCAACGGGAATACTTCAAGATGGAATCTTGAGGAAATGTGTTATGAAGATGACTTCATGGCGTTACTTGATTAAGCCCATTCAGGCATAGGTGAAGAATAATTTGTTTGTAAACACAACAACTTGTAAGGTTCTCCAAGTATGTCTATGATGGTGACGCGAAACAGAATTTCTCAAACACTATTGTGATGAATACCAAAGGTTGCCATGGTCCAAAAGAAGTATCAAATGCCCCTAACTCCTGTAACAATCATTTAAAATATACATCTTAGACTTTGTGGGTCCTATTAGCCCAACCGCCGCTAAGGGAACCTAAGCATGTTTTATCATAGTCACCATAAACTACTTCACCAAGTGTGTTGACGTTAAAGCTACCATCAAGTTCCTTTATGAAAATTTATTTATCTATTTTGGCTACCCACTAGAAATAGTGACTAATCATGGTATGTTTTATCATAGTCACCATAAACTATTTCACCAAGTGTGTTGACGTTAAAGCTACCATCAAGTTCCTTTATGAAAATTTATTTATCTATTTTGGCTACCCACTAGAAATAGTGACTAATCATGGTATGCATTTCATGAACAAAGTATACTCTAAGAATTCCTTGTGGTGTATAAAAAGTTAACATCTTACTACCCACAAGTGACTTTTGGCACCAACAAATTTTGTGCACAATGCATTCTCACTAAGATGGTAGATATGCATAAGCATATGTATATATAGTACACACACACACACACACACACACACACACACACACACACACACACACACACACATATGTATGTGTATATATACATACACACACACACACACACACACACACACATGCACACACATATATGTACATGTGTGTGTGTGTGTGTGTGTGTGTGTGTGTATGTTGTGTGTGTGTGTGTGTGAATATTGGTATTGTAGGTTATTTATTGTGTTAAATTTTGAGCTATTGTATTATTGATGTTATATGTTTTTACCTATGTTGTGATTAATACTAATGAGTAATAGGAGTTGAGCACAATGAGAGTCCTGATTAAGGTGTCGCATGGATGGTGGTAAGATCATGGTGTGTGCAAGTGCCAAACATGGTGTCATGCAAAGTATTTATGGTAATTTTTAAAATTTAAATTTAACATCTTATTTCATATTTAATCGGCATTGTATCTATAATGGCAATTTATATTCCAAAGGCACTAAGGTTGATCGATGGGTCTATTTTTCGTAACATATGATATAAATACTAGCAGATTGAACCCAATACGATGATGTTGTGAGTCTTTTTTCCATGTTTTGTACTTTGATTTTAAGTTGGTTGGATATGTTTTATGAAGTCTTATTATTGCCTCCATGGTTTTATTTTTGATAATATAAGATATAAATACTCCAAATGGGAAGGGGAGCATGGACCCCATGCGATGTTGTGAGCCATTTGTTCTTTATTTTGCATTTTTATTTTGTATTGGTTACATATGTTCGTAGGTCGAGACTCATTTGAGAAAACCACATAGGAAAGACTAAGAAGTATGTTCTCCCCATGGAGATGGGGAGAACATGGCTTTGCTGTGTTAAGACCATGAATTCACATGGTGGATTCACATGAGACCTCTTATACTAACAAATAGCAGGAAAATTGACCCAAACAAGATCACCCTCTCAACAAAGACAATGGTGGGCCAATAACAGTGATAAGGAGCCCACAAACTCTGAGTAAGCCAATAATGGTGATGAGAGGAGCTCACAAACTCTGAGCAAGCCAAGATTTTCCAAGCTACTAGGATGCAAGCTACTAGGATGCAAGCTCATCAAGAGGCAAAGAAGGAAGTTGAACTCAAAGAGCTCACCCAGCCTTAAGAGGAGATTTGAGGTAAGTAGACAAGTACTTTAAGTCCTACAACATTGGGGATAGAGTGGTACATAGCAAGAAGGCTCAAAGAAGCCCATGGGTAGAGAGCCTCATGCCTCTTATAATGGCCCGTTCCTACTAGCACCCTTGTGAAGAGCCTAAGCTAAGTAGACGAGTACTTTAAGTCCTACAACATTGGGGATAGAGTGGTACATAGCAAGAAGGCTCAAAGAAGCCCATGGGTAGAGAGCCTCATGCCTCTTATAATGGCCCCTTCCTACTAGCACCCTCGTGAAGAGCCTAAGCTAGTATTCTTTCCAAAGACGTCATCTGTGAGATGAGTAAGAAGGAGAATTGGTAGCCTTGCCTTGCCTAAAGAATTTCAAGATGTTTTGGCCTGAAGTGCATTGATATAAAGGGAATTACTCTTAGCCCAAAGACCTCACTCATATAATAAGCAAGAAGGAGAACTAGTAGCCTTGCTTAACAAATTTCAAAATGTTTTTTCCAGGAAGTACACTAATATGAAAGGAATTCCTCCAAAAGTGGTGAAGTACACCATCCTTGAGGCAAAAAACCATCAAAATAAAGAGCCTGCCACACATATGAATCCCAAGTATAAATAAATGGTAAAAGAAGAGCCTCATCACATGAGATTTGTGTATGAGATCAAGCACACCGAGTGTGGTTATCACCGACGATAGTGATCATTCCCAAAAAGAACGAAAAGCTTAAAAGAAGAGCCTCATCACATGAGATTTGTGTATGAAATCAAGCTCACTGAGTGTCATTATCACCGACGATAGTGATGATTCCCATATAAAGAACGAAAAGGTTGATGCCACCACAATCCACAATCACTATCCCTACCATACATTGACCACATGTTAGAGAGAGTCATCGAAGTACAAGCTTATAGTTTCTTGGATGGCTGCTCAAGCTACAACCCAAGTGATAATTGATTTAACCAATAAATAGTACAATATAATATTTACTACAAAATGGGGAACCTACGCTTATCATGTCATGATATTCAAAATGAGAAACCAATCAATTTAGCCAATAAATAATATAAGATAATATTTGCTAACCAATTGATTTAACCAATAAGTAGTACAAGATAATATTTACTACAAAATGGGGAACCTATGCTTATCACGTCATGATATTCAGCTTGACCAATGCTACTTCAAAAGATTCAGGTTTTCCATAATAATTTGGCTAGACTCAAAGTTGAAGCATGATATGAAAGAAAGCATATTTCTAGAGTTATAGTCGTGGCTAAACTCAAAGTTGAAGCATAATATAGAAGAAGTCTATTTCTAGAGTAAACTTCTCAATATCTTCATCCCACTATGTCACCACATATATAGGGGTTGGTAGGGTTGACCAAAGTAATACTCCTTATAGCTGAGGTAATAGGTTATGACCATTGCTCTATCATTGGTGGCCATATGCTGGGATGCAACCTGAATGGCTTGTTGTTCCTTAGTGAAAGGCACGTTCCAAGCCATTTGGCATTTTTGTTTATAGGTTTTATTACTTAAAATAAAGGACAAATTACAAACATGGAAAACAAACAAATATCTCTTTATTCCAAGGATTTAATTATGTACATTAAGAAATTTCATCAAGCCATCAATGCTCAAGTCTCGCTCTCATGGACCGATGATACATATGTACGTATTTAGAAGCACACCTAGTACTTGTAATTCTACAAAGTTTCTAATAATCCTACATTTCACAATGGTGAATCCTAAGATTACAATATAGAGGTCCATTAAGTGATACCCCATGCTTACCCTCTTATGATGTCCAATCTTATGAGTATCTTATGAGAGCAATGTTCTTTGACAACCTTTCATTCTAGCTGCAAAGTGCCAAGATCAACTATCCTAAAAACATCTATGTCTCTACTCTTCCATGGTCAAAAAATAGATATGGTCGAAATGTCCCTCTAAGGAAACTTGCTGAACGTCTAGCTGCTTGAAAGTGAACGCTACGACGATGTCTTTCTCAGTTGAAAGTCTACGTAAGGTCTAAGTATCTGTTGCTCCACTTGAAAAAGAAATCTAGTAAAATACTATAAGTTTCAATTTTAGGTCATGAATTGTGCAATGAAATTATATCTTAAGATTGTATTCTGAAGTCTTGAAATGGATCTAGACCAAAGATCAAGGAATCAATACATAAAGTCCAAATCTAGCATCCATTTGTGATGGGCATCAAAGACATATGAGAAATCCATGTGATTATGATAAAAATAGAAGAAATCCATCTGCACATGTTGCAAGAAGGGATGTTTAAGCTCTCACGAGGATGAGGAGACTCAAGCTTGCCCCATGAGCCCTAGACCATGAAAGGCCATCTCCATGAAAGAAGCCAAGAGTACATGTAAGTGTCCAAGATATGAATGACTAATGGATCCCTACAATGATCCCAAGGCCCTATTTATAGGAGCCTTGCCTATGGCCCATTATTTACATGTTTTGGGCCTTAGCTTTTGCTTCATTTACAAACCATCCCTTCCTAAAGTTTCTATCCTCAAAATTATAGGAGATATCTACAATTCAACATAGCCTCAATTGAAATTAATGAGAAGTGGTGAAGGCCCAAAATATACTCTCCAAATGTAAGGAAGTCCATGAATCTTTATCTCCCCCAATGCATATATGTGGGACTATTATGGCAGCCCTTGTTGTAGATGAAATTCTTTGAAAGATTTTTCATGAAAACTCTATGAAATACGCTGCAAATGATGTATACACTTAACCAATCATGTCCCGCATCATATTCTATCATTGTGATGACCAATGAAGCTTGTTGGAGTAGAGCATCGACCCCAACAATGGACCTCACCAAAACTGTCCAAAAATTATAGATGCATATAATCCCAAGTATTACCCATTTTTTCCATACAAATCATGCCACTTGGTCAAGAAATACCTTCCTCAAGTAGCCCATGTTTCTTTCCTTAACTCCCTTGTCCTTTTGTTCACAATCCTTTCCGGCTCATAGATGATCTCCCCTTCTTCATCCATGGGAGGTAGCTCTTCAATCTCTTGTGGAAGAGTGCCCACAAACCTCTTTAGGTTTGACACATGAAACACATCATGAATTCTCGTAGAAGAAGGCAAATTAAGCTTGTAAGCCAAGTCACCCACCTTCTTAACTACCAGGTATGGACCATAATATCTATGAGCCAATTTTGGATTGGAATATCCTTTAAGGATGTTATGACGGCTCTTAGGAAGCTTCAATAGCACATAGTCACCTTCTTCAAACTCCATCTTATGCCTATGCTCATCTGCATTTGCCTTCATGACCTCTCGAGCCTTCTTCATGCTGTCCTTTTGCAAAGTTGAAGAAGCTATCTCATCCTTTCCAACTCTTCCTTGGCCAAAGGATTAACCATTTTGTCCTCACATGAAAGGCAATAGATGGCACATGCACTTGATACACATAAAGAGCCTCGAAAGGTGACATCCCGATACTCAAGTGCTTGCTTGAATTATGACAAAACTCAACAAGATAGATCTACTCATCCCAAGATGTTTGTATATCATGACAATAGTTTCTCAAATACACTTTAAGCCATTTGTTTGTGCACTCCATTTGCCCATCCGTTTGAGGGTAATAGGTTGTAGATGGAGTGATTTGGGTTCCCATGTTCTTATATAATGTTCTCCAAAAAGTTTCGGCCCCATAAGTGATCTTTGAGGCAGTGAAATGGGATGATTTGGTAAGTCTATCCACCACCACAAATATTTGATCCTATCCATGCTTTTTCCTTGGTAGACCTGTAATCAAGTCCATAGAAATGTGAGTCCATTTCCCATCTAGAATAGGCTAAGGATGAAGCAATCCACTTGGAAGTTGATGACTATCCTTATTCTTTTGGCAAGATACACATTCCAACACAAACTTCTTAACATCTCTCCACATGCCTTTCTAATAGAAGCTCTTGTTCACTTTGTCAAAAGTTTTAAGCACACCAAGATGGCTCGAAAGTGGTGAAGAATGCATCTCATAAATCACCTTGCGAATGTAGGATAAGGTAGGAACCAAGTACACCTTATCCTTTTGCCATAGGAGAGCATTAATGAGGGAATTATCCATCATCTCCTTGCTATAATTTCATGTAAATATGGGCAACCCCTTCATTGATAAGTTATTCCTCTTGAATCCCTTTGATCCATTCACTATACACTTTCATAATTGAAGTCATAGTGCAACCCTACATTCTTGACAATGCATCGGCAACTACATTGTCCTTCTCGGGTGTGTAGGATATCTCAAAATCATATCCTTGAAGAGTAGCCAACCATCTCTTTTGTTTGGGAGAAAGATTGGGTTGGGGGAGGAAAAATTTCAGCACCCTCACTTCTCACCTTGAAATGTGTACCACAAAGATAGTGATGCCATTTCTTAATTGCATGAAGTATGGCCAACATTTCTTGCTCATAAACATGCAACCCCATCTCCTTCTCAGAAAGCTTTCTACTCTAGAATGCAATATCACCATTCTCTTGGTATAAAACTACCCCAAGCCCTCTTCCACTCGCATCCGCTCTCACATAAAATGTCTTTGAGAAATCGGAATAGGAGCCGATGTGAGCAAGGTTTTGAGTTCATTGAAACTCTTGTTGGCAATAACATCCCAAAAGAAATCTCCCCTCTTGAGTAGATCAGTAAGAGGTGCCGCTAATAGATGCATAGTGCTCCATAAATCTTCTATAGAAAGAAGACAATCCCAAAATCCCTCTCGATTGAGTTATATTGCTAGGAGTTGGCCATTATTTGACACATACTACTTTCTTTGGATCAGCCCTAATGCATTTCTCTCCCACCAAGTGTCCAAGATACTCCACTTCATTGACCATGAACACATTTCTCTTCTTCGCATAAAGCTTGTGCTTCCTCATCATCTCAAACACTTGTTACACATGATATAAGTGCTCTTCATTGCTCTTACTATAAATCAAGATATCGTCAAAGAACACTAGCACAAACTTGAATAGGAAAGGGAGCCATTATCCTATTCATTAAAGCTTGGAAAGTGGCCGGGGCATTTGTAAGGCCAAAGGGCATAACCATAAAGTGAAACAATCCCCTTTCGGTTCTAAATGTTTTCTCCTCATCACCCTCCTTCATTCGTATTTGATGGTAACTTGATCTTAAATCAATATTGATGAAGAGCTTTGCACCTTTAAGCTCATCAATATGGATTATTGGGTACCTATTCTTGATAGTGACTCTAGTTAAGTCATGATAATAAATGTACATACGAAAGGACCCATCCTTCTTATTCACCAATAGAACAGGTGATGCAAATGAAGATTGTGAGGGTTGGATAAGACCCATGGTAAGAAATTATTATACTTGCTTTGCCACTTCCTCTCTTTCCACCTTAGACAAATGGTAAGAAGGCTTGTTCATAACCTTTGTATTTGGTTCAAGTATAATAGCATGGTCAGTCTTCCTCTTGGGTGGCAAACTCTTTGGCACCAAAGAATGGTCCTCATACTCTTTGAAAAGAGTCACCATATCTTTGTCCATTTGCTCTATGTGCTATCCAATACCATCCATCCCCTCTTGAACAACATGTAACACATAGATAGTGCCAAGAGTCTTGAGTTCCTTCTTGAGCCACTTTGGAGTGATCAAAGAGAACCATTTTGATGTATTTCCAGCAGCCAATACCACTTGTTATCTATCATGTGAAAAGCCCATAACACCTTGTTGAAAGGTTCATGTGGAAATCACCAAGAGAAGTTGACCAATCACACCCCATAATCACATCAACGGGACCCATGTCCAAGACCACCAAATCACTTTCCCAAGTGTATAAAGAAGACAATGTCACTTGTTTAGAGTTGATGAAGCAATGTGTACTCCTGGAATCCACCAAAATGTGTGCAACTCTCCCATTAATGGTTCCCACTAATCTCAAAGAACTTGGGCACTTACACCCCATCAAAATCTCTTGAGAAATAGAGCATACGTGTAAGATTCCTCCCTCCGGCTTTTGAGGTGTGCAGGTGTAAGAACCTCCCCTTCTGATCTTATAATTATTCCCCTCTCTGAAATAAAAGAAAGATCCTGTTTTACCCGGTTTTGGCCTAGAGAGAGAAAATATCTAGAGAGAGATAATTCAAAATTGAGATATTTTTGGATATAAAAATCCTCCTAGTGTCTAAAATGGTTTCCCCTGAAACAGAAATTCAAAAAGAACTTTTCAATGTGTAATTGAAATTAATTAAAAATAGGTATAAAGGACCTTAGCCTAAGGATCTAGATTTTCAGAAATTTTTGAATTATGCTCCAATTAAGGTTCCTATGGACCAATAAGATTAATCCTAATGCAAGGAGGAGATAAATTGAAGAATAAAAGAAAACCCCCCAAGAATGAGTAAATGCTCACATAAGATGAAGAGTTGACTAAGGACAAGGTTTATTAGTTAAAAAAGAAGAGATATTTAGAGGAAATGATGCATTTTTGACACCTGAGTGTGGGGATCTCCCCTTATGAAGGAGGCGCCTATTTCACATGTGTGGAGGAGTTTTAAACTCATAAATAATGAGATATTTTCATCTCTCTCCTCTCCTGTTCAACTAGATCCAAAAAGTAAGCTAAACTGACCCAAAAATGGTTAAAAATTGACCAAATTGATCTGAAAAATTCTAGAATCAGTTTGCTTGGTTAGAGGCTCATTTTTCCTATAAATAAAAGCCACCCCCTTTGTAAAAGGTTAATAATGTTTATGCACTGTTACTCTACTCCTACCCAGAGCCAATTACATTGAATTCACTTGATAATTCAATTGTTTTTGACTAAATCCTCTCCAAAGAAATTGGTGGCCACTCTTGATCCAAACAAGAGTAGAACCCTCAATCCCTCAAGCCAAAGGAAAGCTTACAAAACTCCATGTAAGCTAAAATTTCTACTTTTTAATTTCAAATCTATGGTTTTCTGATTTCCTTGTTTTTTTTATAGTTGATTAAAGTGAATCCTGATGTTATGCCTTGATAAAAAGGCTACCCCCTTCTCTTCCTTAAGAATTCAGCCTTTCTTTATCCTAAAATGAGTAACAAATAAATTGATTAAGCTTTTCTTATTGTTTACTCACTAGAAAGTGAAAATTGAGTAGATTAGAGTACTTTACTTCAAATTGGGGTTAATTTTAAATTGAAAATAGAATGTTAAAAATTGAGAAATGGTTAGCCATACAAAGGAGGTTATGGTAAAATTTTCTTAAATTTTGTGAAAAATAAAGTTTATTTTTATGTTATTCTAAAAGAGTAGTTCCCACCGTTTGTGCATTCTAAAAGAAATATTTTTATTTACTCCATGTACATATTCACCTATGAATATGCATGGATATCATTGATATTAATTATTGAAATTAATTTCCATGCATAGAAAGATACATATTGGAATTTTTTTAATTATAAAAGTGTTATTTTCATTGAATTTAATTTCTATGCATAGAAAGATGCATAATGGAATTTTTTTTATTATAAAAGTGTTATTTTCATTGAATTTAATTTCTATGCATAGAAAGATGTATAATAAAAATTTTTATTATAAAAGTATTATTTTCATTAAAATTGATTTTATGCATAGAAAGATGCATAAAGGATTTATTTTTCTTTCAAAAGTGTTATTCTCATTAAAATTGATTTTATGCATAGAAAGATACATAAATGATTTATTTTTCTTTCAAAAGTGTTATTCTCATTAAAATTGATTTTATGCATAAAAGATTTATTTTTATTTCAAAAGTGTTATTCTCATTAAAATTGATTTTATGCATAAAAAGATGCATAAGGATTTATTTTTCTTTCAAAAGTGTTATTCTCATTAAAATTGATTTTATGCATAGAAAGATGCATAAAAGATTTATTTTTATTTCAAAAGTGTTAAAATTGATTTTATGCCTAGAAAGATGCATAAAGGATTTAATTTTATTTCATAAGTGTTATTTTCCTTAAAATTGAATTTATGCATAAATAGATGCATAAAAGGATTTTTATAAAAGTGTTATTCCCACACTGAAGTTGATTTTTATGCATGAGAATCTTTATATCAAAAAATTAGAATTCTCTTAAATTCTATTCCCACTGAAGTTGATTTTTATGCATAAATAGATGTGTAAAGAATCTTTATATCAAAAATTAGAATTCTCTTAAATTCTATGTTTAAATTCTATGAATAGATGTAATGAGATGTGATGAGAATCAGATAAGTGTGAATGAATGGATGGGTGGATGTGATGTGATGTGAATAGAGGTGATGAGATGTGAGGTGAATAGATGTGATGTGAATCAGATGGATGAATGTGATGTGAATAGAGGTGATGAGATGTGATGTGAATCAAATAGATGTGAATGGATGGATGGATGTGATGTGAATAGAGGTGATGAGATGTGAGGTGAATAGATGTGATGAGATGTGATGAGATGTGAGGTGAATAGATGTGATGAGATGTGATGTGAATTAGATAGGTGTGAATGGATGGATGAATGTGATGTGAATAGAGGTGATGAGATGTGAGGTGAATAGATGTAACAAGATGTGATGAGAATCTGATAAGTGTGAATGAATGGATGGGTGGATGTGATGTGAATAGAGGTGATGAGATGTGATGAGATGTGATGTGAATCAGATAGATGTGAATGAATGGATAAGATGTAATGTCATGTGAATCAGGATGTAAATGGGATGTAAATGGACGATATGGGATATGAGTGGATGATATGTGATGAAAATGGATGTAAATGTATAAGTGAAGAATGGATGTGACTGTATATGTGAAAGAATTGATGTGAATGAGTATGTGAAAGAATTGATGTGAATGAGTATGTGAAAGAATGGATATAGATGTGTATGTGAAAGAATGTGATGTATGTGATGTGATGTGATGGAAAGAGATGTGATGTGTCATAAATATATGTGGATGTGAATGTGATGGATATGAATGAATGTGAATATTATGGATATGGATGTGAATCGGGATAGATGTGAATGAATGAGATGTGAGGTAAAATGAATGAGATGTGATATGAGTGAATGTGATGTGGTCTGAATGGATGAGATGTGAATGAATGTGATGTGATGCGATGTGGATATGGGTAGATGCGAGTGGATGAGATCTGATGCGGATAAATGAGAAAAGATGTGATGAAATGGAAAATGATGTGATGAGAATGGGAATACACATGAAATGGAAAATGATGTGATGAGAATGGGAATACATGAAATAAATGAAAATTGATGTGGAATAAATGAGAATTGAAATGGAAAATGATGTGATGAGAATGGAAATACATGAAATAAATGAGAATTGATGTGGAACAATGTGGAAAGACGACAGTTCGTTATAGAAACTGTATTTATGACCTCTTTTTAAATGGCTGTTTTATGTCAAGAATGTTGGGGAAGCATTTTGACCGTCTTGTGAATGAGAATTGATGTGGAACAATGTGGAAAGACAAGAGTTCATTATAGAAACTGTATTTATGACCTCTTTTTAAATGGCTGTTTTATGTCAAGGATGTTGGGGAAGTATTTTGACCATCTTGTGCATGAGGTTGTGGAGACCTAGTCTGATAAAGTTGCAATAGCTAACGGAGAGTCAATGGAGGACGTCTCGCGTAGCAAGGTCGCCCGAGGTCTTATGACCGATTAAAATGGTGAGCTTCTGATACGGTGGATGAGGGACCAAGAAAGCGGCCTATGAGTGAAGCATTAGGTTACCTACGAAGGATCCTAGAGGATGCTGACCATATGGTGCTCGGGCTCTGGGTCGCCGATGATACCCACGCGTGTGTCGAGGAAGATATTGGAATAAGGAGTAAGAGTTGTTTTCTAAATTCGGGCACGGATCTAGTTGATTGACCTTGCTGGTCCTCAACGGATGAGTCCATGGCTCTTTTATATGGATCCGTTGGTTGACCTTGCTGATCTTCAATGGAGATTCCATTTTGATATGTGAATATATTGCCGGTTACTATGAGCTAGGAACTATCGAAAAGGCCCCTTGAGTGGACAGGTGGTGAGTGTTCTAGTTGCCAATGATGCCATAGGTACACCCATGAAGGAATGATTGGAATTAAGGATTCAACCACAGATTTTGAGGATTATGATCAGTGACTCTATGATTTCATTATGATTGTTTTAAAGATAGCTGATTCTCTAAAAAAGGTAATTTCATATTGGGTGTGTAAGTGGTGTGACTAATTTTAAGTGTGCATGAATACCTGGCTAGGGGGCATGGGAACTCTTTTCCTCCCTGGTACCTGGGAGGACAAAACCTAACCAAATTCTTAATTGGATCCCATCACGACAGTGGTTGGGCAGTTGGCTAACCCACGGGACTGGGCTGGACTAATGGATCCCTAAATTGAGACTAATCCATGGTTGGCTAACCCACGGGACTAGGCTGGACTACTGGATCCCTAAATTGAGACTCAATTCTGTTATGGTACGATAGATGAAGTAAATCCCGGACAAAAATTATTCTATGGAAAAGAATCAATGGTTGTGCCTCTCAATGAGGAAAAAAACGTTGGTATCTATGATCTAAGTGCAATCTTTTCCCTGATCTGACTATGGGACTTACGGGTTCGGTTAGATCAGTTCAGTTAGTTAAGGTTTTTGACTACATTAGAGAAAATTTATCTTGGAGGAATCGCTCGTGCTTTCCGGGCAAGGGAAGATTTTTTCGGGTTCGGTTTTGGAAGAACCGATGGATTAATCTCTTGTTCGGATATTCGTGGGCGAGGTCCCGAGTGAGGGACCTTGCCCCGTACAAGAAGTGCTACTTTTGCTGCTAGCACCCCTGATTTTGTTGCGCGGTGGGGAACAATATGCAAGCTGCATTTTTTTACTGCACTTTTGGGTGTATCACCTCCCAAAATACTTGCATGACTCCCCCACCAGGGTCAAATGGAAACTCAACCTCTTCTTGGATGACAGAGTGATCCTCCAAGGTATCATCATGTGTATTTTCAATGAAATCTTCATTTTCAGTCGAAGGATAAGTGCATCTTTCTGCACCTCTTGATTATTTTTTCCCCACTCTATATATGGAGGCCTTCATGGCTGTTTTTTATTAACTAACAGAAGGATCTTTTTCTTGAAAAAAGATTACACATCATAAGTCCTTTGTATCACGTGGATAGATGTGTGAACTATCATATGGCACATGCATCTTAGCTTTAAAGTAATATAATGAAACCATAGTGATAAACATGGCTTGGTAGGCTTGATAGTGATCTATCATCTCATATATAGAGTATTAAGGTCAATAGAAGATCAAAAGATGAGGCCAAGTTTTTGCAATACATTGACATGTTTATATAGAGATATCCAACATCTTAGATCTTGATGATGATGAGAATTATCTTATATGTTATGGGGTATGCATAGCTATCATGTTAAGAAGCAAATATAGTTACTAAGGAATGACCTTGCTCTTGTAAATTGTGATTCATAGAAGATGGAAACTATGATTTTATTTTATTGCTAGATGTCAATCATAATTTGATGATGACATCATGGCCGATAACATGACTACTAATTCACTTAACTAAGCATACTTACTAAATGGGTGTACAAGTCCTTATGCACTACATGGCACCGCATGCAAATGCAATGCAAGACCTTCACCTCCCATAGACACATCTTAAACAACCTCCATGACATTTATTTCAAGACTAGATAGCTTGTATACATACATACATACATACATACATACATACATACATACATACATACATATATATATATATATATATATATATATATATATATATATATATATATATATATATATATATATATCTACATAATGGTGTCAATTAACCTAGCTCTGTTATGCATACACTACATTGGGCATCTAGAAAGTAGTGCATATATTGCACAAATTCCTTATGTAGTAGAGATGGATTAATTGACACCGGTATATATCAAAATGATCCTGGAGGACCATTTTCTGTTTGGAGACTAAAGGAGGATTCAACAGTAGAAAACAGGGCGTTCTGAGTCAACTGAGAGTTGTTTTGGTCAGCAGGTGGTCAATTGTGGTCTAGGAGGGGCTTTGAGGAGACGAACCAAAGGTGCTAGAGGTGTGTGTTGACTAAAGAGGACAATTGGAGTTGCGGACTAGGCCAAAAAGGGAGGTTGGGAGGGTTCTGAAGGGTCAAGTGAGTCAGTAAGAGCTAAGAGGACAGGTGCAAGTCTGGTTGGAGCCCTTGGGGCATGGATCCTAGCATCCCCTAGTTTTGATCCCATTACTTTTCTTCCTTGTGTGCCTGCTGGTGGTGTATAAAGGCCATCACCCACGGAGACCACACAACATGATAGAATTTCTCAAGCACTATTATGATGAATGCCAAAGGTTCACCATGGTTCAAGAGAAGTATTGAATGACCCTAACCCTCATAATCTTGGAATAATCGTTTGAAATATACATCTTAGATTTTATGTGTTATCCCATTACCACAGTCATTTAAGGGAACCCAAGCATGCTTTATCATAATTGTGATCGACTACTTCACCAAGTGGGCAAGGTCAATCTACACCAAAAGCTCGCACGAGATCTACAACTAAGTTCTTTTATGAAAATTTGTTTACCAGTTTTGGTTACCCACTAGAAATAGTGAACAATCATGGTATGCATTTTATAAACAAAGTACTGGAGTTCTACTCAAAGAATTTCTTGTGATGCACAAAGAGTCACCACCTTACCACCCACAAGGGACTGTGGCCAAGTCAAGAGAACCAATAAAACATTATGTATCATTCTCACCAAGATGGTAGACCAGAAGTGATTAGGAGCAAAAATTACACTGTACTCCATGGGCCTATCGCACCACCTACAAGGTGGTGCACCTTTCTAGCTTGCATTTAGAATTAACACAATCATCATGGCAGTGTTACACTTGGTTCCAAGCCTTTGTATTGTAGTGAGACATAAAATTAAAGGAAACCCCTTCATAGAGAGGTTATTTACCCTAAACCAACTGAGTGAGCAAAGATTGCAATCCATGTATATGGGATTGATGGTTGAAAAACTACGGCTCAAGCAGTGGTTTGACGACCAACTACAAGACAAATACATGAAGGAAGGGGACATGGTATTCATGTATAGTGTCAAGAACACCAAACAAAAACTTAAGTACAAAGGTCAAGGTCCCTACCAAGTCGCACAAATCGCCCCTCAAGGTGTAGTGAAGATAGAGACCCTAGATGGAGCTGAGATGAACAATGGTAGCAAGCTAAAATGCTACTATGGACCTCTTACCCAAGACATGCCCTATAAAATACTCAATAAAAAATAGGAGAACAAGAATTAGCCAATGAAAAATGCAAGGCATGCCTCAAGATGATTACTTTATAATAAAAGCACCAAAGAGGTCAAAAGCACACAAGTGTACATGTTTTTGTACACATGACCGACCTTTATGATTCAGTAGAAACAAATAAAACAATGAAACATGCTCATCTTGAGCAAGAGTTGTTCCCCTAGAAAGATATCTAGCGACATGGCCCGAGTCTTGGTTGACACCAAACATGCCCGTCTTGAGCTAGAGTTCCCCTAGAAAGAACACTTAGCTACATGGGTTAACACCCGAACATACTCCTTTAAGCTAGAGTTCCCCTAGAAAGACTATCTAGCTACACGGCCAACCTTGGTTAACACCGAAATGAATCACAGCACAATGTTTTAGGGAATGTGGACCTCTTTGGCCCATCTATCCCTATGACCATCTGTGGCTACCCTCATTGTAATAACCAATTGCCAATCCATAATTATTGGTTGTTTTGAAGCAAAAATTTACATTGAAACTAACCTCATGTCTTGAAAGTTTTATGTAACCTCCCCCCATAAGTACCATAGAGTCATCCTCAGGTAAAAATAACCTCATGATTGAGTATAGGTAGAAATAACCTCATGTCTTGAAAGTTTTATAAATGCATTACCCCCACGATATTAACATAATTTGGCATGATGCAAAGACAAACAAGGCGCCCCCGAATTATCTAAGAGGGTAGAATAATATTTTAAGAGGGCTTAAAATACATTCTCAAAATAGATATTGAAAGCTTTTCATTGCCTTTATTTTAAAATACATTCTCAAAATAGACATTGAAAACTTTGCATTTCCTTTATCTACCAAAAGTACAGTACCCGTCTCGCGAGGAAGATCAAGTGTAGCGGTTCCTCTTCCTTAACTGATTATGTAATCAATGGTCACAATCCATCCCCTATACTCAATCATTGAAAAAGTTATTTGAAGCGACTTGAGTTCGACTTTACTAGTAAAATATTTACTTCACTTTCTTCATTTCATTTATTTATCCGCTTATAGAAAATGGCTGATTTACCTAGACTACCCACAATGCAAGAGCAATTTTTTGCACTTCAAAGGTAAATAGTACTTGAGCATAATTGTAGGTACAAGTTGGAACGTTGTATCAAAGGTTCTAAGCGTAAATGTGATTTTTCGATTTTGATGAAGACAAAAGTGACCATGTTCTCGATGCACTGTTTAGAGGCTATGTTAAATGTCCAGTGTTCTCAAAAAGGCTTGCGAGTTAGCCAAAATGCATTTACTTTCTAGAATTATGATGAGAGGAAAGACTCTCGTGCACTTATTACTTGGCTTCAGCAACTAGATATTTACTTTTTAGGTAAAAGATTCTTGAAAAAAGACAAGGTTAAATGTGCTTACAATCATTTGATTGAAAGCGTTTCTTTATGGTGGAATGTGACAGGGCAAGCATTAATAGTACTTGGAAAGAAATCTATAAGCTTTTGAAGAAACATTTTCTACCTCTTCTCTACAGCAAGTGGAGGAAGAAAATGTGCAGCTAGTTATACATTGACAAATTATCGGATATTTTATTACAAGTTCAAAGTGATCAAGAAGGTCAAAGAAAGAGAGCAAAGAAATAAATTTATTGCCGATCTTAAGCCTACCATTAGGGTATATTGGAGACATGAACATAACCCTCAAATTATTTATAACACTCATACAATGTGATTAATGAAAGATGATAAAGCAATTTTCCTTAAGTGTAGACAAAAGTGAATTAGGCCCTCTCTCTTAACTCCCCATACCCAAGCTAAGAGAGCATAAGAGATAAGGCCCTCTCTCTTAACTCCCCATACCCAAGCTAAGAGAGCATAAGAGATAAGGAGAAGAATTTCTTGGTTCTTATTAATTAGCTTAGTGTCGAAGGTTGGCACCAAACCAAATGTGTCTCGTGATCCTTTTATTTTTAAGTTCTCTAACTACTTTTTACGGATGATATACCTCTTGGTTTACCTAAGTCTTGCCCTGTAGACCATAAAATTGAGATATTTCCTTGAAACTCTCTGCCATGTAAAGCTCCTTATTGAGTTAACATACTTGAGCATAAAGAGATTTAGAGAAAAAAATTGATCGGACCCAACAATTATCCATTTGGTACTCCATCTCTTCTTGACAAAAAGAAGAACATGACATATCAAATGTGTATCAATTATCATGCTTTAAATAAGATAACTTTTAAGAACCAATATATGATACCTCGAGTAGATGATCTGCTAGACAAGCTCAAGAGAGGACAAGTCTTTAGAAATATCAACCTAAAATTTGGTTACTATCAAATCCGAACATATGGAGACATTTTCAAGACTGTCTTTAGAACCCAAACTAGCCACTATGAGTTTTTCATTATACCATTTGGTTTTTTAACGGTTTGATTATGATCTGGCTACTTTCAACAAAATGATGAATAGAATATTCTTAAAGCATCAAAAATTTATTGGAGTGTTTTTTGATGATATATTGGTTTTTAGTAAGAATCATTTTGTGAACACGAACAACATTTGAAACAAGTGTTCTCACTTCTTTGAGAGAATCAACTCTATGTTAACCATGATAAGAGAAGTTTCTTTCAAGAAGAAATTACTTAGGATACATTGTATCTAAAAGTGATATATTCGCGTGGACCCTAAAAAGATCGAAAGTATTATTACTTGGCCCAAACCACGTAATAAACCATTCCTTTTGTGAACTTTAGAAAGCTTTAATTGACGCACTGATCCTTAAATTTGTAAGTTTAAATAGTAGAGACAAATTATAGTACATATAAGGAATTATTTGTTGTTATTGTACATGCTCTGACACTTTGGAAATAATACTTAACAGGAACTCAATTCTTTTCAAAATATACTAAAAGAGCATTAGCCCTTAATCTTTGATAGACATATCAAAACTTATACAAAGTTTCCAACCACTCAAATAGGCTTCATTTATCCAAAGTTTCTAACCCATGATCCAATATTAACTAGGTAAGGAAATTATTGTGGCAGATGCTGTATATAGACATCCTAGTGTCCACAACATCTAAATGCATCAACTCCCATACATGGGTCATAGAGGTGTTTCTGTACCTTTACAATTAGTCTCTAGAGAATTCTTTCAGCCTTATCTTAAACAAGATGTAGCAAAGCTTGTGATTGAAGCTTCTCGTTATTAGAAAATCAAGAGCTACAATGGTAAGACCCAAGGACTTCTCACACCAATGATACTTAGGAACATATATTTATGGACTTCATTATGTGTTTGCCTACTACATTCAGTCAATAATATGACTGTCTAAGTACAACATACAAGTGCTAAACTAGCTACTCTAAAAAATGAGAAGATCGGCAGAAGTTAGTACTAGAGGAAAGTAGAAAGTTAAAAAGAAAGATGGTGAGACCAAAGAGTTAAGAGATGAGGATCTTGAGAATGAGCAAGGTGATCCAAACAAGGAGGGATCTAGAGTTAAACTTTAGTGACAAAGAAGATGAAGAAGATAAGGATGGAGAGAAGGAAGCACGTCATTATAAGCAAGAAGAAGAGGAGTTGGAAGACATATACTTGGACACATATACCGACCCTTTTACTAACATATATATCGAAGCTTTTAACAACTAAACCCCCGATGAAATGTCCGATGCATATTCGGACACTGGAAAAATAATAGAGCCAAAACGTGAACTCTGGTTTGCTCATTTTTTGGCTTCCCCTATTTCTTGACTGGTGAGTACATCTTGCTTCTTCCTGATTTGCATGTCCTCTCTCTCTCTCTCTCTCTCTCTCTCTCTCTCTCTCTCTCTCTCTCTCTCTCGTGCATCTCTACACTCTCTTACTCTCAATGGAAGAAGGAGATAACTCTTCCAACTCCTTTTCTTCCTGCCTATTCTCAATTGCTGAAAGGTTGTTTGTTATGCAGCATCTCGTGAATGCCATGTCTGAAAATGCTGCAGAGCAGCACAAAAAAAATGATGTGTGGTATGTGGATTCAGGTGCTTCAAACCACATGACAAGTCATGGGGAGTGGTTCAAGGAGATGAAAAACCCGGAAAGACCAGGTTTTGTAGAAACAGGGGATGACACTGCTCATCCAATTGCCCATGTTGGAGATGTGCCATTGTCTATGCAGGTTTTGTAGAAACAGGGGATGACACTGCTCATCCAATTGCCCATGTTGGAGATGTGCCATTGTCTATGCAGGATGGCAAAGTGAAGTACCTTGTAGATGTACTTCACGTTCCAAACATAACAAAGAATCTGGTTTCAGTTGGCCAGATGATTGAGCAGGGTTTACAGGTTCGGTTTAACCCTGATGGTTGTTATGTTGAAGACTTTAAAGTTCTAGACTCCAGCTCCTTCCTTCCAGAGTTATCAGGTTTCTTTCCGCCAAAATCAGAGAAATCCCAGAGGTAGCCCCTCTAAACCAACCCACAGTTTCAATCCAAAGTAATGCAAGACCTCCGCCCCAGAATAGGGGAAGTCAAAAAGAGATGTTCCCCAATCGGCCGTCCACTTCCAAGGTAGTAACGTTGGAAGTGATTGAAGAAGAAGAAGAAGATGAAAGAGATCATACTCCAAGAGCATACTTTAAGGTCTCTAAGTAAATATTGAACTAGGACTAATTCCAAAGGAAGGATTTAGCCTTAAAGGTCATCTAAGTAATAACTAGAAGAAAGTTGGACCAATTTCAAAAGAAACACAAGCAAGCACTCAAGCAACATTGAATTAAAAAAATATAAATAAGATTGAAAACAATAGCAACATTTGAGAATGAGTTTAGAATATACATGGTTAATTGTATGGTTGTGAAGTCGGTCTTCTTGTAGACTTGTACTTGTAATATTGATTCCTCTTCATCGCCTTGCTTCCTCTTGAACCTAAAAAATTCTTCAAAATAATCATAAAAGTTCATCATCAGATAGCCATAACACATATGCTGGATCGGACTCAGTGTCACTAAGCGGACATCTTGGATGCCATAACTATCAACTTTGGGAAGATAGTATAACTTTTTGAGCACATTTGAGTGTGTTAGATGGACATGAGTGATGAGTAGAATGCAACAAAAATAAGAAAGGATTGGGAAGAGATAACACTTTCTTCCATTGTGAAAGGCCATTAGGTAGAGACATCTTGGATGCCATGACTATCAACTTTAGGAAGATAGTACAACATTTTGAGCACATTTGAGTGTGCTAGATGGACATGAGTGATGAGTAGAATTTCATCTTCGGGCTCAAGCAACTTGTGTGACACACTAAATTTTTTACATTTTTACATAGTTAAGGAGCTTCCTTAACTATGGGAGCCAGCAAGTGGAGACAATGCAAGTGGAAGGAGTGGAAAGCAAGTGAAGACAATTTTAACAATTTCTACTGCATAAAACCCTAATTTAGTCCAAAAGGTGGTTTACATAGCCTTATGCTACTCTCCAAGGGCTACGCTTGGAGCCCTCAAGTGCTCTGTTTGCATCTCCAACCAGCGAGTCTCATTACAAGGTAAAAAGTGGGTCCAGTCAAAACCAACAAGGTAAATTTAAGATTTGAGCATGTGGGTGTGTAGTATAAGGCATTAGCTTCTCGACAAACCAAAGAGCTCTTAATCCCAGCACCATTAACTTGGCTAAATGTGACTGGTCAAAGGGATTAAAATAGAGGAATGTTGCCGATCAAACTTGGTCAAACTGTTGACATGGATGCGTAGTACTTGCCTTTAAGCATAAGTGGGAAGCACTTGCCTTTAAGCATAAGTGGGAAGCACTTGCCTTTAAGCATAAGTTGACATGGACGTGTAGTACTTGCCTTTAAGCATAAGTGGGAAGCACTTGCCCCCATCAATTATAATGATTGGTTTGCAATAGTCATTTATTTTTTATTTTTGCATCTACTGAAAATAAAAAATGAAGAACACCATAAAATTGATCCAAATATAATAAAAGGAAGACTTGAGAATTTTCCAAAAAATATGATTACCTTTTTGAAATAATAGTTTTAGAGGGAGAAACTTAGATCCAATATGAGGTTATTCAAATTAGTATGTATTGTCAATATAGGATGGCACCATGCAGAGAGAGCCATTGCCCTTTTGTGGGTTAACATTAGAAATATAGGATGTCATTGGCACTGGCACCATGGAGAGAGCCATTGCCCTTTTGTGGGTTATCATCACAAATACTAGATTGGAAAAACACTAAACACGATCTTTCTCAAGTATAAGTGGTGACACGTATAATTATTGAAGTGTAACTTATTCCATAGCATTATATAAAAATACTCTTTGCTTGACGGGTATTAATTAATATTGCAACGTGTAAGACCATCTTATTATCATATCTTTTTAGCTGAAATATGTGTCTTGTGCTAGAGATCTAAGAGTTACGATATTGAAAAACCAACCATAGTGGGTGCTTTGACTAAGCAATCCATGAAAATGAACGTCGACCTTAGCGCGCGCCCGTGAAGAGAGAGATCGACATTAGATCCGAGCCATGGCGCCCCCCCACGATCGGCAGGAGCAGGGCGAGGCAGCGACGACACCCCCGCTAGGTTCTCTCTCTTTCTCTCTCTCGTGCTCTTCTACTCTTCAGATTCTGTACCCTTGCATCGATTATTGTTGAAAACCAAATGGTTTGGCGATGTGCTCGTTGAAATTTGCAGTAAAAGCGCACTGTGATATGAAGAGTTGTCGCAATTGCTCATCCCGTGCTTTGCCGTGGTTGTGCTGTTATGTAGAGTGCCTTTTCAAATTCCAGTCAAGCTTGTAGTGCCATTATCCATTTTCAAATGTTAACTGACAACTCAGAAAGCCACATAGCGTAGCGCCAATACATAGAAGCTAAATGTCAAAGAGAACTGAGTGACATGTTTGCCTCAATTAAAAAGTTAAGGAGACATAGAAACTCAGAACGTGGAAGTGCAGGTGACGTCTGCACATCGAAGAGAGGGATTTCATCCTGAACTGATATTGCACTGGAAAGCAGCCGGTGCTGTTTGATGAGGCTAATACTTCTTCATGGTCTCAGAACCATATGGGAAAGGTATCGGAGATTCCAATTTCCCGTGCCTTGGTACCAACCCATGCAGGTTGCGGGTCTTCAAGGTCCGCGACAAGGTCCTATTGAGTTTAATTGCATTTTGAAGTCTCATGATTTCATACAAGAAACAGTTGCAGTTCAACCTGTTGGTAATGCCAGGTCATCACAAGCTCGCTCTTTTATAAGAAGCACCCATCAAAACACAGCAAAAGCTCCAAACTTCAGGTGTTCTTCACTCCTCTCTCATGGATACGCAGTAGTGCAAACACTGCTCTACGCACACCCAGCCATGCGATCTTCTCCTTTCATGCAAGGCTTCTTCCTGTCCTTCGTCCTTGGTGTTACATACCACCTCATACCTTGGAAGACCAAAAGCAGCCCCTTGGCCTGAATCCTTGAGATGGATTTTCTCCTTTCCTCCTTTGGGAATTCCTCATGCTTTGGACCAGCAGGTTTGGCTATGATACCAATGTTAAGAACACATACCCCCGAGCCCGAGGTCAGATTGCTGTGAGTCAGCCAAGCCCCGACAGCATACTCTAGTGTCCCTTACCACCAGACCGCCTGCTTGCCTGCAACAACTCTGGCCTTGAGGTCCTGCATGCCTTGGTAGACTTCTCTACTTAGTGGATACCCTAGAATCATCATAAGTGAGCCCAGACTCACTTATATAGTAACCAGGCTATTATTGCCCACCCCTTTTATTATTACGCCTTTAGCCATTATTAGCCTCCAGTGAGCTTTTTATTGACTCTAAGCCAATTTAGACCTCATCCTTGCTAGCCCTTCGATGCCTTTAGCCATTATTAGCCTCACTTATATAGTAACCAGGCTATCATCGCCCACCCCTTTTATTATTACGTCTTTAGCCATTATTAGCCTCCGGTGAGCTTGTTATTGACTTTAAGCCAATCTAGACCTCATCCTTGCTAGCCCTTAGCCTCTCGGGCGATGCCTTTATTTAGCCATTATTAGCCTCCGGTGCTAAGCCAATCTAGACCTCATCCTTGCTAGCCCTTAGCCTCTCGGGCGATGCCTTTAGCCATTATTAGCCTCCGGTGCTAAGCCAATCTAGACCTCATCCTTGCTAGCCCTAGCCCTTAGCCTCTTGGGCAGCCTAACCGTGGGTTACCAATCCCCTTAACACCGGGTTATTGTGACCCCAGTTAGCATTGGTCCTAGCCCAGTTAGGGATGTAAGAGGAAACAGGAAATAGATTGGGGGGCCGAGCAAGGAGGAGGGCAGTCAAGTATTTAGATGGGGGTTCAATTTTGGGGAGATGGGTTTTTCTTTTTCTTTTCAAAATAACAAAAATAATACAGATTTTTTTTTGGGTACAATAATAAGATGATCAAAATGGGTAGAAAGAAGGAAAGAAAAACACCCCCATCAATCTTTGAGGCTAAACCTCCTCAACAATGGTATTAGCTTTGACTAGCTTTTCCATAAGAGAGAAAATAAACTAAAAACTCGGGTTATCGCTCTAGATGAAATCAACTAACTATATTCAAGTAGACCGATGTATATAAATATATCCACATGCGAGGATCGTATCCATTGATATAGAAATACGTGTCTCTAATATATAAGAAGATAAGGTCATGACACAGAGGATAAGCTCAACAGCATCAAATCAGCAACATGAGAACACGGTGGCCAACCTGAGGCCGGGGTGCCTCTCCCTCCCTTGTATCCCCGTGAGACGACTCACACCCTCGTATCCCCGTGAGCCGACTCACACCAAAGGTGTGCTGGAGGGATGAGAGAGGCCCCAAGGGAGACGCACACCAAAGGTGTGTTGGAGGGATGAGAGAGGCCCCAAGGGATTTTACCCTATATACTAAGGAGGTTTTAGACGTTGCGCAAGGTTACACAGGTTGGCCAGGGTGCCTCTCCCTCCCTGGAAGCGACTCACACCACAGGTGTGTTGGAGAAATGAGAGAGGCCCCAAGGGATTTTACTCTACATACTAAGGAGGTTTTAGACCTTGGGCAAGGTTATGGGATTTTCCCTTGTACACGTGTCAGCTAGAGACGAAAGGGTGAGGTTCCATTCCAACATAAAAGAACCATATCCACTAAGGAAACGTACCATCTGACGAATCCATGTAGGCAGAAAGCATACTTTGATAGATCTCTGGCCCTGTATAATATATCTTATACCCATGTGGCAAAACACCAAATGTGCTGATATATCGATATATTACATGAAATGTATCCATATATAAGGAACCGTATCTGCGTCATATCCCAATTCCATGTCATACATCCATTCACATAAGATATCATATTTGCTAATGTGCTCTTCTCAGACAAAGATAGTTTTTTTTTTCCACTTGCGTCGGTGAAGGGCTTCGTAATAATCATGTGGATTGTCTGGAAAACCAAGTTAGGCATGCAGGCTAAATTCCAGAGTCTACGCTCAATCATTTAGACACTCTACGAAAAAGCAAGCAAGCAACCAAAAAGTTTGGTGCTGACATTATAATGCTGAAGCCAACAATCAATCAATCTCCCGGGTGAGGATTTGTTTTTGCTCATGTGAGTAAACCAAAGCTCTGATACAACTGTATTAGGCCACGCGTTCAAGTTGTTTACTCATACAATTCAAACAGCAAAACAATAAAAGAATCAAAACACAGTGTGTGAACATGTGTGCAATAAACTTGAACACAGCACTAGGAGAGACCGGTCATATGCAACCTCGGCCATCTGATGCTGAGAAATAACTCTCATCATAATAATAATGAGCTTTTTATAATGACCTTGCTTTTTCCTCATTTGCTTTTATTTTCACTTTTTCCTTTGTGCTGTTTTCTGGGTCTACGTTTGTCGAAATCAAGCAAGACCGACCATGGGTTGTCGAAGTCATGTCTAGTGATACATACCGTTAGGGCCTACAGTCATTTGGGGGCTATCTCTTGTATATCTTGTTATCTCCAACGTGAACCTAAGGAAGGGTCAAGGCCAAGCTGAATCTTAAAATATCTTTGGTCTTATGTAAACTTAGAGCTTGAAAGTAGGTCCTATGTGACTTGTGACCCTTTACCATACATGCTGTGCTGCTGATGAAAGGTCAAATGCGATGCCTTTTCATTATTCCATTTGAAATTGATGGGAGCCGACTGGAAATAGTTAGCTCTACTCAACTTAAGCTGGGCTAAATGTCAATGCTAGGGTCGAGCTGTAATCTACATCTCATTCTTTCTCTACGCGTTATCATTGTTGTACTAGTTGAATAAAGAAGCTTTGATACGAGGGTGCTCAGCTCTTTGCCTTCAAATAAATATAACATTTTAAATTATGTACCAAGCGTATTTTTGAATGCGAAACTGTTTTTTTCCTTTCATGACATTTAGCCTTTTATTTGAAGAGAGAGTGTGTGTGGGTGGGAGAGATATATAAATATAAATATAATTAGGTAAATATATGAATACGTAAGTGGGATAAAACTGGGCTCTGGCTTGGGATAAATCTTTGTATTTGCATGCTTATTTCTAATTGCTGGTTAAGAAAAAGGAGAACGGAGAGCACTAAAGGCAACACTGAATGCCTTTGTCACGTTTACTGCTTTTATGTAAATTCTTGGATGATTCAAAGTTACGTTTGTACTGGTTTGCAGTTTTTTCCTGGGGTAGAGGAGACCTTGGCCAACTTGGTCTAGGGGATGAATCTGATCGAGACCATCCAACTTTGGTTGAGTTCTTTTCAAAGAAAGACATTGTCCATATTGCAGCAAGCGACTTTCACACTGCTTTTTTGACAGGTAAATTTCTTTGATAGGTTATCATGGCCGGCAAGATTGGTTGCCTGCCCACTGGCCCAGGAATTAATTCTTTGTTGATTGTAGTCATGGACAGACCTATAAATTGGCATCTTAGTAGCAACATTCTTAGTTAATTGAGAAGCACTGTGCCTTTTTTCAATACCTAACCAATCTTCTTCCTCCTCCACCAATACAACTTAGCTTAATGGTGCACCTATATTTCTACCAATTTATCTCCTAGCCACTAGAGACTTGTTCTACAACTGCTTAGCTCATCACCCATGCTAGAGACTTGTTCTATGACTGCTCCCCTCCCGCCCCCCCCCCGCCCCTGTCCCTCCCACGTCTTCCTTTTTCTTCCCTCCTATTTTGCCCCCCCTTTTTAGGGGTGGGAAAACCCAAAAAACAGAGTAATTTTGCCTCTGTACAAAGTGGGGAGAATATATGCTTTATTTAACCAGATAGCAGTTGCTTGTTGGCGTAGGGAAATATGACATTAGCATGAGCAACTGTATCTGGTCATCGTTCTCAAAGGGAACCCCATGATCCTATTTAACATAGAGGGTGCTCTCGGTTGGACTGTTTCTGAAACCTTGACTGGCCAAATAAGAGTGTATCTTCTCATACCGAGCTCTGGGAGCTTGTTTGAGACCATAAAGAGCATTTTGGAGCTTTTATACTTTTCTTGGCTAGGCACCACAAAACCAATGGGTTGAATCATAAACGTCTTACTAAAAGTCCCCATATAGAAAGGTTGTCTTAATGTCCTTATGCATCTTCCATCCATGATGGGCTGGCAAAGCAACAACACATCTGATAGTAGACAACCGTGAAGCAGGTGCAAAAGTCTTATCATAATCTATGCCTTTCTGTTGCGCATAACTTTGGCAACAAGTCTGGCCTTGTACATATCAATGGTATCATTAGACTTTCTCTTGACTTTATAAACCCACTTTGTACCTTGACACAATATGAGGTAATCCCTTGAGGGGGGGATTGTTGGGAATCAAGGTTTTACTTGTGTGTGAACCCACTCCTAGAGTGAGGAAGTATGTGTGTGTTTTTGTGTGTGAACCACCTCTTAGAGGGGTATCAAATAATATCTATATATTTGTGTGTGAGTGACATAAGCAGTGATGTCGGGAGGCAATCTTTGTAAAGGTACCTGTACTTTCATTGAAATAATCAATCGAGTGTCACATCTTTGAACAGGTGCCCCCCAAAGCTTTAAAAACCATTACTCCATTTGAGTCCTGGTATGACAGAAAGCCTAAGGTTGACTACTTTAGGACTTTTGGTTGCCTTGCATATGCTCATGTGCCTCCATAGCTAAGAGGCAAGTTGGATGACAAGGCAGTGAAATGCATATTTGTGGTCTACAACAGTGGTAGAGCAAGGGATACCGACTCTACAATCCATGCAGTCAAATGATCTTTGAGAGTAGAGATGTTGTATTTGCTGAAAATTCAGCATAACCACTGGCTAAATTTAGTAGACATTTCCAAAATGGCTCACAGGATATGTTTGAGGGATTACTCCCATTGGGCATAGATGTCAGAGCAGACCAAGAGACCAGCCACTAGAAATGCCTAATGGAAATCAGCCTATTGCAGATCATGACATAGAGGAAGCAGCAATTCACGAAGAGCGGACAGCTTTGGAAGAGGCTAGAATAGTGCCTCGTTGGCTAGTCCGTACTATGCAGGAGAGTAAACTCTTAGCTTCTCTTCATAGCAGGATACTGACTAGATCCAAAAATGCTATGTGGCCTGCATAGGTAGTCTTTATGACATAGATGAGTCATATATGGATAGGTAGTCTTTATGACATAGATGAGTCATATATGCTCTTTTGAAGAGGCTCAAGAGGATGAGCATTGGCAAGAAGCCATCCAACGCGAAATCAATGCTATCCAAAAAAATAGCACATGGGATCTAGTGGACTTTCCTCATGGCAAGAAGCCATGCTAGTTTTCCTTGTCAATGATGAATAACATGGCTCTAGTTTCACAGCCAGTTATTCTGATACCAAATGTAGGGTTTCAGCCCTGCTATGGTGGTTGGAAGATGCACATGGCTTTGGTTGTTGCATTGCACATAATAGAGAAAGGGAGAGACAGAAGATAAGTTCAATACTAGAGAGAGGTGAAGTACATGACTCAAATTGATGTGACGCTTGATTATTTCAATGAAAGTGCAAGTTACCTTTATAGGTTACCAAGCTTGCCTCCTAACATCAATGCTTGTGCCACTCACACACAAATACCTAGATATTATTTGATACCCTAAGAGGCGGTTCACACACACAAACACACACACACATACTTCCTCACTCTAGGAGTGGGTTCACACATAGGTAAGACCTTGATTTCCAACATGAATGTGAAAGCCGAGGCCAGAGACTGTCGGGTTAGGGCATCCACCAGTGCAATCCTTAGGATCGTCAAGCATGTTGAACTCTCCATGTGACCGCTCCCTACAGGAGGCCTACAGATCGGAAGACAATATACACATATTTAGAACACTTAATTTAACTGTTATTAAACAATGGAAACAATATCAGCAACCAGCTTAGTGCTCAGGATGACTCTAAATCAAATGTGTCTCATGACCCTTTCAGCTCTAAGTTCTCTAACTGCTTTATGGACGACTTACCTCCTGGCTTACCTAATCTCGTCTAGAAGATCATAGATTTGAAATAATCCCGGGTAGCTCTCTGCACAAATACTGGAAATACTGAAAATACAAATGACACCAGCACTGGGGCCGGAAAGGGCCGCCCCCCCCCTCAATACTTTTTGTATTTCTTGGAGTATTTATATTGGTACAAGTGTAACGGGCCTGACAGGCCAGATTTCTCCACAAGAGAGTGAAAAACAACCAAATAAAACTGGTTCAAGTCGATGAAGAGGTGTTGGTCGGAGAAGCCCGAAATCACAGGCTCATTCCCACCTTCACTAGGTGTACATGTGCCTTTCACTGGTCTTCCGGGACCGTGCACCAACAGGCATGCCCGTACTAACGTAGGCCAAGGAGTACACTGCGGAGGGAACGTGGCTTGGTTCTCCCCAATGAGCTTTGCTCCCAAATTCCCTGGTGAGTCTAACCACTGGTTCTCAGAAGCTCTGAGAGCGCGGTTATAAATGACCTTTGCAAGTCGTGAACAATCAATACGGGTCCACATATGATAGCATTCTTGAGTTGCAAGGAGGCATCGTGCTCCTTTGGGGTCCATTTAGAAGTGGCTTTCTTCTTCGTGAGATCATGTAGAGGGGTGGCAATCATAGCAAAATGCCTTATGAAGCGCCTGTAATATGAACATAAACCCAGAAAACTATGTACTTGATGTACATTTTGCAACTCTGGCCAATTCTGAATGGTTTCAATCTTGGCAGGATCCATTCTTACACCATCCTTGGATACAATGTGACCCAAATAGTGTATCTCTGAAAGAAAGAACTCACTTTACTTGGCATTAATGAAGAGTTTATGCTTCCGCAACTCTTCAAACACTGTGGCCAAATGAGTCCTATGCTCCTGCTCATTCTTGGAGAAAACCAAGATGTCATCAAAGAATACATCTCTGAATTTTCGATGGGGTCGGAATATCCTATCCATCATACGATTGAATAAGGTTGGGGCATTGGTGAGACCAAAAGGCATCACCAAAAATTCATACAACCCAAAAGCTGTCCTGAATGCAGTTTTGTGGACATCCTGCACCACTCGTATCTGGCGATACGAGTAACCACTCTTCAAATCAATACGGCTGAAACAAGCCGAGCCATCAAGCTTATCCAAAATGTCATCAATACGCGGGATCGGAAATCTATTCTTGATGGTCAGCTTATTTAGAGCTCTATAAGCCACACATGCAGAATGACCCATCTTTCTTTTGAACAAGAAGCACGGGAGAGCAATAAGGTGAGGAACTCCTTACTCCCAATGCATTATACACAGACACACAAGAGAAGAAGCTCTTTCTCAAACAAATGCAGCCTCCCTCATTGAATAGGGCAGGCTCAAAAATTGAAAGGGATATGTGAGTTTGGATTGAGGCTATGGATGACTATTTCTCACCTGCCCGCTGTGAGGATTATGTTGTTAATCCTGCATATTGTGTACTAATTACTACTTAAGTAATTAACTTAGAACAAGAACCTTCAAGAGAACACTTGAGACAAGATTGAATTGACTTCTTGTTGTTAAACTGAGTACAATAGGTCTCTTATATAGGAGATGAAGAGACACATTTGAAGAGGCATGTCCTTTGATGAAAGGACATGACTCTAGACGAAAGGGTACAACTTTTAGGCTAAGGGATGTGTCCAGTCGATGTAGAGGCACAACCATTCACTAAGGGATACAACCATTCGTCGAAGAGATGTGGCTATTCGATGAAGAGGTACATCCTTTGACGAAGAGTCGCAACCAGTCGAGGGTAGGGGTTCCCTTTGGCTAGTAACTCTTTGCATCTGCAACAGTAATCAGCAATGAAGAGAGAATCTGATATATAAACACGTCACAATCGTGACATTCCCTCCCATTTAAAATAAAACCCAGGGATAGTTGTTGAGACTCTGGAAGAAGGGAAATGATTGAATTGCTTCTGCATCCAAAGCTCTAGCTGCTAGATCCCATGTCATGGCATTATTGTTGACCATAACAATCTTGCACATACCAAACTGAATATTAACTGCATCTGCAACTTGTCTCATCTTTACCGAAAGTATGAGAATCATATCTGGAACTCTTTTGTTAACATCATTGGTAACTTCGAGCTTTGTCCAAGAAAAGACTGAATATTTATCTGCTTCCGGCTGAGAGGCGGCAACCACCTGTTGGATGTCTGAAAGGGATTCCACTGATTTTTCTGGAACACAAAAGTCTTCAAGTGTTGTCGTAGGTTGAGAAGAAATATCTTCCATATGCTTTTCTTTGCTCAGAAAGTTGTTCTCGGGACAAGTTATGTCCAAAGATTCATTTGCACCACTGAAGGTAAGGACTGGAGTCTTCATTTTTGAAGAAGAATCATCATTCACCACAGCGTCAGGTATCTGGTCAGAGACAAAGACTTCGTTTTGCACGGGCGGTGACGAGGCTAGTGCTTCTGCCTGGGTCACGGCAAGAAAAGGGGTTGTGGACATTGTATTTGTCACACATGTACCAGAATCTTCTGAATCTTCAGCTTTCTCAGTAGGTATTAAGGCTTCCAATGTAGAAGGGGGAGGTTGAGGTTGTTTGCTCCTCTTAGACCTCTCAAGGATCCTCTTGCACAACGTGAGAATGAGTAAGTCTTCAACACTGCCACCAAGAGCTTGTAAGGACTTGAATGTAGGGCATTGCTCGCGAGGGGAAACTTGTCCAACGTCGCGACGCTCACGACCGAGTACTTGACTAGGGTCGGACACACGTGCCACTAAGTAAGCCCATCTTGATATGGCTGATTTCTTTCCAAGATGTGATCCTTTGGAAGCTTCATGTTGCTGCTTTGGCTTTTGCTGATAGTGATTCAAAGATGGATCTTTCTCATAACTGTTGTAATGCTGAGAATGTTTGCGATGAGCATGCAGAGGCTCAAACGAAGTTATTTCATGTCTGGTGGTCTCCACAGAACTGTGCTGAGGACAAGAAACCTGTTGTGGATGTTGTACGCCGAGAAGTTGCGGAGCTTGAGGAGGCTTTGGCTCACCACCATGGATCAAGTGTGACGAAAAAGTAGCCAGAGAAGGCTTCAAGAGTAGTTGAAATGCCTTCATTTCATGCTGAGGGAGGCGAGCAAGAAGAAGGCGGCATCCTGACAGCCGGGTGGTGGTTTCCGAGTTGCCCACGGTGGCTGTTCACACCAGCGCACGCCCAGCGCAAGCCCGGTGGGTTACTCACGCCTGTTGGGTGTTTTTGGTTTTTTTTTATTATTTTTTGAAAGTGCGCTGGTCGGCGGCGGCGGAGGGCCTTGCACTGGCGGCCGTTGGGTGCTGGTGCCCGACTGCTCACGTGGCTGTAGGAAGCCACGTGGATTAGAAAGGTTTGAGTGTATAAGCCTTTAACGCAAAACGTTTAGTTTTTTTTAAAAATAAAGTTGAATAAAGTTGACGCTTCGCCGACTTGCGACGCTTCGAAGGGCTGTACACGTTGCCGACTGGATGCGAGGAGGTGCGCCGTTTCGAAGGGTTGGTTGACGTCGGACTGAAGGATGCGCCTCTTCGACTGTGTGCCACCGGCAGTATTAAGGGGCTCACAACCGGCACGCTGGCAGCAAACAAGGCGAAGAGAGGGGGGGTGCTTCCAAATTCAGCAGCAAAGGGGTGCCATGCGAAGAGGTGCCAACTCTTGGTGCCATTGTTCGTGTGAAGGGGTGCGAACCCATGCACGAAGGGGCACAACCCGATGAAGAGGCTCACGAAGGGCTACCAGCAGGAGATTGCTGTATACTCACCGGGTACGCCACACACTCATCTGTGTAGTTGTCTTCTATATGTGAATTGAGAAAGAGGGTTGAGGTTACCTCATACTCGTAGATGCAGGTTCCATCTTTCTTCTGCTTCCATACAACGCCGGGTAGGGGAGTAGAGCGGAGAGGGTGAGAGGCTCACAACCGTAGGCCCGGGAAAAAATTTTGCTCTGATACCACTGTGAGGATTATGTTGTTAATCCTGCATATTGTGTACTAATTACTACTTAAGTAATTAACTTAGAACAAGAACCTTCAAGAGAACACTTGAGACAAGATTGAATTGACTTCTTGTTGTTAAACTGAGTACAATAGGTCTCTTATATAGGAGATGAAGAGACACATTTGAAGAGGCATGTCCTTTGATGAAAGGACATGACTCTAGACGAAAGGGTACAACTTTTAGGCTAAGGGATGTGTCCAGTCGATGTAGAGGCACAACCATTCACTAAGGGATACAACCATTCGTCGAAGAGATGTGGCTATTCGATGAAGAGGTACATCCTTTGACGAAGAGTCGCAACCAGTCGAGGGTAGGGGTTCCCTTTGGCTAGTAACTCTTTGCATCTGCAACAGTAATCAGCAATGAAGAGAGAATCTGATATATAAACACGTCACAATCGTGACACCCGCACAGGAGCTAGAAATCAATCCATGCTTGCTAGGTTTCATCTCACTCGAGATGCTAAATTTTGGAACCAAACCTTTCTCCAAAAGCTCATTAACCTGCTTCATGATCTCTTCTTGTTGTGCGGCACTCACACGATATGCAGGTTTGTTAGGTGGAGAACTACCTGGTAGATCTATGCGATGATCCTCGGGCCTTTGAGGAGGTAATGCTCCTAGCAATGCATCAGCAAAACAATCTTTGAATGCATGAAGAAAATTCAGCCTATCCTGAGTCAAAACCTCCACATTTTCACGACTTGGTTCAATGCCATCACGAACAAAAACCAAGTACGCAGAAAGACTCTTTTTCATTGCTTTATTAATCTGGATGTGAGATACAACTGGGATAGAATCCCCTTCTTTGCTAGCATCAATAATATGCATGCGGTCTCTATGCATAAAGGAAATCTTGTTTGTCTTGTGCTCTTTGCGGGGCTCAAGCCTATGATGCCATGGCTTGCCAAGCAATACATCGCATCCATTCAGTGGGAAACCAAGAAATGCTCATGATCAAGATAACCCTGAATATGTATGTGCAACTTCCCAATAAGTGGGTTAACCTGCACCTCTTTACCTACTAAGGCAGCTTCTGCTTCAATTTGAGGGTCCATGTCCTTAACCTCAATACCCAAGGCAGCTGCCATCTGAATAGAGATGAAGTTATCTGTTGCACAATCATCAAACATAAATAGAGCGGGCTGATCCTTGATTTGACCCCATGCTTTGCATACCATCCTCACTTTTCCATCATGCTTTGTGTTTCCCTGCACATCGGGAACTACATGCACATTTGCCTTGGGTTGCTTGTTCTCATGCTTTGGTTTGCGGTTGGGGCATTGTCTAAACATATGCTCTTTGCTTCCACAAGAAAAGCATTTCCCCTCCTTTGCATATTGCTCCCTTTGCTCGGGGGTCAAGCCAAATTTGTTCTTCTTTGGCCCATGATCCTTGGATGGGGTATTTTTAGCTTTACCACCCTTCTGGACATCTCGGAAGCTCTTTTTAGGTGGCTGTCCACCTTTTTGTAGGTTTGGGACAGCCTTCTCTTTGCCCTTAGAACCCCCTTGATCTTGCTTAATTTTGAGCACCAATTGCTCCGTAGCAAGAGCGGATGCTATAAGCTGCTGAAGAGTGTGTTTCGGATGCAATTCAATACCCGAACGATAAGCTGGTTGCAATCCGGAGCGAAACTTCCTCTTTCTTTCATCCTCGGAGAGTTGCATAAAGGGAGTTACCTCAAGCAACACTTTCCAAAACTTATTGACATACTGCTGCACACTTTTATTATCTTTTTGCTCAAGTCTATCCCACTTTTGGGTGAGAGTTTGCTTCGCATTAGGAGGCAAGAATTGGGCATAAAATTTGTCCTTAAACTCTTTCCAAGTGCAAATGGGATCTTTGGCGGTCTTTTCAGTGATCCACTAATGGGCAGCTGTCCCCTTCAAGAACATGCTTGCATGACGAATTTTGGACTTCTCAGTGAAGTCCTCATCACTAAAAGCAATATCAAACTGGGCCACAAAAGCTAGCACCTTAGAGGCATCATACTCTCCATGAAAAGCATCAAATTTCACGGACTTGTCCCCGGCTTTGAACTCCTTGAGCTTCTTGGGATGTGGTACATGTTCTTCTCTTTTTCTCTTCCTCTTATCCAACGGGGCAGCCCTCTTTGCATGGGCTTCATGGGCAACCAAAGATGTTTCAAAAGGCACAATGGCATGTGCATTATGAATCTGTGGCCCCGATGCATGTGACCTCCCCAAATGATGCAATGTCTCACCACGAGACAACTCAATGGGCAAAGTCTTTCGACTTGCATGCCGACCACTGTCCCCATGATGTACATATTTGGAATCCAAATGGCCTTGAGCATGCATAAATCTATTTCCTCCTGTGCCCTGAGGAGTGGATGCATGGCGGGAGGTGACCGAAACTTCTTCTTTATGCAAGTATGATCTCAACCTTTGAGAGGCTGGGTCTCCATGCTGCAAACGGGGCGGATTCTTGAACATAAGCTGTCCATCCTCTCCCTCTTTAACGTCACCCTTGCGGATAAGGTAAGAGAGTGCCAGCTCCCTTGGCTTCTTACCCACTTCTCGAGCCATAGACTCAAAAGCATAGAAACATGGGACGGGGAACGGGACGGGAACGGGGCAAAAGGCCGTCCCGGGGACGGTGGAAAAAACGGCAATCTGAAAACGATTGTTTTTTTGCAATTTTTTTTAACACACTTGATTTACACTTAGAAACCAAGACATTAAGCACAAAATTGCACCAAAAAGAGGAGAAATGCATAGTCGTATTAGCAAAAAACTATAATGGGGCGCCGATGGCGTGATAAACAAAAGTGAGTGTACAATGATCAATCTAAACAAAAATGCCAAATGGCATAATGAAAGGCCCAAGGAGGGTGTACACTCAAGGCAAAATGACTAAGTGCCAAGATACAAGACTCAAGAGACTAGGCAAGAGGCTGAAAAGGGTGAAGATCAATCGTGACCTCCTCGGTGAAGTCCTCCATAGGCTGGTCCTCAAGTGGGAGGGGAGGGGGAGGTGGGGGGGACAATGCCTCGGGCACAACCTCAAGCTCCTCTAAAATCTCGGCCCTCTGCTGATCAGAGAGATGTGGGTCCTGCTGTGCCTGCTCCCATTCGGTGAAAGGATCGGCCTTCTTTGTCAAGCCCTTGCAAAGCATTCGCAAGTTGGCACTGACAAACACCAAATCATTTGCACGCTGTACACCAAGGCGGTTCCTCTTCTTAGAGGCAATGTGGCTATAAACTGACCAGAGTTGCTCTAGGCAACTGCTACTGCAAGCCTGTGAGAGTACGCGCACAGCAAATTCCTGCAACTTTGGAGTTTCCGCACCATAATCCTCCCACCAAAGTGCAGACCCTACCTTGAAGCGGTCCGCCTGTGCATTTGCCAAACCAAAAGCCCCCCGCTTCTCTCTATAAATCTGCAATTGGTCCTTGATTGTGCGGCGATCCTCCTCACTAGTGTAAAGGCGATCCAAGGTTTGTCGAAGGCCTTTGCTCACCTCTTTGTCCTTGTGTTGCCCTTTGCCTTGAAACTCAGGATCAACAATGTAGGCAGCAGCATGGAGGGGAGAGTGGTAGGCTTGCCATCTTTTCAAACATAGGGATTTGACCTGTTTATAGTGAGGCTTGACTTTGAACATTGCTTTTAGCTTCTCTGTCATGCGATCCATTGCCTCGTACACTTTGCCAATGCATGGTTGAGTGGAATCCACCACCCTAAGGAGATCAATAATCGGTTGCACCATCTCCACAAGCGCCTTGGCCTCCTCCCACCATGCCGCATCATCCGCCCTTTCCCTGCAAAATTTGCCGACCGTCGTGGAAGCCTCTGAAGTGCGTGCAAACTCATCACTGAGGAAGAGTCCCCTCAATGCCCCGCTACATGTACACAAGCGGCCTAGCATGAGAAAGTTGAATGCAAACCTCGTCTCGGAATACTTAAGAAGAGAGAGGCTTGACTTCTTGGAAAACTCGTGCTGCACCCTGTGATGGTTGAGGACAAAGGTCACTATTTTGTTGGCACCCTCAATGACAGGTGCAACCCAATCCAAGGCCCCTATGTCTTTGATAAGGTTGTTGAGGCAATGGGCCATGCAAAAGCACACGGTGATGCGAGGATAAGTTGCTTGGAGAATTGTCCCTGCCGCCCTATTTGCCGGTTCTCCATCCGCACATATGGCAATGACATTCTCCGCCCCCACCGTCTCTAGTGTTGTTGCCCACTCCGCAGCAAGTATCTCGGCACTCTTCCCCGTCCCGGAAGCATCATGGGAGTCGACAAAGTATGTCTCCCCTCGTGAGTAGGCAACAACTCCATGGATGGAGCGCTTTCTAGTGTCACTCCACCCATCAACGACGAGGGTAACACCATTTTCAGCCCATTGCTCTTTCATGTGGTTGGCCGCCACCTCCACGCTTGCCTTCTCCTTGTCAAGGAGAGAGGTGCGGATGGTCTCCGAAGAGGGGGGAACATAAGAGGGTCCATACTCCGCTATCAATTTGCACATGGCCCGAAAGTATGGAGATCTATCCAAAACACCATATGCAAAACACAAACAAAATTCAGATTTTTACCATCATTTAGTCTTTTAAGTTTTAGTCTTTAAAGTTTAGAGCATGATATTTGAATTTTGAATAGTACATGAGCATAGTGCCAAGGACTTACCGTGCCGCCCGAAATGCTATGTGGTCATGAAAGAAGAATCGTGCCACCGCCATGTCCACCTCCTCTTTCAATTGAGGGTTCCAATTCTCATCAAGAGTACTTTGGCGTCCCCGGGAAGCGGATGCCTCTCTTGATGAACGAGGTACATGCGGCGTTGATGTCCTCACAAAGGATGTGGGGTCGACGGCCACTTGAGGATTGCGTTTTGCCAACTCGGCCGCCTCATAAACCACAAGCTTTTCAAGGAGCTCCTTCTTCTTCTCGGCCGAAACCTCCTTGCAAAATTGCACTTCGTTGCCGGGCTCATGCAAGAAGTGAGCACGCACTTTGTGGGCACTGCCGGTTTGCTTGCAGCCGCAAAGCTTACATACCCATGGTCTTGAACCACCCCCTTGACCGTATTGTGAGCACTCTACCTCATCGCACCAACTCCATCGATGTACGGCGGGCCTCCTTCTTCGTGATGGAGCGGGTGTTGAAGTGGTGGAGGCGGCGGCGGACCCGGGTTGAGGAGAGGAAGGGGTTTGAGAAGAGGATGCCATAGTGATAGAGACTAGAGTAGAGCTTGAGATGCATGGTAGAGCTTGAGAAAGAGTCAAGATGGAGAATTGGGATGGAGATGTTGGAGAAGGAGAGCTTGGACAATGGAGAGGGTGAGCTTGGAGAGGGAGAGCTTGGATGTTGGAGAAGGAGAGCTTGAAGAGGGTGAGCTTGGAGAGGGAGAGCTTGGATGTTGGAGAAGGAGAGCTTGGAGAGGGAGAGCTTGAGCCTTGAGCCTTGGGTCTTGGAGAGGGAGAGCTTGGAGAGGAGATGGCTTGAGGAGAGCATGGAGGTCTCTTATATAGAAGATGGGGAGCCATGTGGGAGAGCTTCAGCCTTGAGGAGGAGTTGCGCATCACCAAACGGCTAGGAGAGACAGCCGTTGAAGCCCCGCCAACGGTCAAAAACTGCGCCAACGGTCAGTTTGACCGTCCCCGTACGGACAGGGAACGCCGTTCCCGGAACGTTCCCGGCGTCCCCGTTCCGCTGTCTGGCTGCCGTCCCCGTCCCTCCGTCCCGCGGACGTCCCGCCCCCGTCCCAGGCGTTCCCCGTCCCTAGGGTCCGTTCCCCCCGTCCCATGTCACTATGCTCAAAAGTCATGTCCACCATAGCATCAGCTTTCTTGGCTTCTATGACACTTTGTACATGAGGGTCTTCATGCAAGAATTTCAGCTCTTGCTCTTTTGCTTGCAAGAGCCTCTTCATGTGCTCCAACTCAGCCCTCAATGCATTGGGCTCTTTCTTGTGCATGGGTTCTTTACCACGTGATGGCTGTCCCATGTATGCACTATCATAGACTCTCTCAAGAGGTTTATGCCTTCCATGCAATGCATCGGAATCCCGTGAAGCACTTGATTGGCCCCTCGAATTCGGCACTTCCAATGGGTTGCCCTGGTTGTCCATTGAATTAAGTGTTCGTGCTTGCTTCCGATCTCAAAACTCCGTGTCTCCTCTTGAGAAAGAGAGATGACCGGGCTTTGATACCAATGTGACCGCTCCCTACAGGAGGCCTACAGATCGGAAGACAATATACACATATTTAGAACACTTAATTTAACTGTTATTAAACAATGGAAACAACATCAGCAACACAAATACTGAAAATACTGAAAATACAAATGACACCAGCACTGGGGCCGGAAGCCCCCCCCCCCCCTCAATACTTTTTGTATTTCTTGGAGTATTTATATTGGTACAAGTGTCACGGGCCTGATAGGCCAGATTTCTCTACAAGGGAGTGAAAACAACCAAATAAAACTGGTTCAAGTCAATGAAGAGGTGTTGGTCGGAGAAGCCCTAAATATCACAGGCTCACTCCCACCTTCACTGGGTGTACACGTGCCTTTCATTGGTCTTCCAGGACCGTGCACCAATAGGCACGCCCGTATTAACGCAGGCCAAGGAGTACACCGTGGAGGGAACATGGCCTGGTTCTCCCCAATGAGCTTTGCTCCCAAATTCCTTGGTGAGTCTAACCTTCACTGGCTCTCAGAAGCTCTGAGAGCGCGGTTAACAACACCACACAGGGAAATATACTAGCCACACCAGGAAGAATTTCCTGAACATGGTCAGCATATACATGCCATGCTCCTGCACTACACAACTTAAAGCATTCTCTGAATTTAAATTTGCAAATTTCAGATTTATACAAATGATTAAAATATGAGAGCACCTGGTACGGTGAGTACAATCCAGATACAACCGGTACAATTTGCAGCAGGTACAATCAAGCACGTCAAGAGCTTCACATGTGTGTAGGTACAGTAGGTATTGTTTGTACAATTGGTACAGTGAGTTCAATAGGCAGGTACAATCAGGTACAGCTGGTCCACGTGGGCAGCCAGCAGGTACACAAGGCAGTAAATGAGCAGGTATTGCAGGTGGTACAGTAGGTACACGTGGGCTGCAGCTAGGCAAGTATTGCAGGCGTACAACACTGTGGCAGCAAGTACAACAGGTGGGCAGGAGTCGGGTACAGGTTTTTGAGGCGGGCACAAGAGCAGAATCCAGCCTATGGGTAGCAGGTGATGGAGAAGAGAGATTGCAGGCGATGGAGAGAAAAGATATCTAGCCACCACCCACGTGGGGAATAAAAGACCAATGTTCCATGCAATACCTTTTTCAAAGGTTATAAAGCCTTTATACCAATTTAATACTATGGGCACCATCAAAAAGAAATGTCTAGCCCCTTTTTTAAATGTGTGTGAACACATTAGCTTATAAACATTAAAGTTAACCATAGTTTATGGATTTTACCTTTTAAAAGGGCCAAAATGGAAATACTTACCACCTGTTCACACGCCACACCACCAAGTCAGCAAACAACATTCCATGGTACACTGGGGGCGTCCCCGTCCAGTGTACTGGCATGGCATAATAGGCAGACACACGCAAACAAGTCATGCAAAAACAAATTTATGCATGCAGGCATAAATGCATGTGCACAAATAATGGACGAAATCTCCCTTTCATGAAACTTGTACAAGAGGTTCCTGTCGGGCACAAAACTGATGGGTGTAGAAACAAGGAAAACAAGGAAAAAGAAACAAGTGGCCTTACGCTTGTCATTTCAGCCCACTATTTCCATTTCTAGACCTTGGAACCTCAAACCTATAAATTAAAGCCCTCTCCCTTCATTTTGAGGAAGGGGCACTCTTGCAGAAATTGAGTCTGTATCTGGCTGATTGCTCATATCTCAGTCTACTACAGCTTGTGAAGAATTTCCGCACTACTCCTTCCCAGGTGCTGCAGGCCAGAATGTGTGAAGAAAGAGCCCTTCTCTGCTAGTACTGCTGGTAAATTCATCTACAGAAATTTGGTTCAATCTTTCCCTTTTCTACATGTTGAAGGTTGGATCATTTGATCTACAAGATTTTGTGTGCTCATTTAAATCCTTGTCCCTCAAGACTTGGGCGGTGAGTTTTGGATTTGTTGAGCCCTTAGTTTGAGTGATTCACATGTGATCATCTCGGGATAGGATCCCATTGTGTTCTAACTTCTCACGATGATGAAGGGCCATAGGGTGCAGGTCATGAGCTTTGTTTGAGGTTGTATTCATTTTGCATATGGAAGAAGTGGTAGTGGCAAGGCCTTGGGCTACCCACTATTGCACTTGAATCTTTGCCCCTTGTGGTAATATCAGAAATACCTTATAAGAGGAAGGGGGATGGGGGGGGGGGGTGCTGGACGTGGGCAGCAGAGCTCATCAGCAGCTTAGTAGCTTGGCACATCTGGCATGCTCGCTGCAGCAATGAGACTATTGATGGAGTGACTACCCCACCTGTGGAGACCATCCGAGCCATATGGGTGGATCTCATTCACACTGAGAGGGCGCTTTGAGCGCTCGACCGGTGGCGAGTTGGAGCGCATGTGGCAAAAGCAAGAGGTGTTCCTTCACTCTTGGACTCCCAGACTCTTCCTTTCGAGGAAGGACGGAGTTTTGTGGCATTATAGGGCCTCAGTGTGGCTTCCCCCCCTCCCCCTCCCCCTCTTACGTAACCTCCCCCTCTGAGAGTGGCCAGCCATGGAGGGAGCTCCCTCTTTCATGTTTTTGTATGTATTGAAAGCATTTTGCAGCATTTGTACTCTGCCATTCTGGCAAGCCTCTTCTATGACTAATGAAAGGATCTTCTCTTGGGAAAAAAAGCTGGGTTAGGTCCAGGCGGATGATGCGCTTGATCTTCTGATCATGCGTAACATCATAACTTGCGGTCTCTCCACTTTCCTCCAGTCTTCTGCTCCCAATTGTGGTCCCACAGAGATGCTCCATACATCACCACCGAGGAACCAAAGTATCAATTAAGCAGCATTTGGTACTAGGTTCGTGAAAGTGAGCCTGAAAACACTGTTTGTCCGCTCTTCTCCAGTCCATCGCTCCTTAGTTTGGTCCCCTGAAAACACTGTTTGTCCGCTCTTCTCCAGTCCATCGCTCCTTAGTTTGGTCCCCTGAAAGCACTGTCTCTCCAAATAAGTGAGAGCGGCATATCCATGAAAATGTCATGCCTGGGCAGCTGGGCACATACTACAGAGCGGGCCAATAAAAGTGATCCCCAAATATACATATGATGTGACCAACTCAACCTCATCTCATTTATATGTGAAGGAATGTGTGGCTACAATCGGGTAGGTGTTGTAAAAAAGCATAATCTTGGTCTTCCTAAGATTTACTCTGAGGTCCCTCTCATCACAAAATGCTAGCAATGCATTGAGGTGGTGCTACAGTCCCTTGGTTGGGTCTGAGATAAGGACTATATCATTTGCATATAATGATAGAATGTGCAGTGGAAGAAGGGAAAGTGGAAACACAAGAGAGAGAGTGAGAGAGAGAGATGGAGAGGAAACACAGGTGAGAACCTACGCTCAATATCATCACCAAAAGGAATACATGTCCCTAGCAAGAGGGGAGAACCTCGTATGTGAGGGACTGCAGCTAGATAAGCAGTGAGATATGAGGGAGGCATGCCGGCTATATATATGCCTACATGAAGGCAGCCGACTGGTGATAAAGTGCCTCCACGACCTGGAAAATACTCAAGACCATAAAATAGGGAATAAATATGGGTAAAATATATGTGAGGGGTGACCAGCCCCTCTGACTAACATGGTCAGCCCTGGAGGCTAAAATAGGACACTGAATAGGAAGCCAGCAAGAAGCGGATGATGTCTAACACCCCCTCTCAGCACCGGATGCTGAGTGAACTCCAAGAAGCCAGAGACGTCGTCCTCGATCAAAGATGAAAGACTGGAGAAACAGGTACCAAGAAAGCTCCACAAGCAATCTCCTCAGCAACTCAGCTACAAAAGCAATAGAACAAGCTGCCAGGTACACCGCTCCTCTGGAAGAAAACAACCATATAGGCTGCGACGTGCTGCTCCAAACAATGGTTCTGAACCCAAGTGTAAGAACACTCCCCGAAGTCGAATGTCGTGTATCTAGCCTGGAGAAGGTATGAAAAACCTCATAACTAACCAAGATCAGATCCTGTATATAATCAATCCTGGGAGAAGCAAACTGCTCCTCGCTGGAACCCTCGGAAATGCCTATGATAGATAAGCTGCCCATTTGCATATAGGATTAGAAGGACAATGAGAGCTTGTTGGTTGCACCTTTGTAGGGTTGTCATGTACTTTTGGGGATGCCTTGGCATGCACGCCTCAATCCAAGAAAGGATCATGTGACCAAGAGGATTACTTTGATGGGTGAAGGGGAAGCCTATGCCATAGTGTCTAGAGGTCTAGTGTTGTAATTTGATGCATAGAGTTATGCTTTTGGTTATGTCATGAAACATATGCTTGTTTGAATGGGAGTTTGCATGTATCCCAAGGATTCTTTGTCGACAATAAAGGACCTTTGTGAATTTTTAGGACCCTAAGTTGGGTTAGGAAGAAGCTTGAGATGGCGAGCAGGCATAGAAGAATCCGAAATTGATGTATGTTATGCAAAGAAGGAGACTAGATATGGAAGTCTTACCATATGTTTTATGTGGTCTTTTGAGAGAATCTTAAGGCCCCGTGTTGCTAGGTCTTGTTGCCATGGATCCACAGGAAGTGGATAAGTTCAAGTAGAATTATGAAGATTTGTTTCGAAGTTGGAACTCAAGAATTGCCCTAAGTTGGGTAGTGGCCTATTTCTAACTTGAAGCAGAATGAATTTCATCCTAAGTTGGATCTAGCCTGTAAGTTGGATTAGGAGAGGTTTGTTTCTAAGTTGGGACAACCAAATTCCTAAGTTAAAATTCAACCATTGTCGTAAGCTAGGTAGTGGCATATTTCCAAATTGAAGGATGAGGAATTCAATCTGAAGTTGGATATGGCTTGTTCCTAAGTTGGGACACGAGAAAGTTTGCTCCTAAGTTGGAGTAAATGACATTGGTTTCTAAGTTGAAACTAGAGGCCTGTTACTAAGTTCAAATAGGCGAAGTCTATTGGGGTTCAGAGTCTTGTATGTGTGTATCTGCCTCCTCATGTGTGAAACCGAGTTTGTGATTCTACGTGTCCATGTGTGTGCGAACCCACATGGACACACTGTATGTGTCCATGTGGGTTCACACACACATGGACACGTAGAATCACAAACTTCCACACACTGTATGTGTCCATGTGGTGAGTAAGTGTGTGTGAACCCACTCTTAGAGTGATTAGGATAATATCTAGATATTATACCTGTATGACATAAGCATTCAGATGAGCCTCTAAGGCTATAAAAGCATTGTACGTGGTGAAGTATTATCACATCAATCAATATCATTGAGTTGTGCAACACATCTCTCTCTTTCTCTTGAGTACTCTCTCTCTCTCTCACTATATTCCACTCACCTCCATAGCGTACCCCCCCCTCGCTATATTCCAGTTCCAGTTTCATTTTCTAGGTGCCAGTAGTATCATCTTTATTTTTCATTTTTTGGGTTTTTTTATCCAGACATTGTATCAGATCCACCATGATGTAACTTTTGGTCTCATAGGTCATTATGGCCTTTTGAAGACGTTAATATAACATTTCATTTCATTTCATTTCTCTCTCTCTCTCTCTCTCTCTCTCTCTCTCTCTCTCTCTCTCTCTCTCTATCATCACACATGCACAGCATGGCTCTCCATCAACCACCTCAGAGCTGCACTTGTGTGACTGAGAACATCAAATGGTATTAGAGTGGGGTTGATTCATCATCTAGGGTGTTTTTTTGGCAACCGCCCTTTGCTGTGTTTTTTTGCTCCGTTCCATTCCGCTTGCAGGTTGTCCAGGAGCACACCCTCCTCTGCCATGCACTCACCACCAGCTTCTCCTCTCTGAGGGCCACTCGCCTCCACCTACCAGGCGTCCCTCTGCGGAACCTTGCCTAGCTGGTGCACAGTACTAGTCGCCGTTATGATGCTTGCTGTGCTCCTATGCACTTGCCGTGCCTGAAGCTCTCGTCTTCTTCGAGCAGTCTCAGCCTGCCTCCACAGCTCGACTTTTCCTACAGCCCTTTATCAGTACGTGCTCGTCGTCAGTGTTCAACTCCAATTTGGGGCTTCTTAGAATTAGGTGAAGTTTTCGTCCCAAATTAGGTGGCCTCATTAAATGAAGTGTGGACAGGATTAATGAGGCCACCCTCCCAGTGGGTGGGAAGCCCCATAGACTTGAGCATACAAAGGTAGTGAGCTCTATTAGAAGGGCAACTAACCCATTTCCCTCACTTGCTCCATTGCCTACCGTCAAACCCCAAGAACTGTATGGCCAACTTCTCTTTCCTCCCCTGCTGATGTAGGGCCAGTTTTCCACCTCTCCCATCATCATTCTCTGCTGTACAGCAAGTTTTCCACCTCCCATCATTTTTGTTGACGTATCGCCACCTTTCAATGTTGATGAACGGCCAAGTTCATGCTAATTTGCATCTATCCCCTCTCTCATCTGTGGTACAGTGTGTATGTGGGCTGCTAGCTGCTGTACTGGCCTGTTTTTGGGACATTTGAAGGTGCCCAGGTGTTGGAAGGGCTTGCCCATGTGTTGGAGAAGGGTGTGGAAGGTGTCCAAACTAACGGGAGAACTGTTGTGAAGATTATGAAGACTTTGAAGACATTTTAGGGACTTTGAAGGATTCATTTGAAGCTGAAGACAAGGCCCTTGATAGAGCTCTGGAGAACCAGGTTGCTAAGTTGCAAGTGCGTGATCTATCCTTTTGGAGATCCAGGTTGCGAAATGGCAAGCCTGTGATAGAGCTTGGATTTCTTGTTTGGTAGGTCACCAGAGCAAGGGAATCTATTGGAAGAGCCAACATTGGCGTTGGCAAGTTCTTGTTTCACTATTGTACTTATTGCATATTCGGTCTTGAAATTTTAGTCTGCTGGCTGGAGTTTCCATGGCTTGCATGAAATCTTCTCCTTTGGTAACAAAATACCAAAGAACGGGGGTGGGGTTGGCCGTCTTTGGTCCCAGTGTGGTGTTATGTGTTTTATTTTCGTTTGGTAAATTTCTGGTAGTTAATCTTGTTGTTGATTGAATAAGTGTTGATAATCTCGGAGATCTATGCCCCCCTTTATGGTTGGCAATCCTGTTGGATGGGGTTCATGGGAAAGACAGACTGCATTGTTTGACAACACATGGAGTAAGGAGCAAACTGCAAGGGAAGCTACTTGGAGTTAAGGGGGAGAGGAGCAAGGAGCAGCATGAGAGAGTTTTTTTCTAAAAATACAGGCCAAACGTTCATGCTGCAGAGAAACTAAAACCAAAAAAGAAATTTTGATGGGGTTTGTGTGAATTGATTCTTGCTTGCCACATAATAAATCATGTTTTGGATATGGTGGATTATGGAACTTTTTAACCATGATATCAATAGGTGCTACCCTTTTTGACAAAGACTGGACTCATCTTACATGGACCTTTTCTTTGTATCCTCTTCAAATTTCGCACCAAACAGGCGAAGGCGAACTATACGCCACTGGGAGTAATGAATCTGGTCAGTTAGGGACACACTTACAAGAAAATCAGCTGTCACCTGTACCGGTAGCAGCACTGGACACTCAGATAATTATCCATGTTGCCTGTGGTCAAGGGCATACCGTTGCTGTCACAGGTTAGGTGGAACTTGCATAGCCATACATTTTTCTATGTTCTGATTATTACATGCTTAGTTCATTTATTATCAAAATAACTAATAACTTGGTATGAAGTAAAAGGCTGTAGTTTTTTTTTTGGGGTGTGCTAACAGAACCTCTCTAGAATGCATGAGTGCTACAGAACATACTATGCTTTAACATTTTCTTTTCTACCTTAGGCTTGGATTTCGTGTTTCCTTGTACAGAAATCTTGAATGTGACGTTTCTTGGTTCATTTCTTGGTGCCAGACACTGGTGCCCTTGCATCATGGGGTGCGGCAGAATTTGGTCAGCTTGGACAAAAAGAAGCTGCGGGGGTCATGAATGTTGCGCATCCACGCATTTTAAAAGGGAGTCGTGAGCTTCACTTTGTACGTGCTGCTTGTGGAGCAACCCATACTCTTGCTCTTACAGGTACAATGATGCAGCTCATGAGATTCAAGTTTTTTGCTGCATTATGGTTTACTTCCTGCTTTTGATTTTTTATTTTGATGCTGAAGTATAAAACTCTGTGAACTCTAAACAGGAAGTGGTGGTGTGTACTCTTTTGGTCAAGGAACGTTTGGTGCCCTTGGCCATGGAAACACAGAGAGTTATAATGTTCCTACTTTTGTAGAAGAGCTTTGGGGTTTCGGAATTGTGCAGGTAACGTGTTTGTATCTTCATTCGATTCATTCTTTGTAAGCATGGGTGAATAGTGATTACTTTCCTTTCCTGCTGATGTCTTTTTGAGAGTACTTATTTAGGTCACATCACATCTGCAAACTGTATGAAGGGGGACTCGATAGAAATCAGGGTTATTTTAAAATGGCCTGTCCCACTCGATGTTAGATCCTTTCTTGTTATGTCCTCTTCTTATAGGTGATTTGTAGAGCACCTCGCTTACAAGGAAGATTTTCCCCATCACCTCACATGTAACAGGATACTTTTCATATGGACCTCTAGAGAGACAAAACTTGAGCTCATGAAAACTACATCGCTTATGCCCATTGACTACTCAATATGAAGTATGAAATCATGACTATTTAGTAGCAGCGGAAGGTGAAGTAAGTACTGTACAGAACAGGAGGTTCAATACAAGTAATGCGTGCAGCCATCGAACCAATGTGTCAATGTGCATGTAGTAAAAGCAGAAGGTAAAGTAAGTACCGTACAGAACAGGGGGTTTAATACAAGTAATGCAGCCATGCAACCAATATGTCAATGTGCATTTAAGTTACGTACTCTATGGAACAGGGGATTAAGCTCAAGTACTCTATGCAACCATGCAAGCAATGTGTGTCTGTGCAGCTGTTTCTGCTTAGATGCCCAGTCTTGCCTGGAGTGTCCTTGACTTCGTGGTTTTGGTTTGTGCTGCGTTTGACTTGATTGCTTTTAAATTCTGTGAGATATCAATCTGGCATTTGTGATCGTGGAAGGCCACTATCCTCACCTGCTCAGAATGGGAACGATAGTCCTCCAATTCCAACTTCCAAGGTAGGCTTTAACTCGCCCTGGTTGCCAGCTAGGAGGGACGGGGGGGGGGGGGGGGGGTGTGCGTGGGTGGGGGGGCGCTCCTTTGAGATATGTGAACCGGCCCCCAGGAGATGTACTGAAGGAAGATGGGTCAGCGCATTCCACATCAAAAGCTAGCAAAGATGCTCCTTGTCACTGTTGGGGTAAAGGCGTTATGCCCACCCTTATAGTGTGTACAAGCCCATAAGTTATAGTACATAGTACACTTAGTACTTTTAATGTACTAAGTGCACTATGTGTACTAGTGCAATATACATGTGTGATAGGGGAGTCACACACTCATGCTTTTCATGAGTTGACTTATCCCCACAACTCTCTCTCTCTCTCTCTCTTGCTTCTCTGTGTATGTCTCCCATGAATGAACTCTAACCTAACCCTAATTCAGGTTCCTTCTCCCATCAACTGGTATCAGAGCTGGAGCTGGAGCAGACCCGTCCTCTCTGTTTGATCGAGCAAAGAAACCTCTGTTAGCTGAGTGCTGGGCGTGAACGAAGGCAGCAGCAAAGCAAACGCTTCTGCCAGGTGCTCGTTTCTCAACTGGTCGCAAGGCAAAGCGCCTACATCAACTGGTCGCAAGGTAACTGGAGATGTCAGGCGCCTACATCAACTGGTCGCAAGGTAACTGGAGATGTCAGGCGCCTACATCAACTGGTCGCAAGGCAAAGCGCATAAGCGCTGGGCGTATAGGCGCTAGGCGAGTGAAGCGAACAGCAGCCAGGCGGAGCGTAGTCGGGCGAACACACAACGCGTGTAGCGCAAGCGGCGAAGGCAGCAATACGTGAGCGTAGTCGGACGACTTGACACAAGGCGTGTAGCGTCGGCTGGTCCAATAGCGAGCGAAGGCACCAGCGCTTGGCGAAGGTGTTGGCGCTGGGCGTAGAAGGCACATAGGATTGCTGGCCCTTCAGCGTAAGAGGCGAAGCGTGAGATGTGTTGTGGCATCAACATTCGCAGCAAGGCCTGGCTGAGGCAGCACACGACCATACTCAGGCCTGGCTGTAGCGTGGCTGGGGCAGCCACTTCTGCATCTGAGCGTGGCAGCTGGTAGGCAGGCGAGCATAGAAGAACGCCGTGCATTCAGCTGGTGATCTAAATCTGCAGCGCAGCCAACCTCATCAACACAAGCAGAATCAGTTTTGCCTCCCCCTTTCTGCATCAGTTTCCTGCAACAAAATTCAGAAATCAAGGTATTTGCCTCAATTTTTTTTTGGGGATTTGCAATTGAGCAGGTGCAATCATTAATTGAGCGAATACAGGCGCCGAATTGCTCAATTTTTGAGCAAAATTGGCAAAATTGGGTGACATTGGTCACAATCAGGATCAATTTGCAGGAAATTGGTCAAATCAGGATCAATTTGCAGGAAATTGGATGTCGAAATTTGGGGCTTTTGATGTAATTGTGCAATTAAGCACTCAAACATGCTGTATGATGTGAAAAATCGCACATTTGGGCAAAATTGCAGCAAATTGCAGTGCAAATCAAGGGGCTTTTGTGCCGATTTGGTTGATTTGCATGCAGGCAATCGCATTTGATGCTGTGGATAATGTGTTGATGCCTTACAAGCACTCAATGTGCCTGTAAATCAAGGGGCTTTCATGTATTTGATGTATATGTGGCCAGGGGGAAGCATCGTGAACACTCTGGATGCCTTCATGTGCGTCAATGTACCATGCATGATCAGAAATTGATCTCAAATCAAGGGGCTTTTCAAGTTTGTATGCTTGTTGAGCTTGGCAAAGCAGCAGGCAAGACATTTATGCCTTGAATCCTCAGAAATCAGCTTGCAGTCAAGGGGCTTTTGCCCAATTTCTGTTCGGAACTGTTGTATGCAGTATACAGGACTGTAAAAGTCTGATTTTCACTCATTTGGACAGCCAGGAGAGCATTTATTGCTACTGTACTTGCTGGTACAGATTTGGTACAGATTTGTACATGTTTTGGCATGGCTGTACACTGTTTTGAGTGATCAAAAGGTTCAAATTCAGCTGCTGAAATTGCCGGTACAGGTTTGGTACATCATTGGTGAGCACTTGGTACTGCTGTACAGTACTTTGGAAGGGCAAAAGAGCACATTTAAGGTGCTGTTCAAAATCTGCAGCAACCAGATTTTGGTGTTTTCATCACAAAAAGTGGGAGAAAAGTTGCATTCTTGCTTCCGCAGTGGGAGATAAAGCTTGGGAGAACATTTGTGAGCACTTTGTGTGCTTTGGGTGCAGTGTTTGCACATTTTGGGTGCAGTGTTTGCACATTTGCAGGGAGTCAGGCATTGACAGGTTGCATTTTGCTATGGCAACCACAGGTGAGAGCTCTTCATTGCTTCACATCAAGAAGCTTGAAGGCTCGCATAATTATGATATTTGGCAAACCCAGTGCTACAATGTGTTGCTCCAGAAAAAGCAGCACAAGCCTATCAAAGAAAGGGGTGTGATGCCCGCTTCTCTTACTGCTGAAGAGTGGGAAGATATGGATGAGCTGGCAAGATCTACTATCATGTTGTCTGTGTCAGACTCATTACTTTTCAGCATTCGTGAAGAGAAGACAGCTTGGGGAATGTGGCAGAGATTGCAGGACTTGTATGCCCAACAAAGTGCCTCAAGCAAAGTGTATTGGTTGAAGAAACTCATAGGTCTTCAGATGAAGGAAGGGGCGTCTATGACAGCCCATTTAAATGAGTTTAATGGCATTGTCAGCCAGGTCATTAATCAAAAGTTGGCAATGGACGATGAGTTCAAAGCCACTTTTTTGTTATGCACTTTGCCAGAGAGTTGGGACACATTTAGGACAGCCACTAGCAATTCGAATGCTATGCTGTCATATGCAGATGTTGAGGGTGCTCTTCTTCAAGAAGAGATGAACAGGAAGAACAACTCTGTTGGAAAGTCCAATGCAATGAATGCACGTGGGAGATCCCAGCAAAGGGGGAAAAGCCAAGAAAGGGGAAGGAGCAAGTCTCGCTCCAAAAAGGATTTGGAATGCCATTATTGTGGCAAAAGGGACACATTAAAAAACAATGCTACAAATGGAAAAATGATCAAAAAGAAAAGGGAAAAGGCAAAGACAAAGAAAAAGATGAAGCCAAAGATGTAAAGCCAAAGGGCAAAAGTGGAGTCAAGATCGAAGAAATCAATGTGTCACATGCAGGTGGCAGTGAGGATGAGGTCCTCTTTACGTCTTCACTTGATGCCCATTCACTTCTTACAGGTGGTCATGGTATGCACTCATGGATCATTGATTCAGGTGCCTCCTTTCATGTCACAGGTTGCAGAGACTTGTTTGTCAGGTACACTGCTGGCAATGAAGGAGTGGTTTATTTGGGTGATAACCATGCATGCAAGATACTTGGCAGAGGTGATGTGAGGCTTGTATTTTCAGATGGCTCACAGCTTATGCTCCATGATGTCAGGCATGTGCCTGAGATCAAGAAGAATCTGCTTTCTACTGGACAGCTTGATGATGCTGATTATGTTACCACATTTGGTAGTGGAAAGTGGAAGATTAGTAAGGGCTCACTGGTTGTTGCCAGAGGCTCTAAGGTGGACACTCTTTACTTTATGCATGCAGGTGTTTGTCACCATGCTAATGTAAATGCAACCGAGCTGCCGGAAATCTCTATGTGGCATAGCCGGTTGGGACACATGAGTGTCAAAGGAATGGAGCAATTGTCTCGTTTGGGTTACTTGCCTTCTCTAAAGTTTTCAAGTTTTCAATTTTGTGAGCATTGTATATATGGCAGGCAACTGCAGTGCCCCCACAAGAAAGCTCTTGGACAGAAAGATGCTCAGTTAGAGCTTGTGCATACAGATGTATGTGAGATGCCTCAGCTTTCTTTGGGAGGGGCAAAATATTTTGTGTCTTTTATAGATGATGCCACACGCAAGGTGTGGGTTTATCCTCTTCGTTTGAAGAGTGATACATTCTCAGTGTTTCAGAAGTTTGTTGCTCTTGTTGAGAATCAAACTGGCAAAACACTGAAGGCTTTGCGTTCCGACAATGGTGGAGAGTATACGTCCAAACAGTTTCAGGACTTTTGTGATGCTAAAGGCATCAAGAGGGAGCTCTCTACTCCTTATGATCCTCCACAAAACGGGACAGCAGAGAGGATGAACAGGACCATACAGGAGAAGGTCCGTTCTATGTTGTCACATGCTGCATTACCTCATGGTTTTTGGGCTGAAGCTGTTATGACAGCCGTTCACCTTATAAATAGGTCACCTAATACGAGGCTTGGTGGGAAAGTGCCAGAAGAAGTATGGACAGGGAAGCCTCCGTCATACAAGCACTTGAGAGTGTTTGGTTGCGTTGCGTACGTGCACATACGCAGGGAAATGCGCACCAAACTTGATCCTAAGTCTCATAAATGCATATTCCTAGGATATGGTGACAGAGGTGAAATGGGGTATAGACTTTGGGATCCCATGAATAGAAAGATCATACGCAGCAATGATGTCATTTTTGATGAAACATGCATGTATAAGGAGCCTGGCAGAGTCATCTTTGATGATGATGGACATCATGGACAACAACAAAGGGCTGTAAATCAGCCATTACAGCAGGAAAACCAGCCCTTAAATGGTGCTGAAAATGGTCCAAATGGACAGCCAGATATGGCAGAAGATATCCCTATGGATATACCACAGTTAGAGGATATACCGGGCATGATTTTTCAGCCTTATGGCATGGAACAGGAGCCACCAATGGGTGATATGCAGGCTGGACAGCAACCTGCAAATGATGGTCATTGGGTACGGAGGTCCACTAGACCCTCCAGAGCCCCTGACAGGTTTGTTCCAGGGGTTGACTACTTGATGCTCACTGACTGTGGGGAGCCCTCATGTTATAAGGAGGCTTTACAGAGGGCAGACAAGGCTCTTTGGGAGCGTGCCATGAAGTCAGAGATGGATTCTCTGCATAAAAATGGAACTTGGAAGTTGGTGCATTTGCCTGCAGGCAAGAAGGTTTTGCCATGCAAGTGGGTTTACAGGCTCAAAGTTGCATCAGATGCTAAGCCAAGATACAAAGCCAGGTTAGTGGCTAAGGGCTTTAAGCAGGAATATGGTGTGGACTTTGAGGAGATCTTCTCTCCAGTGGTCAAAATGACCACACTTAGAGCTGTGTTAGCTTTGGTTGCACATGATGATCTGGACTTGATTCAGATGGATGTGAAGACTGCTTTTCTTCACGGTGATCTCCATGAGGAGATATATATGCAGCAGCCAGAGGGTTATGCAGTGAGTGGAAAGGAGAAGCTTGTATGCAAGCTGAAAAAGAGTCTTTATGGGCTCAAACAGGCACCAAGGGAATGGTATCATAAATTTGATACATTCATGAAAACTCAGAAATTCAGGAGAAGTGACATAGATCACTGCTTGTACACCAAGAAAGCTTTGGATGGCAGTCTCTTGATTCTCATTTTGTATGTTGATGATATGTTGATTGCCGGGAAATCTCGTAAAGAGATGGATGCTTTGAAGAAGAGGCTGCATGAAACCTTTGATATGAAGGATTTGGGTGATGCAAATCACATCTTGGGTATGCGGATACTTCGGGACAGAAATCAGCATGTGTTGTATTTGTCTCAGAAGGAATACATTGGCAAAGTCTTGCAGAGGTTCAATATGGACGGGGGGAAGAAAGCTAGTACTCCTTTGCCTCCATATGTGAAACTCAGTGCTATGGACAGCCCACAGTCAGATAGAGACAGGGCTGATATGGCCAAGATTCCGTATGCTTCAGCTTGTGGCAGTCTCATGTATGCCATGGTTGCTACTAGGCCGGACATTGCATTTGCAGTGGGAGTGGTTTCTAGATACATGGCCAACCCTGGCAAGAAGCATTGGGAAGCAGTGAAAGGTGTCATGAGATATCTGAAGGGCACACAGGATTTGTGCATTTGCTTTGGCAAAAAGGATGCATTAGTGCATGGTTACACGGATTCGGATTATGCCGGTCATCCAGATAACCGGAAGTCTACTACCGGTTATGTGTTTACATTCACAGGAGGTGCTGTGTCATGGATATCCAGGATGCAGAAGTGCACAGCCTTATCTACTACAGAGGCCGAGTATATTGCAGCCACAGAGGCTTGCAAGGAGGCATTATGGCTATCTCGGTTAGTGGTTGATTTGGGCTATACAGGGGATATTCCATTGTTGCATTGTGACAGTCAGAGTGCCATTCAGTTGGCAAAGAACCCTGTTTTTCATGCAAAGACGAAGCATGTGGATGTGAAGTATCACTTCATCAGAGAGGTGATAGAGAACAAGCAAATTCAGCTTGTTAAGATTCACACGGATGACAACCCGGCTGATCTGTTGACGAAGAGTTTGCCTCCGGAGCGGTTTGCTCATTGCAGACACTTGATGGGCATTGGATGAGGCCAGTTTCAGCCTTGATATGGCCTTGTATATTATCATGTACATGCTGATTTTTTCTTTTCCTTTACTTAAGGGCACTTTGCCTTTAAGTGGGAGGTTGTTGGGGTAAAGGCGTTATGCCCACCCTTATAGTGTGTACAAGCCCATAAGTTATAGTACATAGTACACTTAGTACTTTTAATGTACTAAGTGCACTATGTGTACTAGTGCAATATACATGTGTGATAGGGGAGTCACACACTCATGCTTTTCATGAGTTGACTTATCCCCACAACTCTCTCTCTCTCTCTCTCTCTTGCTTCTCTGTGTATGTCTCCCATGAATGAACTCTAACCTAACCCTAATTCAGGTTCCTTCTCCCATCAGTCACAGCATGGAGGTGACTTAAAGCGGGTGGAGCTCTAAGTCTCCTAGGCGTAGAAGAGTATCCACAAAGTTGTCCTCAAATGAGGTACTAAGTTTGTAGATAGGGAAAACTAAAGTAGAGCTGAAAGAAAGAAGTGCTTCCTTCACATGAAAGGAACAAGCTGGAGCCCCCACCTGTGCTAGCGACTGCACGCACCCCCCCCCCGGCCGCGCGCACTCTAGCCTTAGCCTGTACTTCCTCCCCTTGTTCGCCTGCCCTTCCGCTTGCCCCCCACATTTCGCCCTTGCCTTTGCACTCTCCACCCTGCCATGGCCTCTTGTGTGCAGCCCTTCCCCTGTTTTCTCCTGCTTTCCCAATACTATATGTGCTGCCCCCCACCACCACCTCCCTGCGCTTCCCCTTTACCTACTAGCCCCCTTGCCCTTCCGCCTGTGCCTGTGCCTGTGCCTGTGCCTGTGCCTGTACCTGCCCCTCCCTGCCTACATTCTCCCAGATCCTTCTTCTGGGAAGATTCTTCCTGACAGGAGCCACACCTATTGGTCCCCAGCTTTCAGGCCCCTTGGAAATCAGGGTGGAGTTGTATGTGTTTCAGTAGGAGAATTGATGACCTCCCAAGTGGTGGACATGGGCATGATTGTGCTTGGACGAGCTCAGTGGCTGATTCTTCAGGTTGGGAGACCAGACTTGGCCTCCTTAACATAGGCACGATAGTCCTTGGACAAGCTCAGTGGTTGATTGTTCAGGTTGGGGAGACCGGACTTGGCCTCCTCAACATCTACGCTCCAAACGGAGCAGGGGATCGGACCACCTTTTGGAGTCAAGTACGCTAGGGTCTACCCAGTGCATGGCAGGAGACTTTAACATGCTAGAGGACCCTGAGGACCACAATGGCGGGAGCCCAGGCCCCACCATCTCATAACGTGACTGCTCATCTTGGGAGGAGCTTGCTTTTCACATGAGAGGCCAACATACCTGGCACCTCCTGGAGTTTGGTCGGATGCCTCACAGTCTCTCCTTCTCCTGCTCTGACCGCCGGATGGACAGCCCCACCTTGTCCCTCCTGGACTGCTTCTATGTGGATGAGAGGGGTTGCAATAGAGGCATCCTCTTCGGCACCACTCTCTCTGGGATTCATCATTTGGCAGAGCCATGGCACCAAGACCGCCAGTAGTCGCGGGTCGTCCTGGAGCTCCTTCTCCAAAACCCCATCATCGTCAGGAGGATCAAGGAGATTTGGTCAGCCTACTCCTTTCCCCACCAGGGTGCAGCAGAGTCCTTAGACTGCGCCATCCAGGAGATTAGCCTCTTCCTCTAGGCAGCAGCCCACGAGCAGCTCTATGCTTTGAAAGAGCGGGAGAGAGGCCTCCACCGCAGCCTTGCCTCCCTTTAGTGCCATCAGGAGCAGACCCCATATAGCCCCTAGGTTGGAGCACAGCTTGAGACAGCCTAAACTTTTCTCGTGGCCTCGAAGGAGCAGAGAGCAGAGTACAGATATCATGTGTGCGCCACCTTTTTGTCTTAGGTGGGGAGCAGAGTCTCCTGTGATTTCTTTGCCACGATTGGACCCCATTATTTCTGTGGCGAGGGTATTTGATCCTTGAAGAGGCTAGACGGAGTGATGGCGGCCACCTCCAGAGGTCTGGGCCGTTGCCTTGGAGTATCACTATGCCTTGATTTCTGCTGAGCCAGACTCCCCCCAGTGTTTGGAGGCCCTGGCATCACATTCAGCCTTGTGTTTCAGACTTCCTCCGGACATCACTGTATCTCCTGAGAGGAGCTTCTGCTTGCCCTCTCAGCAGTCTCTTGCAAGAAGTGTGGGGAAGGACGGACTCCTGGTTTTGCTCTTTGTGCAGCATTAGGACCTCATGACAGCTGGCCTTCAGGCAGATTTCAACGAGGTTATGCAGACTGGCTTCCTTTCCAAGCACATGGCGGAGGGACTCATTTGCCTCATCGCGATTGAAGGAGGGAGGGGACAGACTTGAGATTCATGACTGGAATCCATCACCCTCTTAGGAGATGCTTGCCAAGGAAATAAAAATTGTTTTTTGAACTATTTTGGAAATGCTTCTTAAGCTATGAATCACATATCTGTCTTCACCTCTGTGAAGGTGCTTTTGGTGTGAGTTCTGAAAGGGCTTGCCAGGGGATGAAGCTTTTTGGCATAAGAAACATGCCAAAAGAGTGTCATGAAGGGGACTAATAGAGAAATATTTTGAGGGAAAAGGAGATAATTTACATGGGTGAAAACATCTTTTGAAGTTTTATAGCTCATCAGTGTATATTTTGCATTCTTAGACCTATGACATTTTAGAAAATTTAGCATGATTTTCATACATTATAAGGAGATCAACTGCATTTATATAAGTAAAGTTTATTTTTTGGTATCAAAATTTGTTGTTTTTAATGCAGATAGCATGCGGAGAGAATCATAGTGTGGCCTTATCTATTGATGGCCAGGTCTCTTATCAAATCTTTTGCTCATCTTCTTTCTTTTGTATATCCCACAAATAATACTAAAGTCTTAAGGCTCATTATTTATTTATTTTTTCATCAGATTTGAAATGGTGAGGATATATGTGTGATCTTTTTCTCGTTTGGAATCATGCTATTGGAATACATTGGATGGAATGACTGAAACACAGTTGCCCTCAACAAAAAAGCACAGAAAATAATAATCATGCTAAAACAACAGCCTCTCAGAGTTACTCACGATTTTTCCCCGTCCTCTTTTTAAGGATATAGGATTTTCCCTGTGCTCTTTTTTGCCTGTGCACTAACAGTGCATATATCCACTAATCCTGAAGGTCCGCCCACACTCAGTCTTGACAATATTACCGAATCAAGTTCTGAACAAAGGCAATTGTCAGTTAGTCCCCAGAGTTGCCCTACACATGACCATGAAAAGCACCACCAATAAGTTATGTACCAAGCTGTGTGTGGCAAGGAGCACCTAATTCACCACCCCTCCTCCAGATACCAAATCTAGTCTTCAAATAAAGTGCTTTCTTGTGAAGACTTTTCAAGCTTGGTTCAAGCTGTTGAGTAGTAGCTAACTTGTCAGTACAAGTACCTAGCTGAAGTTCTCTTGGGAACTGAAGCAAAGCCTCTTCAGATTGGATCCTAAGCCTTTGAGGTCCAAAATCTGGCTATTTTTTTCCTGATTTATGATAGCTCCAAGAAGTAGACAATCAATGTGTGATACAGCTCTGAATTGGACAAGGTTCTTGTGCCAAGTGCAAGGAAGGCTACGATGTCATGTGCAAACTGAGTGTCCATGAGTTCATGATCTCCTTTGGTAGTAAGATGGAGGTGTGTTCTTTCGACATAGATTGCTTACAAGAAGTGGCTCATGGCTTGTATAGAAGAGGGGCAAGGTGCAGCCTTGTTTCATTTTCCTAGACATGTGAAAACTCCTGCTTCTACTCCATGTATGAGCGCCCCATTGTGAATTGTATATTACGAGGAAAGAAGTCCTTTTTTATCTCTTTTGAGAAATCCAAAATGAATGAGTGATTTCCAAGAAATGCTAATCTACTTGGTCATATGCCTTCTCAAAATCAAGTACTAGAATGATCATAAAAATCATAATGTGGTTGGCATTCATTTTGAGTACAGGTTTATACCTAGGGTGGGGCAGGATGGGTTGCATAGAGAATGAGTGACTGATGGGATCTTATAGTCAAGGGTTGATGTGAAATGTGCTTTCGTGCTTTATTATTATCCCAAGCCCTATATAAGTGAGTTATTGGCTCATAAGCCACTAGGACGGGCTCCCTAGTGGATCGAGACCCAAGGAAGGCCTTGGCCATGGCTCTAGCCACACACCTCAATGGATGTGCTCCGGTGGCATGGGACTTCAGGGTTTGGGCAGACGATGGTTGTGGTGTTGGTCTAGCTTCATAGCTCAAGGGTGCTTGCTCTAGAGGGAGCTATGGTTGGGTGGTGAGCTGCCGGCAATGTATTCATGTTGGTTTGTGTCTTAAGTTCATCTCACAGGAGCTGCTTCAGAGATAAGTGGATGAATCAGTTGGTATCAGAGCCACTTGGGCACCTTCGTGTGTGTAAGTTTCATCCTCAGATATGTGGTGCTATCTGCTGAAAGTCAATAGTTCGATTCATGTATGAGACGGGCTCTTTTTGGTCTTGTCCCACCGTTTTTGTTGTGGGGAAGAAGTTTGTGCTAATCATATGTGCTACCGTGATGCAAGATTGGCAAACACGTTTATCTTTGTTGAGATGGGTTCATGGACTGTATGGTACAGCTGATATCCAGGCGTAGAAATGGCCTGTGTCAGAGGTGGACCCCGAATCTCTTCTTCTTTCCCGGATACAACCCCATGTGGTTGGTTGTGTAGCAAAGTGATGGGCTACAGCTAGTGTGAATTTTGAGGGGGCTCACATCTCCATACGGTGGCCCACTACGCTGTATGATAGTGCTGACCTTTCCATCGCACAGACCAAGTTGACGCCATCCTATTTTTTTCTTCCCATGACTGGGGCATGTGTATGCTCTTTCGAACCTAAGGTGCATGCCCCCTTGCCAATCAAAGACCTTCCAGTTTCTCCTTCTGTCAAAAGCGAAAACCCTGCTGCCCCTACAGTAATCCAATGAGACGTCTCCACTTATTAAACCCTGCTACCCATGCAATCCCTCAGCGGGACTGTAAGGTCCCCCCTTGACCCAGCCTTGGAACCATCTGACAGGAAACCACGTAGGAGTGAGGCTTAAGGCTCACCTCCCAGCCATAGAGTCCTCAGACTCTCCCCTGAGCTGGAGGCCATAGCTACATCCTTGGAGAAGCTCCCCTGCAGTAAGACCTGGTGTCCCATACCACTAGGTCGCACCCTACAGGTGTCATCGCTTGCAGTGAACATCCCGGATGGGCTATGCTCAATGATGTCAGACTAGACGATTGTAATAACTTATGAGCCTAGGTTCACCTGTATAGGCCAATGGGCTTTATAAATAGCCCGAGTGCTTTTGTCCGGGGAATTGGACTTTGAGATTCCTCACAGATTCCCATGTAGCCTCCCTCTCAGATCTTCCCTTCCACTTAATCAAGTACTCATCTCATAAGTAGAACGTCTTGAATGCCTAGTATGTAGATCCAGAACCACTTCGGGTTTTCTAGGAATATACGTGGTTGGTTCTTCCAGAACTAATTCCTGGATAGGAACAATCATATCGGAATCACCTAATCGTGCTTTCAGTCTAGTGACATGAAAGACATGATGAACATTGATCTCATAGGAAGTTCTAGGCGGTACGCAACAGGACTTATCTTCCTTTCGATCCTAAATGGACCGTAGAACCTGGAAGACAACTTGTAATGTTTCCCTGTTTGCAACAACACTTATCTGCCTTTCGATCCTAAATGGACCGCAGAACTTGGAAGACAACTTGTAATGTTTTCCCGTACGCATAGTACTGGAATCTTTAGGTATCCTCAATTACACCCAAGTACCAACATCAAAGACCCTCGGATATCTTTTTTGGTTACCGAAATTCTTAGCTTGATTTGGAATCTTTAGGTATCCTCAATTACACCCAAGTACCAACATCAAAGGCCCTCGGATATCTTTTTTGGCTAGCGAAAGTCTTAGCTTGATCCTGAGCCATCTCCCTGGCAAGGTTAAGCATCTCTTGCATATCCTGCAAGTAATCTCTGGCTTGTCAGTCTTGGATTTTATTCAATCCTATAGCAATTGGGGTGACTGAGGCTAAAACCATACGTATATAAGCATAAAAGGATAGAAGCTTGTTGCCGAATGCTTATTACTAATGCCAATATACGTTCCCCCTTGACCCTGCCTTGGAACCTTCTGACAGAAAACCACGTAGGAGTGTCGAGTCCTTTTCTCTTAGAAATCCAAGACTTTTCCTGGTTCGTGTGGTAAGGATGGGGGTTCAATAACTTCTACTAGGATCTCTTGATTGATGAGATTATCGTCATCACCTAATTTCTTTTTAGTCTAGTGATGTGAAAAATTGGATGAACTTTAGAGCTTTCTCGTAAAGCTAACTTATAAGCAACACTACCTACTTTTTTAAGTATTGTGAATGGACCACAATACCTTGGAGATAGCTTTGGACTTCTCCCTGTTTTCAAAGATTCGGAGTGTTCGGGAACCTTTAAAAATACTTTGTCACCTTTTTCAAAGACGATTTGTCTACGATCTTTGCCTGCATAATGTTTAGCATGGTCCTGTGCTCTCTTAACATTATCTTTCACGATTTTCATCATCTCCTGGAGATCTTGAAGAAAATCTTTAACCTTTTGTATCTTTTCTTTCTCGAGTCCAACGGCCACTGGGGCTCGTGATTGAAAACCATACATCAACATGAATGGACTAAATCCCGTTGTTGAATGTTTGACAGTACTATAAGTGAATTCTAATATGGGTAAATATTCTTCCCAATTGGTTTGCTTTTGCTTACATATGCTCATAGCATGTCTTCCAGGATTTGGTTGACTCTCTCGGTTTGACCATCGCTCTGTGGATGATCAGCCGTACTCATACTTAGCATGGTGTCCAGTCCCTTGAACACAGCACGCTAGAAATGACTATTAAACTCTGTATCTCTATCACTAACTATATCGGCAGTAATCCATATAGTCTATAGATATGCTCAATGAACAGCCGTGCTAACTCAGGCATAGTCACTGTCGTTTTTGTCGGAATAAACTGACACATTTTTGTCAACCTATCCACGACCACCCAAACTGTTCGTTTTAGGTAATCCAACTATAAAGTCCATTAAGATACTCTTCCACTTGTCATTTGGGATCTCTAGTGGACTTAGTAAACCACCTACTTTTTAGCGTTCTGCTTTATTGACTTGGCACTTTTGGCATTTTAAGACATAGTCCTGGACGTCCTTACTTAAGCTAGACCAATAAAATTGCCTCTTAACTAGTGCATATGTCTTCCGTATTTTAGGATGACCAGCACTAAGACTATCATGACATTCATATAAAATACGGCGCCTAATGTTTGAGTCCGAGGGTATACATACTCTACCTTTGTAAAGTAAGTAACCGTTATCGATGGAAAATTCTTCCAATGATTTCTTTCATCACTCGTAAGTAACATGTCTTCTTGAGACATCTCTCGGGACTAACCCCTAGTGGAAATGTCTGTCTCGTTAACGGGGCTATCTTTGTTTATAGTCAAGGGATCTTTCTTCTCTACGACTCTCCACACGTGGGCATAATGCGGATCATCAACGCACTTTTCCTAAGCGATTCCAGAAAATCACTCTTAATTTGAGTACTAACCATAGGCATGCGACTTAGTGAATCAGCTACCACGTTGTAACGTCCTTTTCTATATCTTAGTTGAAAGTTGAACTCGTGGAGCAACTTTGCCCATCGAGATTTACGTCCTTTCAACTCTCTTTGACTAGATAGCCATTTGATACTCTCATGATCAAGGACTATCTCAAATCTGGCACCATATAAATAATGCCTCCACTTCTTTAAGGCATGAATTATAGCATATAACTTTCTTTCATAAGCTGAATAATTTTGTTGAGCTTTGTCCAACTTTTTACTTTCAAATGCAATAGGTCTCTCCCCTTTTAAGAGGACTGCGTCTACTGCATCGTTACTAGCATCCGTCTCTACCACAAAGGGTTGATTCGGATTGACCACTTGTAAAATGGGAGCCGTAGCTATAGCTATCTTAAGTTTTTCAAAACTAATCCCCCCAAATGAAGGTCTTTTCCTTTCCTTTAAGCTGATCCGTCATCGGAACAACTATCTTAGCATAATCTCGAACATAATTTCTATAGATTCCAGACAAACTAACAAAAATTTGTAATTCTTCTAATTTTGTGGGATGTGGCTATTTCAATATGGCGTCAACTTTCGTTGGATCCATATGAATGCCATCTTCCGAGATTATGTGGCCCAAGTATTGGATTTCTTTTATGAAGAATTCACATTTGCTCTCTTTGGCGTAAAGTGAATGCTTCCTGAGTAACTTAAATACTTGCCGTAAGTGTTCGAGATGTTCTTTCGTAGTGCGACTATGGATCAGGATATCGTCTAGGAAAACCATGACAAATTTTCCTAAATAAGGTTTCAAGACACTATCCATGAGTGTCATGAAAGTGGCCGGAGCATTAGTCAAACCGAAGGGCATGACTAAAAACTCATAGTAACCAAACTAGTTCGAAAAGCAGTCTTTTGGACATCCACTTCCTGAATTCTCACTTGATGATATCTGGATCGTAAATCGATTTTCGTAAAGGACTTCGCTCCTTGGAGTTGATCAAACAACTCATCTATTCGTGGCAAAGGGTACTTATTCTTAATCGTGATTGTGTTCAAACCACGGTAGTCTACGCATAGTCGCATAGACCCATCTTTTTTCTTCACCAATAGACTCAGTGAAGCCCAAAGCGAAGTGCTTGGTCGAATGAATCCACTTTTAAGGTATTCCGTTGACTGTCGTTCTACTTCTTGTGCTTCCTTAAAACTAAGCCGATAAGGAGGCTTACTTACTGGCTTTGAGTGAAGTATTCCTTCGATTGGATGCTCAACATCTCGGATAGGTGGTAATCCTTCCGGTAATTCATTTGGAAACACATCTTTAAATTGTTGTAACAATTACTTCAAGGATTCATTTCTCTCTAACTCAATCTCTCTCTTTCTCTCTCAAGAGTAGTAGTATAGTATAGTATCGATCTATCTCGCTCTCACTAACTCTCTCTTTGGACGCACAATCCAATCTTTGTCATAATGCGCAGAGTATAGTCAACATCTCATTCCGAGAAAGCACCATCAATAGCCGTCCACCGATAACCAGCCTATCGACACCAACATGCCAAAGCCAAGAAGAAGTAAAAGCTAAAAATAATAGAGAGAAGAAAAACATCAAACCCAAGACAAAAGGGGTTGTTCAGATCTCAACTGTCAGTAAGACACTCGTGTTTGAGGTTCCCATAATGAACCATTTGAGCACCTCTCATAGGCTCCCTTGGCTACATCTCTCGACCTTGCAGACGAGTTGCAAGGAGATAGATGCCACCTATTAGTCGTCCTTCTCTTTGGAACAGTAAGGAAACATGGCTCTAATAACACTGTAGCAAGCTGGAAGTGTGAACCAAGAGTATTTGCACTTAAACACTGTAATTAACCATTGAATTCAGTATAAACATCGAAACATCATTTCACAAATATACATTTTAGAAGATTTGCTTCTTTCCATGGCTGGTCCCCTCCCTTAAACTGGCATTTTCATTACCATCAAGGAGTGAAATACATCCAGCATCATCAATGGGCAGCGCAAGGCCCAGCCTTGTCAAACTATCACTTGTTTCCACCATGCAAGCAAAGACAGTAGGAAACAATATCTTCCAAATGACTAGCACTCCTCAGCCCTTCATCACCATGAGAGTAGCATGGGATCCCATCCCCATGTGATCATGCGTGAATCCATCAAATTGAGATGCTCAACCAGTTTTAAATTCATTCACTGCCTTGCCCCTGGCAGAGGCTCAATTGAAGCTTCACTGTGAATGGCCTCTTGCACTTAGGCATATCAACATACATTTCATTTGCCCAAAGAACTCTCACAGTTGAGAGTAGAATCATTGTTTTGCCTCATAGTGTATGAAACACATGAAATTGAATGGCAAGGTGAAAGTTTTGATTCTTACTAATATTCAGCAGTGAATTTTCATCTGCAAGTCTGAAATTAGAGTTTGCAAGCCCCAATTCTTGGACAACACCACATGATAGTGTTCCTCTGAAGAGGGCAGCACACAGAGTCAAAAAGATGTTGAACAACAGCTGAAAACAGCTAGTAATGGGCTGTAAAACAGCAACTTTGGAGATATAAAAATTGGACCCCATTAAGGGTAGGATGAAGATAATTGATTGTATTGGCTTGTAGAGGAGAGCAAGCGATAGCTCCAGGGTTTTTCAACACTCCACACGGGTATTTCCTTCATAACATATGAGCAAAAACTCTCAAAATCAGTTTTCTTAGCCAAGAAAAAGAGAAATATGGATTCCCCACCCCCTCCCTAGAGAGAGTCATAAGGCGGTTCCTATTGTCCAAAGCCCAAATTCTGGGGCTTTCAAGTTTTGTCCGGTTGGGAGGGTGGACATTTGGTGTCTGCCCGGACAAAACTTTGTCCGCCCAAAAATTTAGTGTTGTGCAAACCGGCAACCATTCAATATGAATTAAGGTTTTAAACTAAATACTTACCACCTGCAAAACCCATCAAATGTCCTGCTAGGCAAACAAGTGATGTGACACACTTGTCCATCACGACGTTCCCATCGTTTGGAGATCATAGGCTTTTGAATTAGGCATTGCCCAGGCTTTCAAAACCAGACATACAAATGAAAATCAAATTCACAAGCACTTACGTTTTCAATTTGAGCTCATCAAGGAAAGAAGCCCCATCTACTAATGACGCCTAGAAACATGTCCTTTGCCATGTTAATGGGCTCCCCAGGATCCATCCATAGTAACATGTCAATAGAACACCTGGCATGCCATGCACACATGTCAAATGGTGACCCATCCAAGGCCATGTACATGCATAGGGTTTAATCTTAAGCCTTGGAATTAGGGATTTGTGACATTGGTGAATGAAAGAGGTTTGGGGTGAGGAGGGGTTACTTGTGTGGAGATTATTGATGCGATTGCTCATCTAGGTAAGTGGCAATCTTGTGTGGAGGGTGGTGTGCTGGGCCAGTGATGATGAAGAGCTCTGGGGCTGGAATGCGGAAGCGGAGGGGGGTCCCAAAAAAAGGAAAATTGCGGACAGATGCCAATGTCAAGGGTAGGCAGCACTGGGGCTAGAGAAGCATGGTTTGTGAGATCCAAGATGGAGAGGTTTGTGGGGGTGAAGAGGGTGGAAAGGGAGGGCCATGACTGAAAGGAGGGCTCTTGGAGATATATAAGAAAGCTGTAATCATTGGAGCTGGGAGAGATCTGACCAGAGATGGACGACTGAGAGGAAGATGTGGAACGGTTGGCGGCGAAGAGAGAAAAGAGCACAATTATGGCGAGGAGAGAGAAAGGGGAACACTTTTTGTTTGAAGAGGGAGAAGGGGAACATGTTTTGTTGAAGAGAGAGAAGGGGCACTTTTTTTTGTCGAAGAGAGAGAAAGGTAAAGGGGGATACTTTTTGGATCTTTTGTCAAAGAGAGAGCAGGGACACTTTGGAATCTTTTCGCGAGGAGAGGGAAGGACAGTTTTGGACACTTCATATCGAAGTCACGAGATGTGCATGTGTTGAAGTCTGAAGAGAGAGTAGAGGGGCTGTCAAGGTGAGAGAAGAGGAAGGTGCGGATAGGGAAGCACCTATAGAGTGCCCGGTTTAGGCAGGCATTGAGCATACCAAGCGGGCGATGCAGTTCGGTGACTTGATGGTGGTGAATTAAGGAAGATGGTGTCAAGGAGAGAGAAGAGGGAATTGGTGGGGAGAGAGAAAAAGGGAAAGAAGTTAATCGATGGGGAGTGAAGAAAGATGTGCCTCTGCCTGCCTAGATGGTTTTTAGGCAGGGTGTGGTGCTCTTTTTTTTCCCCCCTCCTTCTTCTTCTTTTTTTTTTTTTTCATTCAACATTTGGGCCTGCCAGGAGATGGAGGTAGATTCATTCAACATTTGGGCCTGCCAGGAGATGGTTTTCAGGCCGATGTTGGAACTTGGAGGTAGATTTTGAGTCTGGACACAATGACCAAAGGAAGGAGCTCATTGGACAGGGTACATGATTGCACTGCGCCTTGTGGCAAGATGTATTGAATCTTGTAGGGGCATGCCCATGCAGGTTACCAGCTTTTGGGCACGTTTAAGGTGAGGAGCCTGATAAAGGAGCACCAAGTCACCTTGAGAAAAGTGAGGGCGACATAAGTGTTGGTTGTGCCATGCCTTGCCTCGGTACTGCACAGCTTCCAGGGCGAGGTTGGCAAGGGCATGGGTTTCTTCCAAGATGGACACATGGTTGATGGAGGAGGAATGAGAGGCACCAAAGTACGAGACGCGGGGGGTGCCCACCCGGTAGGAGCCATGGTTGAATTCAAAAGGGGCTGTGTTGAGTAGTGGCTTTGTAGCCGGTGGGATAGGCCCAGAGTGTGCCGAGAAGAGCATCCGGCCATTGCTTGGGATGCTGATGACAAGTCTTGCGGAGAAGGTGACAGAGCACTTAGTTGGTGCTCTCAGCCTGGCCATTGGCCCGAGGGTAGTAGCCCATCTTCTGGTTCCTCCTATAAGAGTATAAGAGTGCCAAAGTCGATGCCAAAATCTGTTCTGAATCATTGGAGTAATTCCAAAGCTTTCCCAATGTGGCTTGAGGGTAGGAATCCTCTGAATCTGCTCAAGTAGCAACACTTTGCCATTCCATACAGTGTAATTAAAGAAAGGCAAACTCTTCAAAGGGTTGGCTGCATCAATCCACTCCCACTCACGAGGATCCCAATGAAGTAATTTGATGGAGCATCCACCATACAGCCAAAGGCAGCAAAATCCTTGAGTCACAGATTGAGGGAGCAGTTTAATAGACCAATGCTTCCCTGAGCGACCCACTACTGTCATAGGATGGATGATAGTGTTTGTAATAAACTCCTGACTAATGCATCTCATCATTCTCTTGTTGTGTGGGCAGATTCCTTTCTAATATTTAAAACCATTTCCACAAAAAAAAGAGAATGCTCAAAGGCGTCAATTGAATAATAATTATGAAAGGCCCAAAAGGGGGAGTTGTATTAATGGCCACATGGCAAGTGTTGGGCAAGGGGGTTTGTGGCCTAGCATGTGAAGAAGCCTAAATACTTCAAGAGAGTCGTGCAAGCAAGAGGGACCATAATATAAATGGGTGGATAAGCTTGAAGCAAGCCCTCTATTGTTTTTGGGGTCATTCCCTATCAGTGTTAGTACTTGTTAACCTGCTAATTGCTGAAATTAGGGTTTTGAGACCGCAAACCTGTGAGTGATGATACCCAATGCTACATTGAATGCTTTAAAAAACTGCTTCAAACCTCACCTTGATACCTTCAATGCTCTGTTCATGGGGACCTGAAATGTCCATTTACTTGTTCTTGGTCACAAGGTTTTCAAAAGAGAAATATGAGCTTTAGAAAACTGCCGATTCACCCTATTTGACATATGCTTTCAAGACACCTAAAATATCAGGCAATAAAGAAGGTTGCTGATTCAAGTGATTGCTTGTCCTCAGAGGACATTTCACTAGAATTGTCAAACAACCAAAGGATTTTTGTACATGCAATATGTATTATGTACTGATCTTTAAACTGTCTTGTGTCTTGCTGTACCATATTTTCCAGGCTATTTTGATTCGATTATCTGAAGTTTTTCTTGTAGCTGGATTAAGATTCATCATGATACTTGTTGCATAGGTCTTTTCATGGGGACGTGGAAAATATGGTCAGCTTGGACATGGTTTTGTGGGGAATGAAACAAGGCCTTTGCAAGTAAAAGCCTTGGCAGATCAGATGATCATCCAGGTTTTGTGTGGTGGAGATCATACACTGGCTGTTAATAATGATGGAGAAATTTGTACGGTAAATTTTATTGGCTATAAACTTGTATTGTGATGGATGTGCATCCAAAAGCTTTGTAATGGTACAATTTTAATGAACTAGTGGTGGCATTGATTTGACAGTGGGGACGAGGACATTGGGGTCAGACCGGATTAGGAACTCTGGCTGATGTACATACTCCAAAGCGAGTACATTTACCTGAAGACGAATTCGTTGTTCAAGCTTCTGCAGGTGCACGACATTCTGTTGTGTTGACTAAAAGCGGAAAACTGTTTGGATGGGGAGATGGAGAACAAGGTCAGCTTGGAAAAATTGAAAGGTTGTCCAACTTCTTTATGTTGCCTCCTGGGCTATAGCACAGTGATAGCAGCCCACACCTTAATGGACTTGATTCGTAAATTTGTGTATTTTGAGAGTCATGGACTCCTGTCAAGTATTCTTTTTGTTTTATTGGTGCTTGATTGCAGGCGTAAGGTGCAGATATCTCCATTTCTTATCAGTGGAGTCACGAGGAATGGCTTAGAAGCTTCATATGTCGTAGCTGGAGGAGAACATACATTTATAGTATATCAGCATTTTGTTGGGAGGTAAACAAGATTGGCCATGATTTATAGGGATATAGATTAGATCTTTTGATTTGGTGTTTTAAGCACTGGCCTTATCTATTTGGACACTGTCTTGTGTTTTTAGAAGGGTTGATGGCTTAAAAATCTCAGTTCCTAGTCAGCCTGACAGTATGGTGTCAAAAGGAGAGGAGGAGAAAACCACCCCTGATGCTGGTGGCATTGCTGGTGAAGCCAGTTTTTGTGGAGATGACATTTATGATAATTCATGTATGCAAGATACATTATGGGACAAAGGACAAAGCAGCTTGGGGCCATCATTTGTATACTTGCCAACAGACAATGTACATGGTGATGCCCTCAGGCCTGTGAAAATTCCAGCTTTGACCAACATGCTTGAGGTATGCTTCCAAGTTTTTGTGGCTTTTGTATATAATTCGAATCGGCGGATGTGACGTATCAATTCTGAGATTCAATTTCCCAAAATTGCGACTCAGAGAGTGTTTCCTATGCAAGAATGTGTGCTTCTCAGTATTGTGTGTGTGTGTTTAAAAAATCTGCTTCTAGGCAGTCACATCCCTGGCCCCTATAAAGGGGCCTCAGTTGTATCATGATGTTTTGTTTGTGGGTTTCATCTTGCAATGAGGTTTCCCACTGGTATTATAAGAATTACTAAAAGAAAAGTGTGCGTGTTCAAAAAAGGAAACTTCTACCAAGTATAAAACGATACAACAACTTAGATCCTTTTATAGGGGAAGGACATTTAAAGAGTAAGATTACCGCTAGCAAAGCTAAATCAGGAATACTATGACTCCACAAGATACCAGAGTCCAAATATGCATGAAGGTTTCTCAATTATTTGCACATTGCCTCTGCTTGCATATATGGCCTGAGGCCCAGTGTCCATAAGCCAAGCAATCCCATGTGAGATAAAATAGTGCTCTTCGGATATAAGGCATAAGCAATGTGATCCTCTGCCATATTCTTTGAGCCTCTTAACATCCCCAAATGCAGGATTGAATATAGTCTATGTGGGAACCACATCTGGGGTGTGCCAACTCTCTGTTGATGAACCAGTAATGCACCATCAGATATCAGCCATAAGGGAAACATGACAGTGCTCTAACCAGAACTCGTCTTCTCCAAAAGAAGACTTATATATGCCTCGAAACATGACACCTGCTGCTGTTTCGCGTTGCGCGCAGGTGTCATGGATTAATTTCCAGTCCATTGGCTGTGGGAAGTTCTGCAAAAAGTCATGGCCAAGACCGGAGTTAAAGAGGAGCTCGTGAAGGTGGAGGACAAGCTCAGCACAATTATCAAAGAAAACAAGAAGATGGTCGACTCTTCCGTTACCGCAATCATAAACCGCCTCTCCAAACTCGAGAAGGGATTTGACAAAATTCAAGAGCTCGAAGAGAGAACATCCAAGCAAGAGGCTGAGATTTCAGCCTTAAAGGAGGAACTAGTGGAGGCCAAATTGCATGCTAAAAGTCAAGCGGCTGAAATCTCAGCCCTCAAAAGGGAGTTGGAAGCCACTTCAAAAGGCAAGCTTGAGGATGGAAAATTTCAGCCCTCCTTTATTGAAGAGCTGAATACCATCAAGGAACAAATGAGGATCATTCGAGAGGAGGAGGAGCAACATAAAGAGAGGACATCTGCATGGGTGGAGGTGATCACAAAGACACAAAAGAAGATGGACGAGGCGGAGAAATGGATCTAGGTCGCCAAGAAAGGGAAAGGTAAAGAATCGCCACCCATCTCCACTCCCACCATCATCAACATGACCTTTGAAGAGGAGCAAAGGAGGAAGACCCGGGCCTTACATGTACGAGTGTCCGGTCTAAAAGACAGTGATGATGTGGAAGGGGAAACCAAGGAGCTCTTCTCTAAGATGGGCATTGAAGCCACGCACACAAAGGCGTGGAGAGTGGGAAAGAAGAGAGAAGGTAGTGGCGAATCTTCTAAGGAGAGAGCACTTATCATTCGTTTCCCCTCCATGGAAGCGAAGAAGGACTTCTTGAAGAGACGTCCTACACTCAAGAAGACGGGAATATTTCTTGGAGATGACCTCACACTCTCGCAGCTTGCCCAAATGAAAGAAGTTATGCCCGAGATAAGGGCAGCCCGAGAGAAAGGGAAAGTGGCCTTCTATGTCCTGCACTCTCACATTTCAGTTCAGCACCGCTCCATTGGGACAGGTCTCCACACACACTCATTATACCTTTACGAGGGAGTCTGACACCGTGTACACGGATGAGATATACAGACGCTTATGTGCCGAGGAGCCGGGATGGCCATTAGATGAGCTTACTCAGATACTGATAGAGACGTTTCATGCTGCAGCATCAGAGGCATATCCCCATAGTCAGCCTACACGGAGACGACGATCTGGGAACATGCCCCAGAACAGTTGGTATGATGAGGAGTGCAGAGAGAGGTGCTCATGGGTGTTACCACTCACAGACAGTCACGGATTACCTTCCGGCACCTAGTGCGACGGAAGAAGAGGGCTTATCTTGCTCAGTTAGAGATGGATTTGTATCAGTTATTTATGAGTCAGGACTCAGGTGAGGCATGGAGACTATTCCATGAGCATTCACCATCACCAGCCATTACCTCCAGAGAGATTTGGGGTGAGTATGCAGCATCCCTGTACACAGCACCAGGACAGCCGCCCCTGCCAGACCCATCGGAGCCATGCCCATAGACATGTGCTTTCTTTACTGCTGAGATGGTAAGGAAAGCTATTGACAGGATGAGGACTGGGAGAGCATATGATCATGATGGTTTGGTAGCAGAGCACTTTATTCATGCCAGGGATATACTTGCAGAGCTGATTGCTATGATGTTTAACCGAGCCATGTGTGAGGGTTTTCCTGAGACTTGGAATATGTGCACGATTGTGCCTATCTTCAAGTCAAGGGATCCCATGCTTCGTGGGAATTATCGTACCATCATGATTGGTCACACATTGGCATAGATTATATGCATCTATTCTTGAGCAGGAGTTGAGTAGATGGGCAGAGAGAGAGGGCATACGTGCATCAGGGCAGGCAGGGTTCAAGAGAGGTTTCTCCACTCTTGACCATATCTTGACACTCAGAGCTATTATTGAGGAGGGCAGATTATATGGCAGGAGGATTTATTGTTGCTTTGTGGATTTCCGCAAAGCTTTTGACACAGTAGCGAGAGCCAGACTGATGCGCAGACTACAGGAGATGGGAGTGCCCACAGAGCTGATTTGGGGAATCATGGCTTTATACAGGACAGTTGTGGGGCAGGTACGTACTACTCAGGGTATATCTGAGATGGTTCACTCCACTATTGGGGTGAAACAGGGCTGCCCCCTTTCTCCCACCTTATTTGGGATGTATGTGGATGAGGTTTCGGACTATGTAGAGCGGGAGGGTGACAGAGGAGCACAGCTAGCAGGGACATGGATTCCGCTGTTATTGTATGCTGATGATATCATGCTGATCTCAGATTCTCCAGAGGGGATGCAGCGTCATTTGGATGCATTGCACACGTTTGCACAGGACAGTGGATTGTCTGTTAACCTTGGTAAAACCAAGGTGATGGTGTTTAACACCACAGCACAGTGGGTAAGGAGGTCAGTACCCACCTTTACATATGGTCAGGAGACAGTGGACTATACAGATGCATATACTTACCTTGGTGTGGTTTTTAGTCGCCCACTATTTTCCTTGAGGAGAGCAGCGGAGACTAGATTGACCAGAGCTTATGCTGCATTGGGGAGACTAGAGAGGATGTGTTCGCAGGTTCAGTTTCAGGAACCTCGAACAAAGCTCTGGCTCTTTGACACTTTGGTCACTTCAGCCATGCTGTATGGATGGAGTGGAGATATGGGGACCCTCAGTGGATCACCACAGCCGAGCTGGTAGCACTGATGAATGGAGATGTATGGAGAGGCCCTTGGTTTGTATGATTTTCCGGATGATTAGGGCCATGGCCTCTGTACCACATGATATTATCCGTGCAGAGATGGCTGCCCCCCCATTGGTAGTAGAGGCACTCACTCGATCAGTCTCCTTTATACATAGCGCTTGGGCTCTCCCTAGAGACAGATATGCTCGCTTAGCCCTGGAGTCTTCACGACAGTTGGCATCACAGGGAGATGGATCATGTTGGTATGCACAGATGACAGCCTGGTTCCAACTGCATGGCTTTAGTATGGACAGGCTACCTCCATTTCAGTACTCCCTGGATGCACCCTCCCTCTCTCTCACACGGGCAGAGATTACCAGACTTATCAGGCAGGACTTGACTCAGCTGGACACTAGGAGGACATGGATACAGCCAACACACGACCTTGGTGTACGAAGATAGCTTTCTATAGAGATCATCTTCTCCAGCTCACGGAGGATGGGTTTGTGATTAGACCCAGCTACATGGATACTCATCTTTCTCATGGGATACGGTGTGCTATTGGTCAGATGTGCACATCCTCACACCAGCTAGAGATTGAGACTGGCAGATTCAGAGGAGTACCAACTGAGGCCAGGATTTGTCAGCTGCGCCAGATGGAGCCAGAGACAGAGTAACATTACATATGTCACTGTCCAGTATATTATGAGATACAAGGCCGTTTTCACTGCCTGTTTAGAGAGGGTTTCGGACCACTTTCTAGAGTCATGAGATACCCTTCGAGAGGGAGGGGATCAGAGAGGGAGAGACACCTACAGAGGTAGATTACAGACCTATTTCGACCAGAGATTGAGCAGTCAGGCCATCATGCATTGCAGCTAGCCCCAGAGTATAGCTGCACCAGAGGTACACTGATTGATCGGGCTATAGAGCTGGGGCGGTCCAGGCACCCCAAGATGAGAGGCCCATCCCAACACCGACGGAGACTACAAGAGAGGATAAGGACCATACTAGCACGACATGGGAGACGTCCAGTCAGAGTACTCACCATGGAGGACATTGAGGATATCCGCCATCGACCGATGAGAGACATCTTTGGATAGTGATGTGTATGATGCTTACCTTTGTTGTTGGAGTTTTCCTCCCAGATGTTATCCATTAGGAGCTCCTAGTACCTTACTTTTCCTCATAGTTGTTGTTTCAGTTTCAGTTAGTTGTTTAGTTGTTTTTAGCTTTTCTTACACAGACATTGTATCAGATCCACCAATTGTTATAACCTTTTTGGTCTCATAGGTCATTTTGGCCTTCTGAAGACGTTAATATATCATTTCATTTCTCTCTCTCTCTCTCTCTCTCTCTCTCTCCCCCCACCCGCTCACTCACTCCCTCTCCCTCGCCAGCTTGCTCTATCTCTCTCTCCCGATTTGACTACAACACACCCAACCCCTCCCTCTTGTTGCTAAGTGATTTGTCTTCTCGTGATCATTTGTTTCTTGATTTATATTTTTAGCTCGTCGTTCAGAACTACAAGGTCTCTCTCTCTCTCTCTCTCTCTCTCTCTCTCTCTCTCCCACGGCCACGCCACCACAGGAAGATCCGGGCCATCATCTCCCATCATCGTAGGACCTTCTCGCGCGCCAGCTCAGTTTTACCACCTTGAGCACCATGTCACAGCGGTCCATGAGGGATGTATTAGGGTGATATGAGAGCTCTCTGCTCATGTACCTAGATCAGATTTTAAAGTTCTAGATTTTTGTTATCTTTCTTTATTACTATTTTGTACCCAGGATTATGCACCTCATGGATATGATGTAACCTTTTGGTCTCATAGGTCATTTTGGCCTTTTGAAGACGTTAATACAACTTTCTCTCTCTCTCTCTCTCTCCATACAGTTGGCAGAGGATGGAGATACTCATTGTTGGTAGGCTCAGATGAGATCATGGCTTGACCTACATGGTTTGCGGATAGAGGCACTACCACCCTTTCAGTACAGTCTGGATTGTCCATTTTTGGATCTAACCCGCTCAGAGCAAAACCGCGTGATCAGGATGGATATCATCAGAGTGGACACAGAGAGGACATGGACTAGCCCCCTTGAGCCCTTGGGCACGAAAATGGCTCATTACAAGAGCCATTTTCTACACCTCTCACCGGATGATTTTATCACCCGCCCGGCGTACATGGATGTACACCTATCACATGGGATACGTTGTGCCATTGGACAGATCCGGACCTCATTACACCAGCTGCGGATTGAGACAGGGCGATATGTGCATCAGATCGTGGATGACCGCATTTGTCAGCTATGCTACTAGGAGGTAGAGACAGAGGAACACTACATTTGCCGATGTAGAGTCTATTATGAGATCCGAGGGAGATATCACTGCCTCTTCCGAGAGGGTTTTGGGCCGTTACGCAGGGTCATGGAGTTTGAGGATCAGAGATGCCTTGGATTGTTTCTACTTGAGCTCAGGAGAGACACAGAGAGACCCTCTTGGCAGACAAGAGGCCGAGCCATGATGTACCTAGACAGAGGACCCTGACAGATTTCTTCGGCACGAGCACCAGCAACCCAGCCCACACACCTCCTGATACCTCCTCCATTGGGCCATCAGGGCGCCGACCACGCTCCCAGGGAGTCACCACTGATAGAGTAGTTATCTTATGTCGTGCTCGTCGGCCACGCCTACCAGGATCCCGACCACGACATCCTCACCATCGCTAGATCAGAGCCATTATTGCTTGGCATCGGAGGCGCCTACCTCGCTTCTACGACCTCTCCATTCTAGACAGCCCCATGGTGGAGATACTTGATCTAAGGAGAGGGCAACACTTCAACTGATCAGCATACATGGATCTACCTGATATGCATTTTTTAGTATTTTCTACTCAGTATTATCTCGGAGTCTTACAGTTCTGTTCTTATAACTGTAGGACAATCAGTTTATTGTACTTTTTAATCTCATTTAGTTGTTCTCTTTGATGAGACACCAACTTCAGATGTACTCTTAGTTTTGGTCTCATAGGCCACTATGGCCTCTTAGAGACTCTAATATATCATTTCATTTCTCTCTCTCTCTCATTTAGTTTATTGTACTTTTTAATCTCATTTAGTTGTTCTCTTTGATGAGACACCAACTTCAGATGTACTCTCAGTTTTGGTCTCGTAGGCCACTATGGCCTCTTAGAGACGTTAATATATCATTTCATATCATTTCATCTCTCTCTCTCTCTCTCTCTCTCTCTCTCTCTCTCTCTCTCTCATGATTGTATACTCCATGCATATAGCTTTGCATTCTCCTAGTAGTAGAGCTCCATCCCCTGCACACCCAGATTCAGCTTTTTTGTTCAGTACTTTTTCATTTTGTTGGGATGACAGAGGATACCCCATACAGGTACTCCGATTTGTCTCATAGGCCGAGTTCGGTCTTTCTTTCTTTCTTTCTTTCTCTCTCGTCCTATAGGTCAGATGTGGCCTCTAAAGGACGTTAATATAGGTTTCTCTCTCTCTCTCTCTCTCTCTCTCTCTCTCTCTCTCTCTCTCTCGTTTATCCCTAATTAGTAGCTCTTGCTAATTGTCAAGTTTCACGATTTGGCGTCAATTTTACCTTCTTTGTGTCGGAGTAATCTCTCTTCAAGGCACGACCTTGCTTTCAACTTTCCATTGAATTTATTAGTACACAATGGCCAACTATAATGAGAGAGCCATGTCAACAAGCGGATCAGACCACTAGTAGTGATGAAGTCGTAAGAAGGCTACCTATTCTAAGCACTGGAGCGGTCTCCTCAAGTAGGCCTTTGAGCTCTCCGTCCTTTGTGATGTCCAAGTTGCCTTCATTATCTTCTCTGGCACCGGTAAGCTCGTCGAGTTTTCTAGTCCCAAATATGGTGGAGGACGATTCTTGAAGGATTGTAGTTGATGGCGAGGGAGCGTGCGGACTCTGAGGGGAGATTCAACTTGCAACCGTGAGGATGCAAATCCAATGCCTCTCACGATAAGTTTAAACATGTGATGGTGAGATGTAAGAATTCAAGCAAGGAGGTAGTCTACGTACTCAAATTATTTTCTACCGATTGGATCAGGTTAGTCGTTCCCTCTATATATAGACTAGGCGCCACAAGTAAGTCAATTAAAACTCCAAATCCTTTTCAGAATTAGTTCAATAAATTGGAAGCGTAATTTAAGTCGATTTCAATTTTTGAAAAGTAAGTTAAAGCGAAACTTTGGAAAAGATTGTTGTCAGTCAAACCTTAATTTAACTGACAAAAAGATGCCAAATGAAATCTTTACCGTGGTTAACCATCTCTCATTATGGCTAGAGCTGGGGATGACTGTCTGTATTTAGTTTAACCATAACAAAAGTGGAATCTTGTGTCTTCCGTGGATCAAATAATCCTTAAGTCTATGAGAGCTCCCATGGTGTAGGATCTTGCTCGAGGATCACTAGTTTATTCATTGTCTCACATGTGCCGTGAGTGCCAAGTTAAGACCTTAACTGTTAGCCATTGATTTAAAATAAGATTGTTTACTACATATTATAGAGAAGACTGTCTTATATGGACTTCTTTATTTTGGTTTTATGAAGATGTTGAGAAAACTTGGTCTCAAAATGTGAATGATGATGATGATGAATTTGTGAACTAGGGAACTTTTATTAGGGTAACCATTTCGATGAGATCAGTTTGGGATACTTATTCCGATGTGATCTAGTTGGTGATCGGTTTGGGGCAACTGGGCACTCCCCACCCGGGGCAACTGACTCTTGAAATACTTACGAGATCAGGGCAACCGCCTTCGTTGGTTAACCCACCACGGGGCGGGGCGAGGGTTCTTTCTAGTAGTTACAAGCCTGAGCTAGAAAGGTCTTCAGCCCGCACCCCAAGTCTAGGGGGCCCTTGGCCGCAGAGCACCTGATGGATCTTCACAGAGTTGCGGGCCGGTGGCTTTAGTCCAGCTTTTGAGGACAGATTTGCCGTCAGCTTACTCTGAGCTTGGGATCACCTCAGGTTGGCCCTTAGACAAATAGGTCCGACAGCCTCAGAGGAGTGGATGCGGCAGCCACTAGCCTGGATTCCGGCCGCCCTCATGTTTCATGGGGTGCTTTGAGCATAGGATCAGCTAGGTCCTTTGGAGATTGGATAGCACACAGGCATTTACCCCCAAAGATGCAGGAAAGAGACTTGTCAGGAGTCCGAGGTAGAGATAGTCTCAGCATTGACTTCGACTTAGCTATCTCTCAGGAGTGGCTGACTCGTATCCGAGACCCGACTCCCTCGGTGTGCAGTAGGTGTGTTTACTAGACATGTATTCTCATGGCTGTCCATGGTGCAGATGAGGGCAGTGGTCTGCTCACTTTTTCTATTGGATCCCATGGCAGATTGGAGCGATCTAGGCTTCCCTTCGAGGATTTCAGTGGTTGCACCTTCCAGAGGGTGAGGGTGATTGGTTTTCAGGCAGGGGAGTTGCACATAGACCCATCATCTGCCAAGGTGGCCAGGGAGGGATTGTGGCGACTATGGACATGGGAGTGTTGACCTCTCACATGTTTACAGTGGGACTCAGGAGAGTAGACTTGGCATGACCTCATTGATCGGGAGGAGTCTCTGGATGCCCCCTTCTTTGCATATACAGCGCGGCTAGGCCACAGGATCCAAATGCCAGAGATTGATGGCACCCCGGCAGTAGTAGCGCATTGGCAGTCACAGGGCCTCTCACAGCGTTTCCTCTCAAATTTTGGAAGAGGCTCCGGGACAGTTTTCGGCCTAGAAAGATTGCCCTCTTTCTTTGGCTGATGGCACTTGGCTGGCTATTGGAGGTCGGCTAGCAGCTCGCCCGAGGTGCCGGCACCCTCAGGATTCTCAGTGTCATTGTCTTTGGGATTACCCGAATGCTTAGCAGATTTGGTAATGGATTCTCCGCATTTTCACTATTCTTCAACCATTTGAAAAGGGGGGAATTGACTTTATTAGACCATTAGTCCGGTGGCCCACGGTACTCAAGCGTGATTGATCATGGTCTCTACCTCACATACTGTTGTATCAAGCAGGTAGAGGCCCATGTGACCCAAAAGGGTGATGCTACACAGGCAACAACCAAATTCCTTTACGAGGATATCCACTTGAACTAGTAAGCGATAGGGGAACCCACTTCATCAATAATGTAATCAAGTTCTTGTTGAGTGAACTTATGGTCGTACATTACGAATACTCTGTTGAGAAATCAAGCATGATTAAGCTCAAGGTGGATTAGAACTATATGAGAACATGATTAAGAATATCGATTAAGATAATACACAAAATAAGATTAAGCTAGTACTAAGATAATGACAACAATTAAGAAGTACACCATCATAGCTGCATTCCATTAGAGTTGATGCAGGTACATCCTTTTATAGCTCTCATGGAGCTCCCTACTCACAAGATACATATGTGCACCCTTGTGCCACGTTCCTCCTTGGACTTTCCATGTGCTACCTTTTTGACCTTTGACTTCACCTTTTACGAATGATCATACAAATCAACCTTTGCCAATGTTCCCTAAGTCTATTCCTTTTATAATATGCATGATTCTCCCCTTGCTCTACGCATGTTTCACCCTGACACATTGCATTTCTCAACACCTCCCCTCGATGTGATGAGAGCCTTAACACCTAGCTTTGACGTGGCCCACACTCCATACTCATATGGTTGGCGCGGTCTGTCTAGGTTGCTCTATGAGCTACAATGTTGGCTTGGTCTTGACATTTTACACATCGGGAGAGTGGGGTTATAACTAGGTGTAAGGAGCCATGCTCCTCATATCATCTAGAAGAGATGCTCGAGGCCTGATCACATTGTCTTCCTTCTTCGTCATTACATTGGCTTCTTCGGCTCCCTTTTTATGCCAGCAATCCTTTTCTATGTGATCGATTTCGACACTACAATGGTAGGTCTTTGTCCTTGCTCCTTCTCTAGTCCTCGATCCTAGTCCTCTTGAGAAGAGTGCTTTCTCCTCACTTGATATAGCTTGGGTTGTCCTCCCTCGAGTCCGCTTCTCCTCTTCTGCGAGTGTTGCTTCCACTCCTACAATGGTCGGATTTGGGAGGTTCTTCAAAGTAGCCACTAAGGGCTCATACTCCTCAAGTGTCATGCTTTTTAACAGTATGGCTATGGCATCCTCTTCCTCTGCTGGCGCCCCAATGCCAACCAATTGTTGTTGTGTCATGCTCTTCATTTTGTTAAGGTGTGCTGAAAGTGATTCACTATCTTTAATGTCCAAGCCAAAGAATTATATTTTTAAGCTTATTTTTGAATTCTTTTATTTTGCCCCAAAAAATACAGGGCCTCATCCCGGATCATTACATGGGGCACTATTGCTTGGGCCATAGAGGCTGAGATGGTCAAGGCTTACGAGGAAGATGGGGGAGGGTTAGCCCTTCAGCTCTCTCACCACCGCATTTCGCTAGTACCAGTCACAGCCCCAGCTACGGACCACTGGTGACCAGGTCCTTGCCAGAGATGAGAGATTTGCAGTAGCATTGCAGCTTGGCACATTTGACGAGCTAGATGCAGCGAGGTACCCACACTCTGCTTGATGAGTCCATCAAGAGCATTTGGCTTGACATAATTTATACCCTCCGCGGTCAATGGGGGAAGCTACAGGGATGTTTTGATCGCATGCGGAAATGGTTGGAAGCTATCTTGAGACTTTGGAGGCTTGGCCCTTTCCTCACAGATCTAGGTGGCGAGCCCATTTGGCATTACAGACCACCTGTGTGGTTGTTCCCCCCCTCCCCCCCTGTATGAGATGGCCTTCTCCTCACATCGGAGGAGAAGTCTCTTCCGTTATGATCATTTGATTCCCGCCCCATACATGAGGCGAGTTTGTATCTAGCCCATTGTGGCTGTTATTTTTCATTAACTAATAAAAGGATCTTTTTCTCGGAAAAACAAACTTTGTAGTAGAGAACCACCAAGAGTAGAGAGGAGCTGCCTACATGGTAGAGGCTAGTATGCAGTAGTAGAGCTTGCCCAAGTGAAGAGAGAGGGCTCCAATTGATAGATTTGGGCCTCCCATGAGCTAAAATGGCAAGAGAAGGCTATAATGATTAGTGGAGAGCCACACAATAGCTGAAGTGACGAGTGTGAGGCCACTTGTCTCACTTTGATCCACTTTCTTGCCACATGTCCCAATGTAAGAGATGGGTCATCCCATAATCTTTACCTTTAAAAATATCCCAACTGTTAGCCCACTTGTCATAGGTACTTTGGCAACTCTTGGTATTTGCTCAATTCCAGACGTAATGACATGAACATAATTTCCATCGGAGTTCGGCCAAAAATAGCAACTCTTCTAAAATTTTAGGAGTGTGATCCTTTGTATTCCAAGATACTTCCCCATTCCCAAAGCATGTACTTTCCAATTATTTCCAAATATTTAGATGTAGTGGAGTCCACCAGACCCCTTTCTAATTGGGAAATATCCAGGCTGGTGACATGGTATCCCTTGCCAATTGGCCTTACATGATCCTATACACATATGTATTTAACCAACCAAGTCCCTGTTTATGAATGTATGCCAAAGGACATTTCCAGGCAAGTACACAAAGTACCAGACCCAGTGGAAAGCCAATCCTCCGGGCGTTGACGTTTCGAGAGGCAAGTACACGAGGTTCTAGACCCAGTGGAAAGCCAATCCTCCAGGCGTTTTTGGGCATGTTATAAGTCCCAGTGGAAAGCCATTCCTCTAGGTGTTTCTGGGCATGTACACACAGGCACAAGTCCCAGCGGAAAGCCAAGTCCACCAAATATTTTGGGCATGAACACAGTAAGTCCCAACGGAAGATTATGTCCGCACTATCACATGACAGGTGTCAATCTCATGCATAAACATAAACCAATAGCCATGGATGCGAGGCCAGTGCATACACATAGTGAGGAAATCATGTATAACAACAGAGTTCCGATGAACTCACCAAAGTATGAAGTCTTTCGATCACAGTACTACCATGCAGTAAGACCACCACTGTGCGTGTCCCATATCATGCAAAATATTGGTTTGTAAAGCTGGCAATCCGTAGACCCATACTGGCATGATCAATGGAAATGAGTTGTCATACCAAAACATTACCATAACTCTATCACATGCTGCGCGCTGGCCACACACCTTGGAGTAGAGGTAGACTTAAAGTTTATCAACATTTTGGTTGATAGAAAAATCCATAAAAGCATCATATCCATGAGGTATCCAAATATTTCTTCTGTATAAACTCAGACAAATTCGTCCATAGAAATGCTTGCGAAGCCCAATATCTATATAAATCTCGTCCAAGAAAGAAATCTCCATAGTACATCCAAATAATTCATGCACGTGGTCCTGGCGTCATAGCAGCTATAAAACGCGTATTTTATAAAAAATACTCGACGGGACGTTTTTTTGGATAAAAAACGTCCTTTTGAAAAAAAATTTGAGGTTTTTTTTTAATTAAAAAATTTGCCAAGCTAACGTTTAACGTTATGCCTGGGCTTTTTTGTGATACGCGTGCGCTCTGGTGCGCTCTGCTACTTCCCGAACCTGCACGCCCAAGTTCACGTTCGCTTCCTCTTGTCGCCCCCTTTCTCCGGTACGGTACCCGGTATGTCACTCTCTCTCTCTCTCTCTCTCTCTCTCTCATTCATCTCCGCTCCCCCGCTCGCCGCTCCCCGCTTCGTTCGCCGTTCGCTTCCTCGTTGTGCTGGCCGCTGTTACGGTACTCCCTGTCTCTCTCACATCTGTTCGGTCGGCCCCCAAGGCAGCAGCATAACCTTTGCTGTTGGGTCGCCCGCCTTTCTCCACCCACCCTTGCTCAGGCCCCCAAGGCAGCAACATAAATCTCTCTCTCTCTCTCTCTCGTCTCAATACATATTACATACACACTCACACACGCATACTTATTACTACCTACAGGCTACGCAGGTGGCGGCACTCGTGTGAGACGCAACATGGGGAGAAAGAAATTAGCGGTATGGGATGAAGTGATCGAGAACAAGGCCGACAAAAATTGGCGGTGCAAGCATTGCAACATTGTCTACACCGGCAGTGCACCGCGTGTTAGAGCTCACCTTCTCCACATTACTGGCCAGGGAGTTGATGTGTGTCCCAGCGACATTCCCGATGATGTCATTCAGAAATTGGGTGAAGATCCAATTGTTGTTCGTGCCAGAAAGAGAGCCCGAGTTGAGGTTCAAGGTACGGCACCTTCCATCATAGATTCCTCCCAGACTTCACCACAACAGGATGTTCCCGCATCATCAGTTGCCGGTTCTTCTCGAGCTCTAGCCTCTTTTCATCCACATAGCGGTGGTGCACATCCATCTTTCACCCCAAGCCCTCCACCTCCAAATGTGCCAAAGAAGTTTCTTCAACAAAGTTGGGCCAAAATCAAGCATGAGAATGCAAGACGAAGAGTTCGGCAATACTTCTTCGAGTGCAATGTGCCCTTTGACCATGCTCGCAAGCCGGCTTTTCTACACATGCTTAGTGCGGTGGCGGATGCGGGGCCCACATTCAAGCCTCCATCATATGAGATTCTTCGCAGCAAAGAATTGAAGGCAGAGGTCATGGACATTGAGAAGGAGCTAGCACCAATACGGGCGGCATGGGCAAGGTATGGGTGTACTATTATGTCTGACGGGTGGTCGGACACCAAACGCCGCCCTCTCTTAAATATCCTTGTCTCTTGTTGTCTCGGCACCATGTTCTTGACTGTCATAGATGGCTCCGGGGAGGCACATACAGCTGAATTTATCTATGGGCATCTAAAGGCAGCAATAGAACAAGTGGGAAGCGAGAATGTGGTTGCGGTAGTCACAGATAATGCATCCAATTGCAAGGCTGCCGGCGCACTAGTGGAGAGAGACTATCCACAAATCAGTTGGGTTCCTTGCGCTTCGCATTCGATTGATCTTCTAATTGAAGATGTGGGAGCCATACCATGGGTGGCGGATGTGGTGAAGAAGGCTGAGTTTATGGTAAACTATGTGACAAGAAAGCAACGAGCTCTTGGTATCTATCGGGCAAATTGTGAGACGGAGCTCGCAAAGCCTTCAAGTACCCGCTTTGCCTACCTCTTCATTGTCCTCCAAAAATTGGTAAAATGTCGACGTGGTTTGCGGCGTATGATTACGGATGACAGATGGATTTCATGGGATGGTAGCCGCACCGAAAAGGGCAAAAGATTTGAGGATCTCATCTATGAGGCAGTCTTTTGGCATGATGCGGAGTGCATTGTAGCATTCATGGAGCCATTGATCGCAGCACTACGCCTTAGCGACTCGGAGGGATGCACCATGGGCCTCATCTACGAGTTCATGGAGAAGGTGGGCGCGGCCTTCAATGCAAGCAACCTCTTTGATGATAATAGGTATGCTACTTGCAAGTTGTAGGATGTAAGTCGTTCTTTGCTTTTGACTCTTGAGTCTTTTTTCATATAATGTATTCTAGATTTTAATTTATTGTCTTTTGTTCTAAACTTCTATGTCAAAAGGATGGATGAAATCAAGGAGATATGGCAAACACGATGGGATTGGTTTCATCGTCCAATTCATGCTGTTAGCCACATCTTGCATCCACTTTGGAGACAAGATGCTCAGAGACATGATCGCGAGCTAAATGTGGGATGGAGAGAGTACACCACCAAAGTGGAGAGAGACCCAATAATGCAAGATCTTCTCGAGACCCAGCTTCTTCGGTTTCGCGACATGCATGATGTTGATTTTGGCTCACCACGAGCTAGTCTTCGAGATGCCCAGCTTAAACCTGTCAGTTGGTGGGAGAAGTATGGTGGTGACTGTGCCGAGCTACAGCGCATTGCTATGAGGGTTCTCTCACAAGATTGCTCCTCCGGCGCTTGTGAGAGAAATTGGAGCTTGTTTGCGGCCATACACACAAAGAAAAGAAATTGCTTGTTGCCTGCACAATTAAAGCGTCTTGTCTTTGTCAATTCCAATCTGAAGCTTCTTCGAAAGAGGGAAAAAATGAAAGCAATCAATGAGATCAATCCCGACACTTTCAAGGTTGAGATTCGCATGGAGGAGCTAGTGCACCCTCGTGACGAAGAAGATGAAGTGTGGGCTTTCCTTGCAGCAGAGAGAGCCTCTTTTGCACATTAGACTCGCACGAGGACCGGCACCATAGGCAGGGGCAGAGGCAGGGATAGAGGCAGAGGCAGGGGCAGAGGCAGAGCCAGGGGCAGGGGCCTTGAGACAGAGGCAGGGACAGAGGCAGAGGCAGGGGCAGAGGCAGAGCCCGAGCCAGAGGGAGAGGTCAGCATTAGTGATTGGAGTGTTAGTGAGGAGGATGAGCATGACCGTGACCATGGTGGGGATGATTCTAGCTCAGAGTCCGAGTCTTGACTCTGATGAATGACTCATGAGTCACATTTTGTATGCCACATTCCAGTATCTACAGACTAGTGGCTCATTTTTATCATTTATGTATGACATATGTTCATTGTTATTATGTTGCAGCTTCGTCCTTATTTATGTTAGGATTCAGGATTCAAGATTCCCATTTTGTGATTTTAGATTCATGAGTACTCAGTACATTTCATGATTATCTTGTATTCTCTAATCTCTTTAAGCATGATAATGATTCATAACTCAAGTCTCTCCTTGTCTTTCAAAATTAAAGTTTAAAGTTTAAACGTTCATAAGTTCATAAGTTATAACTCCAGTCTTGAGTCTTAAAGTTCAACACTTCAAGTTTCAACTTTAAACATGTATGTGACATGTCTCGACCAAATGTAATTAAACTAGTGTTTTTTATAAAAAAAAAAAACGGCGTTTTTTATTTTGGCCCCGCGAAAAAGACGTATAATACGCGTATTATACTTTGCCGTATTATACGTCCCGTCCCGTACCTGGCTGCTATGCCTGGCGTCCTTCAGTTTTTGGAAAGTTGTCCTTTCTGAATCAGACCAACGAAATGCAACTTTCTTTTTCGTCAAATCATGTAACGGAGAAGCCAAGAAAGCAAAGTGTCGAATAAATCGACGTTAGTAAGAGCATAAACCAATAAAGGTCCTGACGTGGTGAACATTCTAAAGCTCTGGCTAGTCCTTAATAGCTTGAATCTTGCGGGATCCATGTGCACACGAGCTTTTGAAACAATATGCCCCAAATAATGGATCTTTGACAAGAAGAATTCACTCTTCTTTCCATTGATGAAAAGCTTGTGTTTTCTAAGCTCTTCAAAAACAATGGCGAGATGCTCTTTATGCTTAGCCTTACTGTTTGAAAAGATAATAATATCATCAAAGAAAGTTCCTGTGAACTTGTAGTGAGGTCTAAAAATTCTGTCCATCATTCTATTGGAAGTGGCGGGAGCATTTGTAAGACCAAATGGCACCATCAAATACTCATATAGTCCAAATGATGTTCTGAAAGCCGTTTTGTGTACATCTTGAGGTATCACTCTAATTTGATGATAGCCACTCTTAAGATCAATGTAACTGAAACAGGCAGCTCCCTCAAGTTTATCAAGAATATCAACAATTCGGGGAATCGGAAATGTGTTCTTGATTATAATCTTGTTAAGGGCCCTGTAATCAACACACATTCTGTATGTCCCATTCTTTTTCTGCACAAGTAAAATTGGAGAACAATAAGGCGAATAACTTGGCCTTATTAACCCCTTGTCAAGAAAATCATTCCCTTGAGTCATGATTTTCTCCCATTGGGCAGCACTCACCTTATAAGGAGGTCGGTTAGGAGGAGAGCTACCAGGGTTATGTCAATACAATGATCCTCTGGCCTCTCTGGGGGTAATTCTCCTGGTAGGGAGTCAGCAAAACAATCAGCATATTCACTTAAGAAATCAATCTTATGTTGATCTACGGGATTTACATCATCATGCTCAACATTATCACGTACAAAGACCAAGTAAGAACAAGCTGATTTCTTTATGGCCTTGGAAATAGATATGTGGCTTACAATAGGTATGGTACTCCCAGTAGTATCCGCATCAATAAAAAGTCCCCTACCGCTATGAGTAAACATAACTTTCTTTTCTTTGTGCAAAATCTTGGAATCCAAACGATAATGCGAAGGTATCCCAAGTATCACATCACATCCCGTAAATGGTGCCATGAGGAAGTCTTCATGATCTAAATATCTCTGTATTTGTATGCCAAGCTTCCCAATGATAGGAGTGACCTTGGCTTCCTTGCCCTCAAAGGCAGCATCTGCATGAAAGTCCATGCCCAATTACTCGGGCTTTAGCTCAAGAACAACAGCTATTTGTATGGATATAAAATTATCTGTTGAGGCTTTATCAAGAAGGAATAAAGCTATTTAGTCCTTTAACTTGTCCCAAGCTTTGCATAAGATTTTGCTCTTTGGTTCATGTGCAGTGTTGCCTTGAACATGGGGTATAACATTGACACTCGGTTTTGCATCCTGCACATTATTCTTTTTGAGATTCTGGGGGCCTTGAGATTTCATGTGAACCTTGCTCCCACATGTGAAGCACTTTCCCCCTCTCATGGGCATAAACTTAGGTGGATGTCCACCCTTTTTCTGCTCATTTCCAGCTTTGAATTTTCCCTTGTATGAGCTGAATTCTTGTCTTTTTGATGCTCCCTTACCATGCAACTCCTCAGAAATAGTGGCCGAGTATATGAGCTCTTGTAAGGTGTTGTGGGGATACATTGCAAGGCTCTTTTGAATGATTCGTTGCAGCCCTGACTCAAACTTTCTTTTCTTCTCGTCCTCACTAATCGTCCTGAAAGGTGTGACTTTTAGAAGAATCCGCCAAAACTTTGAAACATAAGAGGAAACGGATTCGCCTTCATCATGTGCTAGCCAATCCCATTCCTTTTGTACATCCTTCTCGAAGTGAGGAGGAAGGAACTGATCATAAAATTGCTCTTTGAAAGCACTCCATGTACGGGTAATTGTCCTATCCAAAAGCTTTGCCATCCATCAATCACCTGCAGTCTCTTTAAGATGCATACCCACATGCCTGAGCATAGATTTCTCGGTGAAGTCCTCAGTGCAAAAGGCTATTTCAAATCGCCTTATGAAAGCAAGTACCTTGGTGGTATCCAGCTTTCCATTATAGCTCTCGAATTTGATGTCCTTGTCCCTTGGTTGCAACAGTGCCCCTTAGATTTCTCGGTGAAGTCCTCAGTGCAAAAGGCTATTTCAAATCGCCTTATGAAAGCAAGTACCTTGGTGGTATCCAGCTTTCCATTATAGCTCTCGAATTTGATGTCGTTGTCCCTTGGTTGCAACAGTGCCCCTACACAGACAAGAGGGCCACGAAATCTTTCCACATGTCACTGCTGCTTAAACCAAAAGTAACCTCTTTCGAGGCGCGACAATAAGACGAGGGCTACCTCAGAATCCCAACCTTCTCTTGTGGATAATGACTCCTTACAGCCATATCCAGCATCATATAAGGCACAAATTGTGTAGAAAGCCAAGCTCTCATACCAATGTAAAGGGAAGGGCAACTGTAACATGGACACAGGTGAGGATGTATTTACAATTGTATCGCTATATGCTTCAGGTCCTGTAGGATCCAGACCTGGGATTTTTTTTCTCTGATGAGCATTGATTCTCAAATTATTATGCTTGGTGACTTTAACATGGTGGAGTCGCATCTTGATAGACTCAAATAGATAGGACAATCAATCACAGGACACGGTGGGAGGAATGTAACATTTTTCATGCACTGCAGGATATCGCCACGTTAAATGACTTTACATGGAGCAATGGGAGGACTGACATGTTGGCTAGGAAAGCCAAGCTAGATAGGCATTATATTTCTAATGTTATCAGCCAGAAATTTATGAGATCCAATGTGCAAGTTTTGAAGAACATTGTTCTCGTAGATCATTATCCAATCCTTCTAACCCTCAAAGCTTCCTGCCATAAATTCAAATCAAGGTGGTTCCATACTGACCCTAAGGTGTTCAAGATGCCATCAATCCAAGAAAGGATTTCAAAAATATGGGAAAAAAGCTTCACTTCCTTTTCGAGCTCCTGCCAGAGCTTGGTGCTGTTTACAATAGTCGACCAGCCCTCAATAGCCACAAAAGTAAGCGACCAGTAGCCATACACAAAGTTGGAAATCTCCGATCAATAGGAAACCTGTCCAGATGATTCAACCAGCTCTTCTCCCCTGTTTTATGACCTGACTAGTCACTTTTTAGGGCTGAAAACCAGTCGGCCAGTAGTAGGGAACATCCAAAAGGAATTGGCCAGCATTTGCCATACACCTGTTGGGTTTTTGTCGGGGTAGTTGGCTGTAAACAGCCTGTAGAACCAGTTGACTAGCTCCGAGGCACCTAGAAAAGCAATAAATCTGGAGTCTTTCTCAAGAATAGAGCTCCTTCGCCAATAATAGCTATAAAATGTGCTTTTTAGGTCCAAAAGGGGGCGCCTACTTGAAGATGGCCCAAATATTGTCTAGAGCCCGTCGTTTGGCCGCCACGTGTATTAAATAAGTCCTGTCTAGTGTGTACAGCTTATAAGTTGTCCGGTCGCTTATAAGTGTGTGTGAATCTACACCCATAATTATTAGTATGTGAAATCATAAATCAGTAAATTGGACTTTTTAGGGACACTTACCACCTGCAAAACACATGTAGACCACCTGTCGGTCCCAAACAGGTGTGCACATACACGTCCACAAGGTGCCCAGGTGTCCGCGACCCCATGGACAACGGAGGCGGAAATCTTAGGTGTTGTCCAGGCAAACAAGACAAGTCATCCAAAGGTAAAATCAAAGTCATGCACACGCATGAGTGCAGCTAGATTGGAAGAAACACCCATCTGCATAGTTGTATCGGATAAAATGTCTAGGGCTCATGATCCTTCCGGAACCTTCCCAGAACATAAATACATAAAATCTCGAAGATAGCTAGTCCCAGGGAATCACATCATGTCAGGCTCCACCAGCCATGCATGTACACCATGTCCGGTCCCACAAGCTGCACATGTACTATCATGTTAGGCTCCATGAGCCATACATGTACTGTCATGTCAGGCTCCATATGCCACACAGACACACCATGTCAGGCTCCACCAGCCATACATGTATGTCATGTTAGGCTCCACATGCCACACATGAGCAGTAGAAAAACAGAAGCTGTGAGAAATTTTGTGACACAACATAGTCCAACAGGAGGCAACCATAAAATTTAGCTGGTACACAGGCTGTAGAAATGCCAAGCCAACAATATATTCCATATATCTTCGTTTGGGTACTGATTCTTTCCCAAAAACCACGAGTCTTCATGCAATAGAGCTGGTACAACTCTCCATTCAGCCGGTACACCAATAACATGGGCTGGTAGAACAGGTAAAGAATCTGAAATAGTAGGTACAGCAATCCATTCAGTACGTACATGGGTTGGTATAGCAGATACATCCCTCCATTCAGCTGGTGCAGCCCTCCATTCAGCCGGTATAGCAATTACATGGGCTGGTACAATAGGATCCACTTTCTTACTACATGTCCCAATCTCAGAGATGGGTCCATTTTCCAACAAGTGTGAGGCCACTTTGATCCACTTTCTTGTCACATGTCCCAACCTAACAGACGGGTCCTCCCTTAATCTTTACCTTTAAAAATATCCCAATTGGTAGCCCATTTGTCATGGGTACTTTGACAACTCTTGGTTTTTGCTCAATTCCAGATGTAATGATGCTAACGGAATTGGTGGGTATAAAAGCCGGCATCACGTTGTCGGATCACACCCCTGTGCTTGTCAACTTAGAGGACTCTTGGCTGCCAGAGACACAGCAGAGCATATGCATCTTGGAGAGATTGGTCTAGGGCATGGAGATTAGCACACAAATAGTTGAGATTTGGGACACCCTCCTCAGCTTGAGTTAGGGATCAACTGCAATGGATTTTGACTTTGGGCTGAGAGAGATCTGCTCTCTCCTACTACAGAGGGAAGCCTAGGATAGACTCATCGCATTTCGAGAGCAGGAGAGGAGCCTTTGCAGGAGCCTAGCCTCTCTCTCAAGACTGTAGGAATAGACCCCCGACAACCTGTGGCTGGAGGCACAACTGGAGACAGTCTGCACGGTGATTCGCTCGATTGAGTTGAGGAGGCTGGAGCTCACGTATCATGCCTGTGTATCTATCTGGACCCAGCCAAGAGACGCTGTCATGCAGGATCTTTTCGAGATTAGAGGTCTTTACCACCATCGAGACGGGGTCCATAGGCTGAGTTGTCCAGATGGTTCTATTGAGTCCAATCCCCCACAGGTGTGGGCCATTGTAATAGACTTCTAGAGAGGGCTTCTCTCTGGTCCCCTCACCCCCTAGATCGAGGTAGTGTGAGAGAGTGTGTGGGAGCACACTTGCGAGTTGGTCTTCCCCGGTCTTCAGAGCTGTTGAGCTTGCCTCTATTGAGTGAGGAGCTGAGTGACACCCTTCAGGCCTTGTCTCGTGGCAAGTGCTGTGGAGCGGACAGCGTGCTGCTTTTCATCAATGGGACCTCATGGAGGTTGGTTTTCAGGCTGCCTTCAGTGAGCTCATTGTCACTGGCAACATGTCGGAAGGCCTATCAGAGGGCTCATTCTTCTGGTTCTTAAGGAGGGTGGTAACTGTTTGCAGGTACATCAGTGGTGCCCCATCACCTCCCATGGCAGTACCTACAAAATCCTCTGCAAACCCATTAGCCTCCTCCTTCAGCCTCATTTCCGAGATCCGATTCATGGAACTTAGACAGGGTTCATCCAAGATCGGAGCATTTTGGATAACATCTTCAGTTTTTGGGTGGGGACCACCATGGCCCACCTACGATAGGAAGATATGGTAGTATTGCTCCTGGATTTTGATAAAAGCCTACGCTAGAGTGGATTGGGATTTCCTTGATGGCACCATGTTATGGATGGGATTCCCGTCATGATGGATTTGGGGAGCTTCTTCATTGTATTGCACCGCCCACACAAGGTCATTATTTAGGGGGCCACAGGGGACAGATTTCTGATCACGAGATCAGTTCTTTAGGTGTCGCCTCTCGCCCCCTTCTTCTTCCTCTTTGTTGCGGAGTGGCAAGCATTTTTATGTCTGCTCAGAGGACATGGTTACATGGTCTTCGTCTCCCCATTCAACCTTAGGAGGAGCTTGTAGACTCAGAATTTGCAGATGATATAGCCGCCTAGTTATCAGGAGAGGAGGGGAATCTTGAGAGATTTCCACAGGCAATCAAGGACTTTTACTTGGCACGCAAATCAACTGGCATAGGTCGTGTTGTTTTTGGGTTAGATCATTACCCACCCCAGGTGGCATCTAGTTGAGTCTTTTCAGCCGGTATAGCCCTCCATTCAGCCAGTACAACAAGTACATGGGCTGGTACAGCAGATACAACCCTTAAATCAGTGGACACATCCTTCCATCCAGCCGGTATATTAAGGACATGGGCTGGTACAGCAGATACAACCCTCAAATCAGCCGGTACAGCCCTCCATTCAGCTAGTACAACAAGTACATGGGCTGGTACATTGGATAGAGTGGCTGATACAACAAGTACAAGGGTTGGTACAACAAGTATAGTGGCTGGAAATCAGTATTTCTTCACAATGGAAGCCTTCAAAACAGTCGTCAACAGTCGGTATACTTCATGGGCAGCCTTCATGAGAGAGAAAGAGAGCAGGCAGCATTACGGCAGCCTATAACGATGGTAGAGAGCCATAACTTAGAAGTAGAGAACCACCAAGAATAGACAGGAGTTGCCAACATGGTAGAGGCTAGTTTGCAGTAGTAGAGCCTGTCCAAATGTAGAGAGAGGGCTCCAATTGATAGATTTAGGCCTCCCATGACCTAAAATGGTAAGAGAAGGCTATAATGACAAGTGTAGAGCCACACAATAGCTGAAGTGACAAGTGTGAGGCCACTTGTCTCACTTTGATCCATTTTCTAACAGGTGTGAGGCCACTAGCCTCACTTTGATCCATTTTCTTGCCATGTGTCGCAATCTAAGAGATAGGTCCTCCCATAATCTTTACCTTTAAAAATATCCCAACTCGTAGCCCATTTGTCATAGGTACATTGACAAATGGGCTACGAGTTGTAACAGACTTCTAGAGAGGGTTTCTCTCTGGTGCCCTCACCCCCTAGATCGAGGTAGCGCGGGAGTGTGTGGGAGCACACTTGCGAGGTGGTCTTATCCGGTTTTCAGAGCTCTTGAGCCCGCCCCTATTGAGTGAGGAGCGGGGTCACACCCTTTAGGCCTTGCCTCATGGCAAGTGCCGCGGAGCACCTAATGACCTTCCTTGGCAGTTGCCTTCAAAAATCTTTTTGTCTTCCAATCTTCAATCTCAAGCTACATCATTCTCCAAGGAAAAAATCATATCATCTGAAGAGAGGCAAAGCTTTCAACTTGGGCGCTGACTTAGGTGTGAAGATTCTGAGGAGACATTTCCTACACCAGGCATCTTTCCAAGCCTTCAGGTTTGTGTCAATATCTGTTATATCCTAATGTTTATCTTTGAATGCCTATATGTAATTAGAGTAAAAATATAAGAGAGTCTATAGTTTTAATTAAAAAAAGACTCATCATTGTGCGATATTGCAAGAAAATTCGCACCAAAGCCATTAGCCTCTGCCTTCAGCCTCATCTACAAGATCTGATTCATGGAGCTTAGACAGGGTTCATCCAAGATAAGAGCATCTAGGATAACATCTTCAGTTTCTGGGTGACCACCATTGCCCACCTTTGATGGGAGGATATGGCAGTATTGCTCTTGGATTTTGAGAAAGTGTACGGTACAGTGGATTGGGATTTCATTGATGCTACCATGTTATGGATGGGATTCCCATCAGGATGGATCTAGGGAGCTTCTTCACTGTATTCCACCGCCCACAACAAGGTCATCATTCAGGGGCCACAGGGGAGAGATTTCTGATCACGAGATCAGTTCTTCAGGGGTGTCCTCTCGCCCCCTTCCTCTTCCTCTTTGTTGCGGAGGTGATGATCAATTTTATGTTTGCTCAGGGAACACGGTTACATGGTCTTCGTTTCCCCATTCAACGTTAGGAGGAGCTTCCAGACTTAGAGTTCGCGGATGATATAGCCGCCTACCTCTCAGGAGAGGAGGGGAATCTTTAGAGATTTCCGCAGGCAATCAAGGATCTTTGCTTGGCATGCAGATCCAATGGCATAGGTCGTGTGGTTTTTGGGTTAGATTGTTACCCACCCCAGTTTGGCATCTGGTTGAGTCTTTTCAGTGGATACATTGTGACACCCCGGTTAGATATTTGGGATGTTGGTGGGGATTGATATATCGCCAGAGCAGTAGCTTGTCCCTCTTCTTTTGAGCATTCTGAATAAGCTCATTTACCAGAGTACCACCCGGCTCTCCGTCGTTGGTCGTGTGGTGGTGGCCAACTAGGTGCTTATGGCCGTCATGAGGTACATTACTCCCTGCTGGGCGTTCTTCACGTCATGCCTAGGATAGGCGCAGAGGCTTTTGGGCAATGATAGAGGGTCGGCCTGCAAAGCCCAAGGTGGTATGGAGGGTTATTATTCAGCCTCGACATCGTGGAAGATTGGCCATCATTGATCCACCTATTCATAGTTAAGCCGTTCTTGGCAAGATGGTTGTTTGAGGCCTTCAGCTAGGAGGTGAACTCTGGAAGGCTTTCCTATGCACTTGAATTTCGGCCCGCATCCCAGCTATTGGTGGACCTTGGGCCCCCAGTGTGGGATGGATTTTTCCGGAGGCGTGCTCCCGTGGGCTCAATTCCTATTTTCAGGACCGATTTGTAGCCAAGTTGATTCGAGCTTGGGGTCACCTCAAGCGAGCCCTCACGTAGTTGCCTCTGACCTCTGATGAGGAGAGGCTTTGCTAGCCGTTGACATGGAACCCCGTCTTCAAAATACCCAGTGGCCACCCCTTGGGCACTCGCTCACATTGCATGGGGGCCCATCAGTACAGGACCCGCTCTGTCTTTGGGAGAGTGGGTGAGCTTCAAGAGGCTCCCCCTTGAGGCACAAGACAGACGCCTCACTGTCTGTGGTTTGGGGCTGAGAGCAGATCATCCTTGCCATCCACTCAGCCATACAACCCCCCCAACAACCTACTAGACCCCTCACCCCCACCCCCTCAACCCCTAATTGGTTTACTTCTTACAGGTGTGGTGAGGCTCCTTCACTTGTCATGATATCCCCTTATATAATCTATGACTTTTGGCATGTCTAGGAGAGGATTTGGACTCGGTTTCAATTGAGTATTTAGCTTTTCAAGTACCCTTTGCCAAAAGTGGCTTGTGAATTTTGCATCATGATTACTAATAATGTTTGAAGGCAAACTGTCTAGACTAAAAAACTCCTGTATAGGTAACGGAGCTCCTTGCAAAAAGGTAGATGTGGTCTTTGTAGGAATGAATGTACCATATTCATAAGGAATTTCACAATTAACCCAACAAGCCACATTTTCATAGGCATTTGGCCTTAACGTGGTCATTGTTGATAATTGTGAAGACATTGTTTGATTGTTTTTGCATCTTGGGCAAGTAGAAACTCCCCTGATCAACTCCATCTTCAGTTAGATTCTAGGATGTCTGGGATAAGGGTTGTGATTACTGTTAGCTAATGCCAAGAGTGCTGAACACAATAGTGGGGAGAAGAGAGTGATGATAATCAACAAGATAATCAGCACAAGATTAAGGGGATTGACGAAGTACAAGATGTAGTGGAAAGCATAAATTCATCATAGAAGTAGGTCCTTTTTATAGGAGAGAATTCATTACATATTCTAAGCATATGCTAAGTATGATGCCACATATGCCTTTTAAGAGGCTGTTCCTACACAAGAGACTTGTACATACTAGGGGTTGCTCACACACATTGGAACTGCTTTATTTAAGGCTTACATTTAGTGCTAGTTTACTCAACCACCTAGCACTTGTTCATTCCCACATTAATCACTATGAATATTTAACATTCTCCCCATAGTGATAATGTGGCTAGAAAGCCCAGTCATCTTGGACTATATTTACTTTATCTTTTGGCTGTTGCTTCTTGTCATGAGAGGTAGAAGAAGCGGAATTTGCAGAGTCTTCATCAGCTTTTAGCTTTGCGAGCCTCTTCCAACACTCTTTGATGTGGCTTGTGGCAATGGTGACACTCTCCTTTCTTCTTCTTGGTGTTACCCTGTGTGATGAGTCCACTTTGCCTTTGTCCTTGGAGAAGTATAGGCTTGGTCTCCTTTGCTTCCATCACCCCCATAGTTGTCAGGTATGATACCGTAGGGTTCGTGTGATACGATACCGTATGATATAATTTTTTTTTTCTTATCGTACGATAAAATACAGTGTTTTAAAAAAATACTTATAAACTTAGGTATTTCCAATTCTAGATATGGAGTATTTTAAAAAGGAGGGAAGCATCATAGTACAGAGGAAGCTCAAACAGCCATAGATAAGCAAAAAAAAGACCATTACGTCCCAAAAAGGTCCGTACGAGTCCGTACGATAAGCCGTCGTACGCCTTACGGAAACAACCTTATCACCCTTGGATCTGTTCTTCCTTGTCTGCTCCTCTTGGAGAAGTAATCCAACCAACTCCTTGATATAGGATTGCCTCCTCCTCTCATAGAGAGATTCTGAGAAGTATGGAAACCTTGATAGGACTCAGGTAAGGAGTTAAGAGAGGTGGTGACCAATTTTCTGTTATCAACTACCTCATCTATATTCAGCAGCTGTTCTTTTCTTTTTGGTTTGTTACCTTGGTAAGGTGATTTGCAATGGAATTACCTTCGCTCATGGTCAGGTCGTCCAGCTCCTGCATCAGATACATGACTCGTGCTTCATTACAGGACTAGAACATGGTCTCGAGGACCACCCAGGCAGCCCTTGTAGAGCTGCAAGATCGGATGTGAGGTACAATCGAGCGCTTGACTGAAAGAGCAATCATGGCCATTGCTTGAGCATCACGGGCATCCCATCGTCTTTGGTCTTCAGTGGGTCCAGGAGGCGGTGTTGTAATGCTTGACACAACTTGTGCCACAGTTTGAGTCGTCCTTGATGTTGAGGCGCCAGGGCCCAGGGGGTTGGTGCAACGGGACGAGGCTCTTGCCCCGTGACAATCTCTCATAGCCCCTTGGCAATTAAGAGATTCTTCAGCATGAAACTCCATAATGAGTAGTTGGGACCATCAAGCGATCTTCAGTTGTGATAAATGCACCAAATCCAGACAACTGAGTGGAAGTAGCTCTTTGCGACATCCTCACAGTAGTACGAGATTTCCTAGAGTTGAAGAGAGAGCTAGGAATTAGGAACAGAAAAGCCCCCCCTTGATGTGAGCTCTTGGGAAAATACGAGAAAAAGAGATTACGGAATGTGCACACAATGCGCCGGGATATGATGAGATTGAAGGTGTGACCGTGGAAGTATACCAAAAAATAGGGTGTATACTTGAATGAGCCAATGTAGGCATATGCTCAGTTATGGTAGTGCTATGTGTGAACAGGGCTGAACCAAGGGCACTTTTCCGTCAACGCCCCCAGCCGGCTGCCCAGACCCGTCGGCGGTCAGAACCGGCGTCGCCCCTCCGTCCCCTTCCGTCGACGCCCACAGACTAGCTGCCACGCCGTCCGACGCGCCCCCGCTCCATCACAGTCACCGGTCGCCGTTCCTGCACCGGACGTCCTACTCCGACCGTTCTGCTTGGCCTTCGTCGCCGTCGCCGTCCGTTCTGTTCCGTTGAGACGGACACCCGAACCCGCCGTCCGTCCTGCGCCGATGGTTCCAGGCCTCCCTGCGCCTCAGTCTCCTTCTCGCGTCCCGGCGGGTCCTGCCTGACTCCTGCGCCTCCATACGCTGTTCGCGTCACTGCTCTTGCTCGGCACCAGCGCCTAGCGCCTGAATGGTCCGTCGCCTGCCTCTTCACCTCTGCCTGCTTCCACTACTCGTGGCCTTTGTTTGCCGCCTCCGCCTACCTCATCGCTAGCGACTCCAGCTCGCCTAGCCGGCTCCAGCACGCCTGCTCACCTAGCCAGCATCCGTCTGCTATTCTCCCGCCTACGACTGGCCTGTCGGCTGCCCACAGCCATCTGCTCGCCCGTTTCTGCTGGTCCGCCTTTGCTGGTCCGCCACCGCCCAGAGCACGCATTCGTCCTCTACCCTGGCCCCTGCCTCGTCACCTGTATGCATGTCGTGCAGCTCTGCACGCCTCCGCCAGCTGCCACGTGCATACACCAGCCATAGGGGGGCATCTTTACTTCGTCACATTCATTGATGACTACTCCACGTTTGCTTGGGCTTACCCTTTGAAAGCGAAAGCAGATGTGTTTCCCTGCAACACTCCCTCCAACGCCTCCAGTTGCAACGACTGCAACCGTCTGCAGCTCTGCCCTCCTCGACACCTGCAGCTCTGCACAGCTCCACCGGCTCCCGCCGTCAACTCTATTAGATTGTCTGCTCCAAGCCTGCTGCCCTTGCAGGAAGGTATTTCTTTGTGCACATTTTGGGTCAAATACAAATACAATATTTTGCAGCCATTCCAGTGCAGGTCATATGCAGATTTAGCAGACACTTCTGTGCAAATCAAATTCATAGGAAAATTGCAAGTCCAATTTGGGGAATTTACCAATTTCAGGACAAATTGAAAAAAATTGGGCATTTTGCTTTGCCTGCAATTTGGGGGTTTTTGAAATTGAGGTCAAAATCAGCAAATTGAACTCTCATTTGCAGAAATTTGGGGGTTTTCAAAATTGAGGTCAAAATTGGCAAATTGAACCTCTTACATTTGCAGAAATTTGGGGCTTTTGTGAAAATTGGCCAATTAGATGCACATTGAAGCATTTGGAGTGCATAAAAATTAGGGATTTTCTGATTGGAGCATGTAATTGGGCATTACAGCTGCGATTTGTCGCCCATGTATACACATTGTGTGTAATTGGACAATTTGGTGCAGGTTTACACTTGCTTTGGTTTGTAGGCATACATTTGCACAGGACATTTGGTTGCCTGGCAGTGCACATTGGTGCTTGGTTTGCTTGCAGATATATTTTGTTGACATGGCACAGAATGCTACAGATGTATTTGGTGTGCTCACCCAGGATGACAAGCTGGATGGATCTAACTACTCCCTCTGGAGTTTCATGATCCGTAATTTGCTGGTAGCCAAAGGGCTTTGGGGCATCGTGTGTGGTGATGACACACGCCCACTTACCATAGAGCCAGCCACGCCTCAAAGGGGAGGTGCTCAAAGAGCTCTTGATGTAGATCCTGCTCCCACACAAGAGCAGAAGAGATGGGACTCTAGAGATGCACAGGCCATGTCATTGATAGCCCTTTCAGTGAAAAGGACTATTATTCCACACATTCGTTCGTGCAAGACATCGAAGCTTGCATGGGACACATTGGAAGCAATGTATCAGGTACGCAACGAGGCAAGGGTTGCCTACTTGAAAAGGCAATTGGATCTTCTTTCTATGGATGAGGGTGACTCTATGGCAGATCATCTCACCAAAGTGAAAGATTTGCAGGAACAATTGCTCAACATTGATGAGGTTATCCCAGACAGACAGATGGTCACCAACACTCTTCATTCTTTACCGCCTTCCTACTTGGGTTTTCACACCTCTCTCAACCTCTCAATGAGAGGAGGTGGTGATCCCGTCACTTTTGAAGAGCTCGCGGGTTTACTCTTGCAGGAAGAGCAAACAAGAGCAAACATATCGAGCAACCGTGGTGGAGAAAAGGCATTTACAGCCAAGGATAAGGGTAAAGCAAAGAGCTTTAAGCATGGGGGACAACAGTCTAGCAAGGCTGGTCATGGACAGCCCTCTTCTAGTGGTGAAAAGTCTGACAAAGGGGATGCAAACAAGCCCAAAAAGAAGGGCAAATGTCACTACTGCCATAAGCCTGGACACTACATCAGTGAATGTAGGAAAAGGATTGCAAAAGAGAAAAAGAAAGGAGCAGGCAATGCAGTAGCAGACTCTTCGGATGACAAAGCACAGCAATCAGCTAATGTAATCCAGGAAGAGTACACTTTTTTGTTCACATGCACTAGTGACACACCAAGTGCTTCAGACACTGATATGTCTTGCATTGCATCTGACAGACAGAATGCATCATGGTATTTTGATAGTGGTGCTTTGAGCCACATCACTTCATGAAAAGATGTATTTCAGCACTTGGTTTATGCTTGAAATGGCCGCACTGTATCATGTGCAGATCATACCACATATCCAGTAAAGGGAATTGGTAATGTCATACTTATTGCAGCCAATGGTGCCAATATATGTATGAAAAATGTATTGTATGTTCCAGGAATAAAGAAAAATCTGCTCTCCGTCTCAGCCATAAACGACCAAGGTTTAAAGGTTGAATTTGAAGATGGGAAGTGTTTGGTAAAAGACCCGTCAAAGGGTTATGAAATAGTCACTTCTGGAACACGATACAAAGGCTTGTATAAGCTGGACAGCTATGACAAGCGCACTTATGATGCAAATACAGTGGCTGCCCACACTCCTGCTATGCATTATGCAGAGCTATGGCATGCTCGTTTTGGGCATGTAAATTTTCAGAGTTTGATGCTTTTGCAGAAGCATCATATGGTTGATAATATGCCGCCTCTTGAGTCTCCACCAAGACATGTATGTGAGGGGTGTATTTTGGGAAAGATGCAACGAAAACCATTCCCCAAAGATGGCTCTGTTAGAGCTGAAAGTAAATTACAGCTCATACATAGTGATGTATGTGGTCCAATGCGGACACCATCCATAGGGGGGCATCTTTACTTCGTCACATTCATTGATGACTACTCCAGGTTTGCTTGGGCTTACCCTTTGAAAGCGAAAGCAGATGTGTTTACATGCTTTCGACACTTTGTAGAAATGGCTGAAAATATGTGTGCATGTAAAGTCCAAACACTCCGCTCAGATAGAGGTGGAGAATACATGTCAAATGCATGCAAGGATTATATGCTTCGAAAGGGCATCAAACACCAATGTACTGTGCCTTATACACCGCAGCAGAATGGTGTAGCTGAAAGGAAAAATAGATCTCTCATGGAGATGGCAAGATGCATGGTGAAAGCACAAAAGTTGCCTCACAAATTTTGGATGGAAGCTATAATGTGTGCAACTCATGTGTTGAACAGGTGTCCAACAAAAGCTTTGAAAACCATAACACCATATGAGGCTTGGTATAGCCGAAAGCCAACAATTGATTATATGCGTACATTTGGGTGTTTGGCATATGCACATGTGCCAGAACAACTCTGAACAAAGCTAGATGACAAAGCAATTAAATGCATTTTTGTGGGCTACAGCAATGAAAGCAAAGGATACCGTCTTTGTAATCCAACTACACGAAGGATTTTTGTCAGTAGAGATGTGGTATTTGCTGAAAATTCAGAACAGCCCATGTACAGCTTGTATAAAAGCAATGATACAGGCTTACAAGACATGTTTGATGGACTTTTACCCATTGCAATTAGGGGGGATTCAGATCAGCCAGCCCCTACACAAGAAAATCCACATGTAGAACATGTGGACCAGCCAGCTATTCAGCCCCCTTCTATGGAAGAAGTGGAAGATCTTGTCAGGGAAGAGCAAACAGCCATAGACACAGCCAAGTCAGTGCCAAGATGGTTGCTGAAAACTTTGCAAGAAAGCAAACTTGCAGCTCCACTCACAGGTAGAACAAGGGCTAGTTTCAGCCATGCTTTGAATGTATATCGTGGGGAGTCTGCATTCGCAATGGGTGGTCTCTTTGATTCAGAAGAGCCTTCTTCTTATGAAGAAGCACATGAGAATGAGCATTGGTTGCAAGCTATGCAAGCTGAAATTTCTTCTATCATGAAGAATAATACATGGGATCTTGTGGAATTGCCTAAAGGCAAGCATGTAATTGGCACAAAGTGGGTGTACAAAGTCAAAAGAAAGTCTGATGGTACTATTGACAGGTACAAAGCAAGACTTGTGGCTAAAGGTTACTCCCAGAAAAAGGGAATAGATTATGAAGAGACTTTTGCTCCTACTTCGAGAATGACCACAATAAGATCTGTGATTGCATTGGCTGCCCATAAAGGATGGAAAGTGCATCAATTGGATATCAAAACTGCATTCTTAAATGGGGATTTACAGGAGGAAGTATATGTAAATCAGCCCATTGGTTTTGTAGTTCCTGGTGAGGAACATAAAGTATGCAGGTTGCACAAAGCATTGTATGGGTTAAAGCAAGCTCCAAGAGCTTGGTATGATAAGATACATGCTCATCTAACCAGCCAAGGTCATGAGAATAGTCCAGCTGAAAGCACATTGTATGTGAAGAAAACCGATGCCGATATTCTCATAGTCATCTTGTATGTAGATGACATGCTCATTACAGGTACAAGCAAAGCACGAATTTCAGATTTCAAAGCTGATTTGAAAGCTGAATTTGATATGTCAAATTTGGGGCCTTTACACTACTATCTCGGCACACAGTTTATGCATACAGATGATGGCATTGTTATGCAGCAAACTAAGTACATAAAGAGTTTGCTAAAAAGGTTTCACATGGATGAATGTAAGCCCATTTCTACTGCGGTAGAAGCAGGTGTACGGCTTACTATGCATGATATTGGAGAGCCTTTTGAGGCCGGCATTTACAGCCAGGCAGTGGGATGCCTCATTTACTTGTGTAACACGAGGCCAGACATATCTTTTGGGGTGTCTTTGTTGAGCAAATTCATGCACAGCCCAGGCACAAAGCATTGGCAAGCAGTCAAACGCATCTTTCGTTATCTTAAGGGTATCCTGGATCTTGGTTTGTTCTATCCCAGGGGGGGGCAGCTTGCAGCTTTATGCATACAGTGATTCAGATTGGGCTGGTGATTATGATACTAGGCAATCCACCAGTGGGAATTGTTTTTTTCTTGGCAGCTCATGCATATGTTGGTTGAGTAAAAAGCAACCCACTGTTGCTACAACTACTTGTGATCCTACTTGACTTGATGCCAAGTCTACAAAAGCGGTCTCACAACCATCCAGCCATGTATGGCTAACCCTAGTGTCTAAAAGACTGGGCACTGTTGGGCAGGCGGGCATGCTCAACACAATGGGTACTTCTCGTATAGGAGTCCTTACATAATAGAGCAACCCATCACCCGCATAGTCACAATGACGTGGGGCACAATTAAGGGTTAGGAGTGGCTGCCATCGAGTCCTCTGGAAGGAGAAAGGAAAAAGCAAGGAGAATATCAAGGAAGTGAATGAAAAATAAAAAAGAAGGCTGGACAGAAAGAGATCAGTGATCGGTTTGTGTGAAGGGGTGGACAGACAGCGTGTTGGAGGGGTGGAGTTGGAACAGCCATGCCAGTGAGGAGCCACCTATTGTGGTAAGTGGGAATGGAGCCAGGGGTAGAGTCAGGAGAATGAAAGGAACAGGGGGATGTGCGAAGGCGAGCAAGGTGGGTGGTTTTGTAGGAGGATTCGCAGTGCACAAGGGGGGATGAAGGCCTTTGTTTTAGCTCGCTCTAAGCCTCTGATTGGTTACAAAGCGAAGGCAACAGTTCCCACCTTTTTCTTTGCTATCATCAGAATTTCTTGCTAAAATTATTTTACAAGAACAAGGATTTTTTTTTTGTTTGTTTTAAAATTGGTGTGGCCTGATTATTTTCACTAAGTGCTGGTATGATGTCTGGCATAGGATGTTGGTTACCTCATGTTTATGCTTTTGTGATCTAGGATGGAGCAGACTCGTTAAAAAAGATGAATGTAATTGGTCATGCTGTGGAGGATATATTTTCATCAGCTAGATTTATAATTCTGGCGTTTAAGCATCAACCTTCATTTTGGCAGACTTCTAGCAACTTCCAAAAAGATCATGCAGGTTGAACCTCAGCTAATGCTGGGCATTTCTCTTGTGGAAAATTCAGGCTTCTGGTTGTACGTTTTAACATGAAGCATAAGGTTGATTTCTGCATCTACAAGGCTTGTGGCTGAGCATAAAGAATATGTATCCTCCACTATGGGTGTGCTTAACCCAATTGTCTGTGCTAGGTGAAACAATATTTGAAATAACAAGTGAAGGATGGGTACACTCCAGGGTATGGTAAAACATAAAAAGAATCAGTGAACTAATAATGGATTTACTAAGAAGACTAATTTATGGTTGTAATTAAAGCATAAAATGTAAGAAAAACTAAAATTTCAAGAAACAAAATAAAATCAGAATTACAGTAATTTCTATGTACACGTCCTTTTTATTTGGTTGTTGGTAAAAAGCGATGTTCTATCACTTCACTATACGAGGAAAGAAGCCCTCAAAAGTGAGGGAAACTTCTTCAAGATCAAGAACAGTGGAAAAACAAGTCTATGTCTTGTAGTTTATGGCAATCATATAGGATTGGCGTAGAGACTGTCGAAAACACAAGTACTTGTCAGTCTGTGTAGAGTGAAAAATTAGGTGATTGCGGCCAATCCAGAGTGTCCAAAGAGCACAAAAGCATATCCAAGCAAGGGAACCTGCATAATCAGCCAGTCTTTTGTGATATCTCCCAAAGATCTAGAAATGCTTGGAGAAGCTACATCCTGGAAATTTGGCAGCCAAAGAAACATATAATCTGAGCACCAAATCTCTTGTATCCAAACAAGCCCATAGTAAATGAGAGTCTCGTTGCGATTTGAGCATCTAAAACAAGAGGCATAAGCTATCCTTCTTTTGGCTAGAGTTTCACCAACAAGTAACACTCCAACCAAGCATCGCCAAAGAAAAACGGGCTGCTTTAATGGCAATTTATTAGTCCAAATCTTTTGGAGATTTTGCTTCCACCACTTAGCTGTCTTATCCATATTCCAAAGCTTGTTTAAATGAGCAACAATCCATGGCTCCAGAATTATCAATCTGTATACCTGGGCAGTGTGACCATAGTAACATAAAAACGCGTTTTGCCCTTTCGTAATGCCACGAAATGTTTCTGGCATGAAACATTGCGAAAGAAAACGAAACGTGTCCATTGAAACGGCGTTTCGTCCAAATGTAAAGTGAGGTCAAAAAAACGGGCAAAGTTTTTTTTTTTGCAAATGCGATTTTTGTTGTCGATTCGCCCTTGTTTGCTACCCGTGAGCTTATTCGCGCATCCCATGCTTCTTTCCGGCTGCAGCCCGCCGCTGCTCCTTCGCTTCTTCTCCTCCATGCCTTCTCTTCACTCCTTCGCTTTTTTTGTTCCACGCCTCCTCTTCCCTTCTCCTCTTTCTCTCTTCTCGTCCATGGTCCACCCCTCCCTTTCCCTCCTTCTCTTTCCTCTTCCTCTTTCTCTCCTTTTCTTGCCTTCCAACTTTCTCTCCTTTTCTACTTACCTCCTTCCGTTTTCTTCTCTTGCCTTCCAACTTGTTTCTTTCCTCCTCTCTCTCTCTCTCTCTCTCTCTCTTTCAGCGAATCAATGGCGGAGTAGCCTGTTTTGAGTCTTGACACTGGTGGGAGATTATAGGAGAAACAAGGAGGGCGTTGCTGAATTGAGACAGCCGCCTAGTTTAATCTCTCTCTCTCTCTCTTTTGGCGACTGGTGAGCTGCACACGGATGTAGGAGGGGAGGCGTAGGACTGCACTCTCTCTCTCTCTCTTGTGGAAGGCTGCGCAGGACTGCAGGGTGGCCAGGCTACAGGCAATGCACAGAGATTAACAGGAGAAGGTACAGGAAGGTGCATCTGCGTCAGGTGCAAACAGTAAGGTGCATTTGCGTGCAAACAGTAAGGTGCAGGAGGTACAATAAGGTACATCTGCGTCAGCGTCAGGTGCAAACAGTGAGGTGCAGGAGGTATAGTAAGGTGCATCTGCGTCTCTCTCTCTCTTGTGGAAGGCTGCGCAGGACTGCAGGGTGGCCAGGCTACAGGCAGTGCACAGAGATTAACAGGAGAAGGTACAGTAAGGTGCATCTGCGTCAGGTGCAAACAGTAAGGTGCATGTGCGTGCAAACAGTAAGGTGCAGGAGGTGCAATAAGGTACATCTGCGTCACGTGCAAACAGTGAGGTGCAGGAGGTATAGTAAGGTGCTTAGGCCCCACCCTTGCTCAGGCCCCCAAGGCAGCAACTAGTAGGGGAAGACATGTCTCAATCCCTAGAGGGGGAACAGGATTGTGAGACAACCTTTCACACCCCCACGAAGGCACCAAATGCCTACCGCAGAAGACTGAGGGAAGGAATCATGTCCCTTGGCTGACGAAGGATTACGAAGATGGCCCGACGAGATGAGGCCCTTTATGAGGAGCTACAGCTTCACATAAGGACAGAGATGAACACCATGCGACAGGAGCTTGAAAAGGAATGGACCGAGCAGATGCATGTCCAAAGGAAAGTGATATACGAAACGCTGAAGGAAGAGATATATGTCCAATCGAAGGGAGAAATGCAAGCCCAAGTACGGGTTGAAATGGAATTAGCCCAAGCCTTGATGCACACGGAAATGAAAAAAGAGATGCAGAAATGGAAGGATGACATGCTCCGAGAGATTGGCACAATAGTTGCATCGTACGAAGGCACTTTGAAGACATGTATGGCTGACCGCAAAAAAGACATCACAGAAATGTTGTAAAAATGGGGGAGAGACAAAGATAAAACTGAAACTGAAATGAGAGCAAGACTAGAAAGAAACACAAAGCATAGACATACCTTGAGATGAGTGTAGACAAGACACAAGATTGATACTTTCATTGATGTGACACCTACAATTTATAGGTGAGAAGTACAAGATTGAGTAGACTCACTTATGGGATAAATGTAGAGGTGCCACATGGCACTAGACTCAAGACACAAAGACTGAACTGAAACTAGACTAGAGAAATAGTACACCTAGTGTGCACTTATTTCCAACACCCTCCTTAAGTGGACACTAGGAGGAAGACAAAAAGACAAGACTATGACATGACAAAAGATAAGACCAAGACAGAGAGACTAGACAAGGATTGAGAGACAAGCTAGAAGACAAGATGGACAAGACAGACATAAAGACTGATAGACTGAGAGACAAGACATGAGAGACAAAAGATCCTGAGACACCCCTCCTCAAGTGATATCCTCATATGGGTCCACAAGGGTAGGGACAAGAGTGGATCATAGACAGACAGAGAGAGAGACAATCAGCCAGTAGAGTGGTCCCACAGAGAGAGAGACTTTCAGATAGACATGAGAGAGACTGACAAATAGAAGATAAATGGGGACATAGACAAAAAAATGCCAAGAGAATGTGGGTAGCTAATCCACAAAAGAGAGGCATATAGACTGATAGATAGAGTGTCAAAGACATGTGACAGGATAGACACACAGGATAGACACATAGACAGAGAGACTGACTGATTGTAGATAGACAGAGAGATGGACCTTGATAGATAATCCCTCCTCAAGGTCAATCCTCCTGCTAGAGTGGGTAATGCAGGGGTGCCTCTTGGATAGGGACAAAGATAAGTCCATGTAGACAAATAGATAGGATATTACCCCATGATCTACATCATTGGTGATCAATGGTGGTAGATAGCATGAAAACATAGACAATTATGAGAGAGATGGGAAGGTCTTACCAGATTTGGCAGTGTCTAATCCCGTACAAGATAGAGAAGTAAATGAAATTCAGAACTCTCTTTTTTTTTCTTCTTAAAAAAAAAGAAAAAAAGAAATAGAGAGTAGATTGAAAATAGAACACGACATACACTTGATTTTTGCTTTAAATTTGCTGCTGCAGGTCTGGCTGGTCCAATGGACAGTTAACCCACATGTGAAGATGAAGAGAAAATGGGAAATAACAAAGAGGAAAATGCCTTTTGCACAGATGTTGCAAATCAGGTCCAAAATCAGCATTGGAGTTTACCTTCACAAAAGGAGGTGTCGAGCTGATGTCGAGAAGACCAGAGATCCAAAAATGACGAGTTGTTGCATGAGTTGAATGTCCAGGAGGTCCACGACTTGAGAAGACATGTTGATGAAGAAGAGAGTGCGGGGGTAGCTGCTGCATGTGCAGTACTAGAGGACAGGCCGGTATGCTCAAGTAGAGAGGCGGCAGCACCATGATGAACCCCCGCAGCAGCAAGAAGGAGAAGACGGGCAGTTGTTGGCATGGCGGGCAGAAAAAAGCGCAGCTATGGCTGCAGCAGACTGTGGATAGGCTGAGGGCAGCGGTGGAGAGAGACGAAGAGGTGCTCTTTAGGGCGCAAATGCATTGTAAGTCGGCGGGCGTGTTGAGTACCGTCTTCAAGGGAGAGCAGCATTCGGTCTTATCGGGGGTGGTATCGGTATCCTGAGAGACTGGTGAGGAGAGAAGACGAGCAATCGGCACTACTGTCTGCAGAGTGAGCAGGTGCAAAGAAGAGGGGGAGCAGGGTCATGGCGAAAAATACACAAAGGGCCATCTTGAGACTTCTAGAGCAACGGGTGCAATGAAAACAGCAAGCGCAGGTAACCACCAGTTAAAGCTCTCAAGTTCTCAACGGGCGGGCTACGCAGAAGGGCTGGCTCTGACACCATGTTGTAAAAATGGGGGAGAGACAAAGATAAAACTGAAATTGAAATGAGAGCAAGACTAGAAAGAAACACAAAGCATAGACATACCTTGAGATGAGTGTAGACAAGACACAAGATTGATACTTTCATTGATGTGACACCTACAATTTATAGGTGAGAAGTACAAGATTGAGTAGACTCACTTATGGGATAAATGTAGAGGTGCCACATGGCACTAGACTCAAGACACAAAGACTGAACTGAAACTAGACTAGAGAAATAGTACACCTAGTGTGCACTTATTTCCAACAAGAAATGCAAAACACTTTTGAATCATGTAAGGCAAAAGTGGCTGCTGCAGGTGAGAAGGAAATGCATTCATGGGCTGAAATTGCCAGTGCCACAAAGAAACAAATTGAGGAAGTCAACCCATGGATTGAAGTAGTAAAAAAACAGAAGGATACACCAGTCAATAAAGTAGAGGTGATGAATGCTACATTGGAAGAGGAAGCCAAGAGACGGGCACGTGCCTTACATGTACGTGTAGTTGGGTCGGAAGATAAGGGAAATCCCCAAGAGGATGCAAAAGCTCTTGCAAGAAAAATTGGAGCCACTGATGTACCCATTACCAGAGCATGGCGAGTAGGCAGAGATGAAACCAGGGCGAAGATATTGATCATCAGGTTTGGTGACTTGGAGAAGAAGAAGGCCTTCCTCTCCAAAAGGATGGCCCTTAAGGGGGAAAAGATTTATTTGGATGAGGACCTTACATATTTATTTGGATGAGGACCTTACACCGGCACAAATAGCACACCGGAAGGAACACATGCCACGTGTGCTTGAGGCAAGGAAAGAGGGGAAATGGGCGGTATACAGAGATGGTCGAGTCATCATTACGGAGAGGAGGCCCGCTTGACGGTGCGCGGCTTATGAGACCTTGTGATTCACGGTGTGGAATTGCAACGGAGCCCTTAGAACAGATGCAGGATACTCTGAGGATACTTTCAGACACAGTGATATTGCTATGTATACGGAGACCCATCAGTGCACAAACAAGAGGCTTCCTGACGTCCGGGGTTATAGATGGGAATCAGTTTTCCGCCCTCAGCCACGCACAGTGGGAGGTACCAGAGGATGTGGAGGAGTGGCAATACTTTACAGGGAGGAGCTTCGTGACAAAATACATGTGGTACATAGAGATGCAGATGCGAGGTACATGTGGGTCCGAATATGCAGAGGGGGGCTCCGCGAGCTGTGTGTGGCGGTATGCTACTTTCCCCCAGCCCACTCCAGGTTTGCACCATCAGGAGAGTCGCCCTATATACCACTATATGATGATATCATGAGGTTTGCCAGCATGGGAGACATACTACTATTGGGAGACTTTAATGCACGTACAGGCACAGAGCAGACAGAGTTGTATGATACTCAAGAGGCTATGTACCGGGAGATCGCGGTCGGTAGAGGATGTAGGGTTGCAGAGATCAGCACAGGATGAGGGGGAGATTACAGATTATGGCAGGCATTTTCTCACACTCGGGAGTGCACATGGGTTGGTCATATACAATGGCTTATTGAGATGGCAAGGATCAGATGCTCTCACACACTGGAACTCTAAAGGGGGAGCGAGCACGGTGGACTACTTGATGGGATCTCCTTCATTAATACCTGATGTGCGGGGTTTCACGATTTCCAGTAGGCCCATTGGCATAGCAGCCGATCATGCATACTTGAGTTTCACACTAGTACGTAGATCTCCGAGAGATGGGCCAGCCACTCATCTACCTAGGTACCCGAGATATCAGTTTACACGTGAGACAGTTGGGGTTTATCGGGATGCAGTATTTGATGGCTTGTTCGCTTTAGACCCACATAGCTCTCTGGACGAGATCACGTGAGGATTGGCAGGTATTCTACATGCATCCGCCTCATATGCTTTTCCCTGCACTATGATCCCTTCCACCCACCCCCGCAGCACTGCCCCATAGAATAGTTGGTATGATGATGAGTGTCGTGAGACACGAGCACAACTACATCGTGAGATTTAGCTAGAGGAGGAGATCTACCAACTCTTCCTGGGGAAGGACAGCAAGAGGGCATGGAAGATGTTTCAGGAGAGACAGCCTGGTACTCCGATTAGTGCACCTGAGGCATGGCATACTTATGCTAGAGAGCTGTATGATGCACCAGGACAACCCCCCACCCCCCCTCCACTGGGAGCTAGACCGGCTAGCAGCACCTTTTTTACTATGCAGATGGTGCTAGATGCGATAGACAGGTTACAGAATGGAAAGGCACAGGATCATGATGGGCTAGTTGGAGAGCACTTCTCATATGCACGAGACACTGGGGCTCCGCTCATCGTACATGTGTTTAATCGTGCCATTTGTGAGGGTTTCCCGACAAGCTGGACAGAGCATATCATTGTACGACTTTTTAAGAGTGTGGACCCCATGGTACTAGGCAACTACAGGACGATCATGATTGGTCATTACTTGGCCAAATTATATGGCTCTATATTGGAGTCGGAGCTGAGCCGATGGGCAGAGGCATGGTCATCGAGCACATAGACAGGCTGGCTTCAGGAGAGGATTTACTACCTTGGATCACATACTGACACTTCAGGCACTTATTGAAGAGGGCAGGGCACAAAAGAGAAGGATATATTGCTGCTTTGTGGACTTCCGCAAAGCGTTCGATACCGTACCACGTGCCAGGCTTATGCACAGATTGCATGACATTGAGGTACCCGAGGATATGCAGTGGGGGATATATGCTTTGTATGAGTCTGTGACAGGTAGAGTTCGAGCTCCAGGCGGACTATTTCATAGGGTGACCAGCACGATAGGGGTGAAGCAGGGTGCCCGCTATCGCCCACCCTCTTTGGATTGTACATTGATGCAGTCTCTGATTATGTAGACAGATTGGGAGGCCCAGGGGCATGCCTGGCAGGGGTGTTGATACCCATCTTGTTATATGCTGATGATATTGTTCTAATCTCAGACTCTCCAGAGGGACTATAGAGACACCTGGATGCATTACAGGCTTTCTGTGCGGATAGAGATCTGACAGCGAACCTTGGGAAAACCAAGGTTATGGTGTTTAACACCACACAGGCATGGGTGACGAGATCAGAGCCTCAGTTCACTTTCCGAGGGGAGCTGGTAGAGTACGTCAGGTCATATGTCTACTTGTGAGTTACTTTCACAGGACCGCGTTTCTCCCTGAAGGGGGCAGCAGCAGCTAGATTAGCTCAAGGGCATGCAGCCTTGGGGGCACTTGAGAGGCAGTGTGCACACATACAGTTTCAGGAGCCACGCACCAAATTGTGGCTATTTGATACGCTTGTCACACCGACTCTCCTGTACGGAGCTCCAATTTGGGGGCCCAGTGTACATCACAGATCTCAGAGAGGGACAGATGAGGGATGGAGGCAAATGGAGAGACCACTGATTATGATGATTGCTCGTATGATTCGGAGCAAATCATCAGTACCACATGAGATTGTTCGGGCTGAGCTGGGTGCCCCACCAGTAGTAACCGAGGCCCTATTCCAGGCAGTTACCTTTTTACAGCGGCTATGGGAGCTCCCTCAACAGAGGTACTCCCGTTTGGCATTGACCTCATCCATACAGTTGGCAGAGGATGGAGATACTCATTGTTGGTACGCTCAGATGAGATCATGGTTTGACCTACTTGTTGGGTCGCTGAAGCTCCTGCCCTTCCCCCCCTGCTCGCGCTGCGGCCGCACGCCCAATCCCCCTTCCCACCCACGCGTCCTCCCCCCCCCTCCCCGCCTGCCCTCGCTTGTGCGCCCCCCCTCCGCCTTGTTTTCCTTCGCTGAAGCGCCCGCCGCCCCATCTCCTCGCCTTTGCGTCCCCCTCCCCTCTTCAGCGCCCCGACCCCCCCCTCCGCCAGCCCTCTCTTCCCCCCCCCCCCCCCCCCCCCCCCCCCCCCGCCGTCACGTTGCTTCCACCCTCCCCCTAGGGTTCTTTCTTCGCCGACTTACCCACCCCCCCCCCCCCCCCCCTTCTTCCTGGTTTTTTCCGTCCCTTGGGGGTTTCTTTCCTTTTTTTTACCGTTTTTGTGTGCAGCTCGGTTCTTGCAGGCCTCTCCGCATTCGCTCCGCCTTCGCCATAGCTTCAGACTCTGATGGAGGCTCCTCCCGCCCCACCTCAGAGGGACTCTTCTGCAGCCCCCTCGCCCGCCCCTGAGGATACCCCCATCAGGCTTTCTCTTTCACTAGAAGAGGAAGCGCGCCTCGCCGCAAAGGTGGAACGCCTCCAGGCACATTCCACCATTTGCCGTATAGTCGGCACTCGCCCCAGCAGAGGGGAGATCCAGGATCTTCTCCAGTCCCGTCTTCTTGCAGATGTGGGCAAGATCCTGGACGTTCAGCTACTGTGCCGTGGACACTACCAGATCGAGTTCGAGACTGCCCAGAGCATGGCCTAGGTCCTTGCCATGAGTCCCCTTGACATCAGGGGTGCTCGGGCATTCTTCAGACCTTGGCAGCATGGCTTTGACCCAGCAGCGGCCGAGCAGGGAGAGCGCCTTTTCCATGTTACAGTTTGCTTCCATGGACTCGGCCGCGACAACCTTCCGCTCCTTTCGAGGCTTGGAGCATTGGTGGGCTCGGTGCTTGAGACTGGCCCCACAGCCGCTTTAGTGGTGGCTAGAGCAGCTGGGCTACCTTCGGTCAGAGTTTTGGTTCCTGACATCTCCTCCCTTCCGAAGGTCATTCAGCTACCCAGGATAGGGGGGGGGATGGATTGATCAGAGAGTGGAGTTCTCGGGGCTCCCGAACCAGTGCTTTATTTGCAGGCAGGTACATCCACGAACATTACTCAATCATTGAGTGTGTCAACTTGATGACATCCTTATGTCTATTCATAGAGCTACTAATATCCTTCATTCACAATTATCTTCACTTCCATGAACTCAACATTGCATTCATTAACATTACTCATCATTGAGTGTGTCAACTTGATGACATCCTTATGTCCATTCATATAATTACCAATATTTGTTAAGTTAGTCAAAGATAATAATGGAGACAGAAAATTGGCCAAGGCCTGCGCGCGTAGGAGACCCAGACCCTCACCGTAGCAGCAGGCCCCTGGTGGCCCGCCCACAGATGCGGCTCGGCAGGCAGCCTCCGGGACACCTGCCCAGCCCACAGAGACCTCGGAGTGGCAGCCTGGATAGGGGCGCCGTCGAGGGAGACAGCCACCACAGCAGCACGCCCAGAGACCGATGCAGCAGCAGCCTCAGTCTCAGCATCACTGGGTTCCCGTGAGGAACAGCTTTGCTCCCCTCCAGGAGGAGACCCCAACGCCGACTGAGGACCAAGAGATGCCAGCACCCCCTCCTTCGCCCCCTCCCCCCCCTCCCCCGTCCCACCCTCCCGCCTCGCTTCCACCTTCGCCTCCTCCCGTCCCGCTCCGGTTTTGGCAGCGGCTCCTCCTCCACCCCCTTCTGCCCCCCTCCTCCCCCCCCGCTCGCCTCAGTTCCCCGGGAGGCCCTGGCAGTCCCTTGGCGTTCACTTGCAGTCCAGAGGACATTGAGCACCGACCTTGCTCGAGCACCGCAGAGGAGACTCCCCATGCCGATTCGGGCTTCACGGCTATCCTCTATACGCAGTCGGCTGAGTCGTCTCGACACTAGAAAGCGCTCAGAGGCTTTTGATTACTCCTTCACACGGCTTTTTGGAGTAGAGGGCCCTCATGAGCCAGCACCCATCAGAGTGCATGTAGTGATACCTCCGGCCCGCGGGGAGGAGGCACTTGACTCAGCGGTGGCCTTCTCATTGCCTCTCTGTGTCCCTCGCGACCGGGAGTGGACCATGGATCTCGCTCTTAGCACTTTGAAGACTCAGGCAGTTGAGTTTTCTCATCATGTGAGCGATCTGGAGGTGACAGATGTGATAGGCCGACTATGGGAGTTGGCTCATTTTTTCTTTGATCCAGGGAGTGTGGATGCCTCAGGGATTCGACATTTGGTCATTCGTATAGTGGCAGACTTAGCACGCGACCCTGGATATGTATGCATACACGAGGCTGCTATGTCTGAGCGGGAGGCAGTCGCCATGGGACACAGCCACTGGTGCCTGATCCGAGATTCTTGCAGCACACCGGGTGGGCAGACTCGTAGCCGCTCGGATGGGGACTATTCTCCATCCAAGCCGCTTGCGAAGGCCCGCCGCACGGCTGAGACAGCATCCACCTTAGCAGGTCATCCATGAGGATCATCTCATGGAATGTACAGGGCCTTGGCGGCGCACATTATATACGGTATCGTGGTTGCTTGAGGCAGGAGCTTCAGAGAGCCTGGTTGGGGGCAGTATTGATATTTTGATGTTGCAGGAGCACCATTTGGGTGAGAGTAGGATCCAGAGATATGGTTCGGTGATGCCTGGTAGATGGGACACCTTTTGGTCTGTAGGGTTTGGCCCCTTGGGTGGGCAGGGAGGAGTATGCATGGTCATTGCAGATGTATGGCGGCAGGCCATTGTGGATCGAGGGATCATTGTGCCTGGTAGAGCACAGTATGTCATTCTGAGGACGCATGATGAGCTCTTTGGCGTGCTCAATGTCTATGCGCCAACCATGCTAGTGCCAGAGCAGAGTTCTGGACCCAGGTTGCGGATGCATTACCAGAGAGGCCGCATATTGGTGTGTCGTCGGGGAAGACTTCAACATGCTTGAGGACCCGGCCGATAGAGTGGGAGGCAGTCATGTTACAGTGCACGGCACGGAGCTTGCAGCTTGGGAGCGATTTTGCATGTCACTGAGGATCACTGATGCATGGTAGCATGAGGCCTTCTCCCGCTCTCAGGATAGTCTTAGTTTCTCTCGGTCGGATCGCCGGCAGGGAGGGACTAATCTATCTCGGATCGATCGCTTCTATGTGGGCGACAGGTTTGGGGAGCGAGGGGGCTCAGTTGGCATTCTCGTTGGCACCTCTTTTTCAGAGCACGCGCCAATTATTTTGACACTTGAGGAGAGGACACGGGAGACCAGCTTGCAGTTGAGGATCCCAGAGAGGGTACTTACAAATCCTAGTCTCGCTGAGGACATTGAGAGGATATGGCATGACAGTCAGAGCTCTGACCAGGATGCAGCAGGCCAGTGTGCCCAGGGACTCATCGAGCTCAGCTCTTTTTTGCACGCTGCAGCCTTGACACGGCTGGGAGAGACTTGCGAGCGGGAGCGGCGGCTGAGACGCAGCCTTGCTTCGCTTCAGTGCCTTCAGGAGCAGCAGCCTACATGTGAGTGGGTGGCGTCCCAACTGAGCCAGGCACGCCAGGAGGTTAGAGAGGCAGAGGAGCAGAGACATGAGTTTTACTATCGTCACACCAAGCCTCTCAGTGGACGCAGCTTGGTGATAGAGTGACTGGGGAGTTTTTTGAGATTATTGGACCCCGCCATGCTCGAGCAGGAGTCCGTCAGCTTGGGAGGCCGGACGGATTGGTAGCCACTGAGCCCGGGGAGATGAGAGCCATTGCCACTGAGTTCTACAGGGACCTGCTTTCAGAGGAGCCAGCCACTGAGGCTTGGGATGCTTGCAGACAGACTGTGTGGGCCCATGTGCAGAGGAGGGTCACAGATCGTATGCGTACAGTTTTGGGTGAGCCTCTTTCAGAGGTAGAGCTTGCTGAGGCCTTGAGGGTCCTTCCGCGCCATAGTTGCCCAGGGGAGGACGGATTGACGCATGCCTTTTTTATGCGCTATTGGGACCTTTTGGGGCCAGGCCTCCGCAGAGCTCTTGCATCAGCCAGGTACAGAGGCTGATCAGGAACTTTCTTTGGTTTGGGCGGGATGGTCAGCCAGCCCAATCTAAGGTTGCTTGGGCAGTTATTACACTTCCGTTGGCCCAGGGAGGCTTGGGCATTATAGATCCAGTTGATCAGAGTAGAGCCTTATTGGGGAATCTTATTGTTCGGGGGCTGCTTCCAGGCGCTGAGCCTTGGAAAGAGCTCCTTTTGCAGCGGTTGCAGGCTCGGACTCCCCCAGCAGGGGGCACTTGGGCACCAGAGATATGATGGATCTTCATAAAGATGAGGAGGACAGACCTCAGTAGAGGTTGGGAGGACAGATTTGCCTTGAGCATCCTGAGAGCTTGGGAGTTGCTGAGACCGGGACTCTCTCAGAGACCTCCTTCTTGTGATGAGGAGCGGGCCAGACAGCCTCTCATCTGGAACCCAACGGTTCGCACAGAGCAGGGTCATATGCTGGGTTCTCGGCCTCGTCTAGCCTGGGGACCATTGGCGGCAGGCCCAACACGTAGTTTTGGAGACTGGCAGGCCTTCTGCAGTCTTCCAGAGAAGATCCAGGTGGAGAGGCTGAGTCACTTCAGAGGGGGGCTGATTATGAGGGATGACATTGAGAAGGCACTCACAGAGGAGTGGTTCACGCCTCTCGAGCCAGTGGCCCCATGGTGGATGGGAGCCTTTACACAGTTGGAGATCCTGATTGCTGTCAGAGCTTGCACTGAGGATGGCAGATGCCTCTACTATGAGATCTAGGATGAGGGAAGACTGCAGAGAGTGGAGGTGGAGTCGCCTTTGGTTGCAGAGTGCATCTTTCAGAGGATACGGGTAGTGGCCGGCGCTTCTCAGAGGTGGCATATTCACCAAGACCCTGCAGATGTGGACTCCGATTGGCGCATATGGGCATATGCAGCGCGCCCCTTGGCCCGGCTTCAGTGGGACCCTGGCGCCAGGGAGTCACCACTGATAGAGTAGTTATCTTATGTCGTGCTCGTCGGCCACGCCCACCAGGATCCTGACCACGGCATCCTTACCATCGCCAGATTAGAGCCATTATTGCTCGGCATCGGAGGTGCCTACCTCGCTTCTACGACCTCTCCATTCTAGACAGCCCCATGGCGGAGATACTTGATCTAAGGAGAGGGCAACAAATCAACTGATCAGCATACATGGATCTACCTGATATACATTTTCCAGTATTTTCCAGTATTTTCTACTCAGTATCATCTCGGAGTCTTGCAATTTTGTTCTTATAACTGTAGGACAATCAATTTATTGTACTTTTTAGTCTTGTTCTCTTTGATGAGACACCAACTTCAGATGTACTCTCAGTTTTGGTCTCATAGGCCACTATGGCCTCTTAGAGACGTTAATATATCATTTCATTTCATTTCATTCTCCTTTTCTTGCCCAATTTTTGAAAATTCCCAAAAACCTACTCCCCAAAATCATGAATTTCATACCCATTAGTCTCTAATCACATTATCTCCCCAATCTCTCATAAATTTGGGCATTTTTCATTTTCAGAAATTTCAGATTCCCCCTCGAATTTTTAGCCTTCAATTGCAAGTCCCATCTCTTCCCCATCATGGCTCCTCGCAAATCCTCTAATACGTGTGACATTTGAGGGGATTCGGTGCTCATTCACAAGTATGGGACATCTGACACAATGTGTGGTTTGCAAGTTTTGTGGAGAAGTTCGTCGAGGAGCTGCAACTTGTGTGAAGGCACACTACACATGGGAAAAGTCATAAGGAACACATGGGTGCACTCATGTTCCGGAAGGTGTCTTTCATGCCTACGGCGGTTCACCATCAAAGTTTTCGGAAATACGAGCACTTCTCCATTTGCCTTTGCCTCTATAGGCCATCGATGCAAAGGTGGAAGAAGCCAAGCAAAAGAGGCATCAAGAAGACCGTGTGGGAGCAGCAACATCGACACAAACCTCTCAACAAGGGTCCCTTCATCGCAATTATGCATCTTCTTTTGAAGTTCCTGTCTCTTCCGATTTATCTAACATTGATGAGTCCTTGCCTGATGTGAACTCAAGTGATATGCCGCCCTTTACCATGCCTTCTCCAAGTTCATCGAGCTTTGTTAGTGGTCTTCATTGTGCAAGAAAGCTGATAGAAGAGCTAGTTGGTATGAACAGATGTCAATGCCGTTTGAAGTGCACTCTAAGACAACCACAAGGAAAATGGGAAGAGAGCCTCCAAGATGCCAAATGACGCTCGATGCTAGCTATGCTCCAAAGTTGAAGCAAGAGGCCCAAATTGTTGACCATCGTTTCTTTTATCAATGCAACCTTGCCTTTCATATAGCTCGTTGCTTATTATACTACAAGTTTTATAATGCACTCGTGGCAGCCTATACGGTGCGAGCTACATGCCTACATCTAGTGAAGCCGAGTCTTTGAGGATGACTCGACAGTCTTCACATACACATTCACATCCATTCTTCACATACACATCCACATCCATTCTTCACATACACATTCACATCCATTTTCATCACATATCATCCATTCACATCCCATATCATTCATTTACATCCCGATTCACATGACATCACATCTCATCCATTCATTCACATCTATCTGATTCACATGTCATCACATCTATTCACTCAGGGACCACTTCGTTGGCCCTCGCCCATTGTACCGGAAGCGCACCATTTTTCAACCATACCGAGGTTGGTCAAGACCTGGGCAGGCTTTGCATTAAGTGAGGTAGATTGAGGATGAGTTCATCGGATTGAGAGCTTGTTGGCAACGTTATGGTTGCAGCATAGTGTCAGATGGATGGAGTGATACGATGAGTCACTAACTACCAAGTCTCAACTCTCTGCAACTATGCTTCATGTCAATGTTTTATGAAAATCTTTCATTAAATTTTGAACTTTGTAAATTGATGATCTCTTCTTTTTCTCTAATGCATGGTTTTTCTACGGTTATCGGTGCTGTTCCATGATAAATATTTTGGTATCATCTTGTGCTGGCACCACATTGTTGCGTGTTGTTGATGTATTTACTTCTGGCTTGAGTATTATTAGGGAGTGCATTTATGGCCACATTAGGCAAGCCATTGAGGAGATTGGGCCACAAAATGTGGCCCAAGTTATCTCAGACAATGGCTCTAATTGTGCCAAGATGGGTGAATTTGTGGAGAGAGATTATCATACCATTATCTAGACTCCATGTGCATCCCATTCTTTGGATTTGATGATGAAGGACATTGCAAAGCTAGAGTGGTTGAACTCTACACTTGACAACGCTACCCAAATCATTAGATTCATTACAAGGAAGACTCAAGCACTAGCTCTCTTTAGAGCTTCATGCAAGTATGATCTCATGAAGCCTTCAATGATGAGATTTGGCTATCTCTTCCTCATTCTTCTAGCTTTTTTGGAGAATTCATTTCTTATTTCAATTCTCATTTTGCAATCTTAATACTTGAGATTTAATTTCTTGATTATTTTGTAGATAGTGATGGCGAGAGCTCATAGTAGTGACTCGCGAATGGTTTAGGATTTTTGATTTTCCATGCATGATGCTAGCAGCTTCTAGTTGGCAGCTACTTATTTTAAGATCTTGGGTTTTTTGTATTTGACTGTTGACATTGAGATTTTAGTGAGTGAACTTTGAGACTATCATGTGATTTGATATCGTAGATGCACCTTTTGTCTTGAGTCTTGACTCTTACTTGAATGATGAATCTAGGCTCTTTGATTTTATGCTTCTAATAATGGCTTGAATTAAATTTTAGCTTAAGAAAGTGTTTTGAGCCTACTGTCTCTCTTTTATGTTCAAGTTGATTTCTTGAAATAGATTTTACTTAAAAAATGCATCTTCATCTTTGTGTTGGCTATGTTTCAAATTTGGTATACGTATATGAGAAGTGTCATTTCGAAATCTTTGCGTTTCATCCAAAACAGACGAAATGAATTGAAACGAAACCTTCGAAACGATGAAACGGACGAAACGTTTCATGTTACTATGGCTATGACATAGGTACTTTGGCAAAACCAAGGTCATCTCTTTGCAACATCCAATCTAACGAATCACTTCAAATTGTTGCAAGAAAGCTCTAATCTTCTACCAAACAGGCTTGTAATGCATGCCCAATTTCCATATCCTTTGTGCATGCAGGAATGTTAGTATTCTGTCATCTAGAGAGACAACATCCTGGATTAGGCGTATATTTTTATTGGAAAGAAAATAGGCTTCCCTTGGCTCCTGAACTGCTAGAGGTTCCAAACAAATTTTGCTCTAGTGAATGCTCTCTAATCTGAATGAGTTACCTATCTCTGAAGATCTTCCAGACCAATGCAAGTACATGAAAAAACACACTCTCTCTCACAGACACACACACAAGACTAAAGGAAGAGAAGGAGAAAAGTCGGCTATGAACAAGGGCAACAACCAAGAGGAGAAGAAGACGCCCAACAGTAAAAGAGGATGAGATCAAAAAGAGGGACAAACCCATTGTAGTGGCAGGCGACAATCGTCAGCAAAACTGGAACAGAAGGTGCATAGCAGTGCAGGGACATACGAAAGTGCAAATGACCAGCAAGAAAAAAGTGACGACCTTGAAAAGAGACAAAACGCCGAGCAGAATAGACGAAACGGTTAGTAGAATTGACGAAACGGCAATCAGAACTGATGAAACGGCAGGCAGAGATGAAACAACGAGCTCAGGCGCACCACACACACACTCTACACACACACACACACACACTCTATGTACACATGCACACACATATACACACAAATATTGAAGTTAACGGTTTTTATAGCGGCCAACCACTTTTTATTGCATGTTTTTTTCATTGCTTGCCATTTGGCTCTAAGAAGATGCAAAGGGTATTTATTCCATTAAAGTCACCCGAGGCTTGCAAGTGGCCCTGTCCATGGTGCATATGATTTGGTTTCATTCATAACAAATTAGTAGCCAGCTTTCTTGCAAGCAACGGGTTTTTACTTCCTTGCTAGGCCACCGCACTTGACAAGTGTTGTCGCTAGCCACATATGGATGAGAATATGATTCTTTCTCTCATTAGACAATGCTTTTTCCTGGCAGTAGACCAGAATCGAGATTACACAAGGGTGGTAAGTGGTATAGAAAGGGATAGGAATTGCAATGGTTTGTCATTAGGATGGGTGGGATTGACGAGGGTGGGAGAAGCATAGGAAAGGCCTGAGCTCTCACTCACAATCCAAAGGCTGAGTTGCATCCCAATGGACTGAATGACATGCATGCATTTTTCTTTATTGTATTTTCAATGCTTTTGAATTAAGTCAAAACTTCCAAGCTCCCTTTGAAGTTTGAACATCATTTTGTAAACTCTCATGCCTTCTAACTTGTGTTAGAGTCCTTAATATCTTTTATTGTGCTAATGTGCATGGAGTTACTTAAGTCTGTTAAAGCTAATTGCTTTTATCCTTCCTCAGAGCTGGCTGCACATGGACTTGACATAGAATCAATTCGGAATGTTTATCAACGCATTTTAGAACTCCGTAATCTAGAGGTATTAGCACTTATCTCTTTATTTCAACATTGTTTTACTAAAGGCCTTGTTGTGTTTAACTTAATTTATTAAGTGATTCTTACTAGTGTTATACCAATAACACGCTCTTTAAGTATAAAACTCCACGTGTCACTTTGAAGTCCTCTGAATATCAAAATGCTGACTTCGCTTCAACAAATGTTGGTGCAGATACTAAAGAGACTTGGCGATTCTATCATTCGATTATTCATGGGCATTGAGAAACACATGGATAGTGTGCCAGAATCTCGATGGATAAGGGTACTACACGAGCATAACTTTTAAGCATCGTGCTGAGACCCTCAGTATAGATTTTCTTCTCACATAAAACAGTTTATGGCAGCCAATGAGGTGATAGCTGAAGTGGTGAAGGTGTTTGCCTAGGACCAAGAGGTCGTGGGTTCAAAACCCCCCTCGTTGGCATCGCCTATGGGCGGATAATTAAGCGCCTTCGGGCGGTGAAAAATCAGTAACTATGGGAGGATCTTGGGTTTAAGGCTAGTCGCACCCCGCGCGGGGGGGGGGGGGGGGGGGGGGGGGGGGGGTGGTTGGGGACAGCTTATGGTAGCATTGGGTTACATCATCCTAATTATTGCCAAGCCTTATATCTTCTAGTTCCACGCTCAAAGTTCGTTTTTGTTATTCTCTATTTTTCTTCACCTTGAGGGACTAGGGTGTTTGCATCAGCTCTAAACTTATCTGCTCCAAACCATCATTTATACTCTGGTGATTTAGCCAAACCTATAATACCTCACCAAAGTCAGTTCTGAAGTTGAATTTTGGTTGAGCTTAAAGGAGTAGATAAGATCACATTTTGGACATGAAAAACCTGAATAAGCGGTTATCCTTCAGCCTACCTAACATTGAAGAGGTAAGTGCTACAATACCTGCAGAATCTCAAGGAGTAAGAGGATTTTGGTGTTCTTCCAAGGACTCCAACATTTCGTCGATAGCCATCACATTTTGAGGTAGAATGCATTCTGTGAAGGGACAAATATGCAAAGCGTATGGAAACACCTAAGTTAAGTGTGCTCTTGACAGAACCATCATTAGAGACAGATCTTTAAGGTGATCAAGTTTAAACTGCCCCTGTTACAGTATTATAAACAATGATGTTGAACCTCTGGCAGAGAGGCCATGTTGCTTGAGAGTGCCAACCAAAGAACATTGCTTCAGGATTACTGTGATTAAGTGCGTGACCATTGGACTTGATAGATGATGGTTGCCATTGTTCAGCTTAACAAGGTGATAGATTTTACACAGTAGCTGTGATTGAGGAGTTTTAAGAAGCAAAATTGCTGTTCCAACCATAAGATCCTACTGACAAAGGTTTTGAAGCAATCATGTTAAGTTTCAATGACTATTACCATTTGATGAGAAAACATAATAGGATACGCAAGGCAGTCCAAACAAGGTTTATTGTTTTTTTCAGGCATATAACACTAACAGCAGCAATATCTTTAAATTTCTGGCCTTGTTGGCTTTATTTTTGTTCATGGTGTCTGATGGAACATGGCGCAGGCCTTGCTAGTTGGATTGCAAAGTCCTCTTATTGGAGAGAGAGGGTGAGACATCTTGCTTTGTGAGCTTTATGTGTAGGGAAGATTCCTTGTTTTACATGCTTGTATGATATGATTGTGGTTATAAATTTGTCGCATTGTATATTTAATTGTTAAATGCATAGTAGTGTACGTTTTTTTTCACATAGTCGATTGCATAAATGCTAAGCTGTGGATATGCTTTGGTTCAACTTTACCTAGGAAGAAAGTGCAACTTTGGCCAGCCTTGCTTTCTCAGTCTGCATGCATTACTGTTTCCACCTTGTAACTTGTATGTACCATGTGCTGCCTGCCACATTCATTTTTACTGCCTAATGCATGTCTTTTAGCTGCCTGAGCTTCCATTTCCGCTTCCTGCTGCCAGTTGTGTTTCGGTTGTTCTCCAGCATTTTCCCCACAGCCTCCTTATTGTGTAGCCTTCCCTCCTACAGCTCTTTCTTGCACAGATCGACCCTTCATTCTTCCTGCCCAGGCTAACTTCATGCTCCCTCCTTTCTAGAAGTTTTGGCATAAAATAGGGAATGCCAGAAAGAGTTTTCTTACCATGTGCATTCATAACTTCTTTGGAATGATTCCACAATTCTTTCTTGCACAAGCGAATCTACGAATTTTCCTCCTGTTTCCTTTTTTTTTTTTTCCTTCTCTTCCCTCCTCTCAGGAGTTATTTATGGTATGGTAGCACTGTTACAAATCGTATTGTATGTCTGTGGTCTATGTAATGAAAAGGACTCACAAGCAGATGGTCCATAGGACCAAAAATTGCAAAATGCGTGTTTTTAAGCAAGAGCTTGCAATAAACATAGCATCGGTGGCCCTTCACTCCCACAACCCAGTTGGCCGTGTCTTTAGGAGCGGGCTTATGTGATTCTTCATTTAGTTTATAACAAAAGCACCATCTTAACATGGTTTTAAAAAAAGTGTCATTTAAATCAGCCCTCTTTTCCCTTTCTTCTTTTTGAAAAACCCCCCAGTAAGGTTTCTCAAAGTAATTTAGTTGTTTGTTCAATGCTGTGAATTCTTTTTGGCTGCAGGCTTGGAGACATGGTATCAACAAGAATATTCTGTGTCTTTTCTCGCCTGTCGCCATCCAGTGCAAGGGTATGTGTCTCTGAAGAAACTACAAGCAGCTTATCTCTTTACATTCTCTTTGTTTTGAGTTTTTCTTATTTCCTATTATCATATGGCATGGTGGTTTTATATCAGCTATATGAAGCATTCGTAGAAGGTTGTGCAAGAGCTTGTTGCCTCTTTCATGAGAATTTCTGCAATTAGTTCTTCCAATTACCAATGATGCCATGGTCATGAAGGGACTTGAGCTGATTTATTTACTTTGGTTGCAAATTCTGCATTGCAAAACAGTAATCGTTGACGTCTTTTTCAGGAATGAGACCCAGTCATAGCATTAAGTCAGGCTTGTTGTTTTTTTTGCCCGGGAAAAAGATCCTTCTATTAATTAATAAAAAACCGCCACCAACGGCTAAATAGAACCACAAAGGGCTAGATACAAACTGGCCTCCATGTATGGGGCGGGGATCAAATAATCAAGAGGTGGAGAAAGATGCACTTCTCCTCCAGCTGGCCGCTGTATGAGGAGAAGGCTTATCTCATACAGGGAGGAGGAGGGGGGGGAGGGGGGATATAACCACACAGGTGGTCTGTAATGCCAAGTGGGATCACCACCTCTATCGGTGAGAAAAGGGCCATGCCACCACAGCCTCAAGAAAGATTCCTGCTGCTTCCGCATGCAGTTAGAGCCACCCTGCAACTTCCCCCATTGACTATGGAGGGTATGCATGATGTCGAGCCAAATGCTCCTGATGGACTCCGCATGCGGAGTATGGGCACCCTCGATGGCTTTGTTGCATCTAGCTCTCTATATGTGCCAGGTTGCAATTCTACTGCGAATCTCCCATCTCTGACATGAGCTGGGTCTCCAGTGGTCAATAGATGGGGCTAGGAGTGGCACTACCGAAATGAGACCTGAAGGGCTAGCTCCTTACCTTCCTCTCATAAGGCATGACAACGTCAGCCTCTGTGGCCCAAGCGACAGTGCTCCATGTAATCATAGTTGTCACGGTACGAAAATACGATACTGTATGGGAATTTTTGGTACGATATGAAATTTTCGGATACCGTATGATAAAATACGGTTTTTTTTTGAACACTTACAAACTATGGTGTGTCAAGCTTGAATGTGAGGGAAGGTTGGGAGGGGAGGAGTCTACAGTGCTTGAGGAACCAGAACATGGAATGTGTCTCTCCTAGTCGGATCTCCCAATTGTCTCCAAAAAAGAATCTGTATGGGTAATGCGATACCAAAGGTCTCCCAGTGTAGCGTTTATGACTAAGGGACCGTCCTTGCACAAATACAAGCAGTGCATCTAGGATGATAGGTTTAGGGACTCCTCTCTAGATCAAAATGGCCATGTCCAAATCTTCTCCCTTGTACATAACTTGAGGATCTGACTGTCTAGCCTACCTATACCAGGGATCTCCAAGTGACGTAGCAAGATTCTCTTATCCTACCAATCAAGTGTACACTACCAATCTACCTTGCCAGATTGTTTAGCTCTCTAGCATTTGGAATTTTTTTCTCAAGGTTGGGGGGGACTTATACTGTACGATATCATACGGTATCATATCGTACAGTACGAATGGGTTCGTACTGGTACGAGAAACAACTATGTAGTTGAGGTCTTGTCCATCGTGAGGATGCGGAGAATTCGTTGCCAAACCTGCTGAGCCTTTGGACAATCCCAAAGACAATGTCGCTGAGACTCTTGAGGGTGGCTGCACCTCGGAGAAGCGGTTGGTCGACCACCAATGGCCAACCACGTGCCAACCGCCAAGCTCTTGTGTGCCATTAGCCAAAGAAAGAGGGTGATCTTTCGAGGCCGAAAACTGTCCTAGAACCTCTTCCAGAAATCTGAGAGAAAACGTTGTGAGAGGCCATGTGACTACCAATGTACTGTTGCTGCCCGGGTGCCATCGACCTCGGGCATCTGAATCCTGCGGCCTAGCCATGTTGTGTATGCAAAAAGGGGGGGATCCAGAGTCTCCTCCCGATCAACAGGATCACGCCAAGTCCACTTTCCTCGGGTCCCACTGGAGGCGGTACCTGTACTTAACCCTCCTCTCCTCGATGGGTCTGATGCTACCTGTTTTTATAGATCAAGGCTCCAGAGAAAAAAGAGGATGGTTAATTCATTCTCTGTTGGAAAAAATGAGGGATTGCCAATGCTAAGCTCCTAAGATCTGATATAGAGAGCTGGTGAGATGCCGTTCATTGTCCATGCTGTTTCATGGAAAATGGTGTTTCCCTGAGCCATAGTCACTAGAAACAAGAAACGGGAACGAAAACAGGGAAACGAGTTTTTAGGGGTGGAAACGGTGGTTTCATGTGACGATATCACTCGGGAAACGAGAAACGGCTATGGAAACTGATGGGGTCTTGAAACGGAGAAATGCATTTCTAGGGACTGAAACGGCCGCTTCTTGTGACTATACCCTGAGTAACCATGGTATTTCGTTAGCATCTGCGGTTTGTGTGAAGACATGTGTCCTGTTGAGTAAGTAGTGTGCTGAAACATTGCATGAGTTTGCCAAGGGAAGTCTGCAAGATCATTTGACTTATGTGGTGTGAGAGCATTTGATGTGAATAAGGGGCGAGAGCGTAATTACTTCTTGTTTCTATTTCCAACTCTCCTTCAGGTTAGGGAGATCCACTTTACAATTGACGCATGTTACAGGTTGAATGTAGAGTTGAGTAAGAATTGATGGATGGTATATGCTGAGTGTATTTTCAAGAAAAGGACTTCTATGAAGTATGAAAGAAACAACGAAAGAAGCAAGGGTCAAGGAATCAATACACCTTCAATGGCATGAATAAGCACCTAGGTGGCTGAAAACACCAAGATAAGCTAGCGGAAGACTCCAGAAATAACGGACAATCTTTTCATTTCTGGAGTAAGGTCTTCCTGTTGGCAATTGCAGATCTAGAGGAAGACACCCATACGGCCATAAGGTATGCAGAGTATCAGTCGGGATGCAAAAAAGGGGCCGAGAAGGTAGGATTTGAGTTCTGTTCATCGCCACATTCACTAAACTGATTGATCCCCTTGGTAGTCCCAAGATTGCTCATTTATACAAGTGGTCCAACCACTGTGAGTAGGAGCCTATGGTGAGTAGGTGCACCGTCTGGGCCATACAGTGCCCGTCAGTGAACGTGGAGCGTGATTCCGGTGCAACCTACCAATGATTGCCATATTTGCAAGAGAATGGACTCTTATGTGTGATTTTGCTATTTTCTTGATTTCTTGCATACTTTCTTCCTGTACTTTCTCGATATTGATGGGGAAGACGATGGAAATACAAGATTCATCTTCATTTAGCCATGTTTCAGAGGTTTTTGTGTGAGATTTGGGCCAATTTTTGAATTTAGGGACCAAATTTCTGGGTCGGGAGCAACTTATTAAAAACATTGGACCACCAGAATAGGGGGAAATGTTGTGTCTACATTTTTGCTTCTTCCCTCTTCTTCTTTGAGACTTTGCATGGCTATGGAGCATGTTTAGGGTTAGTTAGCTTCACCTTCTACAACAACCAGCAAAATTCCCACGATCGAGATCAGAGCTCTGAGACCAATTGAAATGGGCGCCCGACTAACGTTAAAGAGGTAAAACATAGCAGGACCTGATGAGGATCCCAAACCTGTACACATTGGGAAGGGTAGGCCTATTTCTTGAAGAATAAAAAGACCTCATTGATGTAGCTACTCACAGAATTCCACGGTTGCTTTGCTTGGAAATATATGAATATGAAGAGCATGCCCCTAGAGGTGGTTAAATCACACCATTCCCATTGTGGAAGGAGTGTGGCCATCAAGGCATAGAGCCTACCAAATGAATCCAAAGTATTCTAGTAGAATGGTCAAGGACTCGGAGATTGACAAACTCATTGAAGCTGGCCTCTCTCTCTCTCTCTCTCTCTCTCTCTCTCTCTCTCTCTCGTTCAGCTCGTCTCTCGCCCCAACATTTCATTTCATTTCTCTCTCTCTCTCTCTCTCTCTCTCTCTCTCTCTCTCTCTCTCTCGTCTCTCGCCTCTCTCTCTCTCTCTCTCTCTCTCTCTCTCTCGTTCAGCTCGTCTCTCGCCCCGCCCTTCCCTGCTCTCTCTCTCTCTCTCTCTCTCTCTCTCTCTCTCTCGTTAGGCGTCAGTTCGCCCCACAGTTCGCGTTAGGCGTCAGTTTGCCTCTCTGCCCGCATTTCGCCTCTCTGCCCAGTTCGCCTCTCTCCCCCCGCCAGTTCGCCATTTTCGCCTTTCTGCCCCCGCCAGTTCGTCTCTCTGCCCCCGCCAGTTCGCTGCCCAGTTCGCCTCTCTGCCCCCGCCAGTTCGCCATTTTCGCCTTTCTGCCCCCTTCCCCCACCAGTTCGCCATTTTCGCCTTTCTGTCCCCTTTCCCCACCCAGTTCGCCACAGTTCGCGTTAGGCGTCAGTTCGCCTCTCTGCCCCCGCCAGTTCGCTGCCCAGTTCGCCTCTCTGCCCCCCCAGTTCGCCATTTTCGCCTTTCTGCCCCCGCCAGTTCGCTGCCCAGTTCGCCTCTCTGCCCCCGCCAGTTCGCCATTTTCGCCTTATTTTCGCCTTTCTGCCCCCCCTTTCCCCACCCACCCTTGCTCAGGCCCCCAAGGCAGAAACATAACTCTCTCTCTCTCTCTCCTCCCTGCCTGAGGGAAGGACTGCAGAGTGATTTGGAGGAATGGCCCCGAGTCTCCAAGAGAAACTCGAGGCCCTCGAGATGGCAATGAAGGCATTAATCAAGGAGAACAAGAAGACATCCGATTCCAACCTCAATGAGGTGGAAAACAAACTACACAAGCACATCATAGCTCTCGAAGCACGGGTCACGAACCTCGAACAAGAGAACACGGCACTCAAGGAGGAGGTGAGTGCATTGAAGGTGGAAATGGTAGCCATCAAGAATGCTGAGAAGGAAGAAGGGGAGATCAATGACAACACTCTCACGGCCATCAAAGAAGAGATCTCCAAGGAGATCACAAAGGACATGGAAGGAAAGCTCGAAGCCAAGCAGTCAGGATGGGTCGAGGTGGTGAAGAAGAACATCCGTAAAGAAGTGAGAGAGGAAACTCAAAGGGAAGAAAACCAAATCATTCACACCACCATTGAGGAGGAGAAGATGAGGCATGCCCGCCGCCTCAACATTCGAGTCACAGGTATAGCCGAGACACCCGACTCCACTCCCGAGAAAGATGGACAGCTTCTATGCATGAAGCTCGGCTACAAGGAAGAGCACCCTCTCCCCTTCACCAAAGCATGGAGAGCCGGGAAAGACTCAACACGCAAGCGAGCCCTCATCCTACAGTTTGCAGGAGAGACGGAGAGGGTCACCTTCATGACGAAGAGGGTTATACTACGGGGTTTAGAGGGAGCTCCTATTTTCTTGGATGATGATCTCACGAGGATGCAGCTTGAGCATAGGAGAACTTGCATGCCACGAGTCTTACACGCGAGGAGAGAAGGCAAGAAGGCCTTCTATCGAGATGGTCGGGTCATCATTGATGGCCGGCCCATGGATTAGCGGTTTGGGGCCTATGGGACACAGACTAGGCCACTGACAGAGATACACATAGCAGTATGGAACTGTAATGGTTCACTATGGGTGCAGCCTGGACGACTGGAGCATGTTATGGTGGGGAGAGACATCATACTTCTGACAGAGACACATCAGAGCCCAGAGAGAGGACTACCTCGAGTAGAGGGATTCCAGTGGGAGTCAGCATACAGGAGGACCACACGCCAGGGTACCTCGAGAGGGTCGGGGGGAGTAGCAGTCCTATTCAGACGAGAGCTACAGGGGAGAGTGAGAGTGGTAGCACAGGATCCAGAGGCCAGATACATGTGGATCAGCTTACAGCTCTCACAGGACAGGGTTATATACATAGCTCTATGTTACTTTTCTCCATCAGGATCCTCCTATGTCATTACAGAGGACATGCCACAGGAGGAGGAGATAGGAGCCTCGCCATACACTTGTCTGTCAGAGGAGATTATGCATTATTCTACACTAGGGGAAGTATTTCTTACGGGCGACTTCAATGCCCACACACAGAGCAGATAGTGTGAGGTGTATGACTATGATGACATGGAGATCCTCCACCCTGTGGATCCAGAGGAGATAGGGGCTAGTCGGGCATCAGAGGACACTGGACCAGACAGAGGACATTATGGGGACCACTTACTAGAGTTGGGAGCCAGGCATCGTCTCGTTATTTATAACGGGATGCTACAGTGGCCGGGATCAGGAGGTCTGACATGCTTCCCACATGGGGGTCATACACGGACCGGAGGCACGGTGGTAGACTACATTATGGGGTCTTTGGAGGCATCACAGCTTGTCACCTCATTCTCCATGCCACCTCGTCCTATTGGGGCAGATCATACATACTTGGCATTTTCACTAGCCGGATCACCAGTATCACCAGCCCCCCACATACCGACGCCACACACTACCATCTACTTCACACATGACATGGCAGACATATACACTGGCAGAGTAGAGGATGGGCTCCTACTCATGGATCCCCTAGCATCTATGGATACCATTACAGCCCAGCTCGCATCACTCCTACACACGGCTGCATTACAGAGCTTCCCACATCGTGTACACTCAGGAGAGCCTGTGAGACCTGGGACTATGCCCCAGAACAGATGGTATGATGACGAGTGCAGAGCCCTATACTCACGACTCCGCATACAGAGAGCCTTGGGAGCCATCATAGAGCAGGAGTCGAGGAGAGAGATGAGGAGACTTACTCGCCGCAAAAGGCGGGCCTTCGCAGAGATACAGGAGCTAGAGATCTTTCATTTCTTCATGAGTAGAGATAGCCCTGTCTCATGGCGGCACTTCAGAGAGCCCCGGACCCCGACACCTATTGCAGACCCACAGACATGGCACACATATGCAGAGGGTCTATACCATGCCCCACAGCAGCCACCTATACCTCAGCCACCACAGGAGCCTCGACCTACCACAACTAGCTTCTTTACCCACTCGATGGTACAGGAAGCTATCCGCCGCCTACAGCATGGACGGGCTGCCGACCATATGGGCCTGCAGGGTGAGCATCTCATATATGTAGTAGATTCTTTAGCTCCTTTTCTTGCACACCTGTTTAACAGGGCACCAGCAGAGGGTTTGCCTGCGGAGTGGACGATGCACACCATTGTGCCGATTCACAAAACAGGGGATATGCTCGATCCGAGCAACTACAGGACGGTTATGGTTGGCCACGTGCTGGCCAAACTCTATGGTGCAGTGCTGGAGCAGGAGCTTAGCTTATATGCTGAGCGAGCAGGTTTACGCTCATCAGGGCAGGCAGGCTTCAGGAGAGCTTTCTCTACCACTGACCATGTATTCACTTTGAGATGTATGATTGATCAGGCCAGAGTGAGGAAGAGAAAGCTCTATTGCTGCTTTGTGGATTTCCGCAAGGCATTTGACACAGTACCACGAGAGAGGTTCTTTCAGCGCCTGCAGTCTCTTGGCATACCAGCAGATATGACATGGGGCATTTATGCATTATATGAGCAGGTTTTTGGGCGAGTCAGATGTCCAGGAGGTATGTCCGAGACTATTGCTAGCACCATTGGTGTGAAGCAAGGATGCCCACTTTCCCCCACGCTATTTGGGTTATACATTGATGAAATGGCTGACTTCATTACACGGGGAGGCGGAGATGGAGTTGATTTAGCAGGTACCTCAGTACATATTATGCTCTATGCTGATGATATTGTATTAGTGTCTGAGTCAGGTGGTCTACAGCAGCATCTACATGCACTCCATGATTTTTGCACACAGAGGGGTCTTACTGTGAACCTTGGGAAAACCAAGGTTATGGTCTTTCATACATCGAGACAGGGCAGGAGTCAGCTGACATTCACTCTCGCAGGATGCCAGGTGGAGGTGGTGACATCATACGTGTACCTAGGGGTTACCTTCTCTGCAGCAGCCACACGCTTTATCATGGGTTCAGCAGCCAGAGCTAGATTGACACGGGGATATGCAGCATTGGCTATGCTAGAGAGACAGTGCCACCAGGCGCATTTTCAGGAGCCCCGGATGAAGGGGTGGCTATTTGACACATTAGTCACACCGGCATTGATGTATGGAGCAGCAGTATGGGCGCCAGGCCTTGCTACCCATTGGTGGACACAGATAGAGAGACCACAGGCCCTCATGATGGCACGCATGATACGCAGCAAACCGTCAGTACCTCATGACATTATCCGAGCAGAGTTTGCTGCGCCTCCTATGATGGTAGAGGCCATATTTCAGACTATATGCTTGCTAGACAGATTCAGAGAGATGCCACAGGACAGATTATCATACAGAGCTTTTCAGGCATCTAGACAGTTGGCTGAGGCAGGAGACAGAGGATCATGGTATGCACAGGTCACACATTGGTTCTCACAGCATGGCCTAGACATGGATCATCTACCACCATTCCAGTATGACAGGGATGCACCACATATCCGTCTCTCTCATAGTGAGAGGAACAGAGTATTGAGACAGGATCTATGGCAGCTCTATACACGAGAGACATGGATATCGCCTACAGAGCCTCTTCCACCGAAGATGCTATACTACAGAGATCACTTCATGAGTATCACTGATGATGGATTTATAGAGAGGCCTAGATACATGGAGGGCTTTTTACCACACGGCTCCCGAGTGGCTATTGGTCAGCTCAGAGTTTCATCACACCGATTGGAGATTGAGACTGGCAGAGCAGCACCGATCCCCCGAGAGGAGAGGGTATGCAGATTGTGCAGAGAGGAGGTGGAGAGTGAGGAGCATTATGTATGCAGATGCAGAGCATATACAACCATCAGAGAGAGAGATCCCATTTTATTCAGAGAGCCACATTCCCTACGCCAGATCTTTGAGGCAGCAGACCAGCGCATACTGGGGAGATACATTCTAGACATACAGCGCCACAGAGAGACATTATTACAGGCTCAGACAGCTCCAGAGGGGGGGCGACAGACACAGATTACTACATTTTTTCAGAGATCCATACCCCTCCCAGCCCCTACACGGCAGGGAATTACTCTCCAGAGAGCAGAGACACTTAGAGCCCGCAGGAGACAGAGGACACCTGGCTTTCGGACACCACGCCTATACCAGAGAGAGATGACAGAGATCAGAGCTCAGTTTCACAGAGAGGGTGCGGAGCGACTGGCTCGCTTCAGAGCACACTCAGGCATGTTCTTCAGGGAGCTGTGGACACCCCCTTCACTGATGTATACCATTTTATACCCCCAGTATGGTACAGGATGGAGCTAGCTAGGTTGCATATCATGATTGTATACTCCATGCATATAGCTTTGCATTCTCCTAGTAATAGAGCTCCATCCCCTGCACACCCAGATTCAGCTTTTTTATTCAGTACTTTTTCATTTTGTTGGGATGACAGAGGATACCCCATACATGTACTCCGATTTGTCTCATAGGCCGAGTTCGGTCTTTTGGAAGACGTTAATAAAATCTTTCTTTCTTTCTTTCTTTCTCTCTCTCTCTCTCTCTCTCTCTCTCTCTCTTTATTAGGGTGATATGAGAGCTCTTTGCTCATGTTCCTAGATCAGATTTTATAGTTCTAGGTTTTTGTTATCTTTCTTTATTACTATTTTGTACCCAGGATGATGTGCGTCATGGATATGATGCAACCTTTTGGTCTCATAGGTCATTTTGGCCTTTTGAAGACGTTAATACAACTTTTTTTTCTTTCTTTCTTTCTCTTTCTCTTTTCTGACGATGGAGTTTCTGTAAGAATACACAGCAACGAAAGTTGGATCAACACAATACAAAGCACTGAATTACAGAAAGAAGTTGAGAGTAAACAATATTACTACTTGCAAAAACGTGATTACAAACTGATAGCGTCCGCCCACCCGTGTGCTCTGGGTAAGGAGCTTTGATGGCGATCTAGATAGACTCTCGACGGAGGATGTCTTGCTTACAAGAGTGCTTGAACATAATGAAATCCATAAATCCTCCCATATATGGTACCTCATATGGTAGGTCGGCCGTTTTACCCTACCTTCGACCTTATGTATCCGTTGACGGGATATATGTACTATGAACTACTATTAAGTATGAACTATGAACTCCCCGCAACCCGAGAACAATGTGTTCTCGGTATAGTTGAGGGAAACGGAAATTGAAACGGAAATGGAAATGGAAACGGATACGGAAACGAAAATTTTGAGGAGAGCCGAAATGGAAACAGAAACGCCATGTCAGAAAAGAGGGCTAATGGAGGGGAGGGGTTGAAAGTTCATGATTGTTTGTATGCACATGTGATCCCATTATGACATGAATTTAATGGTTTATAAGAATAAAAGGGGAATAAAATGGATATCAGTTGTTGTAGTGTGACATTTTCTTACTAGTTCATGTTGATTTGGGTGGAAAGATCTCCGAAACCTGTGGTGTTGTGGGAAACGGCAAGCTGAAACGTTTCGGGCAGCCGTTTCGGTCCCCTACCTACCCTGAAACGTGGTTTGGCCCTCAAAAACGACCGTTTCGGGCGTTTCTTGTAACTATGGTTCTTGGTTTGCTGCCGTGCACCCACATATTATGCAGTCACTTAGTTAGCGCAAGCAAGCATCTTACTTTGTAGAGTGCCACGTTTACATAAGCCGTCTCTTGACCATGTGGCCACACTTGGCCACCATCCATTGTCTAAACTCGGAATTGTCGAGTGCTCGGGTGCTCACCAGAACGGCTACTCCTCACAAAGGGGGCCTCACAAAATAGAGCACATCCGTCACCCGCATAAACATCACGAGGGTGGAGCATTGAGCAAATGCTTTTCAAACCAACCCCCCCCCCCCCCCCCCCCCCCCAAATGTCCACCCGTAGGTGAACTTCCTCTTCGGTCCAATGTCGAGTTGGTGAAGATGGTGCCCTAGCAAATCTTTCCCCAGACCCTTTTTGAAAATGTCTGCACAATTCTCTATCAACGAGCACAATTCTCTACCTTTTTGAATATGTCTGCACAATTCTTTGTCGTCGAGCAATAGACCAGTTCCACCTCTCCATCCATGATAAGCTCATGCATATAGTGATATTGAATCTTACCGTGCTTCATGTGAGCATGAAACATCGGGTTCTTGGCAATAGCCATGCAACTCTGATTGTTGCAGAGCGACACTGTCGCTCCCTTTTGAGCAACATCCATGTCTTCTAAGATCCTCCCAACCAGACTGCTTCACATGAAGCAAAGCATGCTACCTTGTATTTGGCCTCTGTAGAAGAAAGTGCCACTGTAGGTTGCTCCTTGATGATCTAGGATGTAATTCTAGACCCAATAAGAAAACAGTAACGAGAAACTGATTTCTTGTTATCACAATCTCTTGCCCAATGAACCACAAAATCTAGTCAAGGAATTCCTTGATTTGTATAAGTGATGCCATAGCCAATGGTACCTTTGATGTATTTAAACACTTGCATCCCTGCCTTCCAATGGTTCTCTCGGGGCTGATTTGAGAACTTGCTCAGGACACCAACTGCAAAGCTGATGTCAGGCCGTGTGTTGCATAGGAAGATCAAACTCCCCACCCACTTCCTGTACTCCTTCATATCCACCAGTGGAGAAGCATCTTCAACAGAAAGCTTCACATCAACCTCCCATGGGTGTAAGCACTGACTTGCATTCAACCATGCCAAATGCCTTTAGAATTTCTCCTGCATACTTTCGTTAGAGAAATGAAGATTCCATTTGACTCTTGCCAGACTTCTATCCCCAAAGAGAAATGTATAAGCCCAAGGTCTGTCATATCAAACTCTGTATTGAACATCTCCTGTGTCTAGTGGATCTTCTCTTCATGGTTCCCTGCCATAATGAGGTCGCCCACGTATAGGACAATGGTCACGTACCTACCCGCCTCATAGAAAATATACAAATTTGCATCTGATGGGCATTTAGAAAGACAAATACTTACAAAGACAACATCTATCAGCTGGTAGCATGTGTGAGGGGCTTGTGCCTGTACAATGCCTTTCAGAGTATGTACGGCTTTTTGCGCCACATAAACCTTTACCTTGAGATGGCCATTCAGAAATGTTGACTTCACATCCATTTACAATACTGGCCACTTTCCATGAGTGGCCTGTTGGGTAGGAGGGAAGCTAGCCTGCACACACACACACACACACACACACACACACACACACACACAACCTCAAAGCACAGTAGTACATAAATGCATCACCAGAAACGCATGGCAAAGATCATGTGGACATCAACTGCATCAAATCAAGAGGCATCGCATCATACCGCCTTGAAGGCAAGTACCAAGTGCCAAGCTGAACTGCATGTAATCCACATCAATGCTCTGTAACTGCACCAGTGATAAGCATAAGAAGAGGTAGCAGATATACACATGTGTAAAGGCAACAGGATCCAGAAGTCATGCCTGTGAGACATGCAATGTAAGTTGCTAAAGTGAAACTCATCAATGGAGGATCCGATGAGGAAAAATCAGCAATGGGAAAAGCTGAAAATGGGGAGAAAAAGTGGGGGCTCAAGGTGGGCATCAGCCAATGCTATGAGAGGATAGGTAAACTCTCAGCGATGCCATGATTAGTGGCATGTATGGCAAATGTAAAGATGCATAATCGCACAATGAATAATATACATGTGACATGTCAAAACCATGAGAGCAAGCCAACACTGGCCAAGCGTGTAAAAGGCACTCCCAGTAAACATCACATGTGAGAAAGTGACAATGTCAACACTGTAGAAACAATCCCGCTGCAAGGGAAAACAGCATAAAAGGCATCTCCACTAGACATCACATAAGAGAAAGCGTCTAGCATAGACCAGCATAAGGGTCAACAAGCATAAGTGACCATGAGGCATCACCAACTGCATGTGGGCAAGTAGAATCCCCCCCCAGAAATGCATCTGCCAGACAGAAGACATCTCTGCAGGCGATGAAGATGTAAGTGTCAAGGCTGACACGTGTAGACAAATTGGCCTGATCTGCACCTGTGGAAGAAGATGCAAGTGTACTGCACGATGATGCAAATCTGTCAAAGTGTCCACAATGGCATACATATACTGCAACAAACCACAAATGTATACATGTGCGGTGAAAAACACAATGAGCTGACACCTGTAAGATCTGCAAGTGCTCAAATCCTGGCAGATCAAATGTAAATTGGTCAAATGCTCCAAAAATGGGCTCAATGTAGAAAAGCCCTAATTCTTAGGCAACCAATTAGACCACATCTGAACCGGATCTGCACCTGTAAATCTGCTAATGCGATTGTCACCTGCACCAAGTGTTGCAATGCCCAAAAATTGGGGGAAATGCCCCAATGCCAACCAAATGTGCCTTTAATACCCAAAAATTTGGGGAAAATGCTCCAATGTCAACCAAATGTGCCTGCAATACCCAAAATTGCCTGCAAATAGTGCCAATTTCTGCAAAATACCCAAATTTCTAGTGCAATTATGCACCAAATCTGCTGAAATCAATGCCAATGTGTGCCAATGTTGCATTTGCAGGCTCAATGATGAAAAGCCCCAAATTTCAACAGGTAAAATGTGCAATTTCAGGTAAAAAATTTGTAAATTCCTCAAACCTTGCAGATCTGAGATTTGGAGTTGCTTTGGGCAGATCTAAGATGCAGGTACTATTCAGGGCGGCGAGTTGTGAGGCAGCGCACAGATCTGATAGATCTGAGTCGGTACAGGGCACAGGTACAGTCACAGGTGACAGCGATGCAGGGGCAATGAGCGGCGTACGATGCAGGCGGTGCAAGGCAGTGCAGGGCAGATCTGAAGATGACGACGGCTACGAACGTAGATCTGATGGGCAACTCAGATCTGGGCAACGGCGGCGGCGGGGCACGCTGAGCGGCGGCGCACATGGAGGCGGTGGCGCACGCAGAGCGGCGGCGACGACGGTGGCGGCGGCGCACACGGGGCGGCACAGATTTGAGCGGCGGCGGCAGTGCACACAGAGGGTGTACAGTCAGCAACGGCGGGCAATTGAGGACGGTAGGGCGGCTACAGGGTGGTGGCGGCAAGGTGGATGTAAAGGATAGTAGGGGAAACCCCAACCCTAATGCAGGATGTGTGCAATAGGCTGAAGCTCAAGCTCTAAAGGGCAGCAGGGGGCAAACCCTCACCCTAACCCTAACCAGGCTTTGATACCAATGTTGGGTAGGAGGGAAGACATGGCCAAGGCAAGTACTGTTCGAATAGTGCTCAATCTAGCTGTCGGGGTGAATGTCCTCCTGAAAGTTGAACCCTTCGACCTATGCAGAACCCTTTGCGACCACTAGCCTTGCCTTGTACTTATCCTTTGTATCATCAGACTTGTACTTGGCCTTCCAAACCCACTTGGTGCCAATAATCTTCCGTTTTGCAGGAGGATCCACAAGATCCAAAGTGTGGTTTCTCAAAATTGAGTCAAACTCTGACTCCATGGCCTCCTCCGGTTTGGATCTGCTAATGCTTCTTCCAAGTTGGCTGACTCCGTACTTTCATTATCTCAGCTATCAAGGCCATATTGACAATGTGAGTGGAGGCGTCTTCTGCTCCTCTATTGCTAGGGATTTGCGAATAGCTGTTGGCTCTTTTGTCATTGGCGGAGAAGCTTTCCCATCCAAGAGCTGCTTCACCCATTTAGGATATGGCCCCTTAGTAGGTGTTGCAGGCTTCTCTTCTTGATTTGATGAATCTACCTCTTGTGGAGTAAGTATTGTCACTAGTGGTTGTCTGTTGGGCTACTTCTTCGTTGAACGATTGTGGACGGAGCCTTTTCCTCCACCTGATGAGGTTGTTTCTTGAACACCATATCACGATTGACAATTATCTTCTCTGTCTCAAGGTCGTATAGTCGATAACCCTTTGACTCTATACTGCACCGCAAGAAGATACAATTTGTGCTCTTGGAATCTACCGAGGGTTTTTTACCCGAGTAAGCTTCTTGAGGTGTCATGTCCTTCACTACCTTTGTGTAACTCTTGTTAAGGAAAGGATATGCATTGCAGTGTTAACTATGTTGGCCCAAAAAGAATTCTGTAATCCTTTGCCTTTGAGCATACTCCGCACCATCTCCACCAGTGTGCGATTCTTGCGCTCTGCAACACCGTTTTGTTGCGGAGTATCAGCAATTATCAAATCTCTCTTGATTTCGTGTTGCTTGCAATAGGCATTGAACTCACTTGATGTGAATTCTCCTCCTAGATCTGTTTGAAACTTCTTCAGCCTCTTTCCTGTCTCATTCTCTACCAAGCTATGCCATACTTTGAACTTTCCAAAAGCTTCATTGTTATCTCGGGACCCGAAGAAAATACACCCACATCTTCCTACTGAAGTCATCGATTAGTAACAAGTAGGAAGAACCACCCAATGTGGTGGTTGGCATTTTACCACAGAGATCTAGAGGAGCCTTTGCACGATTCTTGCTTTCCTATGGAAATGCATGTTGATGTTTCTTGCCCATCATGCATGCTTCACACAAATCTGACATCTCTGGAAATGTTGGTAGATGTGCCACAATCCCAAAATTTTGCATCTCTTTGAAGACTACAAAATTTAGGTGCCCAAATCTCTCATGCCATAGCTTGCCTGTCCCCGCATCGGCTTGGGCTGTAATAGCCGACAGCTCATACAAGTTTTGCCGGATTCCTTTCCCAAGGTATTGTCGCTCGCATCTCTGATGACTGTACCAGCCTTCTCGAATAGAATCTTCAAGTCATGGTTAGCTATGGCCACAACAGACAACGGATTTTTCTTGATGTTTGGAACATAGAGGACATCGAACAACTTCTTAGTATAACCATTTCTCGAAACAAAAGAAATGGTACGTGAACCCATGGCTGGGCATTCGGCCTCTTTTTCGACGGTTAGTAGGATGGACTTTCCCACAAGCTTAAGGAAGGTATACTAGTCCTTTTGATTGGTCATATGCTGGGATGCTCTGCTGTTCATGAGCCATGAACGAGAGGATGCTGAGGACTTCGGGAACAATGCTACAAATAGCTCCAATTCGGCTTCAAAGTGCCATTCTTCTCGAAGTCCTTCCAAGGCTTCAAAGTGCCATTCTTCTCATCTGCGTCCTTCAATCTACATGCTTTGACCACGTGACCAAGCTTGTCGCAGTAGAAACACTTCGCGTTATATTTCTTCTTCTTTTCAAAAGCATTGGGGTTACCGGAGTCCTTTCCCTTGCTTTCTTTGCATTTGTGGAAAATGCCGCATCGCTACCATGTCTGGCTTTTAAATGCATCTCCTCATCCACCAGCATTCTACCAAACTTCTCTAAAGTAATCGCGGGTTACGCACTTGCGTGTTGAGTGAGGACACCAGACTATCATACCACGGGGGCAACAGTTTGATGCATCTTCTTGCCAATTCTTGAGTGATCTTAGTGATTGGCGCCGCCTCTATGTGATTTTGCAGATTCTTTATCCGTGACGATATGAACTGCTTTGCTGCTTCTCCATTAGAATGTCTTTCTGCTGCAAGCTGATTCTCAAGGTTTTGAATCCTTGTCTCATTCCTCGTCTCATATTGGTTCTTTAGAACTTGCCATGATTCAGAAGGTGTCGTAGTATGCTGAATCAGGGTTGTCAGCGAATTGGTGACGCTGGTGACGATGGCACATAGTGTATCTGCATTCCTTTGATGAACTAATGTATGTTGCTAGGGCTGGAGCTCCCACATATGAGGCCTAGAAGGGCATTTTTTAGGATGTTGGTGCATTGGTCCTTTAGACCGCAGAGTTTCTGTGCATCCATGCTTAGACTTGGAGCCTCTGATCATGCTTATATGCAAGCCTTGTGTGCTTTGTTAAGCCTCTAAATCATGCTTAGACTTAAGCCTCTGAATTGGCATAGAGAACATGTTTTAGTTCTGGACATGGTGCAGTCCGGAGTCCATCATAGAGCACGATGAAGATTATATGAGGTCACTCCACCTTCACTCCGAAGGGGGGTTTGTTGGGATTCTCACTCGTATGTGTGCGTGTCCATCTCCAATGTCCACCAATGTGTAAGTGTGTAGGTGTGAAGACCCCTTATATGTGTAAGTGTGCTTCTATATGTGTGAATCTACTCTTATGAGTAGATAAGATAAGTGTGTGTGTGACCTAAGCAGTGATGTCACCACAATGATGTGTCATTGACTTATGGTTTGTGTGAGTCGAAAGATAAGGTTGCTTGCCCACAAAAGCATGTACTTCGTGCAAGTGATCATATCAATCATAATAAACATCATTGTATGTGCAATATGTCTTTCTATCATTTGAGTTTGTCACATTCTCTCTCTCTCTCTCTCTCTCTCTTACCCAGAGTGGAGTTTCATCCTCCATAGCGAAGTTGCTGCCTAATCCTAAACCCTAGGCCTGGGCTTCACTGACTCCACCACACCTCGCAGGAAGCATTTCAATGGCCCTTTGCTCATCCTTGAGGACATCGTTTATCCTTTCCTTGAGCACATCCTTACATCTTTCTTTCTTTCTTTCTTTTCTTTTCTCTCTCTCTCTTTTTTTTTTTTTGGTTGTTTCCGGAAAAAATATCCTTCAATTAGTTAAAGAAAAAAACAGCCACAAAGGGCTAAGTTCAACCACGAAGGGCTAAAGACAAACTCGCCTCATATAAGGGCGGGAAACAAGTGATCATGAGGGGAAGAGATGCTTCTCCTCCGGTTGGCCGCTCTAGGAGGAGAAGGCTATCTCATACAGAGGGAGGGGGGGGAGGGGGGGGTGGTCACTGCTTCTATCTATGAGGAAAGGGCCAGGCCTCCATAGTGTCAAGAAAGCTTCCCGCCACTTCCGCATGCGGTCAAAACCTCCCTGCAGCTTCCCCCACTGACCGTAGACGGTGTGGATGATGTCGAGCAATATGCTACTGATGGTCTCAACTCGCGGAGTGTGGGTACCCTCGATGGCCTCGCTACATCTAGCACGCCAGATGTGCTTGGTGTTGGGTAGGAGGGCAGCTAGCCTGTACACACACGCGCGCACACACACAACCTCAAGCACAGAGAAACGTGAGAGTGCTGGAAAAGATGTACTCAATAATGATGTGAAATGAAAGTAAAAGTGAGTACTACAAAGCCTAGGCTATGTGCCCAACACACATAAGTGTGTTCACACGGGGAAAAAACCTGTGTCCAGTCACAGGGAAAAAGTGCTCGTGAGTAAGCTGGGTTAACACCTGAACTAGCCGGGAGTGGATATGACCAACAAACCCTCCTCAAGTGAATGGTGTGAACGGGTAGCAGCAGGGTGATAAAGCTGTGAATGCTGCCCTGCACTATGCTCCACAGTAAGAGTGAACTGCAGTGCCAATGGGAAAGGCAAGCACTATATGACGAGGAAAAGAAGAATCCCCAATGTCATAGTGCTAATGCTAGAGCACAGTAGTACATAAACGCATCACTTGAAATGCATGGCAAAGATCATGTGGACATCAACTGCATCAAATATGGAGGCATCGCATAATACCCCCCTGAAGGCAAGCATCCAAATTCCAAGCTGAACTGCATGGCAAAGATCATGTGGACATCAACTACATCAAATATGGAGGCGTCGCATAATACCCCCCTGAAGGCAAGCATCCAAATTCCAAGCTGAACTGCATGTAATCCACATCAATGCTCTGTAACTGCACCAATGATAAGCATAAGAGGAGGTAACAGATATACGCATGTGTAAAGGCAACAGGATCCTGAAGTCATGACTGTGAGACATGCAATGTAAGCTGGAGAGTGATACTCATCAATGGAGGATATGATGAGGAAAAATCAGCAATGGTAGGGTTGATAAAAGAAAAAATTCAGCAATGGGGAAAGCTGAAAATGGGGAGAAAAAGTGGGAACTCAAGGCGGGCATCAGCCAATGCTATGAGAGGATAGGTGAACTCTCAGCGATGCCATGATCAGTGGCATGTATGGCAAGTGTAAAGATGCATAATCCCACAATGAATAATATATATGTGACACGTCAAAACCATGAGAGCAAGCCAACACTAGCCAAGTGTGTAGAAGGCACTCCCAGTAAACATCACATGTGAGAAAGTCACAATGTCAACACTGTAGAAACAATTCCGCTGCAAGGGAAAACAGCATAAAAGGCATCTCCAGTAGACATCACATAAGAGAAAGCGTCTAGCATAGACAAGCATAAGGGTCAACAAGCATAAGTGACCATGAGGCATCACCAACTGCATGTGGGCAAGTAAAATCCCCCCCTAAAATGCATTTGCTAGACAATGCATACCAAGGAGTACAGACTATAGAGCATAGTCATCAAAAGCAACGGCATCAGAAGACATCTCTGCAGGTGATGAAGATGTAAGGGTCAAGGCTGACACGTGTAGCCAAATTGGCCTAATGTGCACATGTGGAAGAAGATGCCAGCTTCTTCTTTTTTTCACTCTCAATACGCTTCCTGCATTCCTCTATGGTGTGTCCTGTTTTCCTGCAATAATTACAACGCTTTTTCTTTTCAGGCTTGTCCTCTGTCTTGGGAGGATCCAATGGGTTAGGTTTAGGCCCAGATCTATTCCCACAAAAGGGAGTAGCCATTGCTGACTTAGCAGACATCATGTTGTTCCTGTTGGAACGAGATTGCTCTTCACTGAGCAAGAGAGTCACAAGGTTGTCAAAAGTGACCGCATTAGGTGCATTGCCAACCAACAACCGCAAAGTGGTCCCAAATGTCCGATAAGAGTCGGGCAAATCAGGCAAAAGTGTCTAAACAAGATAGCCATCTGTCAAGACCTCATCAATGTTAGGGAGTTGCTCTCGTAGGTCTTTCACATGCGTAAGGTACTGATTTGATAGAGTCACCTTCAAGCATGCGGTCAGTCTCAAGCTTGCCTCGAAGGTTAGCTACACGAGCCTCATTGCGACCTGAATACGCCGCCGCCAAGTATCCCAAGCACCCTTTGCAGTTGTGTAGGAACGAATGTGCGGAATGATATGCCTGTGGCACAAGAGAGCAATCAACGCATGAGCATGAGCATCCCTAGCATCCCAAGTACGCTGCTGCTGAGTAGGAGGAAGACGAGGAGATGAACCTGCAGGAGGGTGAGCGGGAATCACTTCACCTTTCGCTTGAGCAGGTGTAAGAGGACGCTCCTCAGTGGCATCCACATATAGCCATACATTCTTGGCAACCAAAACATGACGCATCATATAAGCCCACATAGGGTGGTTATCCCCATTGAGCTTGTCCTCTTGAGATAGCATTCCAAAGAGGTCATTATTATTGTTGGCCATGATAACACAACAAATCTGTTACAAGTCACCACGAGTAGGCAATGCCCAGCAAAATCGTAAGAATGCGGGAGATAAATAGCAGGATAATCAATGGATTGAAAGGAAACTCCTTCACCACAAGAAATACATATGCATGTCCCAAATCTGCAAGTGTACCACACTATGATGCAAATCTGTCAAAGTGTCCAGAATGGCATACATATATTGCAGCAGCAAACCAATGTATACATGTGCCGTGAAAAACACAATCAGCTGACACCTGTAAGAGCTACAAGTGCGCAAATCCTGGTAAAATCAAAGGTAAATGGGTTGAATGTTGCAAAAATGGGCTCAATGTAGAAAAGCCCTAATTTTTAGGCAGCTAATTAGACCAAATCTGAACCAGATCTGCACCTCTAAATCTGCTAAAGCAATTGTCACGTGTACCAAATGCTGTAATGCCGCAAAAAATTGGGAGAAATGTCCCAATGCCAAGCAAATGTGCTTGTAATATCCAAAAAATTGAGGGAAATGCCTCAATGCCAAGTAAATGTGCCTGCAACACCCAAAATTGCCTACAAATAGTGCCAATTTCTGCAAAATCCCTAAATTTCTAGTGCAATTATGCACCAAATGTGCTAAAATCAGCGCCAGTGTGTGCCAATGTTGCAATTGCAGGCTCAATGGTGAAAAGCGCCAAATTTCAACAGGCAAAATGTGCAATTTCAGGCTTGCAAATTTCACAAACCTTGCAGATCTGAGATTTGAAGTTGCTTTGGGCAGATTCTAGATGCAGGTACTATACAGAGCGGCGAGTTGTGAGGTGGTGCAGAGATCTGAGGTGGTACAGGACGCAGGTACAGTCGTACGGCGGTGCAGATCTGTCATAGGCGATGGCGGTGCAGGTGTGGCGCAAATTTGAGGCAGGGCGGCGTAGCGTCGTACGGCGGCGCATGCGAAGGCGACAGCAGAGGCGGCGACTCTATGCACAGATCTGACTGGCGGCGTCGTACAGCAGGAGGTCGTGAGCAGCGTATTGAAACGTGCAGGTCGCCAACAGCAGGGGAGAGAAAACACGACTGTTTTTTTTTTAATAAAAGAGAGAGTGTGGCGTGTATGCATAATAGGGTGAAGCTCAAGGTTGAAGGGTAGCAGGGGGTAAACTCTAACCCTAATGTTGGGGGGTAGTAGGGTGTAACCCTAACCCTAACTCTAACCCTACGATGTACTCAATAATGATGTGAAATGAAAGTACAAGTGAGTACTAAAAAGCCTAGGGCTAAGTGCCCAACACACATAAGTGTGTTCACATGGGGAAAAAACCTATGTCCAGTCATAGGGAAAAAGTGCCCGTGAGTAAGCTGGGTTCACACCTGAACTATAAAACTTGTACATTATGAGATATTGGCCATCCAAGTCCTAGTTAAGTAAGTTTTGGGGCCCAAGTGTGAATAAGGGCCAAATGTATATAAGGCATTTTCTCATAATGAAAAGACACAATCCCGCTTTGTGCTATTGAGAGCTCTTCTTTGTGTCTTGAGTGAGAGCACTCTAGCATTTGTGTCTCTGCTATGCATGTATGATTCATGCTTGTGTGGGAGAGTGGGTGTCAGCGTGGAGGTGGAGCTTGGAGGTTTGAAGCTTAATAAGAGAGCTTGGAGGCCTCAAGGGACTCAAGTTCGAAGGATTGGTAAGTGCCCTACGATAGTTGTGTTCTATTGCTCTTCCTTTAGGTGAATGCATTGAGTTCCCTCTTGGAGGTGTGGTAGCCTATAACATTTTTGGTGCCGTTGCCGGGGAAACATCTTTGTTTCTTCCTTCCTCTTCGAGTTTCAGCTCCCATTGCATAAGATTCATAATTGCCTTTGCATTCTCGTAGTGCATTTTGTAAGAAATGAATGGATAAGATTTGTGTGAAGTAAAAAATCGTGAGAAATTGGTTGTGTTTGTTGTGTATGTGTGTGGTGGAGTGGTCTTATAATAGAGCTTCACTGTTTTTTCTAGTTAATTTTGATATTTGCATCACTCGAATCATCAATGTGAACGAGCAAGTTGTCATTGACTGTGTCTTGAACTTGTATTCCACTCCTTAGACGTGACACAATCATTTTGGGAACTGTTGGATAAGTATTTTGCACCCAGAATCACATTAGTCGACGCAAGAAGTTTCCACGTGAAACTGCAGGAAAATGCTCATGTCGTGAACCGTTTTCTGTAACTTCACGCCGTGAACCGCTCCTCCCAACATCAGCGCCGCGATTAACTCCGCAATTCACGGGATTACCTTGCCAAAAATAGGTAGCTTGATCCTGACACCTCTGAGGCCATGAGATTTGACAAAATTAAGAATTGTGAAAGTGCAGAAAATCGTTCACGAGCTATTTTAGAACTTTTCACGGCGTAAACCGATTCGCTCACGACATGAACCATTTTAGAAACTTTCATGGCGTGAACCATTTTTTGTTCACGACGTGAACCCATTATTTTTCGCGACGTTAAACCTTATCTCTTCACGACGTGAACGTTTTCCTGCAATCTCACGCCTTAATCAAATCCAACTCACGAGCCTTGTATAGTCAAGTTAAGGCTACGAAGGTCTTGAAAAGATTGACACCCATAACAAGGTAACGTGGAATTTTGATCCCAAGAGCCAAAAATTTTGAATACGTTAAAGTGGAGAGAATTGTTCATGACCTGAACTGTTTTCAGACACTTCACTCTGTGAATTGTTCTCTGCAATCTCACGGCCTCAGAAACAGGTCGATAGAATCTGATCAAAACTTAATTGGGACATCAAAGTAGCTTATCAAATCATACATACATGCATTTAAGATTTGGAAAGTTCATCGGAGACGATCTTGCACCTGACGATAGTGCATCAAATTACCTAGGATCTTCCTATCAAAAAAGTGTGGGTTCAGGCCACTTAGTAAGCACTCACTTGATCTGACCACCGTTGAAACTAGTAGTGAAGAGTCCAAGGAAGAAGGGTTGAGGTACTCTGGGTTTGGGGGGAAGAGGAGAAACCACCCTCCACAACCAGATGCAGTGGTATCATTGATATCGCCCGGGGATTTTTTGGTCTCCCAATCATGACGAAGAAGCGCAATCTACGGGCATGGGTTCGTCAACCAGCGTTGGACTTGGTCTAAGGCAAGAAGTGCCCATCCAAACGTCACTGTAAAACACCGGCACCCCCTGAATGAGACGGGACATGGAAAGTGCGGCTAGGATGGGTCAAGTATTCTTCCCCAATTAGAGGAAGTAGAGTTAGATCTAAAAAGGATTGAGGTGGAACGACAACTACGAGAGTTGAGCTTAAGGAAACAAGAGCTCAATACTCGAAGGGCGAGAGCTGAACAAAAGGAGATGGGATGTTTAAACCTACTCCAATCACGGGGTAAGGAGCCGGAACTAGTCATGGAAAGAAGTGAGGGAGAAATTCCAAACTTAGAATCCATAAATGAAGAGCCTAGAGTTGAGGAAGGGTTTATAACCCTAGAAGAAGAGGATAATCTGGCAAGAGTGACGGGTGAAGTGGAGGACCGTTTGTACACCAAAAAAGATATTGAGTAGATGATCAATCATCCTACGTTCCTACAAGACATGGAACTTTTAATTTTGCAAAGGCATACAGAGGCAACTAATGATGAGCCACTCCAAGGTGCAGTGGCAGGACCATTCCATGGACCGGAGATACCTAGAAGAGCCAACACAGGAAGAGCACGAGGTCTAGGTAGGGGGGGAGCAATTCCTCAAAGACCAAGGGTGGATCCAACCATTGATCTTAATGCAGCCACACGGACGGATCTATTGAATATGGCTATAGAAATGGGCCGAGGAATGGTCAGGGAACTAGGTGCTGTTCTAGAATCCCGACCCTCCCAGATGAAGCCACACATCATTTCCAAACTCATCCAAAAATTCTATGGGAATGGAGATCCTATTCAACATGTAGAGATTTTTGAATCCACATGCGAAACCTGCGGGCCTGTTAGAGATGTGACGATGATTCATGGTTTCTCATTGACCCTAGAAGGGAAAGCGCATCAGTGGTTTCGAACCCTCAAACCCAAGGATAAGGTTAACTTCACATGACTCAAGAATGTGTTTGTGCCCAGCTTTGCCAAAAGTGGTGACAGATGGAGCCCTGTGGCACAGTTGCATAATATCAAACAAAAGGAAATGGAGTCGATGAGAGACTGTGTGTCTCGACTTAAGCACTTAAATTCAAGGTGCAAACTACGGGAGAGGTTAACTGACGAGATCAGTTATTGCCTTGCCTGCGGAGAGGAGTTAGAGACCACAAGATGCATGATTATCTGGTACTAGCCCGACCAGCCACTCTAGATGCATGTTGCAAACTGTCAATTGAATATGAAGATAATATACTGGAATTGCCAGAACCGGAAGATGTTAGAATATCTTCGGTAACAACGACCTCTCCTGTTTGGAGTCACCAAGAGATTGAAACTCGGAGCAAGCAAGTCGGAAACATGACTGTGGACGAGCTTAGTAATGCAATAGTAGAGAAATTGAAGGTAAAGGAGGGAAGAGAAACATTTGGGCATGGGCATAACCATCTTTACCCTCGTAGTAGGGAATTGGTGTGGTGCTCTATGTGCAGATTGAATCACACTACCACCGAATGTCCACAATTAAGAGCAAGGCCATTACTCTATGTGCACACTGTGTAAAATTAGGGAATCATGATACTTCAATGTGTAGATATCCAATGGTGAATGGCATGGTATCACCTACCATGAGATGCCCACCACCACGCTTGGTGACGAAAGGCAAAGGATCGACGACAAACTCACACCCGTGCGGGAAGGATGGGCGAAGTATGGTTGCTCTATCCTTTCTGATGGATGGAGTGATTGGACGAAGAGAGGTATCATGAACATCCTTGTTTCATGTGCTCTCGGCACATACTTCTTACGCGCCGTGGATACCGGAAAGGCGGGGCAAAAAACATCATCACATCTGGCAAGCCATCATAGAGGTATGTGGTATGTACTATGTCACATGTCACATGTGCATTGTGATTTAAGTTTTAACTCTCAAGTCTCGATTCTGTAGTTACTAGTATCTATGTAACATGTTCAAGCTTCTAACTTCTAACAATGTCATTGCATTTGCCAAATTGACATTGTGTTACTTGTAGGTCGGGGACATGAAAATGTCATTCAAGTCATCACGGACAATGCATCCAATTGCCGCAAAATGGGGCACTTGGTAGAGGCGGAGTTCCCTTCCATTGGATAGACTCCTTGTGCCTCCCATTGTCTAGACCTACTCATGGAGGATATGGGGAAGCTAGAGTGGGTGAAGAGGGTGGTTTCACAAGGCCTACCCATTGTGAATTTCTTCACAAAGAAGGTAAAAGTGCTCACTATGTTTCGCAAGCAAAGCGACTTGGAGCTTAAGAAGCCCTCTTCCACGCGGTTTGCCTACATGTGGCTTCTCTTGGAAGGGCTATACGACGTGCAATCGAAGCCGTGGTCTCCCCGGATTTCGTCTCTTTGCTAAGAGAGGAGTTGGTGACTAGTGCGGACGAGGCCCGAGCCGTTCAACGGCTATGCATGAGAGAGTCCTTTTGGCGCGATGTGCATGATATTGTCATTGCGGTGACTTCCTTGTATAGGGTTTTGCGCATGGCGGACATGGAGGGATCCACATTGGGGCTACTCATCCACTTCGTGTGAGAGGCTCTAGCGGAGATTCGTGCGACCACCATGCTTGATGAGGAGGACCCCAACACTCCTATGAAGGGGATTAAGTAAACCCATGTCTGATGTTTTCAAATCTCGTTTTCACATCTCTTTCTCGTTTCTTAAAGACTTAACCTTGAAGTGAAAATCTTGCATTCTAGGGATCCCACCGAGCCTCCACCCACTCCGTGACGCTATTCGATCGTGGCGCTTGTGGAGAGGAGGTGGCGATGGATGCATAGACCTATCCATGGTCTTGCAGCCTTGTTGCATCCTGCCTACAAAGTATTAAGGCTCTTCGCCGATGAGGAGCTACTTTCTGATCGGGATGCCTACTTGCCAAGTATTCTTCCCATTCACGAGCAAAGAGACTTTCTCCAAGAGCTCATTCGGTATAATGATCAGAGCGGAGCCGCTTTCACAAACCCACTATGCTTGAGTAGGGAGTCAATGGTCCGGCCACTTTTTTGGTGGGAGTCATTTGGTTATCAAATGGCTCACGTACAAAAAGTGGCTTTGAGAGTCTTGTCACAGGTGACTATTGAATATATAGTGTATACTCTAGAGTCGTAACTACTAACTAGTTCTTACATTCTAATTTCTAACACTCTTATTTTTCATAGGATTGCTCTTCGCGGGCATGTGAGAGGAACTGGAGTTCCTACTCACTCATACACGCAAAGATACAAAACCATCTTAGTACCATGCAGTTAGAGCGGCTTGTATATTGCCGTGCTAACATGTGCACGGTGGAGAAGATGCATGACATGGAGATCTCCAAATAGGTAGAGATCTCCAGAGTTCAAAGTTGGACTCATTAATAACGATTTATAAATGCATGACTAAAGTCTAATAATTTTTAAATGTTTGAACTTTTCTTTCAGGTGAATGTCGACGAGTTCAAGTTGATAGTGGACACTCTAAGAGTGTCCACAAGGAGCGAGATCCAAATGAGGAGGCCATATGTGCCGATCTCTACAGGGAGCTAGAGGAGATTGACTGTCGAGTTTGTCGTACTCGTAGAGGTCGCGCAACTAGAGGTGGCACACGAGTAGGAGGTCGCGGATGCACTGTTTGGCACCCTACTTCGACCCCGGTGGCTAGAGATGTGAGGTGTGGCTCCGGCTCGACTTCGAGGAGCACTTTAGCACATGTTGTTGAAGAAGAGGATGCTCCTATTGCAGGCATCAGAGAGCCCGAGTACGATGACGAGGGCAATGTCCTTAGCGAGGGCAGTTTTGGGTTGGCCTCTGATGATGGAAGCACCTCTAGCAAGGGCATTTCTTCCCCTAGTGATTTCTCTGAGGAGGACTAGAGTCTAGACTCTAGTCTCTAGAGTCTAGACTGTAGACATTTTTGTACTTAGTGTTGTGACTAGTTAGTGGTCACAACACACTTTTTTGTATTTCCTATTGTAGGCCGTGGACCACGACTCTTATTTATGGCATGTTCAGTGTTCATTGTTCATGACTCTTGAGCTTTTGTACTAGTTTACGTCATTTGACAAATTACAACTTCTCTAGACTTTGCCTCTCTAAATGTGTACAAATATCTTTTTGTCAAGTGTTTTTTTTAAAAGTGGATCATACCTCAATCGAACTTATTTTTCAAAATTTAAAAGTCCCGTACCGGTACCGTTTTTTGGTCCCTTCGTTTCATACCTGACAACTATGATCCAAGTGTGGGATGCACATGACACGTGTACACCAACATCTAGATTTGGACACCATTGTGCACAATGTGCCTTAACTAGCATCTCCTCCATTTCTGCTGTCCATGAAGTCCTTGGATACCCTATGGACCACTGTCCATGTAGTGGCCTTGTCATTCAACTCTTTATGAATAATGTCCATGAAACCTTAATGCACACATCCCATGTAAGCACATGTGATAATCTAGAGATTGGTGACAGTGAGAACTTGAAGATACCCAGCTTAAAGTGACAACAATGTCGTACCTTGCTTCAGGTATGTCCTTTTGGCAATGATGGTGCAACCATGCCCAAGAGGGTCTTGTCTTAATCTGTTGAGGGAGATAATGAATGCCGAAGCAGAATCTGAACTTCTGGAGGTTAAAGCAGGCCTAATTCATGGGAGGAATCTCTACCATGCGGCTCCAAAGTATCTCCTCTACCAAGAGACCTTCTCCATCAGGAGGCAGTGATGGTCCGACCGCATTAGGAGTCAATGAGGGTACTGCTCCATTAGAAGTCAATGAAGTTATTGCTTGTGCAGGTGGTCTAGGTGATCCTACTCCATATGAGGATGCCTGTTGGGCATCAGCAGGGGGAGGCTGTTCAAGGACTTCATCCGGTGCATTTTCAGTCCAGCCATCCCTAACAATAACCCTTTGGGAAGGCAAGCGGAACATTGATCGTAGAAGGGTTCCTTTTCTTCCTAGGACGTTTTTTTTTCCTAGGACACTCTTTGGCAAAGCGCCCATAAGTCTACACATGCGACACTGGTCTAGTGTCCCTAATATCTCCATCAATTTAAAAAATAATAATAATGAGCGATCTTAGGGTAGGAGACAATGACCCTAAACCAAGTCAGTCCATTTTCTCTATCAGCCTCACTTGCTGAAGAAGGGATACCTGCTGGTAAAGGAGGAACCTCAATGACCATGCCAAAGGTAGCTTAGGGAAGCAGAGGAAGATAGGAGATGATCTCCTATCTTCCTCCAATGGGTCAAACCCCAAGGAGAATGGCCTATTATGGAACTTAGAGCAAATGGAGTGGCTGCGATCCGCTGTGAACCGAATGGAAGGCAACTTGAAAAAAAATCCTGGCCAAGAGTCAAATGTGTGAAATGCGAGCAAAGAGGTTGGGAGGAAGAGCCACGACCATCCAATCTCTAGCTTGACATCTTGCGTAATGAGATAACGGATGCCACCAATGACAGTGGTGGAAATATTTAACTCAACATCTCCCTTGATCTTGAGCAACTCGTCTTTCTAGAACAAAATGGTTCTCCTGGCTAGTGGGGAAGGTGGATGAGGATTGGCTGATGTGGAGACCATGCGATCAATCAAAAAATGGACGGCTGATTCGAACTTCAATTGAGATCTTTTTGTGTGGTCTGCACTTTCAGGGAGGTTCACGAGAGGGAGAGAGGGCAGAGTGAGAGAGAAGGGGCTTCATGGAGACAAAGGGCAATCAAGAAGGGGCAGGGCAGAGACGGGGTAGGCAGGACCAAGGGGCACCAGGGAAAAAGGCAGGTATCACCAGTGGACATTTATTCCCAAGACCATTGCTAGGAGAGAGGCTCATAGAGTTTTTGTGGTTATTTATGGTGGAGTTTACATCCATGGACAGTTCAGATTAATGGAGTAAAAGCTTGGAGCATGGGAGATTATTCAGTCAACAGTGCATTAGCATTAAACATGTTTGCTTGGAAAATACTGTGCACGTGAACTTGTTTTCCGGTATGAACACTGCGTTGATTTTAATGCATGTAAATGCACACAGGACCGGGGGCGCCTGGACACCCTGTGAATGCATGTGCTTGAACATGTTTAAGGTTTAAGAGGTGAATTTGATGTTTTCTGTGAGTGGTAATAAGTGTATGGAAAATGTGTAAGAGGTGAATTTGATAGGTTCTGCTGGTGGTAAGTGTAAAACCCAGTTCTTTCATTCATTATTAAGGTCTTATGGCAAATGTGTACATGGCAGGCACTACGTTAAAAACAGGGTGGATAACATATAAACTAGGCGCCCCCTTTATAAGAGAATGTGGACTCATGATAAACAAGGCACCCTTCTTATTAATAAAGTGTGCACTTGGTTAATGAGGTCACTCTCCAAGTAGGATTGATTAACTCTTAAAAGATCTGACTGAAATCCCTGCTTAATCCTGACAAAGATTTAACACACTTCTTCCCTTGAGATTCTGCCTTTTGTAAAAATGGTTCTTCCAGATATCATCTCTCAAGTGCAAACTTTCCCATTATGATTAAAAACTGGAAGTATTTTTTTGGGAATCACACGTGCCTTATCACAACAAACAGTTGGTGTCCTATGTTGAAATTCTTTCCTTTTTCCTTTTTGGATCACAAGAGCCTGACTACCGTAAAGCATGGGTTTCTTACACAACACACTTATTTTCTTGATTTGTCGAAGAGCATCAGCCATAAAGTCCATAGATCTTGGTCTATTTATGATATAAAAAACTATAACATAAACTCTTTCCACCCCCTTGAAGACCTGGTACTTTTGGATTCATGGTCTGTCATAGCCTCAAATTGATTCACATAAAACTAGTGGGTCCTTGATGCCCGAAGCCCATGAATGATACCATTAAGTTTTTTCCCCCCTGATTCTAATATCTAGTTTGAGGCCAACAGGCAAGTAGCCTAGCAGTGGGGGTTTGTTCTTGTTTTGAATAAGAAAATATTTAAAAAAATAAATAATTATATATATCTTGTTTGATCATGTTATTGCTTTGAAATTCCACCAGTCGAATGCTCTTGTAAAAGAGCTGTGCCTATTACCTCATTGCAAGACATTTCAGTTGGATTTGATAGCCGTCTCATACTGGCACTTTCTTGTATGTGATGAATTGCTGTTCCTTACCAGTCTACCTATAGATGTTTCACTTTTTGCAAAAGATGGAGTTGTGTTTGTTTTTGTTTTTTTTAGCCTTGGGGGCTTTTCCATGCCTACAAACTTGTCTTAAACTCTTTGTGAAAGCAGTCTGTGTATGTGCAGAAAATCATTATATGGTTGAGGACATACCCTCGAGAGGTTTTTGGTGGCCGCTTTGTTCGTGGTGTTTTGAGATATATATCAAATAGGTACAACTCACATCCCCTTTAATGAATGATACACTGCATTGTTATAGAATTCTAATAGTTCCAGTTGCATATTTTCTGTAGAAAGGACTCCAGCTCGAGAAGGGGGGTTCCCCAAGATGTAACTGCAGCAGTAAAGGTGAGTCTTTACCAAAATGGCTTTGATTCAATATATTGTTTACATACCTGTGGAACAGCTTGTATGAACTACCAAGACCAGTGCAACCTTCTTTGAACCAGTTATCGTTGTTAATACTAAAGAATGCTTAGGTAATACGTGTGATAATTTCCTCAGCACATTACATGCTTAGCCCGTAGAAGCAGTTTCAAAGATACCACATGCCACAGCACACTTACAAAAGAAGATCAGCATAATGCAACCTTCTTTGAACCAGTTATGCATTGTTAAAATTAAGGATGTACAGGTACTAAATATATGCAAAAATATGCTCAGCATGTAACAGGTTTAACCCATGAAATCTTAATAATTCACTTAAATATAGACAATAATGATGCAAGAGATGGGATTTATGCACAGTTTGCTATATATGTGTACATTTGGCAACAGTTTCTGTGAGAGTAAGCTTTCATGCAACCAAAATTGTTTTCATGACCAATAAACAAGTTCTACTTCTCTTGCTTGAACATTTTCACAAGCAAAATGATAAGGAACTTCAATATGCTTTGTCTTCGCATGAAAAACTGAGTTCTTTTCAAGTTGAATACAGCTTTGGGTGTCACAAAATACCGCAGTGGGGTCTTCTTGATTCTCCATGCTCTCTCCTCAACCAATCACATTTGCACACTGCATACATATGCAGACATTGACTTTCGTTTATCAATAAAGCTTGCTCAATTGACGGTATCGTCAAAGTATCAAATCACAAGATGATGTGTACTCAATACCAAAATTAAAAGGTCCTTTGAGAATCGAGATACCTGAGCACACGCCTTAGTCACAAAAAAACCCGTTTTGTCATTTCGAAACCTACGAGACGTTTCAAAGCGGAACGCTTCTAAAAAACCTTGAAACCTTTACGGAAGTTTTGGGATTTTTTTTTTGGGGGCATTTTTGAACCTTTTTTTGTTTTTTGATTTTCGCTTTTTCCTTGAGTAGATCCTTTTGTAGCAACTTGAGTGCCCATCGGTCCTATCCTCCTCTTCCTCTCCTTCCTTCCCATGTTCTTCTCCTTCCTCCCTTCTTCCACTTCCTCTCCTTCTTTTTCTTAGTCTTCTCTTCCTCATCTTCTTTTTTTTCTTTTCACCTCTTCTTCTCCCATCTCTTTTTCTTCCTAATCTTCTTCATCTTCTTGATTCCATAATTTCAATCCCGCATTCTACAATTCCTAGCCGAAATAAAAATGAAAATACTTGGAATGTGTGGGATAACACCAATTTTTTTTCGGAAACAAGATCCTTCTATTAGTTAACAAAGACAGCCTTGGAAGGCTAAGTACAAACTTAGCTCCAAGATGGAGCGACGAGCAAAGAACGAAAAAGGGGAGGGATGCAGTTGGCCAGTTGGCCGGACTATGAGGAGAAGGTTATCTCATACAATTGGGGGGGGGGGGGGGGGTGGTAAAATAGATTGAGAAAAGGACGAGGACGCCGTGCATGGAATCAGATCACCCTCACCCTCTATAACATGCATCCCCTGAAGTCCTCCAAGGGGGGCTCTGCTCTCACTAATCTACGGTGAGGTCCAATCGAAAAGGTGAGCAAAAGGCAGAGCTCTCATCTGTGTGCCATGAACTGCCAGAAGAATATCATGCTTGGTGAATACTCCCCTAGCCATTGCGGGGGGGTAGGGTTGGGAAGCAGGGTCAACCACTTCGGAGGAATGGCATAGTTGATGTCGATGCTGAGTCTGTCCCTGCCTCGGATCCCCGTTAGGCCCCTCTCCTGGGCGGCTGGGGACAGCTATTTGAATGTGAGCCAATCTCCAGGGAACCTCGCACGGCCCGTGCTCAAAGCTCTGCAAGATACATGTGGGCAAGCCCCTAACATGTGACCACTAGGTAGACGTATCAGGGGGTTCTAGATCAGGGGCTGTCGGAGACACTCGTCGGAGGCTACTAGAATAAAGTGCTGAAGAGTCGGACTCAGAAGATCCCAAGCTTGTAGTAAACTGGTTGCATATTTGTCCTCAAAAGCTGCGCTGAAGCCATGAGCTTGCATCTTGATGAAAATCTTTCCAGTGCTTTGCGGCCGAGCCCCCCCCCTAGACTCGGTGTACAGGTTGAAATCGTGGCCAGTAGGAAGTCCTTCCAAGCCTCGTCGCTTGTAAGAAGGCCTCTAACAATCAGCTTGTGGGGTGGATGATCCCCTCTGTGGTGCAGCTATATCATCACTCTCCCGGCTATCTTGGCTAAGGCAAGCCTCCCGTCGATACAAGCCCACATTAAGTTGTGGATCAGCCGTTGAACATGACCAATGCAGCCCCGTGAGAAGGCCCAGCAAGAAGGGATATACCACTTGGTGGTGGCAAGAAGAACTCGGTTCACCACCACTACCCGGCCGTCCAAGGATATAGGCGCTTCTTTCAAATGCTTAGAAGAAGAGGGGCTAACTGTTGCTTCGGCGAAATATTGATGCCCAGCTCGCATCCAAGATAACGGATTGGAGTGCCCCCGGGATCCACTGGAAAGCATCAATTGGACGCCAAGTCTGGGTGGGTAAAGAGCCAACCCAAAAACTACATGTCTTGTGCGAGTTGATTTGTGCTCCAGATGCGTGATAGAATATCTCTATTGCCTCTCCAAATCTCTGAAGGTTCTCCTCGTTACCTGATAAGCATGCTGTTGTGTTATCTGCAAGCCCGGAGTCTAGCAGCTCCTCTTGTATACGGATGGGGAGAGGCAATCCCTGAATCCCAATCTACTCATGGCAACAAACAGAAAGAGATATGGTGCTAGAGGACAGCCCTACCAAACCGAGTGAGAGAGGGGAAATCTGTCACGTCTCGCTCCCTAAATGAGAACCTGGTTGTGGGCGGCCGAGTAAAGTCCAGAAACTCCACGGATCCACTTCTCCGGAAATGCCATGAAGCACATTGTCCCCTCCAGAAATCCCCAATCAACTCTAGCATAGGCTTTGTCGAAATCCAATAAGAGCCTAAAGAGATCATGCTGGCGCATCTTGGCCGAAGCAGTCGCCTGCCTCCTAGAAAGTGAAGATGTTGTCCAGAATGCTCCGATCTTGAACAAAACCTGTCTGTGTCATGAATTCAGTTGGGGAGGAAAGGCTCTAGTCTTCGGCCGATGGCCTTGGCCAAGATCTTGTAAGCGATCCGGAGGAGGGTGATGGGTCTCTACTGCCGAATGCTCCAATCCTGAACAAAACCTGTATGAGTATCATGAATCAGGTCGGGGAGGAGAGGCTGTAGCCTCCAGCTGATGACCTTCGCAAAAATCTTGTAGGCGGTCCTGAGAATTGTGATGGGTCGCCACTGTCGAATCTCTAATCTTGTCATTGCCCTCTTTGGGAATCAACTGGATCAAACCCTCTGATAGTCTCACAGTGAAGAAAATTCTACAGATTGGGTATATTGGCCTAGTATGTATGTTGATGTGCAACATTGGCATGGCACCCGTAGTCATAATCTCGTTGAAGGCTGCTTGAAGGCTGCCTCCCATGAGATCCTAGTGACAAAGAAACAAGGAGACTTATCCACCACTTGTGAGGATATGGGGGCATCCGTTAGAAGGGATCTAATGAAGTCTATGGCTATGGCTCTCACAGGGGGCGGTTTTGAAATGATAGATCTATGCTGACCTTGTAGCCTGCAGATAACATCTCTGCGCTTGTGGGGGACCTGCACTCACATAGAAATCCCCTGCGTCTAAAAGGAAGCTCTGGCATGGTATTTGTACTCCACCCTCCGTTCTTCTATGGATCCGAGCTCAATACGGGCGGGAGCTAAGTGACCCTCAATCCATGGGCTATCTAGAGAGCTCTCCTGAAGTTGTTGAAGAGAAGCAAGGCCTCGGCTGGATGCTTCTCTCTTGCTCACAGAATCCAACCAATCTACTTTGTGCTACCTCCTACAGTAAACTGCTAATCTCACCTAGGCATCCAAGGTGCTGATCTTGAGAGAAAATCCAGCCCCTCCCAAAGCTGCTATCCTGCTGCATATCTCGGAGTCTTGAATGAGACTGTTGGGGATCCGAGTACTCAAGTGCCTGTCCTGCCTCTCCCGTGGCTACGTCCAAACCTTGTTAAATGCCAAGGGTCGTGCCCTCTAAGAGCTAGGATTAGCTCCTCCCAAGTAGAGTACTCTATGCCAGAAACTGTAGCCATGCCTCCTCTGAGTCTATCCTCTGCCGACTCTATCATGTTAAAGTCCCCACCCATACACCAAAAGTTAACCCGTGGAAGGGACTGATGAACTATACTCCAAAAGGTGGCTCTGCTGCCGCTATCGTGCTCGGCGCATATACATTTTAAAAGCCCACACAGTCTTCTCCAATCTTGACGGTCACCCACTAAGCCCGACCAATGTTAATAATGCCCGAGCCTACTACTGCTGGCAGTTGCTACTCATTGACATAAATACATAACCTCCCCTGCGTCCCACGGGGGTCAAAAGAGAGGGACCAGAAAATGTGATTCCTGCCGGATGGTATCCTCTTGCAACAACGGTAGGTACGCCCCTTTGAATGATGGTGCTCCTAAAGGAAGAGGATATCAATGGGTCCCCCAACTGTTGCTCTGTGAAACTCTCGTCTAAGAACGCCACCCTCTGAAAGCACTATGGCCCCTTGAAAGGCCCCTTGAAATCCTGAACGTTCCATGCAATCCACATATGTTATCTTTGTGGGAAGCGGAACTATCAGAACTTCCCTCCACTCGAAGAGTCTTGGGCGTCGGTTTTGACGAGGAGTAGTCACAGTCGGTCTTAGGGCGAAGATATGCCAAGTGGATGTGGATATGCCCTCCATGTGACGCCACTCTGTCCAAGCCCAAGAATAAGCATAATCTAGGTTCCACCTTTGGCAATGTAGGTAATCTGTATGAGGTGGGAAGGGGTACTGAGATATGAAGGAACACAAAAAGTGGCACCTTTAAGCCGGAGGACACCATCTCCCCATCTTGATCTCTATGGCCCGAGCCTCCGAACTCAATCCGAAGCAAGGGCCAAAGATGAGTAAGCACATTGGTGATGGGTGAATCATGTAAATGATGAGAGAGCTCAACTGCCTAGATGGCTCAAACACCGATTCCGTGTCGCATTCCATCCCCGGTGCTGCACTCAAGGGGAAGAAGTGCCACTCTCTGGTGTGGAGGGCCTAGAGTGATGAAACACCACACAAATCCGAATGGGAGCCATTGTCTCCTCGAACATACCAGTTCCTTCGATGGGGAGGCATCAGAAGAAACTGTAATCCATCGGCTACCCCAAATCGGGGGGGGGGGGGGGGGGGGGGTGGGGGGGACTCTTGGCGACTCTGGAGGGGGAGCCCTTTTACCGGAGAGGGAGCGGCTTTGAGAAACGATGAATCAGGCGGATTGAACTCGCCAAGCTGCTTCCGAGAAATGATGAATTAGGCGGCGGAATGAACTTGCCGGCTTCCTCCGCTTCAGGTTTGCGCTGCCAGAGGTTGGTTGGCGGGAATGCTCCAGAGAGGGGTTGGGTGAAGGAAGAGGAGGGGAGGAATCCGCCTAGGAGGGAGGGGGAGGTTGGGGATGCGAGGAAGGGTCAGCCGACGGCTTGGTAGGGCCAGAGGGTCTCGTGGGAATCTGGGAACCTAGAGAGGGATCTTAGTGAGGTTACAGCCTCCATAAAGGAGGGGTAGGAGGTGAGTTCCTCGAGGTAAATGGGAAGAAGAGCCGGGGGGGGGGGGGGGGTGGGGGGCATCTCCATCGAGGGCTGTTGAGATAATGCTCGAAATGGTTCTCTGGCGAAATTGTATCTTCTTGTGCCTTGCCGGGCTAGTGCGTTTGATGGTGCCGCTCTGCTTTGGAAGTCGGCTGACGGCTCCATTTTGGGCCAACGATTTGCCACTCTCCTACATCTGTGGTGGCCATGGCCGGATCCTGGTGCTCTGCTGCCTAGGGACAGCTTCCCTCCCACCCCCCTGAAGAGGATCTGAGCTGGGGCCAAGGGGGGGACATTGGAGGCGGCTCTTGGAGTGATGACCAAGACAAGCTTTAGTGAGATGTCCCATATGCGTACATATGAAGCATTGGCCTGTGAGGCTAGAGTACTCCACTCTCTGTAGAATAGGGGCTTCCCGGAGGCAAGGAAGAGAGATGGCATGAGGCACTGTCTCTGGAGAGGCTACGCAGATATGAAGGGATGGAATACCCAGCGTCCGAGCAAGAACTAGAGTGGTGGTGGAGGGGGATTCCATCTCTCCGGATAGCACCACCTATCACTGGGAGGAAGAGGAAGGTACTCCTTCCTAAGACCTAGAAAGATCAGCTACATGACTATCTGAAGCTGCTGGCGAGTCGAACTCAGCCTTGTAGTAGCTATGCTCCAAAGGATGAATATCAGTGATCTTTCTAGGTGCGCCCAGGAGGCTAGCCTTTAACAGATCCCTGAGCTGTCCGCGCGTCAGGCGGCTACCCACAATCTTACATATGAAGGCCTCTGGAGGCCTCTAATGATGCGATTGTCGAAGCAAGGAGTTGGAGGTCCGCTTTTGAAACAGAGAGGCAAGGGACGGCAGCCTCGATTAGGGATGACAGAGGTGCTGCCATGGAGTCCTCTTGGGGGTTCATGACCAGAAGAGGCCAAAACTTGCCATGGATAAAAAATCTCGAGAACGAAAAACCCATGGATCGGAAAAAGGAAGCACATAGGGGAGGCGGGGAATAGGGTAAGGCGGGGGAGCTAGACTGGTGCCGAGGAGGTGAAGGAGGCAAGGGGGCTGAGGCGGAGAGGGTGGGCGGGAGGATAGCCCCCCTGCCAAAAAGGAAGTGAAAGGGAGGAGGCGCTTGAGAGGCTAGGGTGGGGGGAAGGATGGGGCTAGGGCTGTAGGCGGAAGGGAGGGGGAGGTGGAAGAGAGGGAGGCTGGGGCTGCAGGCAGACGATAGAGGGGGAGGCAGAAGGGAGGACGGGGGCGAAGGCTGTAGGCAGAGGGTGAGCAGGCGGGAGGTAGCAAGAGTAGGCGGGAGAAAGTGAAGGGGCTGGGAAGCTGCGTACAAGCGCTTTGGTGGGGCGGGGTCGAACAAAGCTGCAGGGATAGGGTGAAGGTAAGCGGGAGTTAGGCGCACAGGGGGGAGAGCTCCAGCTTCGCTTGACTTGTTTTGTGTCACACTATTCCTCTAGGACAACACCATGTGCTAGTGGTTTCTGAAAGATATATATAAGTACATCTATATATCTCTGTCTATCTATCTACCTATATATATATATGTGTGTGTGTAATTTTTCGAAACCTGCGGTTTTTTTTTAGCGACAGACGAAAACTTTCAAAAAGAAACCTTCAAAACCTACAAAACCTTAAAACCTGAAAACATTTCTTGTGACTATGGTACACGCTTTGTTGCTCTCCAATGTGATTCTTTCGGATGGATCAGCCATATGTTTACATATGGTACTCACATCATAAACTATGTCAGGACGAGTAATTGTCACATATTCCAGACTTCCAACAAGTTGTCTGAAAAGAGTATTGTTAACACTTAATTCATGTGCAAAAGCTGAAAGCTTTTGATTTGATTCCATTGGAGTAGAAATTGGTTCAGTCGATCATGTCGAATCTTTCCAGTAATTTCTTAATGTACTTTGATTGAGTCAAAAACATGCTTGAATCTGGTCTCGAAACTTCAATCTCAAGACAATAATGAAGTACAGCCAAGTCTTTCATATCAAACTGCTCGGAAAGACTTTTCTTTACTTTGTCAATGAGAATATTGTAGCTACCAGTGATAATAGCATCATCCACATATATAAGAAGTAATACAATGTGACCATGTTTGTGCAAGTGCAGCAGTACCCGACACACTAAAGTGGTGGTTCTCCTCTAGATAGTATGTCTAGAGTCCTCAAAACTCACGACACAATATACACTTAAAAACAGACCAAACAGAAAACATAAGTGTCTAGAGTCCTCAAAACTCACGACACAATATACACTTAAAAATAGACCAAACAGACTACAACATAAGTGTAGCACAATGAATAAAATACTGTAAACATTACTTGCATTACCCTTGAGAAACTGTAACATGCCTCTCACAGCACCGTGCATACCTAGCAGTGGTCACAGTGAGTCGGATGATAGACAGGGTGGAATAACACATTGACTACAGGACTCAATGAACAATACCACATGGACAAGAATGATTCCACAAATGAGCCAAGGAATCATTTTAATGCTTCTTGCAGAGTCGTGGCATCTCCTATCTTTTGTAGATGCCCATCGGGGTGACAGTGTGGTGCCTTCAATGTTGGTGCGTGCACCTCTCATGTATCTGTTGGTGGTGCACTTCAGGAGATCCGTTGCAAGATGGTTGACTGAATGCTTCAGCCAGGAGGGTCCAGCCGAGATAGTCCATTGTGGGCACCCTTAGTGGCTACAGGTCGTCGCCCACCACTAGAGTGCTCACCGTCTTTAGTGAGAAAGATAGAAAAAACAAGAACACTATGAACTAATAAATTTGTATTGAAAGAAAATATGCACTATACTGTCAGTACATCATGAAAGATGGTATGTACAATGATAAAAAAACTAAAGGCTCTCAGGATGGTTTTTGCAGGCTCGCCAGGTGAGATGATGGTGACGTGGGGGGCGGTGGCTTGGGCCACAGACAGCGGCCCGTCCCTTGGATACGAGGACGTCCATGGCACTGTGACCATCCAGGTCTCTGACAGGGCAATGGCGGTGGTTCCGACGCCAGACTTCTCTTCGGCAGTCTCCCAGGAGGGGGACGGGCACAGATGGGAGATGATCAGCAGCATGACGGCTTGGCACATATGGAGAGCCCGATGTAGGGAGGCCATAGACCGCCAGGCGATTCCACCGGCGGAGGTCATACAGGCTCTCTGGGTGGACATCATTCACACCTTGAGAGGACACTGGGGGAAACTTCAGGGCGACTCGGATCGCATGAGAGATCGCCGCAAGGCGTTCCTCCGCACTTGGCAGCCTGGCCCTTTCCTCACCGCGAGGGGCGAGGATGTCACTTGGCACTACAGGCCTCCAGTTTGGCTCTTCTCACCTCCCGCATGTACTACTAGGTAGCCCCCCCCCCAGAGAGCGGCCAGCCACGGGGGTGGAGCTCCGGTGTTCACTGTATATATTATCCCTCCTTGTGAGGTGAGCTTTGTAGCCTTATGGCGTCTTCTCATTAACTAATAGAAGGATCGTTTTTCCAAAAAAAAAAAAAAAAAAACTAAAGGCTCTCATCATGCTGGAGGAAAACCGTGAGTGCTAAGTGACAAGCTGGGTATACCCTAGTTGATGGAGAGGGTTGAGAACGAGAGAAGTGAATGGAGGGAGCTGGGATCGTTGAGAATGAGTGAGAAGTGATAGGAGAGGGTGGAGAGACTGGCAAAGGGCATCTAAGTCCACTGCTTGGTCTCATAAAGAGATGAGCTCCCTGTTCTGTTGTGCCACCTGATCATGGAACTCCAGGACTTCCTCTATGCAGAGGTATGTGAGATCCGATTCTACTTCGTGAAGGCGCTGCTCTAGAGACTTGAGTTTGGAGACCCTGAATTGTGTCCTCCGCCTGTCTAGTGCGATCCCTCTGGCGGCGGGTATCACAGGCTAGCTCGAAGACGAAGTCCGTGAGGTAGGTGGAGTAAATGTGAAGATCAGGAGGGATTATCGAAACCGCAGACTATGCAGCGAACTCAACTAGGATGAGGCAAGGGCAGCCACACTGGAGGATCAGGGAACCACAAGCAGGGTAGATCTCACATGGAAATATCTGAAGCACTGTAAAAAAAGGGAGTCGGGAAGCTCAATGCGCTCTGTACTATCACCTCGAGCAACACGGAAGGTGACCTCATGTGGAGAACCCAAAGTAGGTATGGAGAGAGAGCACCGTGGAAGTGATGGTCAGAGCAGCTGCAGGAAGTGTGATGACCACCATAGTAGTAGGGGGGATGCTTGGAAGGTATCCGGATGACGACTTGCTCTCTGTGCTGACCAGGATAGGGACAGGGTGGAGAGGTTGGAGACTGCGGCAGGCAAGGATGGTTGGCAGCTGGATGATGCCATGCCAATAGAGACCTTTGGGGTGGAAATGGCGGTAGACGAGACGAGGCCGAGAAATCCTGTTGCACCCGAGGTCAGATGCGGGGACACAGGGGGAGAAGAATGGTGAGGTTGGCGGTTGGGCAGCGTGGAGGGAAGTGTAGTTGGCGGCTGTTGCAAGAGGTAGGTGAGAAAACGAGCAGAAGGCCAAGTATATGGTACAATGTCAGGCTTGTTGAGCTGAGCCCGAGGTGACAACGGATGTGGATGGATTCGTAGATGAGATGGTGGAAGGGAAATGGTTGGCCCCACTGGTGCAAAAAGCAATGAAAAGCCTTGGTGTAGTGCCATTTTTCTCGGAGTAGAAAATAATAATGACATGGGATATAGAGGTGTAGGGTACGGGGGACTTGTGAGGGAAGAGGTGGGAACCAGTGCGGCAATCCTGGTAGCAGAAAACTTGATGGTGGAAATGCTGGTTGTGAGAGTATTGGAACGGTGATGGGTAACATAGCTTTCTGGTGGACCAATGATGCGAGTGATGAAAGTGGAGGTCAGCCCCACTGACCATTGGGTATTGACAGAAAGCTGGTGATGAGGCCGGCAGAAAGGGAGGGATCCGCCGTTGCAGGCAGAGCTGGGCTTATCTTTGGCTGAAAGTTGCAAAGCTTCTATCTTTTAAGGGGCCATGCTTCTATTTTCCAGTGGTGATTCTAGAAAAATGTGGGTTTTGTAGAAGTCTTTCCCAGTGAATAGGTCAAAAAAGAAGCTATATTTTTCAATAACCATATGCCTTTTGTTTTAACTGTGGAAGTTTATTCAAGTGATGTATCATCCCTGCTTGATCTGTTGTTTTCAACTTATGTTTCTTCAATCAGAGCAAAGGCTATACTATCTTCAGAACTACTCTATCTTGAGCCATAAAAGCACTTGTCTTCTTTAAGCTAAAATGTGTGCCACACCTTTTTCTTTACTATTGTGAGTAGGAATTTTGGTCTTTTAATTCAGTTGGTCAATTCAAAGGCCTTTCTTTTTCTTCCCAAAAGGACTATAATCCCAACATTTATAGTGACACATGTTAAGCGAATCATTCCAGAATGTTGCTGACATGTTGTGGGAGTGACAAAGAGTGTCATGCATTGTAGCACAGATTTCAGAGTGCGTCACTTCTTACAAATTTTAAGTATCTAATCAAGTAGACTCCGCAAAATCTTGATGGTAGTGTAAAAGAACGCTTGAAAGTTTATCCCCTTAGCAATCATCCCAAAACATGGCACTAGAAAATTTTGGGTCCTTTTTTGGTTTTTATTTCCATGGCATAATTTTCTCCTTGCTGATCTTGCCAACCCTGTTCCTCATATGCCTTGCCTTCTTCTGCAATGAACATGGTAGAGCTTCTTCCTAACCATATAGGGTTTTGATTTCAAGTGTAGGTGCTGTGGCTTTTGCACGAGGCAAACAAGATGGAACAACTTATTCCTTATAACGAGTTTTATAGCAAAGAAATCAGTGAAAGTGCAGACTTACAGGTATGTATAGTCATTCTCGGTGAGCAACAGCCAATTTCAGTCATTGATCCACATGCTTCCATTGTAAGCGATTTGAACCCTGATAATCCTTCAGTGGAATTCACATTGAATTCCTTGTCATCTGATTAATGAAGCATGCAGGTACATATTATCTTTGAGCTTGTGTTTTATAATGCAGGAAGAATATTTGAAGTGGAATCACTATCAGTATGAAAAGGATTTGCATCCATTTGTCTCTTTCTGCCAGGTAGATTTTGCAACAGTAATTTCGCTGTTTATGAAAATTGTGTATTTTTCACCTGATAACTTCTGGTCAGGTTAGTTAGAGCAAATGTGTGATTTGTAACTGTTTTGGCAGGTCCCTTTTATCTTGACACCACAGGCAAAAAGCAGAGTCTTGCAGGTGTTTATTAGTAGGAAATTGGTATTGTTTCTATCTATTTCTGCTCTATAGTAATAATGTTGTCATTTGTCTCAGGTGGAAGCTGATATTTGCAAGCAGAGGATAATGCAAGCGTCCGTTGTCCAACACCTTTTAGGGGATATCCTTGCATGCCCTTTTCTCATACTCAGGGTACTGAATGGGCCACTTTTGGCAGTGTATGTGCATAAGTGTGATTTACATCTGTCAACCTTTCTTTGTTGACGCTAGAACTGCTTCATATAGGTGCGGAGAACTCATCTAATACAGGATACTTTGGGGCAGCTGAATGTGGATCATATCAATTACAAGAAACCTCTAAAGGTTTGATCACGCTATATTTCTACCTTTCTCTTGTGGTTGCACTAAGATTTTTGACTTGTTATAAGAAAAGCCTGTTCAAGATGTGAAACATAGCTGAATCATGTTATTGTTACCTTATAATCATAAGGATGATCAAGCCTCAGAAAATTATTATTAATGATAATCACATGCAGCAACCCAAGCATGCAATCAAGTGCTGTCACCATTTGGCCACCCCACTAGTCCACTCTTGCTTTCTCATTATGTATATACATTGGACTGGTGTCCATGGCAATTACATATGCAGGGGATTGATGACAGTCATGTGATATCGTGGATTTGGCTTTCCATTGGGACTTGTGCCAGTGTGTACATGCTCGGAAATGGCTGGAGGATTGGTGTTCCCTTGCATCTGGTACCTCGTGTATTTGCATGGAATGCGTCTATTTTGGTATAGTCTCATGAACGGGGATTGTCCATAGCAATGTTGCATTGCATAGCATCTTTATGTGCTTGCCTCTGCAAATTAAATGCTTGATATTTGGAGATCTCATGGTTTCTCGCAGGCCTTTAAAGGCTCTTTGTGATATTAGTGACTTTTATCACACGTGTGCCCTTTGTAAGAGGCAAGAGGCCTTGGATTTAGAAAGGGCTATTAGACGTAGACTGGCTGCCTTACAGAAAGTGCATATCCTCATGCTCAATGGGTTTCAGATTCTTTATGGTGGTAGATGCAATATACATTTCTTTGCGAGATGTGGGACAGAGGTTCTATGCCTTCTTCTCTCACTGAGGGGCTTATCTATCTTATCCCTAAGAGTGGGGATAAGACATTGATTGGCGAGTGGAGATCTATCACCTTTCTTGGGATTGCATAGAAGATTCTTGCTAAGGCAGTGAGCATTAGATTGCAGCCAATTTCGCAGGATGTCATTCATGATTCTCAGAATGGATTCTTACACGGAAGGAGCATCTTTGATAATATTTTCTCGTTTTGGGTGGCTGTGGAACTGGCCAAAGCGAGCAACCAACCCTTAGCCATTCTGCTCTTCGATTTTGAGAAGGCCTATGATAGAGTGGATTGGGAGTTCCGTGAGGGTACTCTTAGCCATATGGGTTTCTCTTAGAGATGGATCAAGGGAGTTTCATGCATGTATCGTAATCCCCATTAGTGTGCTCACTTATGGTGATAGGGGTGAGCGGTTTCAGATTTCTTGCTTAGTACGACAGGGTTGCACTTTAGCCCCATTATTATATAGAGGCTATGAGCATCTTCCTCCACTCCACTGCTGGTATTTATGGATTGAGGTTGCCTCTTCGTAGTCAAGAGGAGCTGGTTGATTCTAAGTTAGCTGATGACACAGCCATGTTCTTGAAATCTGTTGGTTTTTGGATTAGTGACTCACCGAGAGTTGCTTGGGGTGCTGAGCTTGGTTTTACTTGGATCGGTAGAGGATGCATTGCTAGATATTTGGGATGCCAGGTTGGGGTTGGTGTTTCTCCTACATTGTAGTTTGCTCCGGTACTCATGAGTATCCAGAAGAAGCTTCTTCATTGGAGCTCTAGGAGATTAGATTTAGCCTCCAGAGCTTTGGTGGCTAATCAGGTATTGCTTGCCTCGGCTTGGTTTATTGCCTCTTGTTGGTGCTTCTCTTGTGCGTGCATTGGTCAATTGCGGAGATTGATCGGCGATTTTCTTTGGTCGGGTTTGGATGGCACCACAAACACTCGTGCTAGGGTAGCTTGGTCACAAATATTCAGCCCAGACGAGAGGGGGAGGGGGGGCTGAATATTATTGATTTGAATGTTCAGTGCAAGGCATTGCTCTGCAAACTTGTGGTTGGAGGTTTCCTACCAGGAACTGAGCCTTGGAAGAATTTTTTCTTGTCTCAAATTTCCAGATGTACAATGTTGGGACAGATTGATTGCCCAACACGGTTTTTGTTCACAGAGGCTGATAGATATTAGGGCACCATCTTCCTCTCTTATGCAGCCATTGTCAGAGCATGGAGAAGCATGATACCATTTTTGCAACAAAGGCTTCCTAGGTCTTTGGATGAGGTTGACCGACAACCTATTATGTGGAACGAGTTTATCAAGGATGAGACCGGTCGGCCAATTGGTGCATCTCGTGACATGTAGTGGTCAGGATGGGAGAGATGTGCATACATAGTTCTTGCTGGGAAGACCTGTAAGAGTCTTCCGGAGGATCAGAGAGCTGCATCGATTCATAATCTTAGGGGCTCTCGCATACGGATTGATCAAATTGATGTAGCTATTCCGCATGAGTGGCTTTCTGGGACCTTTCGTGGAGACTGTCATCCGAGTTGGCTGGGAGTCTTTTCGAGGAGATTTGGCTATAAATGCCGGCTTCAAAAGGTTCACCAAGCCGTGAACCTAGTTCTACTCGAGTAGAAAGCGGCTTGCACTCTTCCGTACATTCAATACATGGGTGAAACTAGCCCTTGTTCTTTTTTTTTTGTTTTTCCGGGAAAAGGATCCTTCAATTAGTTAAAGAGAAAAACAGCCACAAAGGGCTAAGTACAACCACGAAGGGCAGGAAACAAGTTATCATAAGGGGGAGAGATGCTTCTCCTCTAGTTGGCCGCTCTATGAGGAGAAGGCTATCTCATACAGGGGGAGGATGGGAAACAAGCACACAGGTGGTCTGTAGTGCCAAATGGGGTCACCGCCTCTATCTGTGAGGAAAGGCCAAGCCTCCAAAGTCTCAAGAAGGCTTCCCGCCGCTTCCGCATGCGGTCAAAACCTCCCGGCAGCTTCCCCCACTGACCGCGGAGGGTGTGAATGATATCGTGCCTTATGCTCATGATGGTCTCAGCCGGCGGAGTGTGGGTACCCTCGATGGCCTTGCTACATCTAGCACGCCAGATGTGCCAGGTTGCTATGCTACTGCAAATCTCCCAGCACTGGCATGCACGTGGACGCCAAACACGTGCAGGTGGGGCTGTGACTGGTACTACTACAATATGATGGTGGGAGACCTGAAGGGCATGGCCTCCCCCATCTTGTTGGATCTTCTCGAGCTCTTGCATCAGCCAGGTACAAAGGCTGATTAGGAACTTTCTTTGGTCTGGGCGGGATGGTCAGCTAGCCCGGGCTAAGGTTGCTTGGGCAGTTATTACACTTCCGTTGGCCTAGGGAGGCTTGGGCATTATAGATCTAGTTGATTAGAGTAGAGCCTTATTGGGGAAGCTTATTGTTCGGGGGCTGCTTCCAGGCGCGCTGAGCCTTGGAAAGAGCTCCTTTTGCAGCGGTTGCAGGCTCGGGCCCCCCTAGCAGGGGGCACTTGGGCACCAGAGATACGATGGATCTTCATAGAGATGAGGAGGACAGGCCTCAGTAGAGGTTGGGAGGACAGATTTGCCTTGACCATCCTGAGAGCTTGGGAGTTGCTGAGACCGGGACTCTCTCAGAGACCTCCTCCTTGTGATGAGGAGCGGGCCACACAGCTGCTCATCTGGAACCCAGCGGTTCGCACAGAGCAAGGTTATATGCTAGGTTCTCGGCCTCGTCTAGCCTGGGGACCATTGGCAGCAAGCCCAGCACGTAGTTTTGGAGACTGGCAGGCCTTCTGCAGTCTTCCAGAGGAGATCCAGGTGGAGAGGCTGAGTCACTTCAGAGGGGGGCTGATTATGAGGGATGACATTCAGGAGGCACTCACAGAGGAGTGGTTCACGCCTCTCGAGCCAGTGGCCCCACGGTGGATGGGAGCCTTTACACAGTTGGAGATCCTGATTGCTGTCAGAGCTTGCACTGAGGATGACAGATGCCTCTACTATGAGATCCAGGATGAGGGCAGACTGCAAAGAGTGGAGGTGGAGTCGCCTTTGGTTGCAGAATGCATCTTTCAGAGGATACGGGTAGTGGCCGCCGCTTCTCGGTGGTGGCTCATTGACCCAGACCCTGCAGATGTGGACTTCGATTGGCGCATATGGGCATATGCAGAGCGCGCCCCTTGGCCCGGCTCTAGTGGGACCCTGGCGAATACGAGTGGCATGATCCTTATGCATCCCTGGAGGCCAGAGAGATCACCTTTTTCCAGTATACTGTTCGGTTGGGGCGGCAGATTTTGACGGCGCAGAGGATAGTCTCTCGAGTTGCATCGGGGCATTGGCGGCTACAGGGACTCTCACAGGAGTTCCTGGAGGATTTTTGGACCAGGCTCTGGGCTAGTCGACAGGCACGCAGGATCTCGACTTTCCAGTGGCTAGTCGCCCACAGGGGCTCTGCAGTTGGCACCTGGCTTGTCTACAGCGGTCTTCTGGCGGCCTGCGTCCGATGCGGCCACCCTGTGGAGACTCAGAGACATTGCCTATGGGACTGCCCTCAGGCACAGCAGATTTGGCTGCGGATGCTGCGCATTCTGGCCCCCCTCTCTCCAGAGGGTATGTATACGTGGGGTGCCGCTTCTTGGTCGACTTCGTCAGGGCCTGCTATGGGCTATGAGACGGAGCAGGACAGCCAGGCCATCAGATTCATTAGGGGCCAGCCTCGCCTGGTTCCTTCACCGGATTTCTCGTCCGCCAGCTGGACACAGGAGAGGGATCTACGATGGGAGCTCCTCAGCAGCCTCACCATTTGGTTCACCTGGAGGGCCCGGTGTTTCAGGGCCTTTGAGGGGAGACTGGAGCCATTAGCAGAGATTGTTCGGGGGATTTGGCAGGAGTTGATCCACACCCTGCGAGGACAGTATGACCGCATCCGGACTCGGATGAGGCGATCTTGCGGCCAAACCTCTTGACGCACATACAACACCTGTGAGCATAGTTGCAAACATACGTACATACGGCCAGTCGTCACTAAGTATGATACGTCGCAAAAAGTATGATTCAATCCTTGGTGAAGTTTCATACATAAAAGGTTCATACTACAGTGAGTCAGATGAATATCAAAAGCGAGTCATGACAATTACAAATGTTAAAGACCTATACTTCAAAAATTGAAAGTGTACACACCGTAGAGGCCAAAGAGTCACATATCACAACTTTCAATATTGAGACTTTCATAGATGATCGAAATTCAAACGCAAAGTTGAAAGTCTTTAACGCTTGGAAGTGGGAATTTGGGATGAAATGCTACACGAGACAATCATAGAGAAGATAAATCATAAGAGATGCTAGACAGTGGGCACTCAAAACTAGAGTCTAGAGGGTTGAGATAAATTCATAAGAGTAAGGCTTCATTCGTCATTCGTAATCCTCGTTTCCCTCCTCCGCATCAGAGCCAGATGACAATGAAGCATCCTGCTCATCCTCATTTGCCTCGCAATCATGCTGATTACCATGTTGACCTTGGCGAACAACGCATCCTACACGGTTATTCTCTATACCCATATCTTCCACAATCTCTTGAGTTTCGTGTAAGGTAATCAACCTCTTATCATCTTTCTCCTTGTTGACCATTTCCAAAGTCACCTCCATCATGTCAAATCCTCCTTTTTGTGATGTTTTTCACCTTATAAGCTGAGGAAAAAACCCATTTTTTTAAATTGAAAAGTGGCAAGTATGAAACATGTATAACAAACGTGTTTGCTTCGAACGTTTGCACTTTGCTTCAGCCTGCATACGCGTTTGTTTGCAACTACGCCTATGAGGATATGGGGGCACCCATGAGAAGAGAGCTGAAGAGATCTGTGGGTGGCGATGGCTCTTACATGGGGGGGGGGGGGGTGGGGGGGGCGGGGGGGGTATTAATGCATGCATCCTAGTCTGGCAACCTACGGATACCATCTCTTCGCTTGTGTGGGCTTGCAACCTCAAAGAAATCCCTAGTGACCTTGCACCCAATAGAAGACTCCTGAGGCTGCTTCCATACTCTAGAAGATACCAAGGGGGGGGGGGGGGGGGGGGGGGGGGGGGGGGGGGCGGGGTGGGGGGGGGGGGGGTATTAATGCATGCATCCTAGTCTGGCAACCTACGGATACCATCTCTTCGCTTGTGTGGGCTTGCAACCTCAAAGAAATCCCTAGTGACCTTGCACCCAATAGAAGACTCCTGAGGCTGCTTCCAAACTCTAGAAGATACCAAGGGTCCTATCCCCTGAGAACCAAAATCAGCTCCTCCCAAGCAGAGTACTCTATACCAAAACTTTAGCCATGCCACATCTGAGGCTATCCTTTGCTGACTCTAGCATGTTAAAATCACCACCGATACACGAGAATTCTGCCTATGGCAGGGATTGACGAACTGTACTCCAGAAGGTGCTGCTGCTTGCTAGAGCATTTGGTGCATATACATTTAGGAAGCCCACATAGTTCTCTCCAATCCTTATGGTCACCCTTTGAACTCATTGAGTGACGATGGTGCCTGAGTCAAACACTACCGGCAATAGTTGCTCACTAACAAAAATGCATACTCCACCCTATGTCCCAGAGGGGCCAAAACAAGGGGACTAGAAGGTGTGACTCCTGCCCTACACGATCTTCTTGCAGCAGCAGGTACTTCGCTCTGAAAGATGGTGCTTCTGAATGAAGAGAATGTCAATGGGTCCACCAACTACTTCTCTGTGGGGCTCCTCTCTAAGGACAAAGCTCTGAAAGCACTGTGGGCCCCCCAAACCCTAGATGATCCATGAGACAATCCGCATATATAACTAAAATTTGTGGGAAGCGGAATTGTTAGAACTGCCCTCCACTCAAAGAGTAGCCACTATTGTTTCTGGGGCGAAGCTGTGCCAGATGGCCACGAATCCTCCATGTGGACCTAATGTGTTCAAGCCCTGGAGTATGCATACTCTGTACTCCACGTGTAACAGTGCATGCATTTGTAGGAGGGGGGAAGGGGTATTGTCATTGAAACATGAAGAAACACACAAAGCAACACCTCTAGGCTGAGGCTGGAGGACACCATCTCCCCTTCCTGATGTCTGTGGCCCTAGCCACCCAACTCCATCTGAGCCGCACATCAGTGATACACAAGTCATGCAAATGGTATGAGAGCTTTATGGCCTACCCCTGAATAGTAGCGAACATCGACTCCATGCTCCAATGTGTCCCCAATGCTGGAGTTAGTGGAAAGGAGAAGATCATGGCGCCACTCTTTGGGGTGGACGGTTTGGAGTGATATAACACCACCTATATATGAATGGGAGCCACCATCTCCTCAAACATACCGACTCCTTCGATGGGAAGGCATCAGAAGATACTGTAGTCAACTGGTTGCCCAACACCCTCGGGGGCTGCTTATCGGCTCTGGAGGGAGAGCTCGCACTAGAGAGGCAACGATGGTCATTTATCTGCTCCGTAAGACGATGGATCAAATGGCGGACTAAGCTGACAAGTTGCCTCTGAGGGCAGCGGGAATGCTGTTGAGAGGCGGGAGGAGAGGGGAGGTGGGGGTTCCGGTACAGTCGGAGTAGAGGGAGTGTAGGGGGGAGAGTTGGAGCAGACGCCGGTGAAGGGGGGGAGGGGGAGGATGGGGGATGGGCAAGGGCTAAGAAGGGGGGTAGGGGGGGAAGGGTTCAACTACGAGGGTGGGGGAGGTGGAGGTTGCGAGGTCGGGCCGACGAATGCTTTGACTGTTTAGAGAGCCTGGAGGGTAAACGCGACAAGGTAACAGTCTCCAAATTGGGGGGGAGGGCACATCGATGGGGGGTTGCTGAGATAAATGCTCGTAATAACGGCTCTCTAACACAACCGTATCCTCCTGTGTCCTGCACTCCTGGCGACACCGCTCCGCTCTAGAAGTCAGCTGCTGGTTTTGCCTCGGGCTAGTGGTTTGCCACTCTCCTGCATCAAGCTGAACCGAAGTCGGATCCTAGTGCTCTGGTATTCGGGGGCGTGTATCCCTCCCACCCCCCAAAGCAAGATTTGAACTGAGGACGGGGGTGGCGAAACCATTGGAGGCATCCTCCTGGACTGCCGACAAGGACAAGCTCTAGCGAGGTGTCTCATCTGTCAGACAGATGAAACATTGGCCTACGAGGCTAGAGTACCCAACTCTCTGCGAAATAGGGTCTCCCCGAAGGCTAGGAAATGATATGGCATGAGGCACAGACTCTAGAGAGGCTATGGAGATATGAAGGGGTGGAATCCTAGCCATCCAAGCAGAAACTGAAGACGATGGTGGGGGGAGATTCCATCACTCTCAGATAGCAACACCTGTCGTCGGGAGAAGAGGAAGGTATTGGTATTTCTTCCTAAGATGTGGAAAAGTGTAACAACCCAATAACAAAGCAGGTCATCATAAGTAGAGATGTCATCTTTGATGAGACAACCAATTGGTATAAAGGAAGAGAGTGTTTGATGGGTCCAACACATTGAGTGTGTTGACACGGGGAAAAACCCCTTGCTAGCACATGGTAAAAAGTGCCCGTGTGTAAGACTGTTCACACCAGAACTTCCCGGAGGCCAAAGGCTAAGAAACCCCCCTAAAGTGAATGGTGTGAACGTGTACAGGATGTAACAGACTACCCTCGTAGACTCGTAGAGGTAATAAGTTTAAAGCTTTGCAGAAAGCTTCAAACATTTCCCGAAAGAGACTTGGTAAACCCATCTGCTACATTGGCCTATGTAGGCACGTAAGTCAACACTACTTCTTCTGCATGGAGGGTCTCGCTGACATAATGATAATGCACCTCAATGCATGAACAACCGGATTCTGCGCCATTGCTAATGCACTTAGGCTGTCAGTGAAAATGGTCGTAGAAGACGGCTATCTAATACCAAGATTTGCCAATAGACGGTGGAGCCATACGCACTCCACAATAGTTGTGAATGCTGTCCTGTACTTAGCCTCACAACTAGAAGTGGCCATTGTCGGTTGCTTCTTGCTGAGCCATGAAATGCATGAACTTCCAAGAAGGAAACAATTACCACTGGTTGACATCCTAGTGTCATAGCATCCTACCTAGTTACTATCAGTGTAGGCGGTAAAGCATAAAGAAGACGCATTGCTATAAAACAATGCAGAGAGTCCTGAGTGCCTTTAAGGTAACGAAAGACACGCTTCACTACTTGCCATTGCCTAGTGCCGCAATGCATAAATTTGCTCAACTGTGACACGACATACTAAATATCAAGACGGGTAGTGTGCATAGATAAATAAGGCATCCCACAGCCTGCTGATCAATGGCAACATCGAATGGCTCAGAAGAGTCCTCAAGTGATAGCATTAAGCTTGGTTCCATAGGGATCAAGACAGGTTTGCAATCTATCATTTGGAACCTTTCTAAGAGCTGCTCAATGTATCTTCTCTGAGGTAGCATGATGCCCACTCAATTGGCATAAACTGGATACCCAAATATTAATGCAAAAGCCCCATGTCTGGAACATCGAATGCATGCTGTAATTCTGCTATGAAAGCTGAAATTTGCCCCTCATCAGGGCCATCACTAGCAAATCATGCACATAAAGGTTCAGGATTATGAAATCATCCGCTTGTTTTGCAAACATAGGAAGAACTCTCATTAGGGGTATATGAGAGAGCAAGTATGCATGTATCTTTTGATACCAAGCACGAGGAGTTTGTTTAAGGCCATAAAGTGCTTTACGCAATCTACATACTTTTTGCTGTGCACCTTTCTGAACAAAGTTAGGACGCTGTGAGACATAAACCTCTTCTTGCAAATCACCATTCAGAAAAGGTGTTTCGACATCAATTGATGCACATTCCAACGAGTATGTGCAACCAATTCAATGCTTTGATGGGAGATCGGTTCAACACATAGTTGGCGCACATGCCTGCTTCAAGCCAAAATCTGGATTGCAAATCCTTGCTTTTAAGCATCCATTTCGCCATTTCCTTAAGTGTACGATTACGACGCTCAGCCACACCATTCTACTGTGGTGTATAAGGAGTAGTACACTGATGAGAAATACCACGTGACTGCATGAAAGCTGTAAACTCATGTGACAAATATTCCCCCCCTCAATCTGTACGCAATGTCGTGAGCTTTTATGGCTGCAAGCATTTTAAGCCACAGGGAGAAACTGATGGAGAGTTGAAAATGCATGTGATTTAGCTTTCAAACCACACACCCGATAAAACCGAGTGTAATCATCAATAAAAGTCATAAAGTACAGATGTCTTGCAAAAGATGATGCCCTCATGGGGCCAATTAAATCACTATGTACGAGCTATAATGGCTAAGTAGCTCGCACAGTGCGATCCTTTGGGTAGGACTGACAATGCATCTTTCCCAATATACATCCCTCACATACATGCTTGTGTGGGAGTTGCATAGGTGGCAATTGATGAATCATAGACTGACGCTGTAAACGAATAAGAGAAGGGAAATTAAGTTGACCAAACCGTGCATGCCATAGCTCAGTGTCACACATAACCTGTGATGTGGAAGCAACCATAACATCATCACAAGAATCACTACTCCTGTCATACATGCCGATCCTGTAAAGGCCATTGCGCAATGTACTAGATAGCATAAGCACATCAGAATTTGTTTTGTCATAAATGGAGCAACAATGATAAAAAAAAAAGGATTTTGAGACTAGCTTTTGCAAGTGCTGAGACAAAAATAAGATTCTTGCGAATTCTAGGTACATACAAAGTGTTTGCAAGAGTATACGTGTCCCCACTACATGATTTTATTTTATTTTTTTTCAGAAAGAGACTTCTATTAAGTGTGAGAAAAACATACAATAATCACAGCTCTAAGCCGGAAGAGAATAGAATCACCCCAATATGTAAGGTGATTTCAACCACTAAGGAGCATCATGATGCCATGTAAGACCTGTGGTACTAGAGGAAAAGAAGATACCATGGTCCCATTCCCGCATAAATATCACACGCTTCGCCTGCGCAGAACGACAGGGCCCCTGAATGCGAGCCCAAGTAGCCATAAGAGTGTGGATGATATCACCCCATATAGTACTAATGCACTGACACCCAAAAATCTGGACACCCTCAATAGCCTCCGTGCATCTAGCTCTCCAGATCTGCCATGCTGTAACACTAGCAATAATCTCCCAAATGGTGTCAATCCTCTGTCTAGGGGGTGTATAATCAGAGTGAGGAACATCCTGCAATAAACCATGCTGGGCAATACCTCTACGAATGAAAAAAACAGAATCTGTACCACACCTCATAAAAAAGTTTCAGACCGGACTGGGAGAGCCAAGTCACATGCATGGCTCGGCCACTCAATTTGCCCATAAGTTGAGCTACAGGACCCCAAATCTGCTGTGCAATGCTGCATCCCCATAGACAATGTTGTACGGACTCGGAATCTGCCGCACATCTAGGACAGGAAGGTGCTACACCGAAAATTGATCTCCAGTGATTGGTGGGGAGACCACCATGTAAGAATAACCAAAAGAAATGAGAGATCTGTTTCCTTCTGTATGAGTGCCAAAGTCTATGCCAATATCTGTGCTGTATCACTGGAGAAATATCATAGCTCTCCCAATGAGGCCTGAGATTAGGGATCCTATGCATCTGTCGAGTGAGGAGAAGCCTGGCAACGAACAGTGAAACTGAAAAAAGGAAGGCTTTTCAAAGGATCGAAGGCATCAATCCACTCCCACTCTCCTGGATCCCACTGAAGATATCTGATAGGACTGCCACCATATAACCACAAACACCAAGAGCCATAAGTCACTATCTGAGGAGGAGGGTGAATGAACCAGTGCTTCCCCGAGCGACCAACAATCCTCACTGGACTAAGCCTAGAATTCAGTATAATCTCTTCCATACTACATCTCCTCAATCTCTCACCAGGCATGATAGAATAAATGAGGAAATCTATATCCTCCTGGCCTGGTAGAGCAATGACCTGTAGAGGTATGCCTATCCTTGAAAAAACTCCCAGCCAACTCGGATGATAGTCTCCGTGAAAGGTCCCAGAAAGCCACTTATGCGGAATAGCTGCATCAATCTGATCAATACGAATGCAAGAGCCCCTAAGATGCTGAGTGGATGTAACTCTCCGATCCTCTGGAAGACTGTTAAAGGTCTTCCAAGCAAGAACTGTGTATGCGCATCTCTCCCATCCTGACCATTGCATATAACGAGATGCACCAAGTGGCCGACCAGCCTCATCCTTAATGAACTCGTTCCACATAATAGGTTGTCGGTCAGCCTCGTCCAAAGACCTAGGAAGCCTTTGTCGCAAAAAATATCTCATGCTTCTCCATGCTCTAACAATGGTTGCAATAAGAGGGGAAGATGGTGCCCTAATATCAGCCTCTCTGAAAAAAAAAACGTGTGTTGGGCATCCAGTCTCTCTTGACCCTGGGTGTACATCTGGAAATCTGAGACAAGAAAAAATCCTTCCAAGGCTCAGTGCCTGGTAGGAAACCTCTGGCCACAAGCTTGCAAAGCAACGCCCTGCACTGAACATCCGGATTGATAATATTCAAGTCCCCCTCTCTTTTGGGCTGAATAACTGTGAGCCAAGCTACCCTGGCACGAGTGTCTGAGGTGCCATCCAAGCCCGACCAGAGAAAATTGTGGATCAATCTTTGCAATTGGCCAATGCACGCACAAGAGAAGCACCAACAAGAGGCAATAAACCAAGCTGAGGCAAGCAAAACCTGATTAGCCACCAAAGCTTTGGAGGCTAAATCTAATCTCTTGGAGCTCCAATGGAGGAGCTTCTTCCGGATACTCATAAGTACCGGAGCAAACTGCTGTGCAGGAGAAATATCAATCCCAACTTGGCATCCCAAATATATAGCAGTGCATCCTTTGCTAATCCAAGTAAAAGCAGGAACCATAAACTCTCGCAACAAGGGTAGTCTGGACCTCAAGGTCAATGTCGTGTTGAAGAGAGGTGAGCTCGTCTTGTGAAAAATTGATGATTCTCCCGCCCAGTGGGGGTGATGAGAGATTGGCTGTGGTAGAAAAAGCCATAAGACCAATCAAGAAAAGTGGGCGGCCGACTTGAATCCAGATAAAATAGCTGCTGGGAAAACGGGAGCATAGGAAGGGGGGCAAAGGCGGGGAGTAGCTGGGGAAGCAAGGGCAGGCGGGGGCAGCAGAGGGGCAGGCGGGGACTGAAGAAGGCAGGGGGCGGGCAGCAAAGGGGGAGGCGGGGCAGCAAAAGGGGAGCTGGCGGGGGCAGCAAAAGGGGGCAGGCGAAGGCAGGCGGGGGGCAGCAGAGGGGCTGACGGGGGCAGCTGAAGGGCAGGCGGGGCAGCAAAAGGGGGGCTGGCGGGGGCAGGCGAAGGCAGGCGGGGGGCAGCAGAGGGGCTAGCGGGGGGAGCTGAAGGGCAGGTGGGGACTGAAAAGCTAGCGAAGGGCAGAAGTTGGGCAGGCGAAGTTGGGCAGGTGAAGGCAGTTGGGCAGGTGAAGGCAGCAGAGGCAGGCGGGATCAGCAAAGAATCAGGCGGAGGCAACAGAGGGCAGGCGGGGGCAACAGTGCGGGTTCACGTCACTTCAGCACGTCGTCACTTCAGCAGCGCATCCAGTTTCGTCCCATTTCTCTACAAAATCTGAGGAAAACCCTCACACATGGCTCTGTTAAACATCATAGCAATAAGCTCTGCAAGCAAATCTCTGGCATGAATAAAGTGTTCTGCTACCAAACCATCATGATCATATGCTCTCTCAGTCCTCATCCTGTCAATAGCTTTCCTTACCATCTAAGCAGTAAAGAAAGCACATGTCTCTGGGCATGGCTCCGATGGGTGTGGCAGGGGCGGCTGTCGTGGTGCTGTGTAGAGGGATGTTGCATACTCACCCCAAATCTCTGTGGAGGTAATGGCTGGTGATGGTGAATGCTCATGGAATAGCCTCCATGCCTCGCCTGAGTCCTGACTCATAAATAACTGATACAAATCCCTCTCTAACTGAGCAAGATAAGCCCTCTTCTTCCGTCGCACTAGGTGCCGGAAGGTAATCCGTGACTGTCTGTGAGTGGTAACACCCATGAGCACCTCTCTCTGTAATCTGATCCTCATCTCTCTGCACTCCTCATCATACCAGCTGTTTTAACTTTTGGGGCATGTTCCCAGATCGTCTCCGTGTAGGCTGACTATGGGTATATGCCGCTAATGCTGCAGCATGAAGCGTCTCTATCAATATCTGAGTGAGCTCATCTAATGGCCGTCCCGGCTCCTCGGCACATAAGCGTCTGTATATCTTATCCGTGTACACGGTGTTAGTCTCCTAGTGCCTACCATAAAATCCTGAAAAGAGGGAATGAGACTGGGCTGAGCCATAACATAGTCCATTGTACTAGCACCATGCCGATGTGGAAAGCTAGTGAAACCGCCCGATGTTGGGAATCTCTGTAGGCCATTCAGGATGGCCAATCCATGTGCAGTCCCCATGTCTATCAAATACCGCCCATACACGGTATGTTCCTCATCCTGTGAGAGTCTAGATAGGTCCATATCCCTAACATCACGCTCCCTCAATATCTCCTCTGAGGTATCATAAAATACTGTCTGGTTATGGGCGGTCCTGGCATTGAAGTCCCCCAGGAGAATGATGTCACCATCCCTGGAGAACTCCCAAATGTCATCATCCAAAATAGAAAAGGGAGACTGCCCGCTAGGTGATGCATACACTGATGTACTAGGAGCAAAATAGCATATAGCAATGTAGAGATATCTGGCCGTCTCTGCCCTCAGTCTAACCCACATGTACGTAGCCTGCGCATCTTTGCGGACTATATGTATTAGTGGCTGTAGCTCCTCTCTAAACAATACTGCCACTCCTCCTGAGCCCCGTCCTCTATGCTCTGAACGAGTCTCCTGTCTACAAGCTGTCTCCCATCGGTATCCACTAACATGTGGACTGTCCAGGAGCCCGATGCGTCTCACAGTAGAAGAAGATGTCCCTCCCAGTGAAACTATCCTCAAAAGCCCCTACATCAAGGCGTAGAGATCCATTACAATTCCAAGTAGCAACTTTGAGTGTAGTCCCATAGGTCTCGCGCCGTCATGAAGAGCGCCTCTCCATAATCACCACTCTACCATCTCTATAGAAGGCCACTTTCCCTTTCTCTCGGGCTGCCCTTATCTCGGGCATAACTTCTTTCATGTGGGCAAGTTGCGAGAGTGTGAGGTCATCTCCAAGAAATATTCCTGTTTTCTTGAGTGTAGGACGTCTCTTCAAGAAGTCTTTCTTCACTTCCATGGAGGGGAAACGAATGATAAGTCCTCTCTCCTTAGAAGATTCGCCACTACCTTCTCTCTTCTTTCCCACTCTCCATGCCTTTGTGTGCGTGGCTTCAATGCCCATCATAGAGAGGAGCTCCCTGGTTTCCCCTTCCGCATCATCACGGTCTTTTAGACCGGACACTCGTACATGTAAGGCCCGGGTCTTCCTCCTTTGCTCCTCTTCAAGGGTCATGTTGATGATGGTGGGAGTGGGGATGGGTGGCGATTCTTTACCTTTCCCTTTCTTGGCGACCTCGATCCATTTTTCTGCCTCGTGCATCTTCTTTTGTGTCTTTGTGATCACCTCCACCCATGAAGATGTCTTCTCTTTATGTTGCTCAAGGTTCACAGTAAGACCCCTCTGTGTGCAGAAATCATGGAGTGCATGTAGATGATGCTATAGACCTCCTGGAGACTCAGACACTAATACAATATCATCAGCATAAAGCATAATATGTACTGAGGTACCTGCTGCTAGATCAACTCCATCTCCGCCTCCCTGTGTAATGAAGTCAGCCACCTCATCAATGTATAACCCAAAAAGCGTGGGGGAAAGTGGGCATCGTTGCTTCACACCAATGGTGCTAGCAATAGTCTCGGACATACCTCCTGGGCATCTGACTCACCCAAAAACCTGCTCATATAATGCATAGATGCCCCATGTCGTATCTGTTGGTATGCCAAGAGATTGCAGGCGCTGAAAGAGCCACTCTCCTGGTATTGTGTCAAATGCCTTGTGGAAATCCACAAAGTAGCAATAGAGCTTTCTCTTCTTCACTCTGGCTTGATCAATATACATCTCAAAGTGAATACATGGTCAGTGGTGGTAGAGAAAGCTCTCCTGAAGCCTCCTGCCCTGGTGAGCGTAAAGCTGCTCGCTCAGCATCTAAGCTAAGCTCTTGCTCCAACACAGCACCATAGAGTTTGGCCAACACGTGGCCAACCATAACCGTCCTGTAGTTGCTCGGACCGAGCGTATCCTTTGTTTTGTGGATCGGCACAATGGTGTGCATCGTCCACTCCGCAGGCAAACCCTCTGCTAGTGCCCTGTTAAACAGGTGTGCAAGAAACGGAGCCAAAGAATCTACTGCATATATGAGATGCTCACCCTGTAGGCCCATATGGTCGGCGGCCCGTCCATGCTGTAGGCGGTGGATAGCTTCCTTTACCATCGAGTGGGTAAAGAAGCTAGCTGTGTGTTAGATATCCGTAACGCCGCTACGGGCGTTACCACAAGAGGGGACGGCCTCTGGCTCACCACCCAGCCATAGAGGAAGAATGAGGATTGCCCCTCATCCCCCAGGCTATAAAGTGTGTGGCCTGCCGTCCACACTAGCCTGGCCGCCCATGACTCCGCATGGGCATCCTCTCCCATTGAACCCCGGATATGGCCATCCGGTCTGCCGTCGGTCACAGGCGTTACAGCCTACGTGACATTACCCCCCCCTTAAGAAGAGTTTTTTGTCCTCGAAAACAAACTGGGGAAACCTTTTGGAAATTACACTACGGCGTTCCCAGGTAGCTACCTCCTCATCCCTATCTGTCCATTTAACAAGTACCTCCTGGTACACTTTATGTCGGGTTTGTCTGTCACGATACTGTAGAATCTTTTCAGGTTCATGTGGTATCTTTGGTGGCTCTATCAAGTCCACCAAAATCTCTGGAGAAACTGCGTTCTCTAACCCGTGAACTGATTTTTTCAGTTTACTGACATGGAAGACAGGATGGACTTGAGAACTCTCCGGTAACTCAAGTTTATATGCTACGTCCCCGATCTTCTTAAGGATTTTAAAAGGACCACAGTATCTCGGAGAAAGTTTATTACACTTTTCCGTTTTCATGGTTTCTAACTACGCAGGAACCTTGAGGAATACAAAGTCACCTTCTGCAAAGGTCACCTTTCTTCGTCCTTTATCCGCATAAGTTTTAGCACGATCTTGAGCGCTACGAATGCTCTCTCGTGCGGCTCTGAGCATATCATTCATATCTTCAAGGAAATCCTTGACAGATTGAATCTTCTCCTTTTCTAGGCCTACAGCGATCGGAGATCTCGGCTGGAATCCATACATTAACATGAATGGTGTAAATCCAGTCGCTGAGTCTTTGGAGCTGTTATAGGCAAACTCCAATAAGGGCAAGTACTCTTCCCAATTAGATTGCTTCTTACTACAATAAGAACGCAACATATCCTCTAGAATTTGGTTAACTCTTTCAGTTTGACCATCAGACTCCGGATGATCTGCCGTACTCATACTCAGAGTAGTATCCAGCTTTTTGAAGATTTTACTCCAAAAATGACTGTTGAACTTTCTATCTCTATTGGACACTATATTTGCGGGCAAGCCATATAGCTTGTAGAGATGTTCAATAAAGAGTTTTGCCAACTCTGGCGTTTTTACAGTTTTCTTCGTGGCAATAAACTTTGCCATTTTAGTTAACCTGTCCACTACCACCCACACCGAGTCATTCCCTCGACTCGTCTTGGGTAAACCGGTAATGAAATCCATAGAAATACTTTCCCATTTCCCTTGAGGAATCTCCAACGGATGGAGTAGTCCTCCAACCTTAAGACGTTCATGTTTATTGACCTGGCACTTACTGCATTTCAGCACATAAGTCTGGACGTTCGTAAACAAACCAGGCCAATAAAACTGTCTTTTTACTAGTGCATAGGTCTTCTGAATCCCAGGATAACCCGCACTTGGACTATCATGACTTTCTTTAAGAATTTTGGCCCGAAAGTCACCAATAGTTGGTACATATACTCTACACTTGTAAAGTAAGTACCCGTCGTCAATGGAGTAATTAGCATATTTCTCCCACGTGTTCGGTCGAGCTCGACCGCCGCTACGGGCAATCCGACGTGCCATTAACTGGGGAAGTCATTGGTAAGCAAATGTCTAGTAGTACTCACGCAAGCCGTGATTTGGTATTTCAACCAAAACCCCAAGGCAAATTTCATGCCTTGATTTTGCATCATCTCTTATGCCATACTATATCTGCGGGCAGAACATATAGTATGTGGAGATGTTTGATAAAGATTCTTGCACCACTACGGGTGTCTGGAGTTACATCCAATCACTTACAACTCTTTGTTGCTATTACCAGACACATCCCTTCAAGTATTGTCTGGACTCACACAACTATTCGAGTTTATGTGATATTTGAGGATATCCCTCCTTTTCCTCAAGAAAGGTTTTTGTCCTCAAAAACTCTACTCTCAAGCGGACTACGCGCTAGTGTCATAGGTCCAAGAACAAATCTAGACCGTGTTTAATATCATATGTTATATTCTTGAGTCCTTCCAAGAAACTTTTAAACATCTTGCAACGAAGATGTGGTATAGTGTCTACGTACATATGGTGGTACTATTGATAAACTGCTTTGCAACAGATCAGTGGTTTCACACTTGTAACAAAGTGCTTCATTGTTGCATATTATTACCCTTCATAAGCGGTTACACACTTATGAATCATTTGGGTGGGTTGTACCATCTATCAAGAAAAATTCCAAACTACTAATAACCACATTATCAATCCACAGAGAATGACTGAGCTTGCTGCGAAGCCATAGGTTGCTAGATAATTGATGGTAATTACACAAGCCCAATGTCTCATTACATCATACATTCAATATAAATGCAAACATCACAGTACTTCGTGATGATGAACTTAGGAATTTCATCCTATCCCTGTTTGGTGTTGGTATGAAGTATAACTATGAGAACATTATTTGCTGCCTCCTCATTATAGCGGCAAAGCTACCTACCCATCACAGGTGGCAATCTCTACCAAGCTATAACCAATGACAAGCAAATAAACGAGTACTCTTGTAAGAACTTCATAACCATATCTCACACCAAACTCATAATCACTACGGATTAAATACCAGGGCGGCTTGCAAAATTGAATGTTGTCTGATAGGTAGAGGGTATCATCAAACTACGGATGACCTCGACAACTCACTAGGACTAGTGATGTGTAACTTTTAAGTTACTCCACTCTCCTTGCTTATTCCATACCATTGAACAAATCGGTCCCTCGATTTGAGCAACGTCAACATATTTATGAGTACCTCGATACTCATGGATTGTGGTTCGGTAATTTGAAATGTTGATCTAGAGTATCTTTCACTTGAGGATCTTAATTTTATTAGCAGTTATGTATTAGTAGTGAGTAACTACGTACCCACTATCATCACACTAGTAGCTCCATACTAGTCTGTGAGTAACTCCGTACCCAATGGCGTACCTCCCCCGAGTGGGAGTACGATATACAACCATCTATAACAAGATGCTTAAGTCACTTGCTGCTAAGAAGTGACTACACAAATTGACCCCTCCATTGCACATTGCAGTACAATTTCTGGTATTACAACACGAATTTTTGGACGTCCTTATCATAGAGGTCAACTTAAAAACTAGTGCATAGGTCTTGTGGAGTCTCGGCTGACCTAATCACACCACTGGTGACTTCCTACAAAAAATGTGGCGCCGAAGTCACCACCTATGTACTTTAACTCCGTAAAGTACATGGTCTTCATCTATCATCTATGGAAAGTTGTAAAACATTCCTGCGATGGATTTTTATCACCCTAAAATTATTGTGCACTATTTTAGTGTGAAGAGCTTTTTTCCTGGGTACCATGGTTCACCCCAAGCTCATCTTTTGCTAAATTCTCCGATTTAACAAAAGATATGTCTGCCTCCGAACACTCCAGTTCAGCCCCAGACTTTGAGTTTACTTCTTAACACTCCGGTTAAGTCAAAACTCACCAGATACAGTAGGATTTACCACTAAGCTCTCCGGCTTAGCCTCCTATCCTAACTCAGCCCGAGTTTATGTACACTACATATGTCGGATCCGATACTAACAACAACCAGGCTCGTCTGGAGTGAGATACTACTCACTATTGCCATGTAAAACCTTATTAAATCCTAGAAATGCTCCACTCATTCCCCAGGGGTCATACGACTTATAGGGTTTACACGCACATGAACTTGTAAGCAAAATAGCCTGTCATGCAATATTACAATTGCTTATGTAGGAAAGTAATATATTTCCCAAATTCATATGGTAGCAACTAAAATGTGCTCACAATCGCACACTTATGTTGAACATAGGCAAGACTACGCTTGCAAAATGCTATAGGGCGTCCCCCATGCATGAAACTGTCCAACCAAACTAGTCTTACGCTAACCTCTAGATTTAGATCACTCCGGAACTAAATCACTCTGTTAGCACTAGTACACCATCATGGTCTTGCTACCTAGAGCTTCTCCGAACTCTATAACTGGGTTTTATCCCAACTTATGGCGATATTTGGTAATTTTCAAAGTTCAAATTTTATCTTGCACACTTTATCACTACAGACAAGTGTACATACAGACCTGCCAAAGAGTCAAGTTACATGCACAAGCCTTGGCGTCCCATTCCACCAAGACTACAATCGATTCCGTGAGAATTTGATGTCCCATACCATCAAATTACCACCAAACCAATTGATGTGACATATAAAAAGGCTCTTTCCCCCCTCGAAAGATCACCACAAACTCTCGAGCAGTGGGATGTCGACGCATGGCAATAAAAAGAAGAGAAAACCATGCTAGTAAGTTTAAGAACAGTTCTCTTCGTCGATCAACTTCTATAAGGGCATTGAGCATTACATCTCAAGACTATACCCCTTCAGATTTACCTTTGATTTCTACAAATCAATCCTAAATCTGCTATTATTATCTAGGCGTATGCTAATCCCTCAGATTAGTACTCCTAGATAAACCATTCAATTGAGTACTGCTAGCAGCACTGCTAGCCCCTTTATCCCAAGTAATACACACCTTAGGGATTACTTTTACAAGGCAATCTACGTGACTAAATCAAACTAGTCACTACTCTCTAGGCCCAAGTAGTGACACTATTTTGTTACTACCAACAAGGGCCAGCTTGCCTCTACGGGCCAAGGCTCTCTTGTTGCTACAAACAGTAAGCAACTTGTTTGGACACAAGGCATAACCACATCAAGACTACGCTTGTACATGGTTCTCATTTGCCAAAGTTTATCACAATCTTCTAGCATCTGTTAAAAGATTGTGAAGGGTTATGAGCACTACGGCTCAATTAGGCTTACCTTGATTTCTCGTGATAAGCACTTCGTCTAATTTGGGCACAACTGACGCCACTACCGGTCCTCTTAGCCCAAGTAAAACACACCGCGGTTTTAGATTTACACTATAGCCAAACTACGTGACTTTGATGGTCAATACTAAGTCTATGCTCAGCTTAAATTTAGTCTCTCTGAACCAAATGTGTGATCACCACATGTGCTACCCTCAATTCACTTCGAACTAGGACCAAGTCACTCCGGACTAGACCTGAGTGGTGACACTGAGAGAAGGTGTGTCTACAGAAGAACACATTTGTTTGTCACTACAAAACAAACACAAATTTGTCCGAACAAAAACTTTAACTCTAGCAAGACGACGTTCGCAAAAGTGTAAATTGAAATCTGGCGAGGCTACGCTCCCAGAGTCTTCATAACAAAAATAAAAATGATCGAGAGGCTGTGTCTTGCCGGAATTATTTCTTGCGGGGATGATCTTTCCTCCCCATCCGAGAGAGGATTCGTTTGAAATTTTCTCATTTTTTATTTCATAAAAATGAATAATAAAAATATATTTAAAAAAATAAATGGTTTTTTAACCCTTTTTTTTTCTTTTCTTTTTTTTCTCCTGTCGCTGGTTGCCTGCAGCGCTGGTGGCTAGCGTTTTGTTGGCTGCCGGTCTTGGTGGTCGTTGCCGCCATTTGGCTGGCCGCCGCCTGGCCCGCCGCCGCCGCCGCCTGGCTGGCTGGCTGGCCTGGCCGCCTAAGGCTGGATGGCCTGGCCGCCTAGCCGGCCGCCTAGCCGTCGTATCATCATGTCCAACATGGACAACACCGACGCCCTCCATCAGCGACAAGACACGGCGTCTCCACAGCGCGGCCACCTATTCCCAAGAGCCCAAGAGGCCAATGCTCCTCATGACGCCGCTGGTTGGCCTGGCCGCCCTCTGGGTTGGCCGCTTGGCTGGCCGCATGGCCCCCCTCAGACGGCGCTCACGCAAAGTTCGTGCTGGTTTTCGCCCGTACAAACGGCGCATAAAAATAGCGCAAATGGGTGCTTCGCCCCACATCTGCGTTTCAGCTTTCTTTCGTGGGGTTGTCTTCACCCCTCCACGCAGAATTCGTTTAGCATTTCAGCTACGACGTTTAGCATTTCAGCTACTGGTTTTCGCCCCCCACCCCCACACACAGTCGAGAGAAAGGCGACTTCTTTCTTTTAACAAATTCAACGCAGAAAGAAAAAAAAACGAGATGCGTACCTGCGTTTTTGCTTGCTGTGTGTGAGGGGGAGAGAGAGAGAGAGAGAGTTCTTCCCTTCCATTCTTCTGGCCGCCTCCCTCCACACACTCCATTGGAGATAAGGATGAGGAGATGAATGGTTGAAAACCATCGGGTGGGCTCCGGTCCCCCGGTCACGCGCGGACTCTGACGACCCCATCGAACCACGCTCTGATACCAGTGTTAGATATCCGTAACGCCGCTACGGGCGTTACCACAAGAGGGGACGGCCTCTGGCTCACCACCCAGCCATAGAGGAAGAATGAGGATTGCCCCTCATCCCCCAGGCTATATAGTGTGTGGCCTGCCGTCCACACTAGCCTGGCCGCCCATGACTCCGCATGGGCGTCCTCTCCCACAGAGCCCGGGACATGGCCATCCGGTCTGCCGTCGGTCATAGGCATTACAGCCTACGTGACACTGTGGTAGGTCGAGGCTCCTGTGGGCTGAGGTATAGGTGCCTGATATGGGGCGTGGTATAGGTCCTCTGCGTATGTGTGCCATGTCTGTGGGTGTGCAATGGGTGTCGGTGTCCGGGGCTCTCTGAAGTGCCGCCATGAGATAGGGCTATCTCTACTCATGAAGAAATGGAAGATCTCTTTTTTTTTTTTTTCGTGAAATGGTGTTTTATATTATATGTAAAAAATGTACATCAGCCACATGGCTCACACAGAACCTATGGCCCCAAAAAAACCCCCACAAAAGATCCTCTAAAGGATCATGACCATGCAAACCTGTACACTAATAAGAAAGCCTCCTAGCCAAATAAGCATCCCAGCTCCTGTATCTCTGCGAAGGCCTGCCTTTTGCAGCGAGTAAGTCTCCTCATCTCTCTCCTCGACTCTTGCTCTGTGATGGCTCCCAAGGCTCTCTGTATGCGGAGCCGTGAGTATAGGGCTCTGCACTCGTCATAATACCATCTGTTCTGGGGCATAGTCCCAGATCTCGCAAGCTCTCCTGAGTGGACACGATGTGGGAAGCTCTGTAATGCAGCCGTGTGTAGGAGTGATGCCAGCTGGGCTGTAATGGTATCCATAGGTGCTAGGGGATCCATGAGTAGGAGCCCATCCTCTACTCTGCCAATGTATATGTTTGCCATGTCATGTGTGAAGTAGATGGTAGTGTGTGGCGTCGGTATGTGGGGGGCTGGTGATACTGGTGATCCGGCTAGTGAAAATGCCAAGTATGTATGATATGCCCCAATAGGACGAGGTGAGATGGAGAATGAGGTGACAAGCTGTGATGCCTCCAAAGACCCCATAATGTAGTCTACCACCGTGCCTCCGGTCCGTGTATGACCCCCATGTGGGAAGCATGTCAGCCCTCCTGATCTCGGCCACTGTAGCATCCCGTTATAAATAACGAGACGATGCCTGGCTCCCAACTCTAGTAAGTGGTCCCCATAATGTCCTCTGTCTGGTCCAGTGTCCTCTGATGCCCAACTAGCCCCTATCTTCTCTGGATCCACAGGGTGGAGGATCTCCATGTCATCATAGTCATACACCTCACACTGTCTGCTCTGCGTGTGGGCATTGAAGTCACCCGTAAGAAATACTTCCCCTAGTGTAGAATAATGCATAATCTCCTCTGACAGACAAGTGTATGGCGAGGCTCCTGTCTCCTCCTCATGTGGCATGTCCTCTGTAATGACATAGGAGGATCCTGATGGAGGAAAGTAACATAAGGCTATGTATATAACCCTGTCCTGTGAGGGCTGTAAGCTGATCCACATGTATCTGGCCTTTGGATCATGTGCTACCACTCTCAGTCTCCCGTGTAGCTCCCGTCTAAATAGAACTGCTACTCCCCCTCGACCCTCTCGAGGTACCCTGGCGTGTGGTCTTCCTTTATGCTGACTCTACTCGAGGTAGCCCTCTCTCTAGGCTCTGATGTGTCTCTGTCAGAAGTATGATGTCTCTCCCCACCATAACATGCTCCAGTCGTCCAGGCTGCACCCATAGTGAACCATTACAGTTCCATAGTGCCATGTGTATCTTTGTCAGTGGCTTGGTCTGTGTCCCATAGGCCCCAAACCGCTAGAGAGAAAGAGAGAGAAAGAAAGAAAGGAAGAAAGATATATTAACGTCTACGAAAGGCTAAAGTGGCCTATGAGACCAAAACATAGTACACAGCTGATGGTGTCTCATCAAAAGTAAGACAAAAAGGACTAAAAAAACTCTTAATAGCTATGAAAGGAAAATACTCCTACTGAGGTACAACAAAAGTGTATAATATCTACAACTAGCATAAGACTGGTGTAATCTGCTCATCTCAGTACTCTCTCATGGGGTGGTGTAAGATAGAGAAACTAAAGTGGTGGGGCAGTCGTCTCCTGTGGCGGGTGATGATGGCTCTAATCCACCGGTGATTAAGCGGCCGTGGACGATGTCCTGGTAAGCGTGGGCGTCTCCCTTGACAAAGTGCTATGGCTCTGTTAAGGGTGACTCCTCCTGAAGACGTCTGTGGGACGTCTGGCTCGCCGAGGGGGTAGTGGAGGTCCTGGTCGTATCTACCTGGGTGGTCCTGGCCCTGAAACAATGTGTCATGGCTCGCTGGTGGAGTGGATCCTGGTGTGCTATCCTGGCTCGTAGGAGAGCCTCTCGATGGTGTCTAAGCTCCAATAAGAAAAGCCCCAAACACCTTTGATTCTCAAACTCCATCACATGTCGTAATGGTCGAAAACCCTCTCGGAAGAGACACCAGTATCTCCCTTGTATCTCATAGTACACAATACATCGGCATATGTAGTTCTCCTCTGACTCCACTTCTTGGTGACAGATGACAAATGCGGTCTTTTGGCTTCATCCTCTCGTATCTACCAGTCTCTACCCTCAGCTGTTGTGATCTGTCCAATGGCACTGCGAATGCCATGTGAGAGATGGGTGTCCATGTATGTAGACCGTGTCACAAAGCCATCTGGGGAGAGATGTAGAAAATGGTCCTGATAGTGGGCCATCTTCATGCCTAGTGGTAGGGGGGGCTGGACCATGTCCTTTCTGCATCTAGCCTCACGATGTCCATCCTGATCACCCTATTCTGCGCAGAGTGACTAAGGTCCAAGAAGGGGCACTCCAGGCTGTAATCCAATGGAGGGAGTGCATCAATCGTCATGCCATGTAATCTCAACCAGGTACACATCTGGGTGTACCAACATTGTGTATCGCCGTCTGCTCTGCTAACTACTTGGAAGAGATAAGTGCTAGGTGTGGGTATCTCTGTCTGGGGAGCTCCCATATCCTCTGCAAAAATGTCACTGATTGGAACAGGGCTTCGGTAACCACTGTGCAGCTCCCATTTCCTCTGACAATCTCATGAGGTACCGATGGTCTGCTCCGAATCATGCGTGTGATCATAGTCACCAGTGGTTTCTCTAGTACCTGCCATCCATCATAGAAATCTCTCTCTGGTCCGAGCCGACCTAGTCAACAAGTGGCTCCCTCCTCGTGTGGTAGAGGCTGGGTCCCCATATGGGTGAGCCATATAAGAGTGTAGGTGTGACCAATGTGTCAAACAACCAGAGTTTGGTGCGTGGCTCTTGAAACTGAATGTAGGCACATTGTCTCTCTAGTGCCCCTAGGGCTGCATATCCACGTGCCAATCTAGCCTCTGTTGCCTGCTTCATAGAGAACTGTGGTCCGCTGAATGGGACTCCTAGGTACACACATGATCTGGTGTACTCCATTGATTCACCTCCGAAAGTGAACTGATGGTCGGATCTAGTCACCCAGGCCTGTGCGGTATTGAAGACTATAATCTTAGTCTTCCCAAGGTTCAGTGTGAGGTCCCTATCTGCACAAAACGATTGCAAAGCATCCAAATGCAGTTGCAAACCCTGCAATAAGTACAATGTCATCGGCATACAGCAGTATGGGTATCCAAACGCCTGCCAGACTGGCCCCCTGCTGCCCCATCCTGTCAATGTAGTCGGATATCTCATCAATGTAAAGTCCAAAAAGGGTGGGTGACAATGGGCATCCAATGGTGCTAGTCACTGTATCTGACATGCTTCCGGGAGTCCGTTCTCTGCCTAGCACTGCGTCATATAATGCATAAATGCCCCACTGCATCTCCTCGGGAACACCAATGTCATGCAATCTCCTCATGAGTCTGGCACGTGGCACCGTGTCAAAGGCTTTGCGGAAGTCCACAAAGTAGCAATATATCCTCTTCCCCCGTGCTCGTCCCTCCTCAATGTGAGCCCTGAGGGTAAATATGTGATCCAAAGTCGTGAAACCTCATCTGAAACCTGCTGCCCAGGTGCTCTGAGTCCATAAATCTTAGCCCATCTACTCAGCTCTCGATCCAAAATAGATCCGAATATCTTGGCCAAGCAATGGCCAATCATGATGGTCCTGTAGTTCCCTGGTATCATGGGGTCACCACTCTTGAATAGAGGTACAATAGTATGTGCCGACCAACTGTCTCGAAGTACGAGAGAAATGAAATGAAATGATATATTAACGTCTCTAAGAGGCCATAATGGCCTATGAGACCAAAACTGAGAGTACATCTGAAGTTGGTGTCTCATCAAAGAGAACAACTAAATGAGACTAAAAAGTACAATAAACTGATTGTCCTACAGTTATAAGAACAGAACTATAAGACTCCGAGATGATACTGAGTAGAAAATACTGGAAAATACTGAAAAATGTATATCAGGTAGATCCATGTATGCTAATCAGTTGAAGTGTTGCCCCCTCCTTAGATCAAGTATCTCCGCCATGGGGCTGTCTAGAATGGAGAGGTCATAGAAGCGAGGTAGGCGCCTCCGATGCCGAGCAATAATGGCTCTGATCTGGCGATGGCATGATGTACCTAGACAGAGGACCCTGCCAGATTTCTTCGGCACAAGCACCAACAACCCAGCCCACACACCTGATGATACCTCCTCCATTGGGCCATTAGGGCACTGACCACGTTCCCAAGGAGTCACCATTGATAGAGCAGTTATCTTATGTCGTGCTCGTCGGCCACACCCACCAGGATCCCGACCACCACAGCATTCTCACCCCAACTAAGTAGGCTTCACCCACCAGAGGGAACTAGAGTGGAAATTTCACGTGACTCCCATAAACCACCATTGCTATCTTTAATTTCTCTTCTACGTCCCTCGAGATATTGAATTGCTCTGATACCAATTCAGAAATTAAGCAATATATTGAATAATTATCGTAACATATTGAATCACAAGCTTGCGTCACAACTAGAGATGAACAAGCATTACAACATGGATTGATTTCAATGGCTTGGTCTTGGACTTGCTTAGTTACCCGTCAAACCGAATATGAAGGGTCTTAACCTACACACCTCTTCATATCCCTTCTCTCATATAATAATCCTTATAATTGACCATTCAGTGTTTTAACACCTTAGCTAATTGAGAATGTCCTAAGTGCTAATAAGTGAAGATTATCCTTCATAATCATACGACCATTACAAGATGGCTAGAATCCTTGAACCACTTACAGATTCAAATTAAAGAACTTAAAACAAAGACCGTCAGTGAACAACGGATCTATGAGTCCAGGTAATTTAATGCTTGATCGTTAGAAAGAAGTATGGATATCTAGTTTTTCTCACTTTTTGAAAATATCAGAATCTCAAATTCATGACACTTTCCTTGTTAATCAAGATTAGAAAGCTTAGATTCGAATGCCCTAGAAAAATCCAGAAGTCCGTATGTGGAATAACTAAAGAGAAAAAGGAGAAAATTACTTTTTAGAAATCAAGTAGAATTTTTCAGTTCGCTACCATAAAAGAGGTGGCTCTTTGTTGAAAATAAGATTTTCATTTTGTAACCTAAGCTAGAATAGATGCTAATTCTAGTAACGGGAAAACCTATTTAAAGGCATGGAGTATTACCCATCCAGCCTTGTACTCAATCTGGCAAGATTATTGAAATCCAAGACTGGATCTGGGGGAAATTCCTGATTGGGTCCCTAGTGTGCAGTCTTAAGGTTAAGCCCTGTCCTTGTGGGTAGCTAGTACGTGTAGCGCAGGCATGCACTTGCAAGTAGCGATCATGCACTCTTGAAAACGGCCATGCGTAAGAGCTAAAGGCATCTCTTAAATTGAGTTTTTGTTCTTAGTTACATTTTACTTGGTCCCTATTTCTTTTATTTACTTCTTGTTGGTAGATTGGTGCTTTCAGTATATCTTTTTTTACCACAAAGGCAAAAATGATAGACCATTCTATTAAAGTAATGCAGTCGCATTCACAATTGCTAGGTAGTGTTTGAAGGAGAGGAGGGTGTTGACGAAGGAGGTGTAACCAAAGAATTCTTTCAACTTCTGTGTCGTGACCTTTTCAATGTGGATTACGGTAAGCTAGGTTTTTTCTTCATGGTTTTATGGCTCCTTATTTTAAATTTGCATGGGGAACATCCATACTACCACCAAGTGCAATTTGGTGTTGTTTTTAGAAATCTTTGATAAGTCAATATAGAGGGTGCAAGCACCTGATGAAATTCAGAACTCACACTACAGGATATTTGGCTACATGAATCCACTCCCAATCACAAGGATCCCCGTAAAAAAATTAATTTGATGGGGCATCCACCATACAGACAAAAGGCACCAAGGTTGTTGAGTCAGACTCTCGGGGAGCCCAATGCTTCCATGAGTGACCCACTACTCTCACAAGACCGATGGCTCTGTCTTGAATAAGCTCTTGAGTAACGCATTTGATCAATCCCATCTTGCTAGGATAGTGTAAAATACAATCGCCCTCTTGATCCTGGTCTAGCATGGGTAGTACATGTAGTGGTACCCCTATTGTGGAGAAATCATCCAGCCATCTGGGTTGATATTCATCATGGAGTGTGCCAGTAAGCCACTCATCAGGGATAGCTGCATCAATCTGCTCAATCCTCGTGTGACTGTCTCTGAGATGCTGAGTGGAGGCCTCTCATTGATCCACAGGAAGACTTTTAAGAATCTTCCAAGATCCAACTGTCGATATGCATCTTTCCTAGCCTGGCCACACCACTCCATGTAATCAGAAGCACCCAGGGGAAAACCAAGATCATCTCTAATAAGATCATTCCACATGACGGGTTGTATGTCTTTCTCTTCCTCTGATCTTGGAAGCCTTTGCCTGAAGAAAGGTCTCATTGTGCTCCAAGCTCTGGTAACTGCTGACAGAAGCGGGAAGACTGTGTTGTGTACTGTGAAAATAAAGCTTGGACTGGGCATCCAATCTCTACCAACATGGGGCATACATCTGGAGATTTGATATAGAAAGAAGTTCTTGCAGGGTTGAGGAAGGCTGAGATGAGGTACACAATAAATAGCATACGTTATACACATTGTACTTAAGGGAGCATATGGTGTTGAAAGCAGGGCACCAGATGCATGCAGATTTAGGGGCACATTTTTTTAAGAAAAAGTGTTTTTGTAGCGCATATTTAAACAAGACACTAGTTTATTTTTTTAAAGTAAAAAAGCCCAAAGGCCTCTTTATCTTATAAAACAAAGGGCATACGAAGCTTATCTCACTGAGCATTACAAAAGCCAAAGGAAATAGCATGTCGTGTAGATACTCAACAGGGTTCCCGTCAAGTGAAGTTTTTCTGAAATTCAGAATCGGCACATAGCCTTTCCTTGCAATACCTGACACTTATACTTCCTTCACTAGTACTTTGTTGCACTCGTGAACCTGCAGCATAAGCGTTCAGCGTGCACTTTAACCTGCAAATGCTTATGATGCTGGCTCTTCTACACACCCACGTGCTCTGAATGTACCTGCTGTTATTTATCATCGAGATTGCACAGGCTGTAGAGTTGTACGGACCCCTCTTTCATGGATTGATATGGAGTCTATATCAAGACTTAGACCTAATTGGTACGTTTTTAAAAAGTAGACTCCTAATATTAAGTATGAATAGACCATACAAAATCACAGCCGGAAGCCGGAACTAAATACCTCATCCCAGAATGTAGGGTGATCTCAACCAATATGGGGAATCATTGTTCACCAACAGAGAGTGAGCTGAAGCCAACAACCCCCAGCACCTCCCCCCCCCCCCCCCCCCAAGCTCTCCCACCATCTGCACGACCTTCGGATTACTGACATGCTCACTCATTTTTCGCCCATGCTCAGTCATTTTTGGCCATTGGCGGTCTGGCCACCACAAGAATCACGAGGAGTTGGTGTCCTCAAGCTTGGAGGTGCTCCTCTTCATATTTCTTCATTTCTCAATGTCAGTACCCCTCCTCCCCTCCTAGAGATACCTGCACTTTGACAGATGGAACCTAGAGTACGCTTACTCTAGCGCCTGGTTGGAGTAGCTCTTGCACATGGAGGGCAGGACTCGTGCCCAGTCACTATCAGTGTAGGCGGTCAAGCATACAGAAGACGCATTGCTATAAAACAATGCAAAGTCTTGAGTGTCTTTAAGGTAACAAAGACACACTTCATTGCTTGCCATTGCCTAGTGCCAGGGCAATGCATAAATCTGCTCAACTGTGACATTGCATACTGAATATTAAGATGGGTAGTGCATAGATAAATAAGGCATCCCACAGCTTGTTGATAAGTAGCAACATCAAATGGCTCGGAAGAGTCCTCAAGTGATAGTCGTAAGCCTAGTCCCATGGGAATAGAAATAGGTTTGCAATCTATCATTTGGAACCTTTCTAAGAGCTGCTCAATGTATCTTCTCTAAGATAGCATGATGCCCCCCTCAATTGGTATAAACTCGATACCCAAATAGTAATGCAAAAGTCCCATCTCTGTAACATCAAATGCATGCTGTAATTTTGCTATGAAAGCTGAAATTTGCTCCTCATCATGGCAAGTCACTAGCAAATCATCCATATAAAGGTTCAGGATTATAAAATCATCCCCTTGTTTGTTAACATAGAGGGTACTCTCAATAGGGCTATTCTGAAAAACATGAGAGAGCAAGTACGCATGTATCTTTTGATACCAAGCACAAGGAGCCTGTTTAAGGCCTTAAAGTGCTTTACGCAACCTGCATACTTTATGCTCTCCACCTTTCTAAACAAAACTAGGAGGCTATGATACATAAACCTCTTCTTTCATATCCTCATTCAGAAAAGCAGTTTTAACATCCAACTGATGCACATTCCAACCTTTATGCGCAACCAATGCAACAATAGTGCGTATAGTAGTCATACGTGAAGACGTAAAAGTCTCATCGTATTCAATGCCCTCTTGCTGGGCATACCCTTTGGCGAGTTAACGAGCCTTATAGCGATCGAATTTGGCTATCAGGCTTGCGTTTCAATTTATACACCCACTTTGTGCCGATAGCACGCTTGCCTGCAACTCCCATGTAGCATTCTTTTCAATGGAGGCCAACTCCGAACGCATGGTTGTAACCCAATTATCACTCTCCAATGAATCAAAATCAGAAAGTGGCTCCTCATTACATGCGGTAGCAACAAGGGTTGTGTCAACAAAATGAGATGCATGTCAAGAGGCATTGCATGTACGACCTAGCATAAGTGTAGGCAGCTTGTTGTCATGCAAGGTGTCAATGAACCATTGGGGAACTCTTTGTGAGTCACGAATGGCTGTATTCTCTTCAACCAATGCATCACCCACGACATCCTGTTCCAAGTGTGGTAGATCTTGAGAAATAGGGGAAATGTTGGGCTGCTGATTTTGTTTATTTTCAGCAGCAACAGGAGGCTGATTTGGAGCCAAAGCAAGCTCAACAGGTTCAACACTTGTACCAAGTAATGGCAGCAATGTATCAAAAACATATGGGGCATCACTTGATGGCTGTAGCCTACACGAAAGCATAGGTTGGGATGCATATTCATCAAAGATGACATCTGTAGACAGGTGGAAGGTACATACAGCCTGTATCCCTTGCTCTCAATGCTATACCCCACAAAAATACATTTCAATGCCAAGTTAATGTCTTTGCTGTACTGGTACATGCACGTAAGCCAGACATCCCAAAACACGTAGGGATTCTGCCATTCCAAGCCTCATAAGCTGTCATAGATTTTGATGCTTTAATGGGACAACAGTTCACCACATAGTTGGTGCACATGACCGCTTCAAGCCAAAATCTAGATAGCAAATCCTTGCTTTTAAGCATACAATTATGGCGCTCAATCACACCATTCTAGTGTGGTGTATAAGTAGTAGTACACTGATGAGAAATACCATGAGAGAGTGTCAGCAGCAGCTCCTCAAACATCCGACTAATACACACAGGAGCTTAATCTCCAAGAACTCAATCAAAACAACATCTTCATCACAACTAAAACATTAAAACAAAAGACTATATATCCATTCACAGCTAACACAAACCAAGCTTTGATTGCTTCAGATAGACAAAACACAACATTGTCTCAACAGCCCTGAGACTTGGGCACCTTCATAAGAGGAAAACACAAAAGAAACTCAAGGATCCCCACAGGTAGACCCTAGCGATAGCACTTCAAAGCAAAGAGTTCAAATTTCATAGAAATCAGCACTCAATTGCTAACACTCAACAGAGCAATAGTTGAGTAGGAATCTGGACTGGATCATGTCTCTAACAGAGATGTTGGACTGTAGACACTCCCTCTGCTCTAATTCAATCAGCTCCTCTCACTCTACACTAGACTTCTTTTCTGCAAACTTGAAAATCAATAGGAACTCTAGCTTGCAAGCTTAAGTCAAAGAAAACAGACCTGCAGGAGACACTCCACTGCAGTTTTTGTCTGGTGGTCTCTCTTTTTAGTGCTCACTGTCACCACACTCTCGACAAAAACCACACTCGAAAACTTCCTCAATTCTCCCTCTCATAAGCCTGTCGCCGCCTCTAATTCTTCCAGAACTTGCATTGCCCGGTTCCTTCGTTCTCCCATACACCATCCATTTTCATTTCGCGCACCTGCACAAATCCACCCGGCCACACAACGTTCATCTATTTCCTAAGGTTTCAAACATACTCAACGAGCTTATTATCTTTCTGGAGTTTGGGGTAGGTACATCCTTTGAACATATATCTTGGGCACAAAAAAAAACCTATCATAGTTTGCAAAACCCCCCCTTGGTTAGAGCATTCATGCTCAACCACTTATTTTGGCAAACACTCATTCAAACATTGTAGCTCCAACTCTACCTCCTACTATCAGCTGCCTCAGTATGGCCCACTATCGGGATCAAAGACAAAAAGAGGCTGCAATCGATGCATCCTCCTCCCCTCCTAGATCAAAGGGGTATAAAACCGGCATCAAGTTAATGTCTTTGTTGTACTGGTACATGCACGTAAGCCAAACATCCCAAAACACATAGGAATTATGCCATTCCAAGCCTCATAAGCTGCCATAGATTTCAATGCTTTAATGGGACAACAGTTCAGCACATAGTTGGTGCACATGACCGCTTCAAGCCAAAATGTAAATAGCAAATCCTTGTTTTTAAGCATACATCTCGCCATTCACTAATAGTACGATAACGAGGCCCAGCCACAACATTCCGGTGTGGTGTATAAGGAGTAGTACATTGATGAGAAATATCACGTGACTAGATAAAGTTGTCTGGCGGTACACAAAAGAGGTGGTTTCCCCCACTCTGGACTTTCCTACTGACTCCCTTCACATCTTAGGAGCTAGCGGAGGCCTTGATGGCACTCCCTAGGGGCAAATGCCCAAGAGCGGACGAGCTTCCAGTCTCCTTTTTTCTGTCACTGAGATCTCATGGAAGGTGGCCTTAGAGCAGCCTTGAACGAGATTATAACTACGGGTGCCATGCCAAAGAGGCTTTCAGAGGGTTTGATACACTTGATTCCTAAGGAGGGTGGTAACAGATTGGAGATTCGGTAGTGGAGATCCATCACCCTCCTCAAGACCGCCTACAAGATTTTTGGCCAAGGCCATCTGCCGGAGACTTCATCTCTTCCTCCCCAACTTGATTCATGATACGCAGACAAGTTTTGTTCAAGATCGGAGCATTCTTGACAACATCTTCACTTTCTGGGAGGTGATAGCTTTGGCCAGGATCCGCCAGCAGGATCACATCCTTCTCCTTTTGTATTGCGAGAAAGCTCTATGATAGAGCTGATTGGGGCTTTTTAAAGGGGAAGATGTGCCGGATGGGTTTTCCAGAGGAGTGGATCCGTGGTGTTTCCGGACTTTACTCGGCCTCCCATAGTCAGGGTCTCATTCAGGGAGCCAGAGGTGACAGATTTCCCCTTTCTCGCTGGATTTGGCAAGGCTACCCACTAGCACCCTATCTTTTTCTATTTTTTGTGGAGGTCATGAGCAGTTTTCTCTCAACTCAAGAGACTAGGCTCCAGGGATTGCGTCTCCCCATCCGTGCATAGGAGAAGCTGCTAGACTCTGAGTTCGCAGATAACATAGCTGCATACTTATCAAGAGACATGGGGAATCTTCAGAGATTTGCAAAGGCGATAGAGATCTTCCGTCGCACATCAAGAGCGCAAATCAACTGGCACCAAGTCCTATGGATTTTGGGTTGGCTCTCCGCCTGCCCCGACTTGGCGTCTAGTTGAGGCTTTCCAGTGGATCCCAAGAGGCACTCCAATCAGTTATCTTGTATACCAGGTGGGCATTGATATCTCCCTAGAGCTGCAGTTAGCGCCTCTTCTTTTAAGCATTCAAAAGAAGCTTCTAAAATGGAGTTTAGCAAGGCTTTTCTAAGCCGGCTGAGTGGTGGTGGCAAACCAGGTTCGTCTTGCCACCATTTTGTATATTACTTCTTGATGGGCCTTCTCATGGGCTTGCATTGGTCAGATTCAGTAGTTGATCCGCAACTTTCTGTGGGCTGGTAGTAGCGAGACGGGAGGCCTGTGAGCATTCAGAAGAAGGTTTTGTATCGGAGTTTTGTGAGGTTTTCTCTAGCTGGCAGAGTGGTGGTGGCGAACTAGGTCCTTGCCACCATGTGGTATAATACTTGTTGTTTGGCCTTCTTCCGAGCCTGCATTGCTCAAACATAGCAGCGGTTGATCCGCAATTTTTTGTGAGCTGGCAGCGATGGGAGGCGTGCCCGGGCCCCAAGGTGTCTTGGAGAGTGATCATTCAGCCGCGACACAGAGGGGGCGTAGGCATCATCAACCCTGCCATTTAGAGCCGTGCCGTGTTGGGCAAGTTGATTGTTAGAGGACTTCTCCTAGGTGGTGAGCCTTGGAAGGACTCCCTCTTGGCCAGGATTTCAGCTCGTACTCCGAGCCTGGGGGCCCCTTGGCCGCAAAAGCACCAAATAGATCTTCACAGAGATGCGAGCCTGCGGCTTTAGTCCAACTTTTGAGGACAGATTTGCTGCCAACCTACGACGAGCTTGGGATTACCTTAGGCGGGCCCTCCAAGAGTCAGTTTCGGTAGCCTCGGAGAAGCATCTTCGGCAACCCGTGACCTGAAACCCCTTAATCTGTTTACCTAGTGGCCACATGCTGGGGGCCCGACCTCATGTATGGGAGCGTTGAGCATAGGACCTACCAGATCCCTTGGAGATTCACTAGCATTCAGATAGCTTCCCCCAAAGGCTTAGGAGAGAGGCCTGGTTGGGATCCGGGGCATAGACAGACTTAGCTTCGACATCGAATCTCCACAGGAGTGGCTGACCCCTATCCCTGACCCGACCCCCCCACAATGGCTAGGTGTGTGTACTACACATGACATCCTCTTGGCAATTCATGGCGTAAATGAGAGCTGCGCCTTGCTCAATTTTTCGATTGGACCCCATCGCAGATTAGAGAGATCAGAGCTCCTTTTGGATGACTTCAATGGATGCACCTTGTAGAGGGTGAGGGTGATTGGATTTCATGCACATGAGTGGCACATTGACCCCCCTCCGGCCAAGGTGGTCAGGGAGAGACTCTGGCATTTATGGATTTGGGAGAGCCGGTCCCTCACATGCCTCCAGTGGGACGCGGGGGAGTGGACTTGGCGTGATCTTGCAGACAGGGAGGAGGAGACTCTGGGCACCCCGTTCTTTGCATACACAGCACGGCTAGGCCATGGGATCCAGATGCGCAAGGTCAAGGGCACCCGGGCAACAGCAGGACACTGGCAGTCTCAGGGCCTCCCACCGCATTCTCTCAGATTTTTGGAAGAGGCTCTAGGACAATTTTCGGCCTCGAAAGACCACCCTCTTTTTGTGGCTGCTGACACACAGGAGTTTGGCGGTTGGCATGTGGTTGGCCATTGGCGGTAGACTCCCGAGGTGCGGCCACCCTCATGAGAGTGTTAGCGTCGTCGTCTTTGGGATTGCTAGAAGGCCCAACAGGTTTGCCAGTCGATTCTCCCCATTTTTACAATGGACGGGACCTCTACCCCTATCATTTCATGGGGCAGTGTTGCTTGGGCCACTGAGGCTGACATTGTCATGGCTTATGAGGAGGAAGGTAGGGGGCTAGCCCTTCAGGTCTCTCACCTTTGCATTTCGTCAATACCAATCCCAGCCCCATCTACTCATCATTGGACTGGTGCCAAAGATGGGAGATTTGAAGTAGCGTTTTGCAGCCTGGCACATCTAGAGAGCTCAATGCAGCGAAGTCATCGAAGGCACCCACACTCCGCCTGCGGAGTCCATCGGGAGCCATTCGGCTCGACATCATTCATACCCTCCACGGCCAGTGGGGGAAGTTGCAGGGTGGCTCCAACCGTATGCAGAACCGGCGGGAAGCCTTCTTGAGGCTCTGGTGACCTAGACCTTTTCTCACAAATAGAGGTGGTGAGCCCACATGGCACCACAGACCACCCGTGTGGTTATTCTCTCCCCCACCCCCTGTATGAGATTGCCTTCTCCTCATAGAGCGGCCAGCCAAAGGAGAAGTGCATGTTTCTAATACTACCTTGGGACCGTGCTCGCTGAAGCCTTCGCCCCTCACCCTGCTCGAGCTGCCGCCTGCTCGCACCCCCCTCCCCGCCCTCGTGACTTAGCCTCTCCCCGCCTGCTCGCAAACCCCCCCCTCCACGCCCCTGTGTCTCTCGCGCCCCCCGCCCTCCCTTTCGCGCCTGTTGCCCCCTGCCCGCCGGCCCGTCTCCTTCGCGTCCCCCCCCCTGGCCTGCCCCCGCCCTACCCCCCCCTTTCACGTTTTCCCCGCCCCCCCTTTCGTTCCCCGCTGCCCCCCCCCCCCCTCCCCCCATCCCCTTCTGGTTTTTTCCGCCCCCCTCTGTCTCCCGCCCCTTCCCCTCTATCTTCCTCCCCCCCCCTTTGTTTTTCCGCCTTTCCCTCTCTTCCCCTCCCCGCTCCGCTTTTTCGTGCAGCTTGGCTCTTGCAGGACCCCCGTTTATCGCTTCGCCCTCAACTCAGCTTCAGACTCTGATGGAGGTTCCTCCCGCCCCACCTCAGAGGGACTCTTCCGCAGCCCCCTCGCCCGCCCCTGAGGATACCCCCATCAGGCTTTCTCTTTCGCCAGAAGAGGAAGCGAGCCTCGCCGCAGAGGTGGAACGCCTCCAGGCACATTCCACCATCTGCCGTATAGTTGCACTCACCCCAGCAGAGGGGAGATCCGAGATCTTCTCGAGGCCCGCCTTCTTGCAGATGTGGGCAAGATCCTGGACGTTCAGTTACTGGGCCGCGGACACTACCAGATTGAGTTCGAGACAGCCCAGAGCGTGGCCCAGGTCCTAGCCATGAGTCCTTTTGACATCAGGGGCACGCGGGCCTTCTTCAGACCTTGGCAGCATGGTTTCGACCCAGCAGCGACCGAGCAGGGAGAGCGCCTATTCCATATTACAGTTTGCTTTCCTAGACTTCGCCGCGAGTACCTCTCGCTCCTTTCTAGGATAGGATCATTGGTGGGCTCGATGCTTGAGACTGGCCCCACAGCAGCTTCAGTGGTGGCTAGAGCAGCTGGCCTGCCTTCGGTCAAAGTTTTGGTTCCTGACATCTCCTCCCTTCCGAAGGTCATTCAGTTACCTAGGATAGGGGGGGGGGGTGGGGATGGATCAATCAGAGAGTGGAGTTTTCGGGGCTCCCGAACCAGTGTTTTATATGCAGGCAGGTTAGCCACCTGGCCAAGGCCTGCCCTCGCAGGAGACCCCGACCTTCACCGCACAGAGCAGACCCCCGATGGCCCGCCCACAGATGCGGCTCGGCAGGCAGCCTCCCGGACACCTGCTCAGCCCACAGAGACCTCGGATTGGCAGCCTGGACAGGGGCGCCGTAGAGGGAGACAGCCACAGCAGCATGCCCAGAGTCCGACGCAGCAGCAGTCACAACCTCAGCATCACTGGGTTCCAGTGAGGAACAGCTTTGCTCCCCTCCAGGAGGAGACCCCAGCGCAGACTGAGGATCATGAGATGCCAGCACCCCCCCCTTCGCCCCCACCCCCCCCTCCCCAGTCCCCCCCTCCCGCCTCGCTTCCACCTTCGCCTCCTCCCGTTCCCGCTTCCGCTTTTTCAGCGGCTTCTTCCCCACCCCCTTCTCCCCCCCTCCTCCCCCTCCGCTCGCCTCAGCTCCCCAGGAGGCACTGGCAATACCCTGGCACTCACCTACAGTCCGGCGGGCACTGAGCACCGATCTTGCTCGAGCAGCGCAGAGGAGACCTACCATGCCGATTCGTGCTTCACGGATATCCTCTATCCGCAATCGGCTGAGTAGTCTCGACACTAGACAGCGCTCGGAGGCTTTCGACTATGCCTTCACACGCCTTTTTGGAGCGGAGGGCCCCCATGAGCCAGCACCCATGAGAGTTCATGGGGTGATACCTCCGGCCCGAGGGGAGGAGGCACTTGACTCAGCAGTGGCCTTCTCCTTCTCTCTTTGCGGCACTAGCGACCGAGAGTGGACTCTGGATCTTGCTCTTAGTATTTTGAAGACTCAGGCAGTTGAGTTTTCTCACCATGTGAGCGATCACAGACGTGATAGGCCGACTCTGGGAGTTGGCACATTTCTTTGATACCGGGAGTGCGGATGCCTCCGCGGTTCGACATTTGGTGGTTTGCATAGTGGCAGACCTAGCACGAGACCCTGGCTATGTATGCATACATGAGGTTTCTCTCTCCGAGCGGGAGGCAGTCGCTATGGGACACAGCCACCACTGGCGCCTGGTCCGAGACTCTTGCAGCACACCGGGTGGGCAGATTCGTAGCCGCTCGGATGGGGATTACTCTCCATCATAGTTACCAAGCGACGGGGACGGGGACGGGGACGGGGACGGGGACGGGGACGGGGGGTGGGGACGGTGTAGTGAGTAGGAGAGGGTGGAGAGGAAGGTGATGGACCGTGGAGTAGGAGAGGGAGATAGTGGAGAGGAAAGCTTGAGTAGGAGAGGGAGATCGTGGAGAGGAACTCAAGTCTTGGAAGGCTTGAGTAGAAGAGGAGTGGCTCCAAGCCCATTATATAGTTGTGTTGCTCTCTCTCTCTCTCTCTCTCTCTCTCTCTCAAATGGCCAATGTTAACGGCTAGTAGCCGTTTATTTGAAAAAAAATGCCTGAAGATTTAGCTGTTGCAGCCGTCCCCGTCCCCCCTGCAGACAACGTCCCCCCGTTCCCACAGGGGGGAACGCCCGTCCCCTGGTCACGTCCCCTCCGTCCCGTCCCCCTGGCCGTCCCCAGCCCGGTGTGCAGGTCTCTCTGCTCGAGACGGCGTTCCCACGTCCCACGTGGGAGTCCCTCCGTCCCCCTGTCACTATGCTCTCCATCCAAGCCGCTTGCGAAGGCTCGCCGTATGGCTGAGACAGCCTCCACCTCAGCAGGTCATCCATGAGGATCATCTCATGGAATGTACAGGGCCTTGGCGGCGCACACTATGCACGTTATCGTGGTTGCTTGAGGCAAGAGCTTCAGAGATGCCTGGTTGGGGGCAGTACTGATATTCTGATGATGCAAGAGCACCATTTGAGTGAGAGCAGGATTCGGAGATATGGTTCGGTGATGCCTGGTATAGATGGGACACATTTTGGTCTGCAAGTTTTGGCCCCTTGGGTGGGCAGGGAGGAGTATGTATGGTCATTGCGGATGTATGGCCGGCAGGCCATTGTGGATCGTGGGGTCATTGTGCCTGGTAGAGCACAGTATGTTATTCTGAGGATGCACGATGAGCACTTTGGAGTGCTCAATGTCTATGCGCCCAACCATGCTAGTGCCAGAGCAGAGTTATGGACCCTTGTTACAGATGCATTGCCCGAGGCCGCACATTGGTGTGTTGGGGAGATTTCAACATGCTTGAGGACCCGGCCGATAGGGTGGGAGGCAGTCATGTTACAGTGCACGGCACGGAGCTTGCAGCTTGGGAGCGATTTTGTATGACACTGCAGATCACTGATGCATGGCAGCATGAGGCTTTCTCCCGTTCTCAGGACAGTCTTAGTTTTTCTCGGTCGGATCGCCGGCAGGGAGGGACTAATCTATCACGGATTGATCGCTTCTATGTGGGCGACAGGTTCGAGGAGCGTGGTGGCACCTTTTTTTCAGACCATGCGCCAGTTATTTGACACTTGAGGAGAGGACACGGGAGACCAGCTTGCAGTTGAGGATCCCAGAGAGGATACTTACAGATCCCAGTCTTTCTGAGGACATTGAGAGGATATGGCATGATAGCCAGAGCTCTGACCTGGATGCAGCAGGCTAGTGTGCCCAGGGACTCATCGAGCTCAGCTCTTTTTTGCACGCTACAACCTTGACACGACTGGGAGAGACACAAGAGCAGGAGCGTCGCTTGAGACGTAGCCTTGCTTCGCTCCAACGTCCTTAAGAGCAGCTGCCTACATGTGAGTGGGTGGCATCCCAGCTGAGCCAGGCACGCCAGGAGGTTAGAGAGGCAGAGGAGCAGAGACATGAGTTCTACTATCATCGCCAGGCCTCGGACGCAGCTTGGTGATAGAGTGACTGGGGAGTTTTTTGAGATCACCGGACCCCGCCATGCTCGAGCAGGAGTACGCCAGCTCAGGAGGCAGGACGGATCGTTAGCCACTGAGCCTGAGGAGATTAGAGCCATTGCCACTGAGTTCTATAGAGACGTGCTTTCAGCGGAGCTAGCCACGGAGGCACGTGATGCTTGCAGACAGACTGTGTGGGCCCATGTGCAGAGGAGGGTCACAGATCGTATGCGCACAGTTTTGGGTGAGCCCCTTTCAGAGGATGAGCTTGTGGAGGCTTTGAGGGTCCTTCCGTGTCATAGTTGCCGTGGGAGGACGGATTGATGCCTGCCTTCTTTATGCGCTATTGGGACCTTTTGGGGGCATGCCTCCGTAGGGGCTTTCAGTATGTTTTGGACACTGGGGTGATGCCACAGAGCTTCTCAGAGGGCTTGATCTTTCTTATCCCCAAGGGGGTGGGAGTGTCAGATGATATTCAACATTGGAGGCCTATTACGATCCTCAATACTGTCTACAAGGTCCTAGCAAAGGCCTTGAGTTTGAGGATCGAGCCCTTCCTTGGGGAGTTGATTCATGCTACCCGGACAGGATTCGTCAAGGAGCGCAGTATCCTTGACAACATTAAAACATTTTCACCTTTTGGGAGGCGACGGCCCGAGCTAGATTTCTCAGTGAGGACTTGGTCGTGATGCTCTCGATTTTGAGAAGGCATACGATAGAGTCGATTGGGGTTTCCTAGAGGGCACAATCCTTCGCCTGGGTTTTGAGCCAGACTGGATTCGAGGAGTGGCGGCTCTATATTCCACAGCTCATAGCCAGGTGTTGATGGCAGGAGGACGGGGGTCGAGTTTTGAGTTGACCAGATCAGTCCGTCAGGGATGCCCTCTCGCCCCGTTCCTTTTTCTCTTCTTTGCAGAGGCTATGAGCATGTATCTGACAGCAGAGGAGGTTGGTTTGAGAGGACTCTAGCTTCTAGTCCGGGGTGAGGACCTGCTCGATTCTGAGTTTGCTGATGACACGGAATTGTTTCTGCATGGCCACGAGGCCAATCTACAGAGGGCAGAGCAGTCGCTACATGTTTTTGGTGTGGCTTCGGGAGCATTGATCAATTGGCGCAAGACAGTGGCTTTTTGGATCAGTAGCACTCCCGCTCCGGCATGGAGCCCAGACCCAGGTTTTAGATGGATTCCTCGTGGCACAGCAGTGCGGTATCTGGGATGCCAGATTGGACTTGATTTGTCACCTGAGCAGCAGATCGCCCTGCTTCTTCTGAGTATTCGGAAGAGGCTTTTATATTGGAGTACAGCTCGGCTATCCTTGGCTGGGAGGGTGGTGGTGACAAATCAGGTGCTTTTAGCGACTATGTACATCACGTCTTGCTGGATCTTCTCGAGCTCTTGCATCAGCCAGGTACAGAGGCTGATCAAGAACTTTCTTTGGTCTGGGCGGGATGGTCAGCCGGCCCGAGCTAAGGTTGCTTGGGCAGTTAGTACTCTTCCGCTCGCCCAGGGGGGCTTAGGCATTATAGATCCAGCTGATCAGAGTAGAGCCTTGTTGGGGAAGCTTATTGTTCGGGGTCTGCTTCCAGGCGCTAAGCCTTGGAAGGAGCTTCTTTTTCAGCGGCAGCTGCAGGCTAGAGCTCCCCCAACAGGGGGCACTTGGGCACCAGAGATACGGTGGATCTTCATAGAGATGAGGAGGACAGGCCTCAGTAGAGGATGGGAGGACAGATTTGCCTTGAGCATCCTGCGAGCTTGGGAGCTGCTGAGACCGGGGCTTTCTCAGAGACCTACCACTTGTGATGAGGAGCGGGCCAGACAGCCGCTCATCTGGAGCCCCGCGGTACGCACAGAGCATGGTCATATGCTGGGTTCTCGGCCTCGTCTAGCCTGGGGACCATTGGTGGCGGCACCCAGGCCTTTTGCAGTCTCCTGGAGGAGATCCAGGCGGAGAGGCTGAGTCACTTCAGAGGGGGGCTGATTATGAGGGATGACATTGAGGAGGCACTCACTGAGGAGTGGTTCACGCCTTTCGAGCCAGCGGCCCCACGGTGGATGGGAGCCTTTACACAGTTGGAGATCCTGATTGCTATCAGAGCTTGCACTGAGGATGGTAGATGCCTCTACTATGAGATACAGGATGCGGGCAGACTTCAGAGAGTGGAGGCGGAGACGCCTTTGGTTGCAGAGTGCATCTTTCAGTGGATACGGGTAGTGGCCGCCGCTTCTCGGAAGTGGCATATTGATCTAGACTCTGCAGATGCGGACTCTGATTGGCGCATATGGGCATATGTTGCGCGCCCCTTGGCCCGGCTCCAGTGGGACCCTGGCGAGTACGAGTGGCATGATCCTTATGCGTCCCCCGAGGCCCCAGAGATCACCTTTTTGCAGTACACTGTTCGGTTGGGGACGCATATTTTGACTGCGAGGAGGATGGTCTCTCCAGGTGCATCGGAGCATTGGCGGCTACAGGGACTCTAACAGGAGTTCCTGGAGGATTTTTGGACCAAGCTCTGGGCTAGCGGACAGGCACGCAGGATCTCGACTTTCCAGTGGCTGGTTGCCCACAGGGGCTCTGCAGTTGGCACCTGGCTTGTCTATAGTGGCCTTCCGTCGGCCTGCGTCCGATGCGGCCACCCATTGGAGACACAGAGACATTGCCTATGGGACTATCCACAGGCGCAGCAGATCTGGCTGAGGATGCTGCGCATTTTGGCCCCCCTCTCTCAGAGGGCATGTATACGTGGGGAGCCGCTACTTGGTTGACTTCGTCAGGGCCTGCTCTGGGATACAAGATGGAGCAGGATAGCCAGGCCATCAGATTCATTAGGGGCCAGCCTCACCTTGTTCCTTCACCGGATTTCTCGTCCGCCGGCTGGACACAGGAGAGGGATTTACGATGGGAGCTCCTCAGCAGCCTCACCATATGGTTCACCTGGAGAGCCCGTTGTTTCAGGGCCTTTGAGGGGAGACTGGAGCCACCAGCAGAGACTGTTCGGAGTATCTGGCAGGACAGTATGACCGCATCCGGGGCGACTCGGATCGAGCGATCTTGCGGCTCCAGGCCTTCCACACCACTTGGCGCAGCGGCCCCTTCTATACTCTACATGCGGGTACCCCCCGCTGGCACTACAGGCCACGTGTTTGGATTTCTCCCCCCCCCCCCCCCCCCCCCCATTGTATGATATAGCCTCTCAGTTATTTGTACTTGTATTTGTACTTTTTTGCACCTAGGGAGAGTCTCCCTAGCTGCCTTGATTGGATCTCTGCTCTACCTTCTTATGAGCAGGAGAGGGGTTTTGTAGCCCAGTGGGCGTTTTTTTTATAACTAATGAAAGGATCTTTTCTCGGGAAAAAAAAAAGAAGTGCATGTTTCTCCCCCTCTTGTTCTTTGATCCTCGCCCGTACATGGAGGCGAGTTTGTATCTAGCCCTTCGAGGTTGTATGTATCCCTTCGACATTGTTTTCTGTTAACTAATAGAACGAACTTGTTTCCGGAAAAAAAAATGGCACTTAGTCACTTCCAGGTTTTATTAATAAATATTTTTTTAGCATATGGAATTCTCAAGTTTGATATAGACATGGGCGCACAAGTCCTAAACAAATTTAATAAGAGGCATTATGCTATGCCAATCAGAATATGTCTGAGCATTGCCTGGTTCATACTTGGAGGCATTTCAATACTCACTTGAAATCTTAGGATACACAGAAAATTTCATCTTGCTCCAGATAATCAGCCTAAAAAATTGTTTAAAAAATGGTGCTATCTTTACAGATTTCATGTTGTGCTGGTCCTAAATTTGTGACTTGCTGCTGCATGCACAGGAATGTTCTCATACAATGATGAGACACGCAACTTTTGGCTCAACCCAAACTCAATGGAATCTGAAGATACATTTGAATTGGTAACTCAGAACACATCATGTTATCTTAGTGCTGGAAACGTTGATAAGGAAGGCTTTATGTCACCTAATACAGTGTATCAATTCAGGTGGGCATCATATTGGGTCTAGGCATCTACAACAATGTGATACTTGATGTTCATCTGCCTATTGTACGCGCTTCTTTCATATTTTTTTCACTTTGAAATTTTGTTCTCTTTTTTGGATATAACATATGTAGTACATTTGGTACAAAGCTAGTGAGTGCTTTTAAGCTTATACTTTGTGCACACTATCCTTCATGTTTTTGCGATTTTCTTGCTTGTTGACAATTGATTGAATGTACTTGACAATTCATTTAATGCACTAAGTGTTTTATGTCTGAACACAATTTGGAAACACTTTTTTAACACAAGACATTTAATAAATAGTATTCCTTTTCCCATGCTCAGGTCACTCTCAGCAAGCTTTTAGTGTATTGTCTTCCCATTCATGGGGCAACTAAATGGGCTTTCTGAAAAGATTGCATATTGGAGCAAGTCACTGATCATTCATGACATTGTGTAGAACCTTACTGTAGGAATCATATTTAATTTTTCCTGTGTGTGCCACTATCCACATTGGTCACCACAACCCTCCTTTGTATAAAAGAAGGTTCACAGTCCCTATGAGTTTATTATGAATCCAGTCTTCTTTCTCATGTTCAAAGGGTTATTCTTTCATATGTTTAAAGGGAGACCCTTTTCTATGAGGTCTCCTTTGCAGTCTCTATAATGTCTCCACATCCCAAGGTACGCATGTAAAAGGATACAATGTGCAGTGTATATACCAGAGAACACTCACAAGAAATAGGATCTTTTACAGCACAAAACTTGAAAAACTCAAATTGCACAATAACAGAGAGAAAAGAATATTGTATTACTGAAGTGATACAATATATGGCAAATCCCCACACCCGTGTACTCATGTGAAGGGAGCTTCGATGGCTGTTCTGGAACTGCCAAGACAGAGACTGTATGCTAGGGAGTAAACTCACAGCGATGACTGATGATGTGTGTATGTGGGGCACGTAGGTTCATGGTTATAATCGGTTCCACCGTCTGCATTGTAGACTCGGCCCATAAAGATGAACTAAAGACTACAATGTGGTATCCCCATCTCTCTTGGGCTCCGCAATGTTAGGACAAGGTGTCCAAGAGTAAAGTCTACCTATTCCATGTGTGGACGGTTATGAGATAACGAAGTGATACAATATATGGCAAATCCCCACACCTGTGTACTCCTGTGAAGGGAGCGTCGATGGCTGTTCTAGAACTGCCAAGACAGAGACTGTATGCTAATAGAGGCTAGGGAGTAAACTCCCAGTGATGACTGATGATGTGTGTATATGTGGGGCTCGTAGGATCGCGGTCATAGCCGGTTCCACCGTTTGCGTTGTAGACTCGGCCCATAAAGATGAACTAAAGACTACAACAAGGTATCCCCATCTCTCATGACCTCGTCTTGGGCTCCGCAATGTTAGGACAAGGTGTCCAAGAGTAAAGTATACCTATTCCACATGTGAATGGTTATGAGATAACGGTCCAGTGTAGCATGTAGCCTATTTGGCAGTGTACCAAATCTAATCCAAGCCGTCTCTAAACCATGTGGTCTCCTAGGCCACCTTCCCATGTCAATATGGGGATGCCTAGGCGCTCGGGCTGCTCAACCATCGCTACCCCTCATAATGGGGACCGTACAAACATGAGCTAGCGGGTGCTTGGGCAATATAATATGAGGGTGGAGGATTGATATCGAATACCCTTCCTCAATGTCCACCCAAAGGTGAATGATCCAATGTCGAGTCGATGAAGATGCCGCTTCATCTGGTCCCTACTAAGAGCCTTTGTGGAGATGTCTGCACAATTCTCTGTTGTCTAGCACTAGACCATCTCGACCTCTGTGAGCATGATGAGCTCGTGCACAAAGTGATAATGAATCTCGCTATGTTTCGTGCGATCAGGAAACACACGAATCCAAGCAATGGCCGTGCAACTCTAGTTATCACATTGCAGCGTTGTAGCTGCTTCTGCACCACACCCATATTGTGTAGGATTCCTTTTCAACCTCCTCCTCAACCACAATGCCTCACATGATGCAAAGCATGTAGCTTGCAACAGTGGGCTGTTTCTTATTGATCCAAGAAATGCATCAGGAAGCAAGAGAAAATCCATACCTTGTTAATGAGCGCCTGGTGTCCAGAACACCCGCACAATCTGAGTCGCAAAAGCCACTGAGGGTCTTGCCCACAGGACAAGTGATGATGTACTCTTGATGAGTACCTTGAATGCATCTCAACACCCACATACCTGCTCTCCAATGATTCTCTCGGGGCTTGCTGCCCTTGCCTCCATTTTTCATTGTGCTCCTCATCAGTACGTATATTCGATGCTTTTCAAATTTTGAAGTTATAAAGCAAAACATGTTTTTTGTAACATCTAGAAGTGTCTGTATTTAAGGATGAAGATGAGGAGGAGAGATGGCGGATAGTGTTACTTGACATCCCTCACCATTCCATGGCAACCAAGAGATTGCAAAGGGGATTTAGGCTTTGCATGGAACGTATGGCCGAAGGATGTCCTCCCCCACCTGCCCCAAGCCCGATGCCACATGAGATTGAAGAGTTGTTGGAGAACTTGCTCAAAACACCAACAATAAAACTAATGTCTAGTCTAGTATTACACAAGAAGATAAGACTACCAAGAAAATTACATTTGGAGCTGAAGCTCCCCTCCGCTGTTAAACACCTGTTTCACCCAACCCCCTCCGCCCCTTCCGCCTTCACTTCAGCCCCCCCCCCCCGCCTTCCTGCTCGCTTGCTTGTCGTCTCCCCCCTCCCTGCGCGTTCCTACACCAACTCCCCCGTCTCTCTCTCTCTCTTCACCCCACACTCAACCGTCGCCCCCTAGCCCACACCTCTTCCCTTCCCTAATCTACGCCGCCTCCTAGCTTTCCTCCACCTTCCACCTTCTGACCCCGTCTCCCTCCTCCCTCACTGCTCTGCCACACCCCTAATCTTTGCCCGGCCATGCCGGGCCGTCCCGACTCCTATGTGCTTCTGCCTACTCTCTCTCTCTCCTGTGTACTTGAGGGAGATATAGAGTGCTGGTATGTACAAGTAGGCACTTGGTTTGGCATGCACGGTATGCAGATGGAGGCACTCCCCCCGTTCTAGTACAGCATAGAGGCCTCGTCATTTGCTCTCAGCCGCACAGAGCAGAACAGGGTTATCATGAAGGACATTGTCAGACTGGATAGTCAAAGGACATGGAGTTCACCTAGTCGTCCGCCGCTGGGGACGAAGATGGCCTTCTAAAGAGATCACCTCCTATGCCTGACAGAGGATGGGTTCATCATCCGCCCACGCTACATGGACACACACCTATCCTTTGGGGTGAGATGTGTGATTGGCCAGATCTGGACCTCGTCCCACCAACTGAGAGTGGAGACTGCCAGATATGGGCCTAGGGCGGCCGCATCAGAGGACAGGATATGACAGCTCTGTCACACAGAGCCTGAGACAGAGGATCATTACATATGCTGATGCCCTGAGACAGAGGATCATATGCTGATGCTGATGCTGATGCCCTGTATACTATGAGATTCGGGGGAGGTTCCACTGCCTCTTCCGAACTGGGTTCGGACCACTTTCCAGGATCATGGACTTCCCGGATTAGAGATACCTGGGACTTTTTCTTCTAGAGCTCCGTAGATACAGGGAGTCCTTAGTGAGTTCCAGATCAGTTGTACTTGCTCGAGGACCAGCACGGAGAGCTCTCACCGACTTCTTCCATACCAGCACTCCGAGGGCCAATCCACCCATCATACCCAGACCACAGGCTAGTGCAGGAGCTCGGCCAGAAGGTGTGACACTCCACAGAGCCACTAAGTTATGCAAAGCTCGACGCCCCAGACCCCATGGCCCTCGCCCATGGCCACGCTACCACAGGAGGATCTAGGTCATGATCTCCCATCATCGCAGGACCTTCTCACGCCAGCTCAGTTTTACCACCTTGAGCACCATGTCACAGCGGCCCATGAGGGATGTATTAGGGTGATATGAGAGTTCTGTGCTCATGTACCTAGATCAAATTTTAAAGTTCTAGATTTTTGTTATCTTTCTTTATTACTATTTTGTACCAAGGATGATGTGCCTCATGGATATGATGTAACCTTTTGGTCTCATAGGTCATTTTGGCCTTTTGAAGACGTTAATACAACTCTCTCTCTCTCTTTCTCTCTCTCTCTCTCTCTCTCTGTGCAACAGGCCAGTGGGCTGGACTCTCTCTCTCTCTCTCTCCGCTGTTCCGCCTCCCTTTCTCTCTCTTCGCTGCTCTTCGCCTGCGCCCCCCTCTTTCTCTCTCTTCCCTGCTCTTCGTTGTTCCGCCTGCGCCCACCCCTCCCGCTACCTGCCTGCGCCCCCCCTCTTTCTCTCTCTCCGCTGTTCCGCCTCCCTTTCTCTCTCTTCGCTGCTCTTCGCCTGCGCCCCCCTCTTTCTCTCTCTTCGCTGCTCTTCGTTGTTCCGCCTGCGCCCACCCCTCCCGCTACGTGCCTGCGCCCCCCCTCTTTCTCTCTCTCCGCTGTTCCGCCTCCCTTTCTCTCTCTTCGCTGCTCTTCGCCCCCCTCTTTCTCTCTCTTCGCCCCCCTCTTTCTCCCTCTTTTCCCACCCACCCTTAGTCAGGCCCCCAAGGCAGCAACATAACTCTCTCTCTCTGCTGAATCTCCTCTCTTTCCCTTTCCCCTGCATGACTTGACCCCCCCCCCATGTTGCTGCTGTTTCGTGCTGCTGTCATGGATTAATTTTCAGTCCATTGGCTGTGGGAAGTTCTGCAAAAAGTCATGGCCAAGACCGGGTTTAAAGAGGAGCTCGTGAAGGTAGAGGACAAGCTCGGCACAATTATCAAAGAAAACAAGAAGATGGTCGACTCTTCCGTTACCGCAATCATAAACCGCCTCTCCAAACTCGAGAAGGGATTTGACAAAATCCAGGAGCTCGAAGAGAGATCTTCCAAGCAAGAGGCTGAGATTTCAGCCTTAAAGGAGGAACTAGTGGAGGCCAAACTGCATGCTAAAAGTCAAGCGGCTGAAATCTCAGCCCTCAAAAAGGAGTTGGAAGCCACTTCAAAAAGCAAGCTTGAGGATGGAGAATTTCAGCCCTCCTTGATTGAAGAGCTGAATACGATCAAGGAACAAATGAGGATCATTCGAGAGGAGGAGGAGCAACATAAAGAGAAGACATCTTCATGGGTGGAGGTGATCACAAAGACACAAAAGAAGATGGACGAGGCCGAGAAATGGATCGAGGTCGCCAAGAAAGGGAAAGGTAAAGAATCGCCACCCATCCCCACTCCCACCATCATCAACATGACCCTTGAAGAGGAGCAAAGGAGGAAGACCCGGGCCTTACATGTACGAGTGTCCGGTCTAAAAGACCGTGATGATGCGGAAGGGGAAACCAAGGAGCTCTTCTCTATGATGGGCATTGAAGCCACGCACACAAAGGCATGGAGAGTGGGAAAGAAGAGGGAAGGTAGTGGCGAATCTTCTTCTAAGGAGAGAGCACTTATCATTCGTTTCCCCTCCATGGAAGCCAAGAAGGACTTCTTGAAGAGACGTCCTACACTCAAGCAAACGGGAATATTTCTTGGAGATGACCTCACACTCTCGCAACTTGCCCACATGAAAGAAGTTATGCCCGAGATAAGGGCAGCCCGAGAGAAAGGGAAAGTGGCCTTCTATAGAGATGGTAGAGTGGTGATTATGAAGAGGCGCTCTTCATGACGGCGCGAGACCTATGGGACTACACTCAAAGTTGCTACTTGGAATTGTAATGGATCTCTACGCCTTGATGTAGGGGCTTTTGAGGATAGTTTCACTGGGAGGGACATCATCTTCTACTGTGAGACGCATCAGGCTCCTGGACAGTCCATGCCACATGTTAGTGGATACCGATGGGAGACAGCTTGTAGACAGGAGACTCGTTTAGAGCATAGAGGACGGGGCTCAGGAGGAGTGGCAGTATTGTTTAGAGAGGAGCTACAGCCACTGATACATATAGTCCGCAGAGATGAGCAGGCTAGGTACATGTGGGTTAGACTGAGGGCAGAGACCGGCAGATATCTCTACATTGCTATATGCTATTTTGCTCCTAGTACATCGGTGTATGCATCACCTAGCGGGCAGTCTCCCTTTTCTATTTTGGATGATGACATTTGGGAGTTCTCCAGGGATGGTGACATCATTCTCTTGGGAGACTTCAATGCCAGGACCGCCCATAACCAGACAGTATTTTATGATACCTCAGAGGAGATGTTGAGGGAGCTTGATGTTAGGGATATAGGCCTATCTAGACTCTCACAGGATGAGTAACATACAGTGTATGGGCGGTATTTGATAGACATGGGGACTGCACATGGATTGGCCATCCTGAATGGCCTACAGAGATTCCCAACATCGGGCGGTTTCACTAGCTTTCCACATCGGCATGGTGCTAGTACAGTGGACTATGTTATGGCTCAGCCCAGTCTCATTCCCTCTTTTCAGGATTTTATGGTAGGCACTAGGCCGGTTGGAATAGCAGTGGATCATGCTATCTTGTCCTTCACTCTCACATTTCAGTTCAGCACCGCTCCATTGGGACAGGTCTCCACACACACTCGTTATACCTTTACGAGGGAGACTGACACCGTATACACGGATGAGATATACAGACGCCTATGTGCCGAGGAGCCGGGACGGCCATTAGATGAGCTCACTCAGATATTGATAGAGACGCTTCATGCTGCAGCATCAGAGGCATATCCCCATAGTCAGCCTACACGGAGACGATCTGGGAACATGCCCCAGAACAGTTGGTATGATGAGGAGTGCAGAGAGATGAGGATCAAATTACAGAGAGAGGTGCTCATGGGTGTTACCACTCACAGACAGTCACGGATTACCTTCCGGCACCTAGTGCGACGGAAGAAGAGGGCTTATCTTGCTCAGTTAGAGAGGGATTTGTACTAGTTGTTTATGAGTCAGGACTCAGGCGAGGCATGGAGACTATTCCATGAGCATTCACCATCACCAGCCATTACCTCCACAGAGATTTGGGGTGAGTATGCAGCATCCTTGTACACAGCACCAGGACAGCCGCCCCTGCCAGACCCATCGGAGCCATGCCCAGAGACGTGTGCTTTCTTTACTGCTGAGATGGTAAGGAAAGCTATTGACAGGATGAGGACTGGGAGAGCATATGATCATGATGGTTTGGTAGCAGAGCACTTTATTCATGCCAGAGATATGCTTGCAGAGCTTATTGCTATGATGTTTAACCGAGCCATGTGTGAGGGTTTTCCTGAGACTTGGAATATGTCCACGATTGTGCCTATCTTCAAGTCAAGGGATCCCATGCTTCCTGGGAATTATCGTACCATCATGATTGGTCACACATTGGCTAGATTATATGCATCTATTCTTGAGCAGGAGTTGAGTAGATGGGCAGAGAGAGAGGGCATACGTGCATCAGGGCAGGCAGGGTTCAGGAGAGGTTTCTCCACTCTTGACCATATCTTGACACTCAAGAGCTATTATTGAGGAGGGCAGATTATATGGCAGGAGGATTTATTGTTGCTTTGTGGATTTCCGCAAAGCTTTTGACACAGTACCGAGAGCCAGACTGATGCGCAGACTACAGGAGATGGGAGTGCCCACAGAGCTGATTTGGGGAATCATGGCTTTATACAGGACAGTTGTGGGGCAGGTACGTACTACCCAGGGTATATCTGAGATGGTTCACTCCACTATGGGGGCTACATGGATACCCATCTGTCTCATGGATTGAGGTGCGCCATTGGGCATATCCGCACCTCTTCACATTAGTTAGAGATAGAGACAGGCACATTTAGAGGCATACCTCTAGGGGACACGATTTGTCAGATTTGTTGGATAGAGCCAGAGACGGAGGAGCACTACATCTGTCGCTGCACAGCATATTATGAGATTCGAGGGCGCTACCATTGCCTTTTCAGAGAGGGATTTGGACCACTGGCTAGAGTCATGGACTATTGTGATCAGCAATGCTTGGGTTTTTATCTCCTGGAGATCCGCAAGCTCAGAGAGTCCATTATCAGGAGTAGACGCCCGACTGGCAGGGAGTCCACACAGAGACAGATTATTGACTTCTTTAGAGAGACTACCCGGGAGGACACAGAGACGACAGCCTAGCAGTGGGCACCCCGTGGGACTCTAGTTGAGAGAGCTATCCAATTGGGCAGATCCAGACACCCGAGGGCTCCCGGATCCTCACATCAGAGACGGTGCCTACACCGGAGGATTCAGAGCATCATTGCGAGGCATCGGGCTCGTCCGACCAGGCATCTCACTATGGCAGATATCCAGGCCATCCGGCAGAGACCCATGCTAGAGCTCCTAGGATGATTACCACTCCAGCCATATACTGTTGTACTCACTGTCACTTTTGTACTCCCCCATATTCATGTATTCATGTATCCATGTACTCATGTACCCCATTTTGACTAGTAGCATTAGCTTCCCACTCTCCCTAGTTGCTGCTTCTGGATGCTCCCTACTGATGTATTGTAGGGCTAGATACTTACCTTCAGTTCTTTCTTTTCTTTTCCAGACAGTGTATCAGATGTCACATGGTTGTAACTTTGGTCTCATAGGTCACTTTGGCCTTTTGAAGACGTTAATATAACATTTCATTTCTCATGACAGGAGATCAACTGGATCATCCGGTTAGATCTACTCTACACATACTCCAGACATGGGTGTCTTCGTCACAGATTGGTAAGAAGTGGGAGTTCTACAAAGATCACTTCTTGAGACTCTCCGAGGATGGATTCTTTAAGATCTTAGGATACATACAGTTACACATGTCACATGCTATGCGTATCACGATCGGCCAGCTCAGGGTATCCTCCCACCGCCTTAAAGTAGAGACTGGCAGAGCTGAGGATATTCCACATGAGGAGAGGACATGCACAGTATGCACCACAGGAGTAGTAGAGGATGAGGCCCATTATATGTTGAGTTGCCCTGCCTACTACGAGATAAGGGGGAGATTCCACCGCCTCTTCCGAGAGGGATTTGGACCACTCACACAGGTGATACAGTTTGAGGATCAGAGGTGCTTGAGCATGTACTTGATGGAGTTTAGACAACACAGGGACGTAGTGTTGAGGCAGCAAGCTAAGAGACAGCCCTGGCTCCGACGGGACACCTCACAGAGAGCCATTACAGATCTCTTTGTGGTACACACATCCACATCGGAATTCAATTCCGCCCAATAGTTCCTCTACTACATCATAGCTCGATCCATTCTCTGCGAGCCAGATGTCCCCGACCCAGAGCATCAGGTCCCTCCACCACACAGAGACAGATTCATGAGGTTTCCACCAACATGACATGCTCCCATCATACAGGCATGACATTCACTCCACCATCAGATCGGTTCTGGCCGAGGCGGGTACCGTCATTAGCTGATCACAGCATATCTCACTCTACACAAGATCATCTGTTGATCGCATGTACTGTCAGATGTTTTCATCTTTCAGTTTTCTATGGCTCAGTATATCCATGGTACCATTGTATTACTTTTGGTCTTCCGTAGACATTAATATAACTTTCTTTCTTTCTCCCTCCACACCCCCCCCCCCGCCCCACCTTCCAAGTCAGGTGCTTATTGCTTTTGGGGTTTTTATCTGTGGCAAGTTTCAGCATCTTATGGTCTTGAACCCCTAGGAGGACTCCACGGCAGGCGCTCCATCATCTCCAACCAAGGCTATCGTCCCTTGCCTCTCCTTTTTTGAAGAGGATCTCCAAACGCTTCAACAGTTGCTTCTTTGGAGGCCTCCACCTTGGTATGCAAGATTGTGGGTAGCCGCTTGGCATGCACACAGTTTAGGGATTTGTTGCAGGCAAGCCTTCTCGACGCGCCTAGAAAGACCAGTGGCATTCATTCTCTAGGGCATGGCTACTACGAGGTTGAGTTTGATTCATCTGCAGCTCTCGACAAAGTCATGCAGGTGAGCCCCGTCGCACTGCATACGGCCCAAGTCTTCTTGTGCGAGTTGGCAGCACGGCTTCAACCCGATGTCCGACCTTTTGGCTAGCGTCTCAGGCTTTCCTGGGAGACAGTCTGCTTTCCATTTCTTAGGAAGGAATGCCTTCCTCTCCTCCCAGTGATAGGTGGTGCTATCAGGAGGATGATGGAATCCCCCCCCCCCCCCCTCGCCACTTGAATTCTTGCACGGATGGCTGGGATTCCATCCCTTCGTATCTATATCGCCTCCCCAGACTGAGTGCCTCACACCATTTCGCTCCCTAGTCTACAAGGGGGACCCGATTTTGCAACGAGTTGAGTACTCTAGACTCCCAAGCCAATGTTTCATCCGTCGCCAGATGAAACACCTTGCTAGAGTCTGCCCTTGTCAACAGTCCCGGAGGCCGCCTCCAATTGTCCCCACCCCCCTGGCCCCAATTTAGACCCTCCCCATGGGGAGTGGGCGGGACACAGGCCCCCATGTACCAAAAACGGACTAGGGCATGCCATAGAGCTTTTGCATTATCTACACGACCTATGTATTACTGATGTGCTTACCCGCTGTGAGGTGAAAACAAGAAAAAAGACCATGCCTCCCAAACTTTGATACAACAACTACAAAAGGGGGCACCACCAGCCACCGGCTGGAACACTTCTCACTGTTCACCACACCACCCACACCATAAAACTTTGGGAAATCCAGTCCCATCTTCATCACACTTCAAATAAACTCAGCAATTACACCAAAAACCAAGACTCTGGCTTGGATTTACTGCCAAGGGAATTCACCCTTGCGTCTGACAGCCAAGCCTCAGTCTCCCGGTCTCTGCTCCTCTTGGCAAAACTGTTGTCCTTCCTTCACGGCTTCATTGCCAACCACCTCTTGTCTCACTGCTTCCAGCTCTGCACAGTCAGCTGTCGTAGGCGAGTCCCACCTGTCTCCAGCCCACACATCACCTCTACTGTCTTCGCCTGCAGCCACAGCTCCTTCAACGTCCAGCTTCCCTCTTTAGCTGTCCAAAGTCAGCTCTGCGCCAGCCTCTCTGTCTGGTATCCTTACCAGCAGCTGCACCAACCACACAGCCCTTCACCTCCCAAACTCTGATACAACAACTACAAAAGGGGGCACCATCAGCCACCGACTGGAACACTTCTCACTGTTCACCACACCACCCACACCATAAAACTTTGGGAAATCCAGTCCCATCTTCATCACACTTCAAATAAACTCAGCAATTACACCAAAAACCAAGACTCTGGCTTGGATTTACTGCCAAGGGAATTCACCCTTGCATCTGACAACCAAGCCTCAGTCTCCTGGTCTCTGCTTCTCTTGGCAAAACTGCTGTCCTTCCTTCACGGCTTCACTGCCAGCCACCTCTTGTCTCAATGCTTCCAGCTCTGCACAGTCAGATGTCGTAGGCGAGTCCCACCTGTCTCCAGCCCACACATCACCTCTATTGTCTTCGCCTGCAGCCACAGCTCCCTCAACGTCCAGCTTCCCTCTTCAGTTGTCCTTAGTCAACTCTGCGCCAGCCTCTCTGTCTGGTATCCTTACCAGCAGCTACACCAACCACACAAAAACCGGCCACTTCTCTCTCTTGAGAGGGCGCCCCACCAGCAACCCCCGACTTCCCTAGCCCGTCGCCTGTGTGTGTCGTGACCAGCAGCCTCTGTAGCTCTCTTCTCTGTTGGCTCTCTGCACACGCTGTCCACCAGCGCTTCACCAAGGCGACTTCACCAAGGCCGTCGCCAGCCCTCCAACGCGCTGTCCTAGGCGGCTCCCTCTGCAGGTGGTCCACCTCCCGGCGGCCTCAAACCCAGAGCCCGTCGACGTTGCCAGCCATCTCCAGCACCTGCAGCAGCTAACCCAAGGCGCTCTCCACACTGTCAGTAGCCCTCTCTTTGCTGCATCGCGGCTGTGCCAGCAACCCTCCGTCCGGCTCTACTCCAGCCCCTCTCTCACAAGGCAGCAACCACACTGTCTGTTTGCTCTCCACGATCCCAGAGAGTCTCCCTTCCCCCCTAGCTCTCCCACGCTGGTCAGAGAAGAGTCTTCTCGTACAAGGCGGCAACTCCACCTTCTCTTCCCGACTCACCAGCCTCAGTTACCCATCTAGGCGGCTCCCCCAGCTACAGTGCCTAGCCTTGTCATCGCCTGCAGCCCAGCTCTCCCACGCACACCAGAGCGCCTGCAGCTGCGCCTAGCCACGCACAAACAAAAGGCCACCTTCCTAGCGCTGCGCCCCAGGCTATCTCTCGCATAAGGCGGCTACCACTTCTCCTACGCCTGTGTCTGCAGAATCACCCGAGAGCCTCATCCTGGCACACGACGGCTACCTCCTTTCAAAAAACCCCGACTCGCCCTTCGCCAACCTTCCAGAGGCGACTCTCTGGCAGCAATATAAACCTCCACGTGGTCCTTCAAGCTGGCCACTTTGATTGATATTTATTATTTTATTTTCCTCTAAAGCATCAATAATGGCCACAATACTAAAAAGGCCCCTTGCTTCCTCATGCTTCAGGTGAACATACTGCGCCCACGACTTTCCTTCCAGTGCAATATCTGCCCACAGCTCGTAATCAGCAGCATCATAACTTACCAAAACCCAACCATTCCCCAAGCTCTGCCCACGTCATCACATACTTGCTAAAAATGGAGCGCCATCTCAGCATCCAGAATCAGCCCATATTGACCAACCATCATCACATTCGGGGTTCCCGTAACACTTTCACATGCAAGCATCACCAAGAGCTCGTAAAAAAAACATAAAACCACCCTCTCTGTACATTTGCCAGGGCATTCAGGGCAAAGCTTTTTCACCTGCCATGCATCCCATATGTACACAAGCCCAAAACACTTCTCAGATTTTTGCCTGACATACTTTGCCAACCCCCCAGCCTGCTAGAGCATTCATGCTCAGCAGAAAACAAGAACTTGCATTCATATTCCTGGATCAAACGGCCAAAGTTGTATCACCCAACTTAACATCATAGCATACCACATTCACCCACCTGGGTCAAAGAGCATCCTTTTAAATTCACCATGCCAGCATAAAGGCTCTTGAAAGAACATGGACTGATCAATACACTGCCACCACTTGAGAAGATGAGCACCCTCAACATCTGCATGCAAACCATGTCCAAAACGCATAGACCACCATTCAACTTTAACATCCAAGAGTACCTGTTTTGACTTGAGCCAATCTCTAGCATCACTCTTCAAAAAGATCCTCAAAAGTTTCAACACCTGCTCTTCATTATCAACAAGGTTGCTAATGCACGCAACCTCGAACCTCTCAAGAAAATCTGCTACATCTTCATTAGAACCACCAGAAAACTCCGGATACGACATCATTTTTATCCCTTTCACCTTCAGACCAAGAAAAACACTGGAAACACCTTCCTTCAATCTCTTACTCTGGGGCATACACCCTTGTAGTAGGCAAGAGATATATACCTGAGCTCTCCTCGGTGGGGGCACCAGAAAGCATGTGAGGTGAAAACAAGAAAAAAGACCATGCCTCTATAGCCCTTCACCCCCCAAACTTTGATACAACAACTACAAAAGGGGGTACCACCAGCCACCGGCTGGAACACTTCTCACTGTTCACCACACCCACACCATAAGACTTTGGGAAATCCAGTCCCATCTTCATCACACTTCAAATAAACTCAGCAATTACACCAAAAATCAAGACTCTGGCTTGGATTTACTGCCAAGGGAATTCACCCTTGCGTCTGACAACCAAGCCTCAGTCTCCCGGTCTCTGCTCCTCTTGGCAAAACTGCTGTCCTTCCTTCACGGCTTCACTGCCAGCCACCTCTTGTCTCAGTGCTTCCAGCTCTGCACAGTCAGGTGTCGTAGGCGAGTCCCACCTGTCTCCAGCCCACACATCACCTCTACTGTCTTCGCCTGCAGCCACAGCTCCCTCAACGTCCAGCTTCCCTCTTCAGCTGTCCTCAGTCAGCTCTGCGCCAGCCTCTCTGTCTGGTATCCTTACCAGCAGCTGCACCAACCACACAAAAACCGGCCACTTCTCTCTCTTCAGAGGGCGCCCCACCAGCAACCCCCGACTTCCCCAGCCCGTCGCCTCTGTGTGTCGTGACCAACAGCCTCTGCAGCTCTCTTCTCTGTTGGCTCTCTACACACGCTGTCCACCAGCGCTTCACCAAGGCGACTTCACCAAGGCCGTCGCCAGCCCTCCAACGCGTTGTCCTAGGCAGCTCCCTCTGTAGGTGGTCCACCTCCCGGCGGCCTCAAACCCAGAGCCCGTCGACGTTGCCAGCCATCTCCAGCACCTGCAGCAGCTAACCCAAGGCGCTCTCCACACTGTCAGTAGCCCTCTCTCTGCTGCATCGCGGCTGTGCCAGCCACCCTCCGTCCGGCTCCACTCCAGCCCCTCTCTCACAAGGCAGCAACCACACTGTCTGTTTGCTCTCCACGATCCCAGAGAGTCTCCCTTCCCCCCTAGCTCTCCCACACTCGTCAGAGAAGAGTCTTCTCGTACAAGGCGGCAACTGCACCTTCTCTTCCCGACTCATCTAGGCGGCTCCCCCAGCTACAGTGCCTAGCCTTGTCATCGCCTGCAGCCCAGCTCTCCCACGCACACCAGAGCGCCAGCAGCTGCGCCTAGCCACGAACAAACAAAAGGCCACCTTCCTAGCGCTGCGCCCCAGGCTATCTCTCCCATAAGGCGGCTACCACTTCTCCTACGCCTGTGTCTGCAGAATCACCCGAGAGCCTCATCCTGGCACACGACGGCTACCTCCTTTCAAAAAACCCCGACTCGCCCTTCGCCAACCTTCCAGAGGCGACTCTCTGGCAGCAATATAAACCTCCACGTGGTCCTTCAAGCTGGCCACTTTGATTGATATTTATTATTTTATTTTCCTCCAAAGCATCAATAATAGCCACAATACTAAAAAGGCCCCTTGCTTCCTCATGCTTCAGGTGAACATACTGCGCCCACGACTTTCCTTCCAGTGCAATATCTGCCCACAGCTCGTAATCAGCAGCATCATAACTTACCAAAACCCAACCATTCCCCAAGCTCTGCCAACCTCATCACATACTTGCTAAAAATGGAGCGCCATCTCAGCATCCAGAATCAGCCCATATTGACCAACCATCATCACATTCGGGGTTCCCGTAACACTTTCACATGCAAGCATCACCAAGAGCTCGTAAAAAAAAACATAAAACCACCCTCTCTGTACATTTGCCAGGGCATTCAGGGCAAAGCTTTTTCACCTGCCATGCATCCCATATGTACACAAGCCCAAAACACTTCTCAGATTTTTGCCTGACATACTTTGCCAACCCCCCAGCCTGCTAGAGCATTCATGCTCAGCAGAAAACAAGAACTTGCATTCATATTCCTGGATCAAACGGCCAAAGTTGTATCACCCAACTTAACATCATAGCATACCACATTCACCCACCTGGGTCAAAGAGCATCCTTTTAAATTCACCATGCCAGCATAAAGGCTCTTGAAAGAACATGGACTGATCAATACACTGCCACCACTTGAGAAGATGAGCACCCTCAACATCTGCATGCAAACCATGTCCAAAACGCATAGACCACCATTCAACTTTAACATCCAAGAGTACCTGTTTTGACTTGAGCCAATCTCTAGCATCACTCTTCAAAAAGATCCTCAAAAGTTTCAACACCTGCTCTTCATTATCAACAAGGTTGCTAATGCACGCAACCTCGAACCTCTCAAGAAAATCTGCTACATCTTCATTAGAACCACCAGAAAACTCCGGATACGACATCATTTTTATCCCTTTCACCTTCAGACCAAGAAAAACACTGGAAACACCTTCCTTCAATCTCTTACTCTGGGGCATACACCCTTGTAGTAGGCAAGAGATATACCTGAGCTCTCCTCGGTGGGGGCACCAGAAAGCATGTGAGGTGCAAACAAGAAAAAAGACCATGCCTCTATAGCCCTTCACCTCCCAAACTTTGATACAACAACTACAAAAGGGGGTACCACCAGCCACCGGCTGGAACACTTCTCACTGTTCACCACACCACCCACACCATAAAACTTTGGGAAATCCAGTCCTATCTTCATCACACTTCAAATAAACTCAGCAATTACACCAAGAATCAAGACTCTGGCTTGGATTTACTGCCAAGGGAATTCACCCTTGCCTCTGACAACCAAGCCTCAGTCTCCCGGTCTCTGCTCCTCTTGGCAAAACTGCTGTCCTTCCTTCACGGCTTCACTGCCAGCCACCTCTTGTCTCAGTGCTTCCAGCTCTGCACAATCAGGTGTCGTAGGCGAGTCCCACCTGTCTCCAGCCCACACATCACCTCTACTGTCTTCGCCTGCAGCCCACAGCTCCCTCAACGTCCAGCTTCCCTCTTCAGCTGTCCTCAGTCAGCTCTGCTCCAGCCTCTCTGTCTGGTATCCTTACCAGCAGCTGCACCAACCACACAAAAACCGGCCACTTCTCTCTCTTCAGAGGGCGCCCCACCAGCAACCCCCGACTTCCCCAGCCCGTCGCCTCTATGTGTCGTGACCAGCAGCCTCTGCAGCTCTCTTCTCTGTTGGCTCTCTGCACACGCTGTCCACAGGCGACTTCACCAAGGCGACTTCACCAAGGCCGTCGCCAGCCCTCCAACGCGTTGTCCTAGGCAGCTCCCTCTGCAGGTGGTCCACCTCCCGGCGGCCTCAAACCCAGAGCCCGTCGACGTTGCCAGCCATCTCCAGCACCTGCAGCAGCTAACCCAAGGCGCTCTCCACACTGTCAGTAGCCCTCTCTTTGCTGCATCGCGGCTGTGCCAGCCACCCTCCGTCCGGCTCCACTCCAGCCCCTCTCTCACAAGGCAGCAACCACACTGTCTGTTTGCTCTCCATGATCCCAGAGAGTCTCCCTTCCCCCCTAGCTCTCCCACGCTGGTCAGAGAAGAGTCTTCTCGTACAAGGCGGCAACTCCACCTTCTCTTCCCGACTCACCAGCCTCAGTTACCCATCTAGGCGGCTCCCCCAGCTACAGTGCCTAGCCTTGTCATCGCCTGCAGTCCAGCTCTCCCACGCACACCAGAGCGCCAGCAGCTGCGCCTAGCCACGCACAAACAAAAGGCCACCTTCCTAGCGCTGCGCCCCAGGCTATCTCTCCCATAAGGCGGCTACCACTTCTCCTACGCCTGTGTCTGCAGAATCACCCGAGAGCCTCATCCTGGCACACGACGGCTACCTCCTTTCAAAAAACCCCGACTCGCCCTTCGCCAACCTTCCAGAGGCGACTCTCTGGCAGCAATATAAACCTCCACGTGCTCCTTCAAGCTGGCCACTTTGATTGATATTTATTATTTTATTTTCCTCTTAAGCATCAATAATGGCCACAATACTAAAAAGGCCCCTTGCTTCCTCATGCTTCAGGTGAACATACTGCGCCCACGACTTTCCTTCCAGTGCAATATCTGCCCACAGCTCGTAATCAGCAGCATCATAACTTACCAAAACCCAACCATTCCCCAAGCTCTGCCAACCTCATCACATACTTGCTAAAAATGGAGCGCCATCTCAGCATCCAGAATCAGCCCATATTGACCAACCATCATCACATTCGGGGTTCCCGTAACACTTTCACATGCAAGCATCACCAAGAGCTCGTAAAAAAAAACATAAAACCGCCCTCTCTGTACATTTGCCAGGGCATTCAGGGCAAAGCTTTTTCACCTGCCATGCATCCCATATGTACACAAGCCCAAAACACTTCTCAGATTTTTGCCTGACATACTTTGCCAACCCCCCAGCCTGCTAGAGCATTCATGCTCAGCAGAAAACAAGAACTTGCATTCATATTCCTGGATCAAACGGCCTAAGTTGTATCACCCAACTTAACATCATAGCATACCACATTCACCCACCTGGGTCAAAGAGCATCCTTTTAAATTCACCATGCCAGCATAAAGGCTCTTGAAAGAACATGGACTGATCAATACACTGCCACCACTTGAGAAGATGAGCGCCCTCAACATCTGCATGCAAACCATGTCCAAAACGCATAGACCACCATTCAACTTTAACATCCAAGAGTACCTGTTTTGACTTGAGCCAATCTCTAGCATCACTCTTCAAAAAGATCCTCAAAAGTTTCAACACCTGCTCTTCATTATCAACAAGGTTGCTAATGCACGCAACCTCGAACCTCTCAAGAAAATCTGCTACATCTTCATTAGAACCACCAGAAAACTCCGGATACGACATCATTTTTATCCCTTTCACCTTCAGACCAAGAAAAACACTGGAAACACCTTCCTTCAATCTCTTACTCTGGGGCATACACCCTGGTAGTAGGCAAGAGATATATACCTGAGCTCTCCTCGGTGGGGGCACCAGAAAGCATGTGAGGTGAAAACAAGAAAAAAGACCATGCCTCTATAGCCCTTCACCTCCCAAACTTTGATACAACAACTACAAAAGGGGGTACCACCAGCCACCGGCTGGAACACTTCTCACTGTTCACCACACCACCCACACCATAAAACTTTGGGAAATCCAGTCCCATCTTCATCACACTTCAAATAAACTCAGCAATGACACCAAAAATCAAGACTCTGGCTTGGATTTACTGCCAAGGGAATTCACCCTTGCGTCTGACAACCAAGCCTCAGTCTCCCGGTCTCTGCTCCTCTTGGCAAAACTGTTGTCCTTCCTTCACGGCTTCACTGCCAGCCACCTCTTGTCTCAGTGCTTCCAGCTCTGCACAGTCAGGTGTCGTAGGCGAGTCCCACCTGTCTCCAGCCCACACATCACCTCTACTGTCTTCGCCTGCAGCCACAGCTCCCTCAACGTCCAGCTTCCCTCTTCAGCTGTCCTCAGTCAGCTCTGCGCCAGCCTCTCTGTCTGGTATCCTTACCAGCAGAGCTGCACCAACCACACAAAAACCGGCCACTTCTCTCTCTTCAGAGGGCGCCCCACCAACAACCCCCGACTTCCCCAGCCCGTTGCCTTTGTGTGTCGTGACCAGCAGCCTCTGCAGCTCTCTTCTCTGTTGGCTCTCTGCACACGCTATCCACCAGCGCTTCACCAAGGCGACTTCACCAAGGCCGTCGCCAGCCCTCCAACGCGCTGTCCTAGGCGGCTCCCTCTGCAGGTGGTCCACCTCCCGGCGGCCTCAAACCCAGAGCCCGTCGACGTTGCCAGCCATCTCCAGCACCTGCAGCAGCTAACCCAAGGCGCTCTCCACACTGTCAGTAGCCCTCTCTTTGCTGCATCGCGGCTGTGCCAGCAACCCTCCGTCCGGCTCTACTCCAGCCCCTCTCTCACAAGGCAGCAACCACACTGTCTGTTTGCTCTCCACGATCCCAGAGAGTCTCCCTTCCCCCCTAGCTCTCCCACGCTGGTCAGAGAAGAGTCTTCTCGTACAAGGCGGCAACTCCACCTTCTCTTCCCGACTCACCAGCCTCAGTTACCCATCTAGGCGGCTCCCCCAGCTACAGTGCCTAGCCTTGTCATCGCCTGCAGCCCAGCTCTCCCACGCACACCAGAGCGCCTGCAGCTGCGCCTAGCCACGCACAAACAAAAGGCCACCTTCCTAGCGCTGCGCCCCAGGCTATCTCTCGCATAAGGCGGCTACCACTTCTCCTACGCCTGTGTCTGCAGAATCACCCGAGAGCCTCATCCTGGCACACGACGGCTACCTCCTTTCAAAAAACCCCGACTCGCCCTTCGCCAACCTTCCAGAGGCGACTCTCTGGCAGCAATATAAACCTCCACGTGGTCCTTCAAGCTGGCCACTTTGATTGATATTTATTATTTTATTTTCCTCTAAAGCATCAATAATGGCCACAATACTAAAAAGGCCCCTTGCTTCCTCATGCTTCAGGTGAACATACTGCGCCCACGACTTTCCTTCCAGTGCAATATCTGCCCACAGCTCGTAATCAGCAGCATCATAACTTACCAAAACCCAACCATTCCCCAAGCTCTGCCAACCTCATCACATACTTGCTAAAAATGGAGCGCCATCTCAGCATCCAGAATCAGCCCATATTGACCAACCATCATCACATTCGGGGTTCCCGTAACACTTTCACATGCAAGCATCACCAAGAGCTCGTAAAAAAAAACATAAAACCACCCTCTCTGTACATTTGCCAGGGCATTCAGGGCAAAGCTTTTTCACCTGCCATGCATCCCATATGTACACAAGCCCAAAACACTTCTCAGATTTTTGCCTGACATACTTTGCCAACCCCCCAGCCTGCTAGAGCATTCATGCTCAGCAGAAAACAAGAACTTGCATTCATATTCCTGGATCAAACGGCCAAAGTTGTATCACTCAACTTAACATCATAGCATACCACATTCACCCACCTGGGTCAAAGAGCATCCTTTTAAATTCACCATGCCAGCATAAAGGCTCTTGAAAGAACATGGACTGATCAATACACTGCCACCACTTGAGAAGATGAGCACCCTCAACATCTGCATGCAAACCATGTCCAAAACGCATAGACCACCATTCAACTTTAACATCCAAGAGTACCTGTTTTGACTTGAGCCAATCTCTAGCATCACTCTTCAAAAAGATCCTCAAAAGTTTCAACACCTGCTCTTCATTATCAACAAGGTTGCTAATGCACGCAACCTCGAACCTCTCAAGAAAATCTGCTACATCTTCATTAGAACCACCAGAAAACTCCGGATACGACATCATTTTTATCCCTTTCACCTTCAGACCAAGAAAAACACTGGAAACACCTTCCTTCAATCTCTTACTCTGGGGCATACACCCTGGTAGTAGGCAAGAGATATATACCTTAGCTCTCCTCGGTGAGGGCACCAGAAAGCATGTGAGGTGAAAACAAGAAAAAAGACCATGCCTCTATAGCCCTTCACCTCCCAAACTTTGATACAACAACTACAAAAGGGGGTACCACCAGCCACCGGCTGGAACACTTCTCACTGTTCACCACACCACCCACACCATAAAACTTTGGGAAATCCAGTCCCATCTTCATCACACTTCAAATAAACTCAGCAATGACACCAAAAATCAAGACTCTGGCTTGGATTTACTGCCAAGGGAATTCACCCTTGCGTCTGACAACCAAGCCTCAGTCTCCCGGTCTCTGCTCCTCTTGGCAAAACTGCTGTCCTTCCTTCACGGCTTCATTGCCAGCCACCTCTTGTCTCAGTGCTTCCAGCTCTGCACAATCAGGTGTCGTAGGCGAGTCCCACCTGTCTCCAGCCCACACATCACCTCTACTGTCTTCGCTTGCAGCCACAGCTCCCTCAACGTCCAGCTTCCCTCTTCAGCTGTCCTCAGTCAGCTCTGCGCCAGCCTCTCTGTCTGGTATCCTTAGCAGCAGCTGCACCAACCACACAAAAACCGGCCACTTCTCTCTCTTCAGAGGGCGCCCCACTAACAACCCCCGACTTCCCCAGCCCGTTGCCTCTGTGTGTCGTGACCAGCAGCCTCTGCAACTCTCTTCTCTGTTGGCTCTCTGCACACGCTATCCACCAGCGCTTCACCAAGGCGACTTCACCAAGGCCGTCGCCAGCCCTCCAACGCGCTGTCCTAGGCGGCTCCCTCTGTAGGTGGTCCACCTCCCGGCGGCCTCAAACCCAGAGCTTGTCGACGTTGCCAGCCATCTCCAGCACCTGCAGCAGCTTCTCGTACAAGGCGGCAACTCCACCTTCTCTTCCCGACTCACCGGCCTCAGTAACCCATCTAGGCGGCTCTCCCAGCTACAGCGCCTAGCCTTCTCATCGCCTGCAACCCAGCTCTCCCACGCACACCAAAGCGCCTGCAGAGCTGCACCTAGCCACGCACAAACAAAAGGCCACCTTCCTAGTGCTGCGCCCCAGGCTATCTCTCCCATAAGGCGGCTACCACTTCTCCTACGCCTGTGTCTACAGAATCACCCGAGAGCCTCATCCTAGCACACGGCGGTACCTCCTTTCAAAAAACCCCGACTCGCTCTTCGCCAACCTTCCAGAGGCGACTCTCTGGCAGCAATATAAACCTCCACGTGGTCCTTCAAGCTGGCCACTTTGATTGATATTTATTATTTTATTTTCCTCTAAAGCCTCAATAATGGCCACAATACTAAAAAGGCCCCTTGCTTCCTCATGCTTCAGGTGAACATACTGCGCCCACGACTTTCCTTCCAGTGCAATATCTGCCCACAGCTCGTAATCAGCAGCATCATAACTTACCAAAACCCGACCATTCCCCAAGCTCTGCCAACCTCATCACATACTGGCTAAAAAGGAGCGCCATCTCAGCATCCAGAATCAGCCCATATTGACCAACCATCATCACATTCGGGGTTCCCGTAACACTTTCACATGCGGGCATCACCAAGAGCTCGTTAAAAAAAAACATAAAACCACCCACTCTGTACATTTTTGCCAGGGCATTCAGGGCAAAGCTTTTTCACCTGCCATGCATCCCATATGTACACAAGCCCAAAACACTTCTCAGATTTTTGCCTGACACCACCTCTGGCCTTTGGCTTGGATGGAGTTGGGCGGCTCCGTCCTTAAGGATCAGGCAAGGGAGATGCTGTCCTCCAACGTGGAGGTGCTTCTTTTTGTGTTTCTTTAGGTTTCAGTGGCAGTACCATCTTCCCCCTTCTACAGATACTTGCATTGTGACTAATGGAGTCTAGAGTATGCATAGTCTAGGGCTCGAACAGAGTGGACCACATGGAGGCCAAGATATATGCCCATTTGGCATAGCTCCGCCCTAGGACCAACAGCGACTACTCTCCATCGAAACTCATGCCCAAGACTCTTGGAGTGGAGGGCAGTTCCGATAGATCTACTCCCCAACGCTCTTAGCTATGTGGATTGTCTCATGGAACATCCAGGGTTTGGGGGGCCCACATTGCTTCCAGAGGCGTGGTGTCCTTAGAGAGGAGCTCCATTGAGTGGCTATTGGTGGACCCACTGACATTCTCTTCTTACAAGAGAGCCATCTTTCAGAGGGACGGACCCGTGACTGCGGCAAGATCTTGCAAGGCAAGAGTCACACCTTCGAGTCCCACTCTTTTGGCCCCTCCGGGAGACAGGGTGGAGTATGCATTTTCGTCAGTGAGCAACTTTTGCCGGTAATGGTCGACTCAAGAACCATTGTCACTAGATGGGCTCAGTGGGTAATCATTAGGATACTAGAGAACAATGTAGGCTTCTTAAATGTCTATGCGCCGAACGCGGCAGCAGGTAGAGCCACCTTTTGGAGTACAGTCCGTCAATCCCTATCACGCAGGCAGATTTCTGGTGTATGGGTGGTGACTTTAACATGCTAGAGGCAACTGATGATAGACTCGGAGGTGGCATGGCTACTATATCAGGTACAGAGTACTCGGCATGGAAGGAGTTGATTTTGGCTCTCATGGGATAGGACCCTTGCATCTTCTAGAGTTTGGACGTAGTTCCGGGAGTGTGTTTCTCCAAATCTAACAAGAGGAATACTTGCCCTAACTTATCTAGACTCAATCGGTTCTATGTTGATGTGTGGCTTGTGGGCGTGGCAGCATGATTGGTATTTTGGCTGGCACTACTTATTCCGACCACACACTAGTTATTCTCTTCTTGGATGACCCCCGGAGACAGGACAGACAAGTGAGTACCCGGATTCCAGATAGCCTCATTCAAGGCCCAGGGATCTGTAGTAGTAGGACAGAGGGGATTTGGGAGAGGCTTGATTTTCACTCAAGAGTAGCCGCAGGAGCCGTGGATGTAGGCCTTAGCAAGATTAGTAGTCTTTTACAAGAGGCGGCACAGAGCAGATTGGTTGGCTTCCGAGAGCAAGAGAGGAGTATTCGTCGCAGGGGTCTTGCCTCTCTACAATGGCTCCAGGAGAGTGCACCAAATAACCCGTGCATTGAGAGTTAGCTGGCTGCCGCCTGTACAGCGCTCAGGTCCATAGATGAGCGGCGGGTGGAGTAGAGATACCATGATAGAGCCTCTTTTTAGACACACACGGGAGAGAGGGTCACAAGAGATTTCTTTGAGATTGTAGGCCTAGACAAACGGAGAGAGGGTATCCGCAGGTTGCGAAGCCTGGATGGTTCCATTGTTACAAACCCCTCACATGTGAGATCCATCGCCACAGATTTCTTCAATACTCTTCTCACCAGTGCCCCCATTTCCTCACAGGTGTGTTGGATGCGCGTGAGCGGGTGTGGCAGCACATGAGAGAGGTGGTCCCTCACTAACGACTTTCCTCCTAACCCCCTTCACATCTAAGGAGTTGGTAGAGGATATGATAGCATTACCTAGGGGCAAATGCCCGAGAGAGGATGGTATTCCAGCCTCCTTATTTCTGTGGCACTTGGATCTCATTGAAGGCGGCCAGAGTGAGCTGGAACCCAGGAAAACAACTATGAGGGTGGAGCATTGATTTCTAACAAATGGATTGTGTAGCTCATAGCATGCCAAAGGGAGCACCAGGTCAGGGCAGAAGCGTCCCTTGAGTTCCTGTATATCATTTCTATTCTCTAGAATAAAATGGCTTCCTTTTTTGTAGTTTAGAGCAGGCATGAATCCATGTAGAGAATTGTTATTGAAAATTCTTGGTGGATGGAAGTTGTCTACTCATGCATGTTTTTACTAGTAAAGTTTCGAAGTTAGAGAATGGCCTTCAAATTATTGCCTGTATTTTACTGTGGTTTTTGTGCAGGTCATCTACAAGAAACTGCTGGGCTTGAAACCTCATCTGGATGATCTTAATGATCTACAGCCACAGCTTGCCAGAAGCTTTCAACAACTTTTAGATTTTGATGGTGATGTTGAAAACACATTTGCCTTAACCTTTCAGGTAAATATTTTTTTTTAGTGTTGCCATTCATCATAAAATATTGAGAGGTAAGTTGTGCAGCTGTTTTTTCAAGTATGGGATCTCCTTAGTAGTATTTCTAAATCCAGGTTTCCTATGATTACTTTGGAGATGTGAAAACTTATGATCTTCAACCTGGTGGAGGTGACATACCAGTGACAAGTCAGAACAGGGAAAAGTAAGTAAACCTGTATTGTTTTGCTATGCCATTACATTCTTTTTGTTTTTGGTTTTCCATTTTTTCAAGGTTCATTGATCTATTGTTGAAGGTTGAATGTAATTTTTTTTTTTTTGGGGGGGAGGGGGGGGGGGGGGGGGGGGGGTGGTTGGAGGGGTGGAGAGGATACAGTAGTAACTTTTATTAACCTCATCAATCTTTATAGTTGATATTTGGAATTTCATATCTACACAAAATAAATTCCCACTTTAAGATCCACAACATTGACAAAGGTATTTTGTCAGGCTCTAGTACTCGGGGGGTTTATAACGTGAAACCCTAGATAGCACGTGCATTTAAGCTATATTACAAAAACCTTTATCTTTGAAGTTTGATATTTTAATCACACCCCTTCACTAAATTTGGAGCTAAAAGAACTTTCCATTCATTATTGGATGAAAGCTATGGTGATTGGGATCAGTGCATGGAAAGAACTTTGCAGACAACATATAAAATGAACTATGGTTCTTTGTTACAGGCTGATTCTGAGGGTGACAATCAAATGTGAGGCTTAAAAAATATCAGAGAACTTAGCACAGTATTCATTCTTTTAGTATTGGCATTTTGTGCTAGTGAACATCCATGAGTAAATATTCCAAATGTTCTGGGAACTAAGCATTCTTTTGTGCATGTTTTTTGAATAATCTTGTGAACTTCCTTTCTTGCCAAGAACTGTTGCTTCCTGGTTAATTTTTACTTTAAAAAGCATGCACAGTATCAAATGTGAGGCTTAAATAATATCAGAGAACTTCGCACAGTATTCATTCTTTAGGATAGTGAACATCCATGAGTAAATATTCCAAATGTTTTGGAAACTGAGCTTTCTTGTGTGCATGCTTTTTGAATCATCTTGTGAACTTCCTTTCTTGCCAAGAACTGTTGCTTCATAGTTAATTTTTACTTTAAAAAGCTTGTAAACTCTTTGAATCAAATTGTAATACAATTCTCTTGCTTGGAAAAAAAAAATCGGCCAGGTACATAGAGCTATATGTAAATTATTTACTGGAAGAATCCATAAAAGACCAGTTCTCAGCCTTCAACAAGGGTTTTCAGCAGGTTCTTCCTCAACATGTCCTTCCATGGTCCTTGGATTTTGCATCACCAAAAGTTAATTCTATGTTGACTGCTGCAGGTATGTGGGGGGCATGCACTTCAACTTTTCCATTACGAAGAGCTGGAATTGCTCATATGTGGACTCCCTCATTTTGATTTTGATGTAAGTTCTTTTGCTTTGAATTATGCAATAAGTCTCTCCTTTGGATATTCAAGTCTCACTTCAAACTTTTTGAGTTCTTCAAAATTCGAATCTATATCAAAAAAGTGTTCACAGTTAAGTGCTGAGCAAGCTTTGTGAATTTGTACTGGCAGGCACTAGAAAAAGTTACTATCTATCATGGAGGTTACACAAGAGACAGTGAAATCATTAAATGGTTTTGGGAATTGGTAAGCTGCAACTAGCTGTATGTCTATCATATCATCATCATTAGCAACATCATCATAGTGATGGATACATGTGCAAATACATCTCCATATCTCATGCGTTTGTGGTGTCATCCTCATCCATCCAGAATATCTAGCGTAGGGGAGTCTATTACTCCGTCAAGAGGCTCACCTTGTCCACCATGAGTGGGGAGTATTCATGTCGTTGGAGAATCTTCCCAATCTAGAGCTGCCATGTGGAAGGCTGCCACCAACCACAAGCCCGTGGATGTATGGTGTTCTGTAGCTGCCCGGCGTGGTCCAAGGTGACTCCAGGTGGTCGAAGTGGTGGGCCGAGGATCGGTGCAATATGTTATCTGGTCCTCCTGGGTGGGTCTATAGGCTCATGTACCTCTCTGGGTTGCCGACTTGTGAGGCCATCCTGTCCTTTTAAAAGCTAGTAATGTTCAGTTGAGGTGTCCCGAGGCTGGACTGTGCTACCTCTGAGGAGTGACTCTCTGTGCCAACTGAGCTCTATCGCAGCATGATCCTAGACAATGGACCAAATCTCTCTCGGAAAGGCAGTGGAATCTCCCCTGCATGCTGGGCATCTGCAAATGTAGTGCTGCTCCGTCTCGACCTTTGTAGAGCAGAGTCTACAAATCCGGTTCTCTCTAGCAATGTCACTCTCCCTCTTGGAGAACTCCAATGCTAACATCGGGAGGTGGTCTCTATCCAAAGTGTACACGTGAAATATGTAGATGATAGCCTGAAACAGTACATGGGATAGTATTGGCTGAGTTTGAGGTGACACTGTTGGCTCTTGATGCGGTACCAAAGGCTTACACCTGATCATGTGTAAAAATATCATCAACTCACTCTCTCTATCCTCCTCTCCAAGAACAGGTCCCCAAAAAGAAGCACCATACATCATAGTAGGCGGCACCAATGTGCCAAAACAACATCTCTAAGGTATTCGGTTCCTGGAAGGGAGCCTAGAAACACTCTCTTCAAACAGGCTTAGGCAGCATATCCCCTCGCTACACGGGCCTAGGCAGCTGGCCGCAAAGGGAAAGATAGGACTGGAGAAAGTAACATTCAAAGTAACTATTTCGACTGCCTTACCATTGTATGAGAAGGAACCCGATATGATGTGTTAAAGAGCATTATCTTGGTCTTACCAAGATTCACTATGAGATTCCTCTCAACAGCATCAAGGTTTCTTTTATCCCTTCTATATAGTCTGATACGAGCACTATATCATCGGCATATAAGAGTACAGGCACCACTGTCTGGGCTAGCTGTGATCCTGTTCCCCCCCAATCAGTTAGTAAAATCAGAAATTTCATCAATGTATAGACCAAAGAGTGTAGGATAGAGAGAACAACCATATTTGACCCCAGTAGTGTTGCAAATAAGATTCTTGCTAAGGCAGTGAGCATCAGATTGCAGCCAATTTTGTTCCGGCTTATAGATGTGATTGTTGCATGTTTTTTTTCATACTTAATAGAAGTCTCTTTCTGAAAATATATATATCTATATATATCACACTTGACATACCCCCGCCCCAGGTGCTCGGACCCACCTGGTCACACTCTCTTTTCCCATGGAGCATCAACCCACGCCCACACCAGGGATGTAGCGCATGACATCAGCCTACACTTGCAAGCCATTGTTTGCCAGGAGCCCATACAATGGTGAGTCATGTGGGGGCTGAGGATGTGATATGGTATGTTGAAGGTGCCCCGGCCATGGCAATCACAGAGTAGTTTCTAATCTTTAGTTTCCACCTATTTGGAGTCAACAGTTGAGTGTGCATATCATCCTCATAAGGAAAAATCACATATGGATGCCAAGTCTGTAAATCTTTGTTGGTCAAATGAGAAAAAGGAGGCCCTAAAATACGTTCACATATGTAATGTGGACAGTCAGTTCCTTATCTCGTAAATTGTTCTTTGCTGCTGCACCTATTTTGCATCTATTTTTACTCAGTAGTGGTTACTTGCTCAAAGTTGCGGAAGGTCTTTTAACACAGGATTTTGCGTTGTCTCAGGTTAAAGATATGCCATTGGAGGAGAAAAAATCGCTTCTGTTTTTCACGACAGGAAATGATAGGGCTCCAGTTGGAGGTTTAGGTAGCCTTCAGTTTATTATACAACGTAATGATGGCGATACTGACAGGTATATGCAGCTTCACCCAACCTTTTCAGGGTCTGTGAGAGCCAATACAGGTTTAAGGCAGCTGCATAAATGTTGAACCACAAACTACATTATTGAGTTTTATTCTCTTGATGGACAGGCTGCCAACATCACATACATGCTTCAATGTCTTGCTATTGCCAGACTACAAGTCTAAGGCAAAGCTAGAGAACAGGTTGAAACTGGCCATTTCTAACTCAACCGGTTTTGGTCTTCAATAAGGACATCACTTGTGTAGAGGTAACCCAAACCGCTTTGTTCGATATTGAATAGACTACTTAGATATGGCCTTACTTTCCAGTTTTGGTGGTGTATGTGTAAATTCACACCAGGTTCAATGAATTGCACCAGACATGATCAAATGCCTCCTTGCTCTCCCAAACCAGGTGAACCCTTGTATTGGGCAGTCTTGGTGTATGGAACACCAAGATCGGCTACTGTCGTCTGGCCAACCCATTGTTTATGGCCCGGCCCGTTCAGATGTCTGCCCTGCCACGAGCTGATAGCATGAAGTCTGACAAATTCAATGAATGACGACCAGTCCGCAGAGAGGGCAGGCTCCAAGACCTTGTGATAACTGGCGGGGCTGGACAGGTTGGTGTTTTTGTGTGTTGTGAACCCACCCTTACTCGTGGTTCTGCGAGCTGCAATGGGAAATCAAGAGAATCAATCTCTATCTCTCCCTCTCTCTCTCTCTCCCCCCCCCTCCATATATCTGCATGTATATACATACGCAAAAAAGAAGTGGGCACACAAATATAAACCCGGTCGCTTGGACAGCAATTAAGTGATCCTTACAAGTATGGAACATCCTCTGATATAGTGTGTCAATTTTCTCAAGTCACTGCAAACTTGACTTACCAACAGCTGCCTTCAGCTTTTTCTGCTGGGTTGCAGTGTACTATTTTTTATTCTTGCCATTTAATACAGGCTATATCCTCTAGCCCATCGCTGTGACAGCAGCCGACATGGAGATTGCTTATTAGATACTTGGTCAATTAAAACTTTGATTTACTGTGCAAGTTGTTTTTGCTCTTTTCAAGGGGTTGGATAAGTGAGTTATGCACTAAACTATCAGCAAGCTAGAACACACGACTAAAACTAGATGCACGACCCAGGTCCTTTCTCCTAGTCAACCAAAGAGAGGAGGTTAGTTGAAAAATGCCTATGATTTAATGTGATCAAATCAATCCTTATTTATTGTCCTATGCAACTTCTTGGTCTTGTTATAAGATTATCCTCTTTGTCAGCTAAGGGGGAAGATTTCTAGAAGTGTTAAATGTGGGAGAAAAGATGTGCCTATACTTAGGGTAGGGCTAATCATAGAGTAGCTCAAAGCTCTGAAAAATGGGGATTGAGTTGCAAATCTAAATTCCTTCTTTTTCCCAAAAAAGAGAATTCTCTTAAGTATGAATAAAAAATTACAAAAAGGGAGATTTCAAACCAAGTAAGGGGGAAATCTCAACCAATTGGGTGCCTTGTGCCGCGAGCAAGGCCCCATATGAGGTCGAGCGAAAAAGATGCCATTCTCTCATAAATTGGCCACATTTCCTCTCTGCGGCTCTCGAAGATCCCTGAATATTGGCCCAAGTGGCCATGAGCGTGTGGATAATATCACACCAGATCCTTTGAATGCACTGGATATCATAAACCAAACTGCCCTCCATGGCCTCGGTGCATCTAGACTTCCAAATGTGCCATGCTGTGATGCTAGCAATAATCTACCATGCAGTGTCCAACCTCTGTGCTAGAGGTACGTAGCCTGACTTTGGCATATCTTGAAGAAGACCCCGCCGACCCATTCCGTGGGTAACCTACATGATCATGTCTTTGTCGTTCCCTTCAAACCTAATTTGCGGGCCCAACTATGTCAACCAAACAATAGCACCAAAACAAATGTAGGCATCTCTCCTCATCCTTCTGCCAAACAAAATCCAAAATCTCGTTGATTTGTGCCAATTAATGGAGGCGCCTGCTGCCAAACACAATGATAGCGTTGGCTAGGCCTCTCCAAGGCCAAAACAAGCCTCTCGGGGATCAGGATGATCACAAAGCCTGCAAATCTCTGAAACCTCCAAGGAGGTCTCTACATCCTGATAGAGAGTGTCTAGGATGCGCACGCGGTACACCCTTCTGGTTCCCTAGTTCCCTAATGCACAAGACAATTGGGCAATGATCTGATTTGGTAGTACCTAGTAAGATGGCAATAGAGCCTCCTCTATCCAACCCCAGTCATCCACATAAAATCTATCCAACCATGCAAAGATGCATCCATCCCTGCTTCTACGGTATGCCATGAGTAGGATAAGGAATTGGGCCTCCTCTAGAAATTATCCTCTGTCCAACAATCCCTGCCATAGAAGAAAAAAACATAAATCTCTCGTAAGAGGCTCTCTCCAAGGAGTGTGTTCTACACTCACGGCCACCCTTTTTGTCAAATGGCTACTCATATTGAAGTCTCCTCCAACAATCCATTGATCAGCCAAGGGTAGTAGATGTGTGATGGTGCTCCAGAGGGCCACCCTCTCTCCCCGTACATTAGGCACATAGATATTCAAGATACCTAGCTTTAGTCCCTCCTTCATAACCATAATCCACTGTACACCTGGCAGGTATAATAACACCATGGCCAATAACATGAGGCAAAAGTGATGCTAACACTGAAATGCATACCCCACCTTTGGTCCCTTGTGCACCAGACTAAAAAGTGTGTCCAGAGAGGATCTTACTAGTCTTACCACACTGGAACATATCCAATTTGTCCTCCTTTAGAAGCAACACATCCGTAGGTCCACCTATAATTACAGGGTGAAGTTGATCTTTAACAAGGCACTTCCTATTGTGTGTGGGAAGCCTCCTTAGACCCTGCACATTCCATGAGATAATCCTCATGGTAAAGAGAGTGGGTTTTGATTCCAGACCTAAGTAAACACTTGGCCGGAGTCTAGACCCGCCTCTTGTAATGTTGTAGAAGGGAGTAATCCTTGGAGCAAAGTCCAATGTCAACATGTTCACTCTGTCCTAGACTCTACACAATCTCTGCATATGTCCGCTGCAATGCATGGGTGCCTTGCGGGACACCGTGACCTAAATCATGTTGCACATCTTGCAAGGCCTCATAAGATGGCATTATATTCTGTGAATCCATACCAAGTGCATTTTGCATATTGTCCATCCCAAGCAAGGGGGACTCAACATAGTCATTCTGTCATGTCGTGATGCGACATCCTTTGTGAGGATGACTTTGCAAACTCATCACTCTGATCTAATCCATCATCATTGTGTACATTGTCTTTGGGGAGGTCCTCATCTTGTGCCCCAGCATTCCCACCTGGAGGGCGGCCGTGAGAGATGACTCGCCACTCCTAGTGAAAAGCTGGCCGAGGTAAAGCAATAGGCAATGTCGCTTGGGGAGCATGTTTGCACCGCCTCCTGCCTAGGGCAATCCCGCGCAAAGTGGCCCACGTAGTGACAAACCCAGCATTGGTTAGGGCTACCTCACGTCTCCATATGTTGCTTCAAAGAACCATTAGGTCCCGAAAACATCACAAAATCCTCAAAGGGCTCATTGTCACGAGTTAACACCATAACCCTGGGAAGAACATTAGCCGAGGCAATGATTGCTTGAGCAACAGAAGTGGGAAAACTTGGGATGGTGGACACTTGTAGGACTAGCCCAAAGGCTGCCCCAATGGCCTTCAATAATGGCCAATAAGCATGAGGAAGACCAGGAAACCTGAGTGTGTGAAAATATTCCTTGGGCCCAAAGGGAAGGGACTGCACTTGAACACATCTCAGGTTGCCTCCTCTGCATCAAAGTCCGTTTGGAAGAATCCTCTCCCAAGTATCGTCACATCTTTAAAGTGGAGTGTGGAGTCGAAAGGCAACGTCGCTAGGACCAAGTCGTGGACCTGGATCCGGGAGGGATGAGAGCCAAAGATTTTTCCAATGAGTGTCGTCTTGTAGTCTTTGTCAATTTCGGGGAAGAGGAACTTGTGAAAAATGGAGAAAAATGGATGGTTTGCCCGGATGGAGGGGGTTGATTAGCCATGAAAGGCCGACTTGAAACTTGATAAAGAATATTCCGTAGCAGGAGGGGAAGGGAAGAGAAGGGAGACGGAGGGAAGGGCAAGAAAGGTAGGAGATGGTAGCGATAGAAGCAAATGCGGGTAGAAGGCCTCCCTTGGAAGGAACCTAGTCTGATGTCATGAATCACATTATGTAAGATCAAGTGCAACCTTACGCTAATTAGGATCGTACGAACTATCTATGGCGGCGAGAAAAACACCATATTCCATGAGAGATCCTCATAAGACTATGACTGCAATGCCTCGATCCGCAAGGAGGGAGTACATCTCGCATAGGTAGCCACCTGCACAGAGGTGAGCGTAGCAATGTCTTGTGGAGAGAAGATTAGAGATGCAAATTCTCCCTCCCATTCGTGGGAGAAGCCCTTTCTTCTTCTAGGGGAAGAGGCAATGCGCTGAGAACTTTATCCCATCTCTGAGGAGTCTACATCATGATCGGCATAGGGGTTGGGATGTTGGACAGCCTGTGGCTTCCGGACTCCCGAAATCTACTTGAACAAAGCCCTCGACCAAGCAGGCGTGTGTCCTGAAAGTGCTGTGGGACCAATGAGTATCTCATTCTCATGGTCGTGTTGGAGCAAGAAAAATTAATTGTTTGATGGGATTGTTGGCTTTCGCGGAGGCCATAATAATAATAATAATAATAATAATGCCAATCAATACGTCCGGACGGTCGGCTTGAACAACAAAAGAAAGACGCTGAAGAGGGCAGGAGGAGGAGGACAGACAACGGCGGCAAGGCAAGAAGAATTGGAGGAGCCTCCATGCTACGCCGGTAGCATGGAGGCGGGAAAAAAGGCGTAGCAATAGAGGGCCAGTTAGGCCTTGAAGCTTCCAGTAGCTTTATTAGCTTTAGCTTCGTCCTCTTTTTTATTGAAGTCCTCGTCGAAATTTGATGAGGCATCTAGCTATTTACTCATAGAAGCTCTTGTGAGAGTGGGGAAAAAATAATAATAATAATAACTTAAGAAATTTAATTACATGTCATGAAGAAAACCTTTAGATTTTGGAGGTATTGGGTTGAAATTGAAAAAGGTTTGCAAACTTGTAACATATGAAGATACAGAGAAAGCACTTTGAGTTCCATCACATACCCAAAAAAAAAGGTTAAAATGTAGAATGTATGTGCATGGTCATGGCATTATCCTAGGGAGCACGTTTGGTAACTCGGTGAAGTTACCTCCCAAGACTACCACTTGGGATGTTACGATTGGATGTATAACTCGATCAAGCTACCTTAAAGGTGTTCCTTCCTCACGTCATGATCCCAAAGTGAGGACCCTTATTGTACAACCACCCAAACTCACTCGCTAAATTTTTCTCACCTTGCCTCATTTTATCTCATAGTTTCATTTAATTTAATGTGCCAAATTTACGGCACAACCAATTTTTTCATTCAATTTACACTTCGCATTTACACACAAATCCATTGTATAAACATTTCTCACATAAAAATAATGATCAATAGTATTGTACCACTTAACTCTATCTGGTATTTCCAAATTATGCTCGAAAAATACATAACTTTACCCCTATCACGGAGATGGCGGCATGCATGCCCTCCCCAGCATCGTAGAGGTAGGCATTCCCACTCCCCTTGAAAGTCCCCTTTTTATACTCTCTGTAAATTTACAAGATAAGTATACATATAATTGTCATACAAGAAACTAATAAAAATACTAACTCGACTTAAGATAGCATTGATCACGAGCTTCAGGGGAATCGAATCTTAAGCAAAGCCATCATGACTTACCCACCAAGAAGTCCCCCTCTCCAACAACTAACAAAGAAGTATTTTGGTGCTTCTTTTGTTAATCGATGGGGGCATCCTAAATAATTTGCAAGCAAAGATACACAACACAAAAAAGAACTACTAGTAAGCATGCCATATAAAGACACACAAATAAAAAAGAACTGGCAAGAATATATATAAAGACAAAACCACTAATGAGAGAGAGAGAGAGAGAGAGAGTATCTTTTAGGTTTAACCTTACAATACAACAAGGACTGAAATCAGTTACCATGAACAGTTATGCATCATTTTCTTGTATCCTACAAGAAGATAAAATAATAAATCTCTTTAAACCAAAGGACAAGCATGCATAACTACTGAAGAAAATGAATAGTAATACGGTTTACCTTACACTCTCTCCATAAATGTATTAACTAGTTTTAGCACCTTTAGTCCATAAATGTAATGACTAGGTATACGACTGTCCTCCACAGTGAATTTATAGTAATTTCCAGCAAGTTAATTCACTGTTCATGACCCTTGTTGGACTTTCAAAATGCATCCAATAACCCTTCAAATCTTTTCGATGTAGAGGCGGGTTGCCAAGAAGCTTCTTCCTTAGGTATCCCTCGCCATTTGATTAAGTACTCCACTAATGTACGGTTGCGAGATGAAGGACTCTTTCTCTTATACCCAAAATTGCTTCCGGCACATAATCATTCCCTCCTCATCCACTAGAGGCAATTCATCTTGCACAAATACCTCCAGTCCAAGATAAGCTTTGAGATGTGATACATGGAACGCATCATGAATCTTTGAGGTTAATGGAAGTGACACAACTGATAAGCAACTTCACCAACACGCCTCACTACCTTGTATGGCCCATAGTAGCGATGAGCTAGCTTGGTATTTGTCATGCCCTTGAGAGAACCATATCTTGTCTTGAGAATCCTTAAGAATACCCATTCACCCTTCATGAATTCCAATGGGCTCCGATGAGCATTAGCATAATGCCTCGTCCTTTTTTGAGCTTGCTTCATATTAGCTTTGCATTGTTGCAAGAGTGCATCCAACTTTTTCATCTCCTCTTTTGCATTAGGATTCACCCCTTCTTGCTTTTGAACCATCATTGGCATATTCACTTTGTACCCATAAAATGCTTCAAAAGGTGACATGCCAATGCTCTCATGATGCGTGCTATTATGAGCAAACTCGACAACTGGCAACCACTCATCCCAAACACCTTGTGTATCATGGCAATAGTGTCTTAAGTAAGTTTTTACCCACTTGTTCACCCTCTCGATTTGCCCGTCGGTTTCAGGGTGATAAGCAGTGTTAGGTGTCAAAACAGTCCCCATAGTCTCAAACAATGTCCTCCAAGATGAACTCATAAACTTCACATCTCACTTACTAACAATTTGTTGTGGCACTCTATGCAACTTGAACACATGATCCACAAACTGTTTTGCAACCATAGATGCTGTAAATTTGACTTTGGAAGGAATAAAATGTGCCACTTTTGTCAAGCGGTCTACCACCATATATATGATATCCCATCCCATCCTTGTATAAGGAAGCCCCACATGGAAATGTGTGTCCATTTGCCATCGATAATAGGCAAAGGCTGAAGCAAACCACCAGCCTTATGTGTGGGATCTTTGTTTTGTTTGACAAGGCAAGCAACTTGTCACAAAAGTATATTCATCTTTCCACATTCCCTTCCAATAAAAACTCTTCCGCACCTTCTCAAAGATCTTAAACAACCCCAATGCCTCTTGCACATACATCGACTTGAACCACAAATGGCTTCGAGAAGTTCGGGCATACAAGTATAAGGGCTGATATGAGCATCTCCTTGAGCTCTTAAAAGCTCTCACATCAGCTATAGCATCCCAAAAGAAAGCCTCTTTCTTAAGCTTGTCGGTGAGAGGTGCGGCAATATGAGCATACATGAAGCTCCTATAAAATGATGACAAGCCTAAGAATCCCCTGAATTGAGTGGTATTTGTTAGCATGGGCCAATTCTTAACACACTTAACCTTCTTAGGCTCCACCATAATGCCTTCTTAGGCTCCACCATAATGCCTTCTTTGCTCACTATGTGACCAAGATACTCAATCTTTTGTGCCATAAATGTACATTTACTTTCCTTTGCATATAAGTTGTTGGCTCTTAAAGCATCCAAAATAGCCCTTACATAAATCAAGTGCTCCTTCTCCCCTTTGCTATATATCAAGATATCATCAAAGAATACAAGCACCCATTTGTAGAGGAAAGGTCCAAGCACCTTATTCATTAGAGCTTGAAATGTTACCGATGCATTGCATAACCCAAATGGCATAACCAAATAATGGTAGAGATCCAAAATGCCGTTTTGTACTTATAACCTTTCTTGATTCTCGATTGGTGATAGCCCAATCTCAAATCAATCTTGGAGAAGAAACATGCACCTTTCAACTCATCAAGCAAGTCATCAATTCGTGGAATGGGAAATCTATTCTTGATTGTAGATTTGTTCAAATCCCTATAATCCACGCACATGCAAAAAGTGCCATCCTTCGTCTTTTGACCAAGAGTACGGGTAATGCAAAAGGTGATTGGCTAGGAGTAACCTATCCCATATCCATAAGCTCTCACACTTGCTTTGCCACTTCATCCTTCTCCTCTTTTGACAATCTATAAGATGGCTTGTTGACAGATTTGGTATGCGGTTCAAGCTCTATCCCATGATCCACCTCCTTTTTTGACGCAACACTTTGGCATTTAGAACACATCCTCATACTTCTTCAACGATTCCTTCATACCGTTATGCATAACTTCACCCTTTTGTTCATTTCCTTCATACCTTTATGCATAACTTCACCCTTTTGTTCATTTCCTTCCTCTTTGCATAAAGGTACGATTCCTTCATACCTTTATGCATAACTTCACCCTTTTGTTCATTTCCTTCCTCTTTGCAAAGTTGTAAAACATATATGCATCCCATCTTCTTTAGCTCCCTCTTCAGGTTTGTGACATTAATCATCTTGATACTAGGCACATGAGTTCCGGTCAATGTAACCTCATGGTTTCTATACATAAAACTCATATACCCTTGCTGTAAATTCATATGAAACAACCCAAGAGTTGCCAACCAATTGCATCCCAAAACAATGTCAATCGAACTATATCCAATACAAGTAAATCAACCTTGCAAGTATAATCATTGGTGAGAATCAACCTCACATTCTTGCATACCATTGTGCAATCCATCTTTGCCCCATTAGCCACTTGAGCCTCATGCCACAAAGATAAAGCTACGAGCTGTAATTTGAGACTGCACATGAATTTGGTGTTGATAAAGCTGTGTGCTTCCACCATCAATCAAAACATGTGCCACCCTTCCATTAATGCATGCCTTCAACTTTAATGTATTGGCTTCTTTGCAACCAACATAGGCATCAACTGAGATATTGCAGAGTAGTCATATTGTCTTTGTCATGATATTCACACATAGGCATTAGTAACCCATCATCATAGTCAACATCTCCTTTCATTAATCTACCGGGATCAAAGGGAAAATTCACCATCCTTCTCTACATCCTCAACTTCATTGTTGGCATCTTCATAGTACCCCTCGTACTCATCCACATCCTCCTTAAGGTCCTCATGGCAAGGTTCAGTGAGAATCATGCTTAGGGCCATCTTCTTCTTGGCCTTACAAGCCTTCCAATGATCCTTGTTCCACTTATCACCACATTGACTTGCCCCCAAATCATTGATGAAACGTCCACCCAAGTCATTGGAATGACGATCTTGCAAACTTGGAGAAGCATTCCAATTGCCAAATGGAGGTGGTTCACCTAATGGAATACCTTTTCCTCTTTCCAAACTTCTCCCTTGCATTGGAGATAACCCATGCTCCTATGTACTTGCCATATTAGCATTCCTTTGATGCATAGACATATTTGGAGCATTATTTCCACTTGATTGCATAGGCATCCCATAACCACTATGTTGCATCCCATAACCACCTTGTTGCATCGGCATTCCAAATGTGCTTGTTCCACCTTGGTACATCTTAGGAGGCCCGTGGCTTGATTCAAGTTGATGAGGACTAGCTTGAGGTAGTTGTGTAGCATTTGTATTCGAAGTTCCCACGGTAGATCCAAGAGGTTGGGGTCCTAGTGCTTGAGATCCCATTGGCTCATTGAAATCTTCCTTTCCCTTGCCCAATTCTTGCCTTAAGCTAGTGAATCATTCCTTCCATCTCAACAAATCCATCGATTAAAGAATTATTTCTCACTTGCAACATCTTGAGATTTTTGGCCAAGGCTTTCCATAGGCTTTAGCATTTGGCTCATAGTGTTGTGTTGGTCAAGATACATCTTCTCTATCAATTGCACAATCCCTAGATTCTCCATGGACCCTTGAGGTAAGTTTGACCCTTGATGCAAGTCAACATTATCTTGCACATGCTCTTGAACATCTTGCCTTGCATCTTGACTTATTTCCGAAACACCACCCTCATGCTCAACTACTTCCTTAAAAGTAGCCTTGGCCTTTGACTTGGATGCCATTGGAAAATGACCAATTTCAAGTTGGATATGTTTTCGAACTCCGATTTACAAGATCTTTAGCTCTATGGAGAGAAAATGATGTGTAGAACACCCATGTATGATCACTTTGACTATGGTTGACTACGGTCAATGTGCGTAAGTACTCTCTGTTTTGACTTCTTTGAAAAGTCAATAGATTACCACTTTGACCAAGCAAACGAGGTCCAAATCTTGAAGTTTTTAGCTTGTCGCAATGAGGGAAGAGTATACTATCCAGCTATGGTGTCAAAATAGGTTCAGTCCAAAAACCCTATTTTTTGCACGCAGAAACAGGGTATCCCGTGGAAAAATGGATGTAGCGGATAGCTCTGATGTCTGAATGGTAAGGTCTAAGGGTAGATAGGAAGCTTGGGGTATGGGGAACCTAGCTCTAGGCTCACTTTGCCAAAAATGATGTGTTGTTTTGGACTGAGCAGCCTTCTTGTCCTGGGGGTAGACTTGCCAATTGGGGAAGTAAACAGAGCTCAAATTAAACACTTGAAGGATCCAAATGTAGCCCTTGGAGAGTAGAATGAGTCTATGCAAACACCTTGGAAGTATCCCTAACCCCCTTGGACTGAATTAGGGTTTAGTGCTATAGCAGAAAACTATCAAACTTCTCTCCAAATCAATCATCACTTTCTTTTTGCATTGGCAATGTCTTAGACCTTATTTAAAGGAATGAATCTCATCAATTTGTAACTTTGTATCACATGTAACCTCAAGTGCCTTGCATAAGTGTTTTGCAAAAAAATTGGCAACACCTCCATTGTTTTTGTAATCAAATCTCAATACCAAATCAATCGAAATCAATTGCAATACTAAATTCCCTACTTGCCAAATCCTTGCCCAATAAAATGCATCCACAATAGGCACTCGAAAGTCGATGTAGAGCGTTAAAGCTTGCTAATCTCTCGGCCAAGCTCTTCCCACCCTCCTACCTAGGTCGAAACTAGGCACAAGTTGGGGCCATTTTCTTCACCACACCGATACTTAATCCTCCACCTTGCCACTTTTCCAAGGCACTCACGAGACAAAGCGGATTCAAGACATGCTCCCCATGGCTTCTCCCCCAAATGCTGAGGTACCCTCACACATCACTTGATTACTAGGAATTACGATGTGAGTACAAGTGTGTGTGAGTTGTGAAACATAAACTTGAAGGTGTATGTGAATCCACTTACAATCAGCACTTATAGTTGCATGCCATTATCATCCAACATACAAAGCTAATGTCGTAGAAGAGGTTATTTGGGAATATAATTGAGCTTCTTGATGTCTTCAATCCCCATGGCTTCATGTGGAAACAAATCAAAGCCAATTGCACAAGGAAACCCCAGAAGAGAAGGGTAATTTGACTTCAATGATCCATTTGTGGGTATATGCAATTCCCTTGATGAAATCAATGCATCACATGATCAATGAGGTCTATGGGCAAGTGTCCATGCATGCATATTGAAGAGAAAACCCAAGCAAACCCTAATTCTAGGGCACTTTCTCTAAAACCATGTTTCTCCAATAAACCCTAATCCCCAATTGATTTTGATGCAAAAGTGATATAGGAGGATAGAGGAAGGCTTAATGAAGATAATGAATGCCCTAGATCTCATGAAAAACATGCAGGAAATTAATAAAAATTTAAAAATTAGATCAAAGACATGGCTCTGATACCAATGAAAGAAAGTGGCAATCTAGATTTAACCTCATTAGCCTAGGATTAAGGAAAGCATGAGAGATTAACCTAAGATTAGAACATGAAGAGAAAGAAAAGGCTAACAAAGTGTTACAACTAAATCCCCTTTCGCAACTCACCAATGCTGACACATTATGCATTGACTAATGTACAAACAATCGATACATATGATGCACAAACCATCACTTCATAGGCAGTACATATTCATAGAGTATAGTGATAAAAGTGGCACATTGAATCAATCAATTATATTATTATATTATTAGTAGTCACACTTAATAGTAAATATCATATTGAAAATTCTCATATATCTTAGCATGCCTTGGGCTATGCTCTCAAGCCATAGATTGCCCAAACACATACTTGGCTCCACACGACTAGAGTGATGTATAGCAAGCATAAGTTTTATTTGTTACAAATCCAAATGTTATCACAAATTTGTCATGCACTACAAAGATTAAAACCAATTGATATCATGCATAAGTTTTACTTTGTTATAAACCCAAAACTATCACAATATGTGAGTTTTAATGTCAAAAACAATGTGGGTATTCTAGACTTTTCTTTGGAGAGGGGGCTTACCTGTGTTGCAAGAGCAAGTGAAATCGAGGAAGGTGAACTATCTCCACTCTACCTGCCTTAAGAAGGAAATAGAGCTTTAAAGTTGCTGCCTGTGGAAATAAAATTCGTACTAAAATTCACTAAAGGTGCTCTCAAAGCTGAAAATGTATAAGAGAAAAAGCCATGGAACAAGAGGAGTTGTCTCAGCACAACAAAGAGCATAGTACATATGTGAAGGCAAATGCTTTTAAGTGTGGTAGCAAAGACCACATATCTCCACACTGGTTTCACCCAAAAAATAAAAAGTGAAGAGACCTAGGCACCCTTAGTGAAAGGCCACCATAAGACCTCCATAAGGACGTCTAGAAGAGAATAGGGCAACTCTCCAACCACCGGATATAAACCCTAGCCGGCTAACTATAGCCCTAGCCATCCACACATGTCCAGACTCCCCCTAGTCCTACCCTTGTCCTAACACTACTTCCCCCTTATGGAAGAGTTTTTGTCCTCGAAAACAAAGGTAGAATATTGGGTCTTGAGAGAGTATTAATGTCCTCCCAAGTTTAATCTTCTTCCGGTCTATCCTTCCACTTAACTAGACAGTGTTCTAATTCTGTGACGAGTTCGCTTCTTTTGAAGATCCAAGATGCACTCCGGCTCATGTGGTAAAACCGGAGGTTCAATTAAATGTACAAGAACACGTATCTACCACATTGGCATCTTCGCCTAGTCATTTCCACAGACAACTAATATGAAAAACTGGGTGAACCTTGGAATGTTCTGGCAGAGCTAACTTGTAGGAAACTTCACCTACACACTTAAGTATTGTGAAAGGTCCACAATACCTCGGCGACAACTTTGGCACTTTGCCTGTCAAAGTTTCCGAACTGGGGAAACCTTGAGAAATACTTAGTCACCCTTTTCAAATGTGACCACTCTGCAGTCTTTGTCCGCATAATGCTTGTAATGATCTTCAGCTCGTTTAACATTTTCTTTAGCAATTTTCAACATATCGATGATCTGCATAAAATCTTTCACCTTTTGAATTCTTTCAGTAGCTAACCCCACAGCTACTAGAGATCAGGGTTAAAAATTATACATAAGCATGAAAGAACTAAAGCCTGTAGCGACATGCTTCGCACTATTGTAGGCAAATTCTAAAATTAGTAAGTAATCTTGCCAATTCATTTGTCGTTTACTCACATATGCTCGAGTACTTGTTGACCCTTTCTGTCTACTCTGAGGGTGGTCAGTCGTACTCATATTGAGCATTGTGTCCAACCTTTTGAACATTGCTCGCCAGAAGTGGCTATTAAACTTTTGATCTCTATCACTGACTATATTGGCTTGCTGCCCATAGAGTTGATAAATATTCTCAATGAAAAGCCGAGCTAACTCTAGCATTTTCACTATGATTTTAGTCGGAATAAGCCGAGACATCTTGGTCAACTTGTCCACTACAACCCAAATGGCGTCATGGCCTCTGCTAGTTGTAGGTAGACCTATAATAAAATCCATAGAGATTCTTTCCCACTTACCATTAGGGATCCCTAAGGGTTGCTTAGCCTCATTGACTTGACATTTTTGACAATGTAAAACATATTCTTGGACATCCCTGCAAAGTCCAGGCCAATAGAATTGCCTTCTCACTAAGGCATAGGTCTGTCTAATTCCAAGATGACCTACACTTGGACTATCATGACACTTATAAAGTATTTGGCGTCTGGTGTCTGAGTCCGAGGGTACACATACTCTTCCTTTATGTAACAAGTACCCATTATTGATGAAAAAATGCTTCCAACAATTACGCTTGTCCCTAGAAAGAGAAGAGCTAGGTGTGGAACTATCATCTGCAATCCCTGCGTTTAACAAATTTCCACACCTTTGCATATGACTGATCATTTTCGCACTTGTCTTTGAGTGAATCTCGAAAAAATTCACTTTTCAACTCCGTGAAACTCAACGAGTTGACTTGAGGCATGAGACTTAAGGCATCAGTCCCACGACATTGTCTCGGTCCTTTTGCGATACCTTACTTGAAAGTTGAATTCTTGGAGGATTTATGCCCACTGAGCTTTACGACCTTTCAAACCAGTTTGAGTTGTCAACAACCACATTTGATGCTTTCAAGATCAAAGGCAATCTCAAACTTAGCACCGTCGTAGAGATAATGTCTCCACTTCCCTAGAGCATAAATGATGGCATAAAGCTCATGTTCATATGCATAATAATTCCGTTGAGCTCTGTCCAACTTCTTGCTCTTAAAAGCTATCGGTCTTCCTCCTTGAAGAAGGACGGCACGAACTGCATGGTCACTACCATCCATTTCAACCATTAACGGTTGATTAGGATCTACTACTGCCAATACAAGTGCGGTAGCTATGGCAACCTTAAGACAATCGAAACTTTGTTGTTGGTTAGCACCCTAAACAAAGTTGTGACTCTTAGATTTTAATTGGTTCGTCATTGGAACTGCTAAGTTAGCATAATCCCGGATGATTTTACGATAGAACCCTGCTAACCCAAGAAATATTTGTAATTCCTCCAGATTGATTGGATGAGGCCACTTAAGGATTGCCTCTACTTTCGGCAGGATCCATCTGAATTCCGACTGCCGAGATTGTGTGACTAGGCATTATCTGTACAACCCAGAAACAAGTTGGATAAAGATTTGAAAAGAATGCTTCCAACTTAAGAGTTGAGTTAGAACCTAATGAATTGAGAGTCTAGAGTCTAATCGAGATAACATTTAGATAACTAATCATAGTTACATAAAAAGATACAGTTCTTTAGACTTGAACGCAGGCCAGCTGGGAATTACTAAAAATATTATGAATGGACTTCAAAAATCTGTGAGGAGGCCAGTTTAGCCTCGGTGGAACGCAGCCCTAACTTTTGTTGTTTTTGGATGCGGATATCTATAATTATTATAATAATATAATAATACATGCTGATCACAGTGTGCCTATGTGGCACCAGCAGAAGGTTGCAAATCTAAGAAAGGGAGGGCCTCAGATAGATATAGACAGACAGACACAGAGACAGATAGATATGTGTGTCGAGTCCCCCCCCCCGCCTTTTTCGTAGTAGAAAAAGGAAAAAACGAACAACACCCATGTTTGTGACGATCCTGAGCCGGCAGCAAAGATGGATACACACACACAGCTTTCGTTAATTAAACCAACCTTAATGTCATTTTATTTCCAAAGCGTGGATTAGACCTTGGTTTATATCATTTGTTAACCTTTTGTGAAAGGCAGTGCGCTAGCACGAAAGAACATGCTGCATCATTTGTACACAGCTAATACTATTTGTACACCATCGTTAATGGGTTGCAAAAGTATAATGATGGGTGATTAGTTGTTAAAGTCGGAGATGTCGTGACTATTCAAAAAGTGGTTCACATGAGAGCTAGAAAGTTGCCTTCTTTGCGGAAACAACAAGCAATCTCTCGGCGGGCAAACCAACTCTTCATGAGGAGAAAAAGCCCATTGACTATTATGAGAAACTAAAAGGGTATCCCAACTCCGTGTTCGGGAGAATGACTTAATAAAGAGCTTATGAGAATGTTGTAGGTGGAACTAGAGCATATCCTTGAACCCAACACGAGCATATATGGACCCCATTCCAAAGCCAATCATAGAACATGCGAGCTTGCCAAAGGTCTTGTTCAAAACACTGGCCATCTTAAAGCTTGGCAAAGGCCTTGTTTGAGACCGTGCCATTCTAAAGAGACCTTAAAAAGAGCTCATTTTGGAGTATTTGGCTCCAAAATAAACCCAACCGGATTCCCCATTGTTAGATGTTGTGAAAGAGGACTCACTAGATGGCGAAGCTAGCCTTCAATGGGTCTTCACAATTTTTTCTCCGAGGTGATTAGTGATGACTTCATTTCAACCTCTTCAGGGGCACTGCCTCCTACAGAACATTTAGGACACATCCCCTAGACACTGGTAGGTCCTATCCCACCTCTGAGTGAGTGTGAATATCACTACATGCCTCACAGCCTTTTGAGTCCCGATAAGTTCTCTTTTAAAAGGAAATTATGAATGGGAATTTAAGATCCCATATAGTAGAGCTTGAAGAGGATGAGGGCGAGCCATGCCACATAGAATGCTCTCCTTCTATATCCAAGAGCAAAGGGCAACCGAAAGTGGATACTATTTTGAAAGTGATGAAATGAATGTCATGTTGTTTGTCATCCATTAAGGAAGCATATAAAGGAAAAACAATCTTTGCAATATTGGATGGTGGTGTTAGTGTCAATCAAAAAGGATTATTGGGAGGCCTAAGGAAGCCTACCACTAGACGCAAGTCTCTTGGTCAAGCTTGATAACGGGAACAAAACTAAACCATTAGGCATCTTTTAGGATGTGAATATAAAGACCTTCGGGTTAAGCTTCCACCACTCATTCATAATGACAGATTTCCAAAGAAGAGAGTCGTACACTATGATCCTCAAGACATAAGACTGATTCACAATTGGAAAACCAACCACATTTAGATACATAAGGATAACCAGTTCTTGAAGATAGACTTAAAAATCATCCCATGGGTTGATGCATTAAACAATTAGTTGAATACAACTACTGAATTGCTTCTTCAATCTAATATTTACAAATGTTGCAAACAAGTTTTTGGATAGTGAAGATGAGAACCCAGAATATGAGCCTCTTCTAGAGCCTTAGGACTCTAAGGATTAGAGTTATGTCAACCATGGACACTCTTTCGCAAAAGCTTAGAACAAGGTTTGCAAGACTAGACCGACTCTCTATTCATGCTTAGTGGCAACATTCCTTTTGGAAGCTACTAACCCTTTGAATCAAAGGTAGCTAGTGACTCATCTAGTAATGAATTCTCAACGAAGAAGCTTGCCCATAGTCGCCCATAGTCGCTCAGCCAAGAAAGAGAAAATGTTAGCAAGTCCACTCTATCGTTGATCGAGGGCACTTGAGATACCATTGTACCATGATAGTAGTAGGTATTGTGGGTGATATGTGAGCATGGCATTTTAGCAATGTTTGGATGCGTTTCTGCACAACACATTGTTGGTGGCAATCTAGCAAATCGACGAACCTAGGCTTCTCTTGTAATAAAGGAAATTATATGCTTTGATGTATTATACATGTATATTTGGGATGAGAGTCTAGGCACATAATATGGGACATAGGACTTGGGTTTATGGACAGTCCATGTGTAAATAGTCCTAGGAGTAACTGACTATATAAGTTACTTATGGGATAGCTTTTGTATTTTCTTGATACCTTTTCATATCTTTTGATATTGAATCTTCACTTGAAGCTTATGGCTTAAGGATCCATGGTGATAGTCCACCCTTTGTGTGCATTCCATGCAATGAATGCTAGGATGTGTGCACTCCATCCTCATTGAGTGCATCTCTTTCTAGCATTGGTATTAGAGCTAAGCCTTTGATCCATCTTTTCTTTCTTTCACTTCTTGCAAAAGTTTCAAAAAAAAAGTCTGGTTTCTTGATTTTCTTAATCTTTCCCAACATTTTCTTGAAAATCTTGGTGCAAGCATGGAAATGTTGTTAGTTGGGATGCTAGGAATCATGGCTATAGTAAAATCGTGCATCAAAGGTTTAAAAGTTGAACAAATTGGACAAGTTTGGCCAAATCTTTACCAAATGGAAACTTGGACATGGAAAATTTTGGTGTGGACCTTTTTTCTGGCCTGCCTATGGCAAAGGCCTTAGCATTGTGTATGAGGAATTGCCTTCTGCCCATCAAGCGTTGCTTTCTATGAGTTAATGCGCCTTTGCCTTTCATGAGTTATGGGCCTTACATCCTCCAAATAGCCAAATTTCAAAAACTCTCTCTAGTCCTCTAGTTCATTGAGCATTCCCTTTTCAACCATTGCTTTCTATGAGTTAGTGCGCCTTTGCCTTTCATGAGTTATGGGCTTGACATCCTCTAAATACCCAAATTTCAAAAACTCTCTCTAGTCCTCTAGTTCATTGAACATTCCCTTTTCAACCGTTACATCTATGAGTTAATGCACCTTTGCCTTTCATGAGTTATGGGCTTGACATTCTCTAAATAGCCAAATTTCAAAAACTCTCTCTCGTTCATTGAACATTCCCTTTTCGCTATTGGTGTGACCATTCAATTACAATTACATTGGTGTGACCATTCAATTACAATTACGTACATTCTTATTCTTGCACAATAATAAGGCAGGCCATTGTGATTCCTCACCTTGTTTTCAATGTGGCCAATCACGTGTGAGAGCTCGTACCTTGTTTTCAATGTGGCCAATCACATGTGAAAGCACCGTAATTTTAAAAAAATTTGAAAAATAGCAAGATATGGTTTGCCGCCTGCTACATGTATTTAGGGTTTTGTAGCCTCTTGCTAGAGGCTTAGATAAGCAAGGGAGGCCTTGGAAAGGCTGGCGAAAACAGTCAGCGACGGCGGCGGCAACACTTCCTTCTTCTCTTTTCGCCTACAGCATACGAGTGCTCCAAATTTGGTCCATATTTTATTACCTTCCTTAATGGCCTAAGATTTGTGGCATAAAATGCTTGGAAAGAACTTCAACGTGGAAGTTTGCCATGGCGGCTATGTTTCTTTCTAGGGTTTGCCAAACCTAATAGCCATGACTAAGCTTTGTTGTTAGCAAGCCTATTCACCTATTGCATAAGCTTTTCCTCATGTTTCCGGGGTTCTTTGTGAAAAATTAGGATGCATTGAATAAGATTTGGGGGTTTCCATGATCATTAAGCTTTTTCATCATCATAACCTTGGTTCAATAACACTAATGATCCATTACGCCAAAATCATCATGAGCATCCTTGATCAATGGAATGCAAAGTATGACCAGGATGTAGTTAGACAAGAAGCCTTAGGCTAATATGTATCATTTTGTGATGTTGTGCATGCATGGAATGCCTTGAAGAAAGCTTTGTAAACTCTTTTAACATTTATCTTTTGATGGCTCCTTAACCTAATACCATATACCTTGCATTTCAAAAAAGAAAACTTAAACTTGAGATTGAGGTTGGAAAACAAAACTTTCATTTTATAATATGGAGCTTCAAACTTCCAGAGGTAGGTGTGTGAGATCAAAAGAAACACATAGATACTATCTTTCATTCCAAGATCCGAAACTTACACAAGGGCTTGCAATGAACATGTAATACTAATGTCTTCTTTGTGAAATCATGATGCCTTTGGAGAGCCTTCTGAGAGTCTGAAAGCAACATAAAGAAGCTTTGCCATGAATAGTACTATTATGAAAACTCATTTGATCAAAGACAAGACATTCTACCAAAGAAGTTTCCAAAATAGGTTCAAGATTTTACACATTATGTGTGTGGGCTATGATATCGACCAGGTGGCCATGAGGCTAAAACTTAAGTTTAAGCCTTATGAAGCATTTTATTTCAGTGTGTCTCTACTGAGGGGGGGGGGGGGGGCTATGCTATCAACAAGGTGTCGATGAGGCTCAAATTTAAGTTTCATCCTCATGCAGCGTTTGATTTCAGTGTGTATGTGGTGGGGAGAGGGGGAGGGGGGGAATATGCTATCAATAAGGTGGCCCCATGAGGCTCAAACTTAAGTTTGAGCCTCATGAACCATTGACTTTGAGTGTGTGTCTATGGTTGGGAGTGGGGGGGAAGGTGGCTAGCATCTATTCTCACTTTGGCCTTGAGGAAGGATGCTATCACACACACACACACACACACACACACACACACACAGGGGGATAGTATGAGACATTTTGAAGTTACTTTTCTCTCTCTTTTGTGTGCGTTTGTCTGCAGGGCCCACTCTTCCTTTTGAACCTTGATAAACTATGGTATTATGGAGCATTTGATTTAAATTTGTGTGTGTGTGTGTGTGTGTGTGTGTGTGTGTGTGTGTGTGTTCGAGGGGATGGGGAGGAGGACTATGCTCTTTACGAGAGGTAATTTCAGTTTGAGCATCATGGAACACTTGATTTCAATGTGTGTGTGTGTGTGGCAAGGGGGAGGGCTCTGCATTACATAGCTTCATGTTTGCAAAAACTTGAGAGAGAGAGAGAGAGAGAGAGAAGGTGGGGAGTACCATGTGAGATTTTAAAGTGATATTTTGTGTGTGTGTGTGTGGGGGGGGGGGAAGCAAGGTGAGGCTCAATTAATATTTCTAGCCTTGAGAAACTATTCTATCATGGAGCATGTGATTTTGAGTTTTCAAGAGAGCAGTAGGGGCGGGGCCCTATGCTCTCAACAAGGTGTCCATGGAAATCAAATGCTCCATGTTATATTTGAGCCTCACGCCCACCTTGTTTCAAGATTATTGGAATCAAACGCATCTTCCGAGCTTCTTGAAATAAGTGCTCCATGAGGCTCAAACACATGCCACCTTGTTGGGCCTCAAGGCTCAAAGTGTGATTGGATCCTAATAACCACCACCCCTCTTCCCCATATAATGTGCCATAAGGCTCAAACGTTTGATGCATTAGGTTCAAGATTGTCATCTTTGAGCCCTTTTTTGTATAAAGCTCAAACAAAAGCGTGATGATCATCTTTAAGAAAGTGAGCTCTCAACAAGGCTCAAATGAATGTTTGGGCCCAGGAATAAAGAAATTGAGCTCTCCTTAAGGTGACCATCAACAAGTTTAAATCTATATCTGAGCCTCTTGGAGAATTGGGCACACTTCCATATGTCCCATAAGGCTCAAACTAATGTTTCAGCTACACAAAATATTGGGCTTAAAAATAAGCTTCCAAGAGACCAATGCTCCATGAGCCAAACTTAGTTTTAAGCCACATTCTACTCAAAATATCTTGTGTGTGCTAGGGAAAAAGAATCAGTGTTTAATTAGAAATTTTTATTCAAACATCATCCACACTTTATAGTGAATGCCACATTCTACTCAATATCTTGTGAGTGTGCATTAGGGAAAAAGAATTGGTGTTTAATTATAAATTTTTATTCAAACATCATCCACAACTTTATAGTGAATAACCATTAAATGAAACAACTTAGAGCATTTAAAAGAATCTAAAGCATAGTCTTGTGAACACAAATATTTTAAATTTACACTTGTTAGCATCATGAACAAAATCAATAGAACATGTGAAAACAATGTCTCAATCATATTATTAACCCTTCTTGAAGCACACTCTACACATTCTTCAACCAATAATTTTTGCTACAGAATATTGTAAAATGATATAATTCCAGTTACGAATATCCAAGTCTATAAAATTTTTGACACTGGAATAAGTGCCAAATTTGTAAATTGGAGTTATGTTTATATGTAACTGCCAAGTAACCTTTCTATAGAACCTTTAAGTGCTTTAGGTAGGCATTACCATTGACTACATGCATACATTCACTACTGTAAGGTTTACTATCATGGGTGACAAGGCAATGCATCCAACAAAGCATAACAACATAAAAAAAGTGATTTTGCATGCATGCAAGGGCTTGCGAGCCTTCTAGGAAAAATTCATCAAAGTTTTCCCTATGGGGCTGACCCCTTGTCAATTTACTAAAAAATATTTAACCTTATGTAGCCTTAGATATATATTCTGTGCATCAAACCCTACGCATGCAATGGGTAAATTCCTCCACCATGCTAGCCATGTGGAAGCTATACAAAGTTCTATGTGTATATAGGTTTGCAATTACGATTTACTTATGAGTAATTATCTCGAAAATCAATGCGATCCAGAATGAGATGATGTAGATCATTGTTCGTTTGATGCTAATTTATTAAGCACATCAATGATTGGGTGTGGTCGTGCTTGATATGCAAGGTGCACATGCATGTGGGGGTCATAGGTTTGATGATGATTTAGAGCTTATATGTCTTTAGCAATGATTTTGCTAGAGTTTAGTCTCACAGTCAATCAGGATCATCAACAAAATGAGGCTCTTAGAATGAAACCATGTATTTATATTTATATATGCCCAATCGGATTGCCTATGGTGACATGGAAAACATGTTGGATCGATGATCTAACTGTGTGAATGATCCAAACCTAAGTGATTTTGCATTTGGTAGACAGTCATGGCTGGTAGTAGTGATGTATTCAACATGTTGTCTGCTGAGGACAAACTTGACGGGACTAACTACCCATTGTGGTTCTATATGATGAGGCATGTACTAGTTACTAAAGGCCTTTGGAATGTGGTCAATCATAGTGAAACTCATTCTATTTCACAACTACCAATGCAACCAGATGTTGTAGGTACATCTAAAGTAGAATCTGATACAGATGTGGCTCCTCCACATGCACCACGAGTACCTCCCACTGCTGCTCAAACGAGATGGGATGGAAGAGATGCACAGGCACATGCATTGCTTGCACTTTCTATGAAGCGAAGCATTATTCCTCATATTCGATCATGTAAGACTTCAAAACAGGCATGGGATGCACTTGCTGCATTATACCAAGTGCGCAATGAAGCATGTGTTGCATATCTACACAAACAGTTGGAGTTTGAGCACATGAATGAGGGAGACTCAATGGATAGCTTCTTGACCAAGATCAAAGATTTCAAGGAGTAGCTCGCTAGTGTGGATGAGATATATCCTAATAGTACATTGGTGCCCACAGTTCTCAATGTATTGCCGAATTCTTATCAAAGTTTTACCTCTACCCTTAGACTCATGATGAAGGGAAATCCAAATGCCCTTACATTTAATGAGCTGGTTTTAGTACTCTTGCAAGAAGAGCAGTCTAGGCAAAACAGATCTATTATGTGAGTTGGTGACCAAGCTTTTGTTGCCAGTCAAAAAGGTAAAGGTAAAGCTTCTTCGCATGGTGGCTATAAGCCAAAATAAAAATCCTTATGCAGAGAAAGAAGGTGATAAGCCTAAAAAGAAGGGCAAGTGTCACTATTGCAAGAAACTTGGGCACTACATAAATGAGTGCAAGAAAAAGCTAGAAAAGGAGAAAAAGAAAGAATCAAGCATGGTTATGGCTTATGCATCTGCACCAAGCACAGAGAAGAAGGAATCTACAAGTTTTGCTCAAGATAATTGGGCATGGACTGTACATTGACAGTTATGCTGGTAAGCACATTACTTCACAAAAAAATTTGTTCTTATCTCTGGAATCTATCCCAAGAAAAGAAATTGTCACATGTGCAAATGGTTCCTCAGATATCCTGTCATCAAAGGAGTTGGTAGAGTTGTGCTCACTACTGCAAATGGGGGCGCATTTACTCTTTCTAAAGTTTTATATATGTGTCAGGTATTAAGAAGAACTTGCTGTCAGTTTTCGCCTTAGCCTTGTCATGCTTGATGGTGGTGAAATTTTTGGATGATGGATGTATAGTTCAGGATAGAAATGATGGTTATTCTATCATTGTCTCAGGTACCTTTTTTCATGGCCTATACAAGATGGATATATTTGAGAAGTTGCAGCATAATGCTTGCTCAGTCTCTATGACTCGTACTATGAGTGATGTAGAATTATGGCATGCACGATTTGGCCATCTCAATTATGACAGTTTGTTACGCCTTCAAAGGCATGATATGGTGTCTGAGTTGCCAACTCTTGAGACCCCTGCTAGACATGTATGTGAGGGGTGTATTCTTGGTAAAATGCATTGGGAATCATTTCCAAAGGATGGATTTGTGAGAGCTGTTAAGAAATTACAACTTATACATAGTGATGTATGTGGTTCTATGAGGACACCATCTATTGGGGGATATCTCTACTTCGTCACTTTTATTGATGATTACTCCAAATATAGTTGGGTGTATCCATTAAAGTAGAAGTCAGAGGTTTTTATGTGCTTTAGGCACTTTGTATCCATGGCTGAAAATGCATGTGAATGTAAAGTTGGCACCCTTCGTTCAGATCGAGGGGAGGAGTATATGTCCAAGGAATTTCATGAATATATGGCTGAAAAAGGCATAAGGCGTCAATGTACAATGCCATACACACCTCAACAAAATGGTGTGGCTTAGAGGAAGAATAGGTCTCTCATGGAGATGGCACGATATATGGTGAAAGCCCAAGATTTACCTCATGGTTTTTGGTTAGAGGCAACTATGTGCGCAAACTATGTATTGAACAAATGCCCTACCAAGGCCTTGCAGTCTAAAACTCCTTATGAACCTTGGCATGGCAGGAAGCCTTATGTGGCTCATTTGCATGTTTTTGGTTGTCTTTCTTATTCTCTTGTGCTACCTGAGCAACAACACGGTAAGCTTGATGATAAGGTAGTTAAATGCATATTTGTGGAATACAGTTCAAAAAGCAAGGGATATAGATTTTACCATCTGGCCTCAAAGCGGATTTTGGTAAGTAGAGATGTTGTTTTGTCGAAAACTCAGTCCAACCCATGCTTTCATGCAAAAAACAATAGAATGTATGCTCATAGGACATGTTTGATTCGTTCCTACACCTTTGTTTAATGGGGAGGGCAGCCATATGTAGAGCAATTGAATGCTCAACCAAGTGCTGAAATTTAGCCTTTACAGGTGCAAAATCAGCATGCAAATCAACCTTTTGATGAGACAATTATTGAGGATGTAGTGGATGAGGAGAGAGCAGCCATAGAAGAATCTAGGAATATGCCAAAATGGCTTGTGCAGACATTGAAGGATAGCAAGTTGGCAGCTCCTTTACCTATCAGAACTCCTGTGCAGGTTCTCATCATGCAGATCATGTTCTCATTTATACTTTATGTAATGAGCAGGAACCTGTTTCCTTTGAGGAAGCACAAGATTATGATCATTGGATGCATGCTATGCAGGATGAGTATAACTCTATGCTCAAGAATGACACCTGGTATTTGACAAATCTACCTCATGGCAAGAAGGCCATTGGTACTAAGTGGGTTTACAAGTTAAAATGCAAAGCAGATGGTAGCATTGATCGCTACAAGGCCAGACTTGTTGGTTGCAAAGGGGTATGCCAAGCAAAAGGGCATTGATTATGATGAGACCTTTGCACCCACATCTCGTATGACTACCATTAGGTGTCTCATTGCTTTGGCAACACATCATGGGTGGAATGTAAATCAATTGGACATTAAGACTGCATTCTTGAATGGTGATTTACATGAGGAGGTGTATGTATCGGAGCCTCTTGGTTTTGCTGTGAAAGGAGAAGAGTCTAAAGTATGCAGGTTGAAAAAGGCTCTTTATGACCTTAAGCAGGCTTCTAGAGCATGGTATGAGAAGATTCATGCATACTTGGTTGCAAATAATTTTTGCAACAGTCCAACAGAGAGTACCCTCTATGTGAAGAGGATTAAGGACACATGTTTGGTCATCGTTCTATACATCGATGACATGCTGCTCATGGGACCTGATATAGATCATATTCCAACCTTTAAGGTTGATTTGCAGCAGTCATCATTTGAGATGTCAGATTTGGGGCCCTTGCATTACTATTTGGGGATTCAGTTTATGTAGCGCAATGATGGCATTGTTATGCTGAAGTCTAAATATATACAGAAGCTATTGAAGAGGTTAAATCTTGAAGATTGTAAACCTGTGGCTACACCTATGGAGACATGTACTCGACTTAGTCTTCAAGATGCAGGAGACTCTTTTGATGCTAGTATGTATTAGCAGGCTGTTAAATCCCTTCTTTATGTGTGCAACACGAGGCTAGATATATAGTATGTGGTCTCACATTTGAGCAGATTTATGCATAGCCCAGGTACAAATCATTGGCAGGCTGTTAAGTGGGTTTTTCGCTATTTACAAGACACTCAGTATTTTGGATTATTTTATACAAAGGGGTGAGTCACATTTGCATGTTTTCAGTGATTCAGAGTGGGCTGGATGTTATGACACACGAGTGTCCACTAGTGGGTTTTACTTTTGCCTTGGTGATTCATGTATATCATGGCTCAGCAACAAGAAGCAGCCTACAATGGCCACTTCTAGCTGTGAAGCTAAGTACAGGGTAGCTTGTATAGCTACAATTGAGTGTGTGTGGCTCAGACGTCTGTTGATTTGGGTGTTGAACAGTCGTCTACTAGCACTACAATTTTCATTGACAACCAAAGTGCATTAGCAGTTGCGAGGAACCCAGTGTTTCATGCTCGCACTAAGCACATTGAGGTGCATTACCACTATGTCAGGGACTCTTTGCAGCACAGCAGAGATCAGCTTGGTCTATGTGCCTACACATGACAATATGGCAGATTTATTCACAAAGGCTCTTCCTCGTGAAAAGTTCGAAGCTTTTTGTAAAGCTTTGGGCTTACTTCCTTTTTAGGATTGATTGGCCATACCCTGCACATGTTCACATCATCACTCGAGGGGGGATTTATAGCATTATATGGTAGTGATGTGTGTGAACACACTTAGGATTGTTGGGGAACTCTTTCCCTCACTAGGAGGTTTTTTTCCCCATGCGTATGTACACCCTCTTATCTACTCATTTTGGGGTGTATACTTATCTTTTGTTCATTCTAATCTAACGAGTTTGTGTGCTCGCAAGCTTCTCTATCTTGTGTGTGTGCATTGTTGCAACCCTAACCCTAATTCCAACAATGCCTAGGATTTACACTTGGGCACATTTTGGCCTTTCACAACCTGACTCTTAACCCTTATTCCCTTGGCACATTTTGACCTCCGTCGACTTGACACTGTATAGTGGGTTACACTTGTTTATATATATATATACATGTATATATATATATATATATATATACATGTATATATATGTATATATATGTAGATATATATATATATATATATACATGTATATATATATATATATATGTATATATATATATATATATATATGTATGTATATATATGTAGATATATATATATATATATATATATGTATATATATATCTATGTATCTATCTATATGTATATATACATATGTATGTATGTATATGTACATATATGTATATATATATCTATGTATCTATCTATATGTATATATACATATGTATGTATGTATATGTACATATATGTATATATATATCTATGTATCTATCTATATGCATATATACATATGTATATACATACACATACATACATACATACACACACACATACATACATACACACACACACACATACACACACACACACACACACACACACACACACATGCACATATATCACATAATTTAGAAAAGAATAGAACCGGACTCATCCATAGTCCACCACCCAACTGTAGGCTACTACATCAGGGTTAACCCAAAAAGAGAGCATTGTCACTAAGGGGTCCTTTTGCCTCGGACCTCTAACCAACAACTCATTCATCACTAGGTTTCTGATCTTAACCTCACCCAATCCAAAGTAAAGAACCTAAGTAAGGGCCTCGCCACTTTCCACAGCAAGTGCAAACTTCCTCACTAGCCTAGTTAATCTTGTATGTCAGCTCTGGTTCTAATCTTTATTATTAGTCTAATTACCTACTTCTTTAATATAATTTTATGAAGACATCATTGCAACATTTGGAAACCAATTTAAACTTTTTAGCATTCTGTTCATGATAAAAGAAATTATCATAGTACTTGGCATATTTGTTTTAATTTCTATTTAAATTCAAAAAAGGTGGCTATTATGATTAAACAATATTCTTAACATTCCTAAAAGACCACATAGTCTCCTCATATTCTCACAAATGATTATCTTAATTATCTAATGCCCAGGAAGGAGTTGTTTGAACTCAAAAATTTCCCTACAAAAGACATCATTCTTTGTGGCATTATCAATGTCTACAACCAAGTAACAATCTATATGTCTAACCTCATATATATAAGTTCATAATAAATAGTAATGTTCTGAACAAGAATTTTTATATCCCCTATGGGTATCTTAACTATACAGAAGCAACCTATTTAGACAATGACATGATGGAAGATACCATCGATATGAACTCTTCCTTGTCTAAACTAGTGAAAGCAAGGAGCAAAGAGACATTGATCTCTAAGATGTCCATTGATCTCTAAGATGTCCATTGCAAAACTCTATAATGCCTTACTTAAAAGCTTAGCAAGTCATTGTGCAAGAAAGAGGATGAGCTGAATATATACTTGTTATCCTTTTTTGGCTGATCAAAATTTTGACATGCATATCTCAAGATATTCACGGCTTGGTTTTTCACATCGAATTAAAGTCTCAGGAAATAATCAATTCTCATATCTAGCATCATTTTGCATCAAAATACTAACTTTCATTTGACACGGATTTCTCCACAAATTCACGTGCGAATATGCCTCTGTGGTTATATTAATCGCTAACCTCCTTCCACCATTTGAGTGATTTGTGATACGAACATGTATGAAAAGGGATCCAAACCATACAAATTTTCAAACGTGAATATTTCACACCATGAAAAACTAGCTTGAGTTTTCACATAAGAAAAAAGGTTTTAGAATTACACTTTTCAAATTTATCACATATTTTTTTTACATAAGTGAACCATTCTAACACGATTGTGCCTCAAGATACTCACATTTGTTTGATGTGAATATCTCAAGATACATGCTAAGAAAAACGAGTCTGGTTTTTTACGCTAGAAAGGAACCCTTTTTGACCACTATACATGCCTACAAATCACTTCACAGTGCACATTAACAATTGTTGATATGACTAACCAATCAATATTAACTACATTAAACAAAGGAAGAAGAAAAAAAGAGACATAATTTAAAAAAGAAGAAGGAGAAGCAAAAGAAGAAAGAGAAATAAACACCAAAGCATACATTGTCCTTAAATAGCCAATTACATCAATGGTGACATTCGCTTACCATTCTTCTTTCAATTAGCTAACTATAAGTGAGTAAAAATAAATACTCACCCCTTGTGGAAAATGCAAGTTTCTATACATCATAGCCTCATTATTGACATCTTTCCATGTGCATCTCTAGATGGGGAGGCCGTGGTGGAAAAAAAATTGCTAAATGGTATGACCCATCACCTAGATTTATATGAAACATAATAGGTTGTCCTCAATGACACCCATTCTAACCTCACCATCAAACAAACCCCTTCAACAATAATCTCTTCACCATAAAGTCCTACAATCATCTCAAGAATGTGAAGAACTTTTCAATTAACCTTGCAAGAGTCAAAAGAATTCTTTCATGCCTCTCCAACGATTTTGACTTCAATAACAACTACATCAAGAGTATGCTTGACTCACTCTAATGCACTCATTATATCTCTGATTGTAAGAGAGAAAAATATATTTACACATAAAAAAAGATAAAAATCACATGTAGCTTGAATTGATTCCTTGTGAATATACTTCATGCATATTTTATGAGATTAGGCATTGTATAAGAAATACACCTCTTATTATGAGTCTTTGAAGCCCGCATGATCGACCATAATTTAAGTGTGTGAACACACTCATGGCCTAGTATGTAAGTCACTTTCTCACATAATGTAATATACTCTCCCATTGTGCAATATACTCTCTTATTGTGTAATTGAGTCTTAATTTTGCAAACCCTCTTGCTAATTGCCTTCTCTAATGCATGTTAGTGTGTATGACTGACTTGAGGTGAGAGAGGGCATGAGGGCCCGTAGTCCAATGTGATAGTGTGGTAACACTTTTAGGAGATGGTGCAAAAACTACTACCCACGAGGTGTGGAGCTCTTCAAGTGGTTTATGTAATCTTAGCCATTAGAGAGATCTCGAATAATGGTTATAGCTCATGAATGTAATCTCTTATGAATGTGTTTCTAGGAGGGATTGAAAACGGGCCACAATATGCAACCATGCAGCATTGGTAGACCGTGAAGGTAACCTCTTATGAATGTGTTTCCAGAAGGGACCAAAAATGAGCCATAACATGCAAGCATGCAGCACTGGTAGATAATGAAGGTAATCTCTTCTGAATGTGTTTCTAGGAGGGACCAAAAATAGTCCATAACATGCAACCATGTGGCACTCGTCATTGAAATATTCTACAAGTGAGAGTTAAACCTCACATGGAAACCTGCTCATCAACCATTTGTTCACTAATACACACCATGTTCTTTGTGATGTTTGAAAAATGTAGTAAGGTACTTTATTTTTTCTTCATGTATAGATAATGGCACTTTACCAACCAATATATGTAATAGGATGCATAGTAGCATCACATATTTCCACATACCCTAGATTTTTTTTTTTTTGTACCTCTAAACCATTCTCCATGATTGGTCATATGGTTAGAAGCACCCGAATTAACATACCATACATCTCTAGGGTTCCTTGCATCTACAATCATAGAACTAAGCATATGCTACATCACAAAAAGCTGCTGACTTCTATCTTTAGTTTACTTGCTTGAAATGCATAGTTCTCTTGTGCTACACCTTTATACTTTAAAAGTCATTCTTCTTTTTATAGCACTCCTTTGATACATGACCTGGTTTGCCATAATAATAGCACTCTATGCTATTTCCACTCTGATTTCTTTACCATTTACCTCACCCTCTCTGGCTCCCCATGCCTCTAGAGTCATTGCGTCCACTTGTTTGTATATTAGAATCCTGTTGTTACACCCATGATTTTTGTTTCCAAAACAACTTGCACCTTGGCCTCTAAATGATGATCCACCCTCTATCTTGCTCCTACATAGACGATTTATTCCCAACATTCATCTCCTTAGTAAAATAAGAAGGGCTATGAGATCCTCAAAGTTTGAAAAGTTTTCTCGAGTTTAAATAGATGTGTAAAATTGATCATAGTCCTTATTACTAAGCCCATTCAATGTGACTGCCAACACCAAGTCATCATTTATCAACAGGAGCTCCAATAGAGTCAAGGGCATCTACATGCCCTTTAACTTTTAATGATGAGAGTAATCACTAATACTCATCTTATTCCTCTACACATTATGTAGCTCTTGCTTTAACTACATGTTTCTTGCCTTGGTACTTGTGCTATATAGTTTAGACAAGTTATCCCATGCATCGTTAGGTGTCACTCTAATCATAGCATCCTACACACTAGCTAATAGCTAGTACATCACTTTGCTAGCTCTTTCATGCCATGACTTAAAAGCAATGTGCTAGTTGAGGAGCAATATTTTCTTCCAGAAGCTCCGGCTTCCTCTCATCACCTGATATAAACTCCCAGTATCCTTTTCCCATGAGAAAGTCTCTCATCCTAAACTTCCATGCTTGGAAGTTATTGTTTTCCAACTTCTCGCTCACAATCTAGGATAGACCATTACACATGGTTACCTGCAACAACTTACCAAACGGTGCTTATAAAAAAATTTACACTTATAACAAACATATAATCTCCAACACAAGGGTATTGCAAACCTCTTATACCATAACTATATGTGAACTAGTCACATAAACATACATCTACCTATCGGTTGACCTACAAGTATCAAATTCTTTGCACTAGTGCACTAGTGAATTGTTGTTTATGCTTTTAAGTCATGGCTCTGTTATGCTATGACTTAAAAGCTAGTACCTATTAAGGAGTGAAATTTTCTTCCAAAAGCTTCGGGTTCCTTCTCGTCACTTGAAATAAACTCCTAGTATCCTTTTTCTATAAGGAAGTCTCTCATCCCAAACTTCCATGCTTAGAAGTCATGGCTCTGTTATGCTATGACTTAAAAGCTAGTACCTATTAAGGAGTGAAATTTTCTTCGAAAAGCTTCGGGTTCCTTCTCGTCACCTGAAATAAACTCCTAGTATCCTTTTTCTATAAGGAAGTCTCTCATCCTAAACTTCCATGCTTAGAAGTTATTGTTTTCTAGCTTCTCGGCTCACAATTTGGGATAGATTGTCAGACATGGTTACAACTTAAATAATAATTGTAAGAAAATTTACACTTACAAAAAACATGTAATCTTTAACACAGAGATACTGCAAACTTGTTATACTACAATTGTATGTGAACTAGTCACATAAACATACATCCAACAATAACTTACAAATCTCAGATTCTTTGCACTAGTGAACTAGTGAATTGTATGTTTATGTGAACTAGTCACATAAACATACATCCACAAAAAAACTACAAATCTCAGAGACTCTGTACAAACTATACCAAACTCCTCACAACTTTGCATCAAACCAAAAATTGGGTACACACAGTCAAAATCGACACTTTTACAAAGTGCCTATTGTAGAGCAAAAACTGGGCCTAAAAATGGCCTCGAATCCAAAATTTAAAATCACAAAGGTCCTATGGACTATGCCCGCATAATTCCCCTTAGCTTCATCGTAAAGGGCGGCTTAAGATCTGATAGTGCACTTTAATATTATACATGCCTCCTGCTCTTTCCGAATAACTACCCATAGAGATTTGCTTCCAAATCAAAGGGAAAGAGATGGAGTTACTTTTACCTATGTACTACTTCCTTTGCTTACATCTTTCTTGGCTCTTGCTTGTCTTTTGATCTCTTCACATAAAATGGTGCTCTAATACCATGAGAAGAATGTGGGGGAGAGGGTGAAGTTGAGCTCCTTCTAAGCAAACACACACACATAAGTGTAGACGCTTAAGCATACAAGAGAGATGGATGGCTGAATTTTATTATATTATCCTCTCTTCTTTACAACCATAACATAAGATAAGAGTAGTTTATGGGCGAGAGGGTCATCTTGAGCTCCTTGCAAGCGCGCGCGTGTGCACACACACCACACACACACAAGTGTAGACAAGCACACAAGAGAGATGGATGGCTAAATTGTATATTCTCCTCTCTTCTCTATAACCATAACATAAAGATAAGAGTATATACTTTGAGGGAAAGAACTCTTCTACTATAACATACAAAGTTTAGTCCATATTGTGAACTCATCTACATGAGCTAGTACTATAACTATGCTATAACTCTAATAAACCAAAATGTCTATCACATAGACTATAAACCAATGACTGCATATCACCCATAATCCCAGTAACCACCATGACAATGGCATAAGTGGTGCAAAGCTATCATCTTGACATGTCACCTATATCCACACTAGTTGAGCATGGTGCTACTAGAAGGCAACAGAGGGTTGAGCCAGTTTCATGCCCTACCTTGGTATCTATAAAGGAAAGAAATCATTATAGAAGCAATAGCAAACTATTAATTGACAGAAGTGTACAACTAAGTCACAGAATATAGCTCTTCATGGAATATATGATGGAGGTGGACAAAAGAAGATGCATAACAAGACGCCATATAGGCTATGATGCCAAGGAATGATGAGACCAAAGTGCTCATTAGGGGAAGTAAACCTAGGGAAGGTGGAGAATCAGGAAGAAGCTTCATTCTTGAGGTTTGTTCTCATTGCGTTATAATCAAGTATTTATTTCCCCCAACGACCAATACAAGGATACATTTACAATAATGGGTGGAACATTTGCCTATAGGGTTTTACCCTTTAGGCATTTGGATTAACAATATCCCTACCACATTTTAACAGTTGATGTACAATTCATTTAAGGACAAAAGTGGTAAGAGGTCTTCATAGATGACTTCTTGTATGCTCACTCAAGATGGAAGGATCATCTAGCTTATGTAAGGAAAGTGTTTCTAAGGTGTCAATTATATCCTTAAACCCTTTGAAATACCAATTTTGAGTAAAGCATAAAGTAATCTTGGGAAACATCACATCTAAAAATGATATTCCCATCGACGATAACAAGGTCAAATTGATCTTGGAATTACCACCCCCAATAATCTGATCCTTGAATTACCACCCCCAACAAACTATAAAACCTAACTACAAAGGAGTACATAGATTTATGGGCCACATTGGGTATTATCGAGGGTTCATTATATTCTATGCTAAGATTGTAAGGCCATTATATTGACTATTAATAGTCTTTCATATTGGATAGAAGAATGTCAAAAATGATAAACTTAAGAATGCACTTGCTAGTGCACCTATATTGAGACCACCTAACTGGGACCTGATTTTCATGTGCACATTGATGCTTCAAAATTTATAATTGGGTGCATGTGTGTTGGAATAACTAGGGGAATACAAATTGAACTACCCTATCTATTTTTCCATCATGTGACTCAATAGTGTTCAGAGGAACTACACCGCCACCAAAAGACAAGGATTAGTTATGGTTTATACTGTAAAGAAATATCGTCATTATCTTTTGGTCATTAAATTTATTTTCTTGTGGACCATCAAGCTTTATTCATGTGCTTGTTGCTTTTACTTTTGGAATTCAACTTTATGGGGTTTCTCTGCACAAAAAGGACCCAACATGTTTTAGCTAACCATTTGTCTAGACTTACCAATGGAGAAGGTGTTATTGGGCATTAATTATAATCTTCAAGATGCTTATTTATTCAAAGATCCAACATGTTTTAGCCCACCATTTGTCTAGATTTACCAATGGAGGTCATTATTGGGTGTTCGTTATAATCTTCAAGATGCTTGTTTATTCAGTTAAGATTTGGTACCTAAATGAAGCAATGAGATATCGTAATTTCTCATTGCTTATGGTTTTTTAAAAGATCGCCCATTGAACAAAGATAAGATGTGAAGGCTCACAAGCAAGATGCACCTTATCAAATGATATAGCAGGATAACTATATAAGCTCGAAAAAGTAATGTGCTAAGGAGGTGCATAAGGGAGGATGAATTTATAAATGTCTTAGAGGAAGGACACTTTAGAGAATAGCAAGAAGACATTTTGCTAGTGAGGTACTTGCTCGCAAGGTTCTCTTTCAAACTTCTCATAAGGTAACTATATAAGCTGGAAGACATTTCGATGGTAAATTGCTCACAAGGTTCTCCAAACTACTAAGATAGTACCAAACATGGTAAAACCTCAACATCAAAATTGCTCGCAAGGTTCTCTTTCAAACTTCTCATAAGGTAACTATATAAGCTAGAAGACATTTCGATGGTAAATTGCTCGCAAGGTTCTCCAAACTGCTAAGATAGTACCAAACATGGTAAAACCTCAACATCAAAACAACCAAACCTCCAACATAGGTCATAGACATAAACTACACACCTCCAAAAAATACTCAAGGAGTATTAAGCAATGCAAGGTATACAAGTAATGGAACTAGAAAATCAAGGTTACTATGAAGGTGTAGCACAAATCTTGATATGAAAGAAAAAGCAAGTTAGAAAAGGAATAGTGTTAGAGTTTATTATAGCAAAAGTCCAAGCAAAGATGAGAGACCTAAAACCAACCTAGAAGATAAGAAGAGTTCCAACAAGAAGATGCACCTCAAAAGATATGGAGAAGGAGTAAGAGTCTTCTAATTCTAAATCCGAAAAAAGAACTTTTGATCTCGAGTCCATTTCAGATTCAAATGTTGATGAAGAGCAAAAGCCCCAAAACAAAAAAGGCAATGGATGTTCATGGAGAACTGAAGGCTAGCTAAGCTTACTGGAGGATACGTATAATCCGGACTAAGACCGGACATGTGTAAAGAATGTAACAATCAAGGCCATAACAAGGAAGAATTTCAAATGTCTTCAGCCCAGTCGTGTGGTGTGTGTTATTTGCAACAAGAGTAACCACACAATCAACAAATGCTACTACAACAACACTAGGAATAAGAATCATAGATAAGTTGAGAGGTAGTAGTAGCGGGGTGGCAACTGGCACCAATAGTCAACAATAAGATAGCTACCATACTTCCGAATCAACCTGCATATGGGAGAGTAGGTGGTAGGTTGGGCCAAAGAGGGGCTAGATTAACATGCTATTACTGCAATACACCTGGTCTCATAGATGGACGGATTATCCATTGTGGCAAAGCACCAACATGAGTTGTTGTAGGAATTAAGACAAAAGTAGGATATAATCTCGGGAGGTCATGATGCAACTGCCAACATGGTAAAGGTGGACGATGACCCTATAGGACAAGGAGAGATGCACCTAGAAGTGTTGGCAGTAAGGTCACAAGGGTCTATGAAAAAAGTATTAGATATGAATTCCAGTCAGGATAGCAAGCTAAAACCAAAGCATAGGGAAGGACAACAAAAGCTTATGAAGAATGCACAAACAGTGGTCCGAACAATGCAGGAAGACCTAAGCCGATCAAGGAAAGGGTGTTGTAGGAAAGAAGCTACAATGCAACATTAATGTACAAAAGAGAACAGTGCAGGAGTGCGAGAAAAATCCTAAAGTAACCCAAGAGAGGAGAAAAAGGATGCATGAGTGTTAGAGAGAGCCATAAGTAACCCAGAAAAAAAGAACCATAAGTAACCCAGAAAGAAAGAACCATAGTGCAAGAAAACCAAAATGGAGTGACAAAGCTGACAAAGGGCAGCTAGGAAGAGAAAATTACAAGCATCAAGAAAAGATAGGAAGGAGAAGGAATGTGCCCTATCCAAATAAAGACAAGAAACCCAGTGGAGCAGGATATGAGCTGTGGGAAGACCTCAGCCAAATGAAGCTAAATATCACCTTGGACTAATTCCTAAATCTAGTGCCAAATTATAGGCAAAAGCTACTCTAAGAAATCATACTTGCCCAAAATATGATAAAAATGCAAAAGTGGAATTCCCGATTGATCCTACAAATTGCATGATTATTGAGCAAGTGCAAGAATGTGACACTGCTTTCCCTAAGGTAATAGTAAAGTTAAGAGGACAGACAGTATCACAAAGTAATTCTTACAGAGGATCTGGAGTAAACATATGTTGTCCCTTGGTGAGAGGAAGCTCGGAGGATCATGACAATTTAGCCTACTCCTTTCTAGATAAGAATGGCAAATCAAAGAAGAGTTAAGCTAGTCGGAATTGTTCAAGGGGAGGAATTGAAATAGTAGGATGCACTTTCCTAGTGGTATTTATTGTCTTAAAATGATAGAAGTATCAAGTACATATCTGATGCTGCTAGGAAAGCCTTGGCTTAGAAGCGAGAAGATCAAGCACAACTGGGAGTACGACTGGATCAGAAAGGAAATAAGAAAGTAAAGGTGTCTGTGGAAAACAAAGACAAAATAAATGCTACTAGTCGACCTTTGCATGCAAAAGGACTAAACTACTTGAAAGGTGTAGAAGATGATAAAGAGGACCAAATACTAAGGGATAATCCAAATCTGCTATCCTTGTTTGAGGTAGATGTAGAACGATGGATCATGATGAAATATGATTTTGAAGTCTTGATGATGCGTCCATAGAAGATGACATAAAAAGGGCATCAAGAAGAGACTGAGAAAGCAATAGACAAAGGTCTTAAGAAGATGTGACTGAATAGAAAAGGTAGAGTTAGCGGTCAAAGAGAAATAGAAAAGGAATAGGACTCATAACATAAGAGTAAAAGAAGATGAATTGGAAGAAATTAATATGGGTAATGAATGGGAGAAGTGCATGGTGTTGATTAGTGTTTAATTAAGTTAGGATCTGAAGAAAGTTCTACATAAATTGTTGATGTCTTACAACGATGTATTCATATGGAGCTACATTGACATGAAGGGAATTGACCCAAGCTTGTATCAACACAGAACCAATCTGAAGGAGGATGCAAATCCCATAAAATAGAGCAGATACATGATGAATCTATTGAACTATGCAAAGTAGATACAGGATAAATCTGAACTCTATATTGACTATAGGAAGCTCAATGCTACAACCATTGCAGATCCATTCTCATTGCCTTTCACAAATTCCTTCTTAGCTGCAGTAGCAAGACCTAAGATGTACTCATTGTCCCAGAAGAGAATGGGAAGCTTAGGATCTGCATTGACTATAGGAAGCTCAATGCTACAACCATTGCAGATCCATTCTCGTTGCCTTTCACAAATTCCTTCTTAGCTGCAGTAGTTCTTAGCTACGGTAGCAGGACCTAAGATGTACTCATTTCTGAATGGATTCACTAGGTAACAATCAAGTAAGCATGGATCAGGAGGATAAAGAAAAGATTGCCTTTGTAACAGAATGGGTAGCATTTGCCTCTAATGTCATGACTTTTAAGAATGCTCCTACCGTATTCTAAAGGATAGTTAAGGAAATCTTCTATGAGTACCTGACCACTTTCATGAGAGTCTTCATGGATGTCTTTAATGTGTTCGAGAAGAAAATGGACCACTTGAAGTAGCTAATGCTCTATCTAGAGAAGTGTAAAGAAGCCATGCTAAGTCTAAACCTGAGCAAGTATGTATTATTTGTGATGACTAGCAGATCCTTGTTGGGACACATAGTGTTAGCAAAAGGGTTGGCAGTAGATCCAGCAAAAGTGGAAGTGATTATGCTATAAGACCCAAAGAACCCCAAAGAGTTAGCTAGATTCCTTGGCCATATCAAGTGGCACAACAGATTTATTAGATTCTTGGCTGATGTGGTGACGCCTCTGTGCTGTCTAACTACCAAAAACGTGGAGTACGTCTGGCCTGGCGGATATCAAGAAGCATTCCAAAATCTGAAGAAGATACTTGCTTATGCTCCCATCCTCTAGCAACCCAATTACAAGCTGACATTCCACGTGTTTGTGGATGCCTCAGATATTGCAATCGACAGTGTCCTCATGTATGAAGTGTAAGAAGAATGGTTCTGGCCAGTATATTATGCAAGTAGAAGGCTCTCCAAGGCAAAAAACAAACTACTCCACCACAGAGAAAGAGCTCTTGGGAATGTACTCTAAAAATAAATATAGACATTATCTCTTAGGGAATGTCTTTAATTTATTCCATGTGGATCACAAGGCACTCTTGTACCTTGTAAACGAGCCAGACTTAACTAAAAAGCTATCTTAGTGGCTATTTGGTGCAAGAATTTAACTTCACTATCAAAGACACGTCTCAACATGAAGTGGAAGATTTCCTGTCCAGATTAGAGTCTGCAAAAGCCCCACAAGTGGAGGATGATTTTCTAATGCACAGCTCCTTGTAGTAGAGGGAGAAAGACTGAACTGGCATGATGAGATGCTAAAATTCTTATATGACTTATTTTTTCCACAGTACATGTTAAGAGAAAAGAGAAAGAAATTGATGCCCTGGAGTAAGTCGTTCATGATAATAGCAAGGTAGCTGTACAAGATGAGCATTGATCACATCCTAAGAAGATATGTTATGGAGCATGAGTAGCAAGCTATACTGGTAGAAGCACACCAAGGGGTCAGTGGGTGGACACTTTTTCAGAGAAGTCATGGGAAGAAAAGTGTTCTAGGAAGGATTTTGGTGGGGGCTAACCAACAACACTCAAGGATGCACACTTGGTGAAATAGAGGTAGTTAAAGAGATATGGTCCCCAAGGTTCCAAGGTTGGCAGCCTGTCGAGCCCAATCTGCTCCTGGTGGAGGGTGGGATCTACAAACAGCTCAGTAGTAGCAAGGGCCTGTGTAGTAAAGGAGCTTGTGCTCCACCTTATGATTGTTCTTCACAAGGCCGTGGACAGTGTGTCCATTGACTTGCTTCATCAAATTCTCCCCGAGGTGGGACAAGTGTGGGATGCAGGCCATACTCCTCAAAGCATCTCCTAGCTAGGCACTTCTTCTTCTGTGGAGTGTGGGAGGACCTCTAGGGAGGAGTGAACGTGTTTGGCCATTGGGTGGAGGATAAGAGGCAGGAAGGTGTTTGGCTAGGGAGAGAGCAAAGAGTGAGGAAATTGAAGTGGTGGGCCCCTATTTATAGGTTTTGCAAAGGTTGGTACGAGCGTGGCATCTCCAGGGTACGGGCGTACGCTTCTAAATTGGTATGACCATGGCATCAGATTTGGTACGGACATCGCATAGTGGATGGAATGGGCATATGCTTCTGATTGGTACAGCCATGGGTTTGAAGTTGGTACGATCGTGGCATCTGATTGTGGTACTGTTATGGCATCTCTAGGGTATGGGCATATGCTTCTGAATTGGTATGGCCATGGCATTGTGAATGGAACGGGCATACGCTTTTGATGGTCTGGTTGGTATAGCTATGGCTTCTGGTTTTGGTACGGCCGTGGCGGCGACAATTGAGATGTAGAATGGTACGGTCGTGGCTTGGAGGTGGTACAGCCATGGCAGTTGGTTTTTTTTTTGGGCACTGTACAAACACGTTTTGTACCCTTGGGTTATGTACATTGCACCCCATTGTGGGTTTTGTTACTGACTTTTGCCCAGTTCACCAAAGTGAGAAGATGGTTCCAATTGGGTGATGGCGAGGTTGGTATATCCCCTGGGAGTTTAGAGGCTTTCAAGGAGGGAAGAGTTGAGGGTGGAGAGGCCAATGGTTGAGTGGGAGTACTCCAATGTAGCCGGATAATGAGGGGTGGTGGAGTAGCTGAACTCAAGGATATATCATAGTTAGAGACCATGGGGCTTTGGTTGGGGGGGCAAGGGTGCATCGTGAAGTTTTTGTTTCCCTTTTTCCTATGCAGCAGTAGTAGTGGGGCGGAGGTCACTTTGGGCTTCCATTGGAGGGTTGGTAACTGCAAAATTACAAGAGTAGGGAGATTATACCTTGTTGATTTGGGGACCCAAATTTGGCGATTGCCCTGATAGTAGTTTTGAGTTTGACGTAGAGGTTTGGGGATCCACCACAATAATTTGTTTTTGTACAAGGCTTAGGGTGTTGGGCGAGGATGGTTCGGTTTTGGGGAGTGTTTAGGCTGGCGATTGTCATGTACCCTATGGGCTTGGGGTTTCCAAATGGGTTTCCTTCTCGAGAGGGATGAGGAGCTGATGTTGCCGGTAGATGAGTATGAGAAGTGGATCAACGGGGGATCCACAGGGTAGTGGTACCTTCATAATACCCTTGGTGGGCTGTGAGAAGCTTCCATTGGTGAGAGTGCTTGCACTATGTGTGTTGGTTAGATTTTTTAGTAGGGTTAGTGTTGTAAGAGAGGTTAGTTTTGCACTCGCCCAAGGGGGGGTCAACAGCGATCGGATTGGGCTACTACTGAGTTGGCTACTAGTGGTGAGGATATGCAAGGCAATTGGTGTCTAGAGTGGGGAGAGCCCTCTTTTTAAGCGGTATGGAGCGGTGTTGATCGGAGGGTGGAATAACAGTGGTGAGGGGAGGATTATCATCTTGGCATGAGGGAGCGGAGGGCACGAGTTCTTAGTCCGCCACATTAGGACTGTAACTTGGCCGGAGGCCAATTGTAGGGTGGCAGTCCTTGCATCCCAGTCGATGTTGTAGCGGTTGTGTCCCATTCTGTTAACCCATTCCTAGGGTTAACAAGAGCTACAACCATTATCTTATATTAAGGAGTCAAGGTAGATACACCAAAAGGTCATACATTCAAGATATGAAGCAATGGTGTTCAAATCTACAACTTGGACGGGCACCCATAATGGGCCTATGGAATGCTTATGGCAATTTCCACTTCAAGCGTGTGTGGTAGTAAGTTAGGATGAAGTCCCAAGTGATGTACTTTATGGATATATTATGAGAGTAGTCATTGTAATAGCATTAGGCCTCTTATAAGCCTACGGCCTGGCCAGCCATAGTTTAAGTGAGTGTGAACACTTATGGCCATGTATATAAGTGAATATCTCTCATAATACAAAAAACTCTCCCATTGTGCAATAGAGTCTTTCTCTTGCTAATCCTCTTTCTAATCTCTCTCTCTCTAATGCATGCTAGTGAGTGTGTGTGAGTGAAGTGAGGTGAGAGGAGGGATGAGTACACGTAGTGCAACGCGGGTGGTGTGACAACGCTCGCGGGCGTGGTGGAATTACTTCTCAAGGAGTTGTAGAGCTTGGAGACCTCAAAGGTTACGAGCTTGGACATTAGAAAGACCCTCACGACAGTTGGGGTTCACCAGGTAATCTCTTGTTGGATGTGTTTCAAGGGGGGTTTGGGTGAGCCATAATATTTTTGGTGCTATTGCCAGGGAATCATCCCTTGGATTTTCCTCTAATCTACACATTACCCATTGCCCATTGTCTTGATTAGTGGTTTGCCATGAGAAAGATGTGGTTTTGATGGAGATTTGTGTGTGATTTTGTGAGAAATAGCTCTCTTTTTTGTTTTGTAAAGAATGGTTTTTTGTTTAAGTTTTAGCTTAAAATGTTGTTTTGGTTGTTATTGTTAATGTGGTTTTTAAGGTTCCTAGGGCTTGAACATAGAGTGTATTAGGCTTTTTTTTTGCTTCCATTGTATAAAAAAATGCAATAGAATGCAATTTTTAGTGATTTTTAGCTCTCTGAGAGAGTTAAAACATAGAGCTAAAATCATTAATTTTTGTTTGATTTGTGTATTTTTTGTTTGATTTGTATGCATTAGAGTGTTTGCAAGTATTAGGAGTAGCTTAATCCTTTAAAAAAGTTCACAAAAACTCTTCAAAATCCTTGAAATCGATTAATCTTCCTTAATTGATTGGTTTTTGTCATTAAGGGGTGATTAATCCAATCCAACAGGGAAACAAACTAGAAAATGTGTTTTCTGGGATCAAAATTGACTATATAAGAGGTTGAAATTAGTGTTTTTGAATGTTTTGAGAGCATATGGATGTATTAAAATACCAAAATACATTAATTTCTTGATCAATTGGAGGAATTTCTCTCTCTTTTGCTTAATTTTACAGCTTAATTTTGCATAAAGAGAAGAGACTAAAATTAAGAATTTGATTAAAATCAAATTATAGATTAATTTACACATTAGTTGATGCACATAGCTTAGCAAGTTCATGCTCTATCCAATGATGTGCTCAATGGTGTAAATTAATTAGTGATTAGTGGTTAGGTAGAGCTCTTAGTTAGTCCAAAAGGAGAAAAGATTAGTGGAAGGATTAATCTTTGATTAATTTTTAAGTACTTTTTCCATAACTCATTAAGGCTAATAAGTATTGAATGAAAAGATGCCAATGAGTTCTCAAATTGTCCATTTTGGGGGTCATTTATGAAGGGGGTAAGGGGGTGTCATAAAAGTGATGACTTTTTTGATTCCCACTTGCCTTTTTAAAAAGATGCTTGTATCTCCCCAATTTAAAATTCAAAAAATATTCCCTCCATACAAGGAAATTTAAATTTTCCACTAGACTCTTAAAAAAAAATCGTGAAAGGTGCCTGTTTCATGGCGTGAAACACAAGGGTTTTACAGTGTGAAACAGCCCCTGCGGAAAAAATAAAATAAAATAAAAAAAATCATGAAACGTGGCTATTTCACTGCGTGCAACAATCCCCATGACAAAATAAAAAGTAAAATTTTTAAAAAAATCGTGAAAATGTGTTTGTTTCATAGCATGAAACACAAGGGTTTCACGATCCCTGGTAAAAAAATAAAAAATAAAAAAAAATCAACGTTTCACGAGTTAGGGTTTCATGGCGGGTTAGTGTTTCATGGATTAGTGTTTCATGCAAAAAATAATAATTTAATTTTTAGCATGAAGTCCATTTCATGTCATGAAACCCTATTGTTTCATAGCGTGAAATAGGTATGTGGGTTTTTAAAAAAATTAATTAAATTTTTTTTTTTTGCATGAAGTCCATTTCATGTCGTGAAACCCTGCTGGTTCACGTCGTGAAATAGGGCCGTCGGTAAAAAAAATAAAAAAGCCTTGTTTGGAGGCCCATATCTCTTAAACCGTGAATCCGATGATGCGCTCAAGTGCTCATCGGAAAGCCGACATTGATGTAAGATTCCTCCCTCCAGCTTTTGAGGTGTAAAGGTGTAAGAACCTCCCCTTCTGTTCTTGTAATTATTCCCCTCTCTGAAATAGAAGAAAGATCTTGTTTTACCCTATTTTGGCCTAGAGAGAGAAAATATCTAGAGAGAGATAATCCAAAATTGAGATATCTTTGGATATAAAAATCCTCCTAGTGTCTAAAATGGATTCCCCTTAAACAAAAGTTCAAAATGAACTTTCCAATGTGCATTAGGAATTAATTGAAAATGGTATAAGGGACCTTAGCCTAAGGGTCTACATTTTCAGAAATTTTTAGATTATAGTCCAATTAAGGTTCCAATGGGCCAATTGGATTAGTCCAAGTGTTGGGATGAGATAAATATAAAAGAATAAAAGAAAATATTCAAAAATGATTAAATGCTCTCATAAGATGAAGAGTTGACTGAGTACAAGGTTTATTAGTTAAAAATTATGAGATATTACTTAAAAAATGAGATATTTTAGAATAATGATGCATTTTTGACACCTTGGTAAGGAAAGGGGGACTCTTGAGGTAGGCGCCTATTTCACATGTGTAGAAGGGTTTTTAATTCAAAAAAGTTATGATTTTTTTTATCTCTCCTCTCTCCTGTATTAAACCAAATAAAAAAGGGAGCCAAAACTGGTCCAAATCTTGTCCAAATTGAGTCAAACTGAACCTAGAAAATTGTAGAACCCACTTGGACTTGGTTGGTGGCCTCCCTCACCTATAAATAGACCCTCAGTCATTTGTAAAAAAAAATTGGAGCTATACCATGCTAGTATTCTATTAAAATATTCATATTTTCTATTATCCCTTAAATTTTTCTCTCTCTTTCTCTTGGGAGCTTGGAGCTCTCTCTCTCTACAACAACTCTTGTAGTTTCTCTTCTCCTCTTGGCGGACAAATTGATTAGTCGCAGGCTTCATTGCTAATAGAGAATCAAGCCAAACTTGGAGGTAAAATCAAATTTTATGGTTTTTTCAAATTTATCTCAATGACTTTCTTCTTATCAACCCCTCTCAAGCTTGAGAAGCTTTTTAAATGAATGTTTTAATTCAAATCAGGCTTTTCCTTAAAGTCTTAATGCTTAATTAAGAGAAAGTTAATCGTTATGCTTATTTATAATGCTTTCTTTAAATAAATCCCTCTCTCTAAAAGAATAGCCATCCTTATGGCTAAATCCCTTGAAAAAGGACTAGGGGACCTGGGAACTCTTTTCCCTGGTACCCGGGACAAAACCTAATCAAATTCCTAATTGGATCCCATCACTACAGTGGTTAGACGGTTGGCTAACCCATGGGACTAGATGGGGTTAGGCTGGACTGATGGATCCCTAAAATGAGACTCAATTCTGTTATGGTACGATAGATGAATTAAACCCCAGATAGTCTTTGTTCTATGGAAAAGAATCAACGGCTGTGCCTCTCGATGAGGAAAAAAGCGTTGGTCTCTATCATCCAAGTGCAATTCTTTTCCTTGATCTAACCATGTGACTTACTGGTTTGGTCGGATCAGTTTGATTAGTTAAGGCTTTTGACTACGTTAGAGTAAAAGTATCCTAGAGGAATCACCCGTGCTTTTTGGACGGGGAAGTTTTTCCGGGTTCCGTTTTGGAAGAACCGAGGGATTAGTCTCTTGTCCGGATATCCGTGGGGCGAGGCCCTGCCCTGCGCAAGAAGTGCTACTTCCACTGCTAGCACCCCCGAATTCGTTGCACGGAGGAGACAGGGATCTTTCATTTCAGGTGAAGATATCAAAGTTGATCCAAAAAAGGTAAAAGTCATCGAGACTTGGCCTACTCCAATGTGTGTTAAAGAAGTTAGATCTTTTCTTGGTTTGGTTGGTCTTTATAGGAAGTTTGTTTGTAATTCCTCATTGATAGCACTTCCTTTGACAATGTTGCTTAAGAAAGGTCTAGTTTTTCGATGGAGTGAAAACGACCAAAAGTCATTTGATAGACTAAAATATTTATTGACTCATGCCCCTATCCTCCAACTTCTAGACTTTACTTGACTGTTCTTCCTAGTAGTCACTGATGCTAGTGGCTCAGGAATCAGTGCTGTCCTCATGCAGGATGGACATCCTTTGGCTTATGAGAGTAGAAAATTGACACCTTCTGAACTTTCATATAGTACATATGACAAGGAGTTCTTAGCCATTGTCTATGCCTTACGCATGTGGAAACATTATCTTATGGGTTCTGAGTTTATGTGATTTTAAGACCGACCAACAAAGTATTAGATATCTTCTTAATCAACCTCTTATCTCAGACCGCCACATTAAATGGGCATCTTTTATTCAGAGTTTTCATCCTCTTATCCAATATCAACCTGGCAAAGAGAATGTAGTGGGCTGATGCACTTAGTTGTGAACGAACTTATATTTCTAACATTTCAGTGCTTGACATTCATTCTTTGCATGATATGCATGACTCATATGCTATAGATCCTGATTTTTTCTATGTTTGGCACAAGTTAGAAACTAATAATTGGTTGCCTCTTCATGATTATGCATATAATGATGGTTTCCTTTTCTTTCAAAAGCGTTTATGCATTACAGTTCCTTATAGATCTTTTATTCTTGAAGAGATGCATCATCCCCCATATGTTGGTCATCGTGGCATTCTCACCACTCTTCGCACCATAGAAGAATATTTTTACTGGCCACAATTAAAACATGATGTTTTTTCTTTTGTATCGAAATGAGTGACATGTCAACAAGTTAAAAGACACCAAGGAAAACAGTATGAGCTACTCATGCCTATACTTGTTCTAGTGGCACCATGGTGGAAAAAAATTTCTATGGACTTTATAACTGGTTTACCTACCACATCTTCTTGAAATGATATGATATGGACAATTGTTGACAGGTTTCATTGCATGTCATAAAACATTGAATGCTTCACATGCTGCACAATTGTTTATCAAAACTGTTTTCACAAATCATGGTTTACCTAAAATCATTATTTCAAATTGTGATTCTCATTTTTGTAATCATTTTTGGATGGCATTGTTTTCAAACTTAGGCTCTAAGATTGATTTTAGTTCTGCATATCATCTAGAAAAAGTAATAGACAAAGTGAGGCCACAAACAACACTATTTTAGATCTTTTAAGGTCTTACACTATCTCATCTCCTATAAATTGGGATCAGTATTTGCATCCTTTTTGCAATTTGCATATAATAACACACCCTCATACAACCACTGGCAAAGCTCCTTTTGAGATTGTCTATGGTTAGAAACTTCGAACTCCAATTGCTAGACTTTCTCATGAAGTTCCAACCGCCCGATGATTTTGTCGTGACTCATAACCGTATTTCGGTCAAAGTTCGTGAGTTTATTCTTAAGGCTCAACAAGCTTACACTAGTCAGGCTAACAAGCATAGAAGACCAAAGACTTTTGAAGAAAATGATTTAGTTTGGCTTTGCATAGAAAAGTGCAGATTAAACTCTGTTGAGAAACATCTAGCCATTAAATTATCTCCATGATTTTACGGGCCTCTTAGAATTACTAATAAGATCAATGACAATGCTTATCGTTTGTCCCTACTTGACCATTGGAATATTCATAATTTCTTTCACATTAGTCTACTTAGACCCTTCAAAGGTACACCACCTTCTACCCCCGTTTATGATGACCCACCTCTCCCAGAGGCTGATACATAAATTTTAGTTCTTAAGGCAATTCTTGATCGTGAGCAAACTACAACTCGCAATGGCAATGTTTATGTGAGATATTTGGTTAAGTACAAGAATCATCTTGTATAAGAATATCAGTGGATTCCAGACCATGCCCTTGTTACACACTCTGCCCTGATCGACTCCTTTCACAAATAGTTGTAGTGAATCTTACACTTGGTATTGAGACCGGTGTAGCTGTGTGTGAAGGTCACTGATTTGAGGTATCACACGATTGGCAGTTTATTTTGGTATTTGATATTGATATGTGTGAAGGTCACCAATTTGAGGTATCACACATGGTTATTTTCCGTGCAAAGGTCAGTGACTTGAGGTATTGCACGAGGTTTTGATATTGTGGAATCAGATTTTTTGTGATGGATATTTTGAACTTGGTATTTTCTTATTTAGACTTATGCAAGTCCAAAGTAGAGATCCATATTTTTGGCTCTTGCTTTTTGTACAAGGAAATATATTTAAATACACCATGAAGAGGATGTGAGCCACTCTCATGGTGGGGGAGATTTAACCCATTCTTGTGTCGCATGCATAAGCTTTCATCTATTTTGAGCTTTGAGTATTCTTCTCATGTTTTATTTTATAGAGGGCCTACCGTGAGCTTCCATCAACATCATATTTCATGTCCACATTGAAGCCTCTGCCTTTGCAGTTGGGTGTGTGCTGGCCCAACCCGGTGAACATAAGATGGATTTCCTAGCAGCTTTGCCAGCCGCACTCTCTCTCTCTCTCTCTCTTTCTCTCTCTCTTCATTTTGTCATTTCATTTAGTTATTTAATTACTTTCTTTTCATTTCTCTCTCTCTTTAGTTATTTAGTTACGTTCTTTTCCTTTCTCTTTCTCTCTTTTCTTCATAAACTAATATTAATATTTTCTTTCTTTTCATTTCTTTTTATGGCAGGCCATCTTAAAATTTTTAATTATTGGGCTTCAAACGATACGTTTGAATTTACCAAAGGTTGCAATAATGAAACCGAATTAATTTACCAAGCTTCAAAATGAAGCCCATGTTTTAGCTTTAAAGTTGCAGTGGTATATATAATATAATATAATATATATTATATATAATATGTAATATTCAAACTTACAAATATCTAAAAAAATATTTCATGGATTCGAATGGCAGGCCCAGGCGGTGGGGGAGTTCCTCCTCATTGATTTTTTGGTGCCAACTTGGCCACCCACCTAACTCTTGGCCCACTCTTCAAGCTTCTCCTTTAAATCCACAGAACTCCAAGCATCACATAGTAGTTAGTTTCTCACTTCCTCATCTTCTCAAGAGTCGACTCACCACTCACGAGTCATGCCTGTGACGCGTCCCCTTAGCCTACACTGACAGGCTTCGAGTCTCTACTATTGCCGAATCGCCAGCCTACCTGCACATCCTCTAAGCTCTAAGCCTTACGGTCTTTGTTCAGAGTGCTGCGCATCCCCCTCGAGCCGCAACACCACGAGCAGTGGCACCAACACGAGCAGCAGCAGCACCTACAGCAACGGCAGGTAAGCAGGAGGTAAAATAGTTAAGGGTTAACACTGTAAGACTTAAGTTTCGACTCTCTGAGCATGGTTAGAACTGATCCGCGATGTGTGCAGCAGTGAAGGGAGAGGCTGGCCGTTGGTTGGAGGAGTAGCTACTAGCAACACCGACAGTTGCATGCTCTACGAGCAGCAGCGGCACCACCAGTAGCAGTAGCAGGCAAGTCGCAAACACCACGAGCAGCTGAAGCAACAGCACCACCATGAGCGACACCACCAGCAGGCAAGTTGCGGCAGCACCACGAGCAGGCAAGCAACAGGTAAAATGGATAAGGGTCAATGCTGTGAGTTTTAAGTTCCAACACATGGCAGTAGTGGAGGGAGAGGCTGGCCCGCTAGCTGGAGCAGTAGCTACTAGCAACACCAACACCAACACCAACACCACGAGCAGTAGCTGCACCACCAGCAGGCAAGTCGCAACACTACAAGCAGCAGAAGCAACGGCAGGCAAGCAGCAAAGGTAAAACAGATATCTGTGAGGCTTAAGTTCCAACTTTACGACGAGCATGGTATATTGATCCCAGTGATGTGTGCACACTGCAGACGTCAACTCTGCTTCCGACATCTGAACGCTAGGAGCCCCGTGCTCTATGTATCGATCTGGGAGAACCATTGGTCTCCACGTGAATGCCAACAACTTACATGTTAGCTCGTGGGTTCATCAAGTCTATCCAAATGATTTTAAATCAACTGGAAACCGTTGAAGGATGAACAACCCAACACCCACCCACCTCCTCTAGCCCTGTCTCCCTAGCACGGTCGAAAAGAAAGATCAATGCACTGATGAACGCCATGGAACTCCCGCTCCTAGCCATTCCTCCCCAGAACCCATCGCAAACCCTTAAGCTCAATTTCTGAACCGTATGCCTTAACCTACTACAACATGATATATTTGTCGATGAACCCCTATCCCATATACCAACCAAAATCCCACCCCATAGCATCTCCCTCCTAGCCACCCTCTTCTTTCAGGGAGGACAGCTCTCTTTTTCCCACCCCACAATCTTTTTTGACCTCCCATCCATCCTCTCCAAGCAAACCTTTTGAACCATAGGCCCATATCCTTTGCTACGGCCAGCAGACCGAACACATTGAACCCATAGACCTCGCAGTCCCTGATGGGCTATGCACTTACCCTTACTTCTCCCCCAAAACTGCAAGAGGGCCTACAATTCCTACACCGCACATGTTGGAAAATCGTTTATGATGAAAGGCTAATCGGGAGGTTCTTGGAGGGTCTTGAAGATGTACCCTTGCACAACTCCCTGTATCGTCTAGCTCACACATCCTTTAAGCAATGCTACAGCAATTTCAAGGGAACTCATTCCCGAGAATCGCATGAGAGCATGTCTAAGGTATCCTTCAAAACTACTAGCACAAAATCTAAAGGGAAACAAAAAGACTCCTCTTCAGGACAATGGGTGGAGCAGTTGGCAGCTACCTTAATGTAGCAAATGACCCAACACTAGAGAACAGGCCAAGGCTAGGATCAAGTTCGGCAACCCCATCTTTACCCAAAGAGATAACTATTGGGAGGAAAGAAACACTGAGAGACCGGCCTGGTCACGTTGATGAGGAGCTTCCTCAAGTGCAGGGCCCTGATCATAAGGTGGACAAGCAAGAGTATATGAAAGTTCAATGTGGTCCTTATTTGATAGGGGTGGAGGTCGAGATTTGGTTGTTGTAGGAGGATAAAATACCTCAGTAAATTTGGTGTGGGGACCTCATGACTCTTTGTCGGACTTTGTGTCACTGTCGCATCATCGAGTTATTCAATGTGAATGTGGGATTTGGGCTTGGCCGTTTGTGTAATAGGCACTTGACGAACGATTAGAAGGCACATGTGGGGCAAGATCTTTGTTTGGCAACGTCATGCTGGCAAACAGATCATCCTTGGTCTTGAGTGTAAGCGGGGGCTCCTACCTTACTTGGTGCAAACATTCAGGTTCTATGGGGGACGGCACACACTCAGGTACTAGGTTAAAGGTCACAAAAACAGGCAGTGGTTCTAGTTGAGCCTGGTATTTCTTTACCAGTGCTTGGGCCTCCTGAAGACATTGCTTCTCGACGAGGGCATTGGGATATGTGGCTAGACATTTGGTGAGTTTTTGGGAGGCTACATGGGGGAGTGGCAGTTCGGCATGATCATCACTCCCAGAGGTGGAGGATGTAGTCTTTGTTGAGCCACTACTACGAACGCTAACCCGATCGTCACCTTGGCCGATGTGCTTAGACCATTATTTCTTTTGGGATGTGGCCTTCTTTAGCTTTGCCTACAACCGTGTGACAACATTCAATGGGACAATCAAAATCTTTCCATGTTAAACGCTCAACACGTTGAGGGATGGCATGCCTTCAATTGTGGAGTGAGAAACTGATTGCAAAGGAAAATCCTTATAGTGATGATCGATTCCACAGCCACATGACATTGTGGTGTCACTAGCAGGCGTTTCTTTTGAGAGCATTTAGCCACTCTATGTGATCCCTAATTTTCTGGAAGAGGAAACACATAAGAGGTGGTTTCCCTACTACAGGTGCACCTATAGTGTGCACAATTGATTTAGGGTCCAGTTAAAGCACCAGCAAAGGGAGATGAGGTGTTATGGGTGTCTCAAGGATGGAGGAGCGCATGGGCTCCACAGGTTTAGCAATGGACTGATGTTTCTTTTGGGATATAGCCTTCTTTAGCTTGGCCTGCAAACAATTGTGTGACGACATTGAATGGGACAGTCAAAATCTTTCCATGTTGAACGCTCAACACGTTGAGGGATGGCATGCCTTTGATTGTGGAGTGAGAAACTGATTGTTTGCAAAGGGCAATCCTTATAGTAATGGTCAATTCCACAATCATGACATTGTGGTGTCATTGGTAGGCATTTCTTTTGAGAGCATTTAACCACTCTATAGAGTCCATGATGGCAAAGGAAACACATAGGAGGTGGTTTCCCTGCGGATGCACCTATAGTGTGCACAGTTGGTTTAGGGTCTAGTTGAGGCACCGTCAAAGGGAGATGAGGTGTTATGGGTGCCTCAAGGATGGCAGAGCGCATGGGCTCCACAGGTTTAGCAATGGACCCTTGTTTCTTTTGGGATGTGGCCTTATTTAGCTTGGCCTGCAACCATGTGACGACATTCAATGGGACAGTCGAAATCTTTCCATGTTGAACGCTCAACACGTTGAGGGATGGCATGCCTTCGATTATGGAGTGAGAAATTGATTACATAGGGAAATCCTTATATAGTAATGGTCAATTACACAACCATGACATTGTGGTGTTAGTGGCAGGCGTTTCTTTTGAGAGCATCTAGCCACTCTACACTCTATGGGGTTCCTAGCAGAGGAAACATAAAAGAGGTGTTTTCCATGTGGATGCACCTATAGTGTGCACAATTGGTTTAGGGTCCAGTTGAGGCACCGACAAAGGGAGATGAGGTGTTATGGGTGCCTCAAGGATGGCAGAGCGCATGGGTTCCACAGGTTTAGCAATGGACTTGGTTTGAATCTTTTCATGAGCAATAGGGTTTGCTTGGAGAGGAAATGGTTAGAATGGAAAGATTGGCACTGGAGAAGGTTGTGGTGACGCTTTGTGTGAGTAGTTAGTTTGGGGTGGTACCACCAGTAAGGCTTGAGGCCAAGAAGGAGAGGAAGGTAATGTTACAAATGAGGTTTGGTGGCCAATTGCGTGGAATAGCTTTCTTGCATGTTATCATCGAGAAAGATTGCCCATTTTCTCTTGGGTTGTGCATGCCCAAGATGAAACGGTCCATTAAGTGCTTGTCACTCAATTTTTTCCTCTCTTCACAACGCGAATCAAGGTACTTGGTGTGTGGGATGTAGTCACGTAAGGATTCCTTTGGCTTTTGTTACAATTGGAATAGTTAGATGATGGGGGTCCGTTTGGGCCCGTAGGGTGCAAAACCAAGAATTAAGGCCTCTCTCAATGCTTTGAAAATGCCTTTCTCCCGAGGGTCCAACGATTGAAACCATTGCACTACCTTCCCTTCAAGATTGAGTCCAAGGAGATGGACTCTGGTTGCATCGTCTAAAATTTCAAATGCTTGATAGATTTGGTTAAAGACCTCTATGTGGAATATGGGGTCTCTAACTCCATGGTATTTTGACAGAAGTTTGAAAATTTTCGTCCACCTAGGTTTTGTATGTGATGTTTGTGGATGCAAGTGTTGTGACACTCCCCTTCCTAGAGCTTATACTAAGCTTGGAATGTTAAGTTGTGATGCGCAAGGGGAGGTGGTGCAAGGGTGGGAGTGGAAATAGATCTGTGGATAGAGAAGAAGGTATGTGAGTGTGCTCAGGGCATCTATCCATGTCGGGGTGTATGTATGGAGGGGCCCCACTAGATGAGGGTTCTTCAAGACTCGTTTCGCCCCACGACCAAACATGTGTGGCATGGCGACCACATGTGAATGTGAAATTGGGGCCAAGGTGCCACCAAATGGAATGGAGGCATTGGGGGCATGTAACCATGATCGAAAGGTGTCCATGGTGTATGGGGAAGTGTAGAAAAACTTCAATGGTGTACGCGCGATTTCGAAATAGAAGTTTTGGCTCACTTTTGCTTCACGTGTGACTGCACCCTTAAGGGAAAAAATTATCTTTTGTGGCATTTTATGCATGTTAAAACAACCCTAGTGATTAGTCTAATTGCAAGCAATTAGACTCAATTTATTACTTTTTTACTCTTTTTAAGTTCACTAATCACACTAACTAGTAGATTAAAAATTAGTGAAAATTAAGAGATACTTTATGGTTTTTTGGATATTTCTATGGATTAAGGTTCTATCTAACAATGGTAACCTACTTATGCAAAGTAATTAAACAAAAGAAATAAAATTAAGCTAAAAATTTAAGAAAAATAATCTAGGTTTAAGCAAAAGCCCTCTTGATTAGGCTCTCTAATCATCCAAATCTCAAGTTTTTTCACTCAAACATGTAGTAACCCTGCTCTAAACACAAAGCTATGCATAAATCACAACAAAAACATCAAAAACAACTATACAATGTACATCAAAAAAACTAAAAAACCGCATGTCAAGAGCTTACCTGGCACAGGGCTACGGAGACTCTGTCGGATTCGAATCAAAGATGGCTTTGACAAGTAGCAGATTGGCGCTCCCATAGCGACTTCAAAGATGTTAAGGAAACCCTACCCTAACATATCGTGGGAAGTTGCCTATCCACCGAGCTCGAGCTAAGCTCAAGAGCTCCATCGTACGGCTCATCACACCATCGTCCTCCCGTACTCATTGTCACACCGAGGCGGTTGCTCTAATCCAACGGGTGGTGTAACCTCTCTCCCAAAGATTGTGTGGGATCTCCGCGGAAGACAATCGCAAGTAGCCTAATCACTCAAGCAAGAGGGAGAGAGGAAGCTAGAGGGAAGCAAGAGAAAACAAGCAATTAGCACTAATCCCTCCCAAATCCTAACCCTAAGCACACCACACATCCTAGATTAGAGGTTCAAGAGAGAGGGAGAGAGAACACTCCACTTCTATTCCATAAATGGGAGAATGAGTTACAAACAAGAGAAATTGGCTTTTATAGTTCCAAGTCTTTTCCCACTAGGCTACCTGGGAGTAAGTGACCCATGGTGCCTAAAACATAGTTACAAAGCTTTTTTCTATGGTTTGGCCAAATAAGAGAGAGAGAGAAAGAGAATCATGGCATAAAACTTGGATGAAAGCTTATCTTTCCTCCCTTCAATAAAGTAGTTATGAAACTCTAATGGCACGAAAACAATTAGAAAAAATCAAGATGGTTTTGAGTTGTGGATATATATAAAAGTTACTCATCACGAGCAGCCCACCAATATAGATGCTCTATAGATCTTTCTTAGTTTTCATTCTGGAGTGTGAATAGCTTGAGTGTGTCATCCACTTTTAAATTTAAGAGTCTACAGGACTCTCATTAGGTGCTTCAATCGCATTTTGAAGTTGCTAGACTTTGCACTCAAAAGCTACCTTAATCTTATCCTATCGCTTTATTTCTCATTAAAGTGTACATGACACGATTACCTTTCACTTATTGCTTCTATAACTTAGCAAGAGAAAAGAACAATCACAATGCATGTGCCAAAGTCTCATGGGACACCATGATCCTGCAACAAAGCTCTACAACTTATTGTTAAGAGGTCTTTAACCACAAAGGCAATCCTACAAGACAATGTGGGTGCCAACTTGTAACACTAAGCTAGTGTAATAAAGTAGCAACTTTAATAGTTGGACACCATGATCCTGCAACAAAGCTCTACAACTTATTGTTAAGAGGTCTTTAACCACAAGGGCAATCCTACAAGACAATGTGGGTGCCAACTTGTAACACTAAGCTAGTGTAATAAAGTAGCAACTTTAATAGTTGGACTTAGGATTAGGGCCTTTGGGCTCAAGTATAAAAGGGGCACATGGACCCTCATTTGTATCTTTTGATCATTTGACATTTGAATAAAGCCTTGACTTACCACACTTTGACTTATAGGCTATTTCCATTCTCATGGAGCCTTGAGCTACCACACTTTGGCTTATGGAAGGCTGTTTTCATTCTCATGGTGGGAGATTAAACAACTTAGGCATATTTGTGTTATGTGTCTGATTCTTGCTAATTGCATGCTAGTCTACATGATAATTTATCCCATATCTTAGCTTCTTAATCTTGTGTAATATTACCTTAATCTTATATTAGTAATTCTTCATTTCAATTGGTATCAAATCTTTGATCTTGATCATGGAAATTTTGATACTAATATGGCAAGAGATTTACAAGAAAATGGACTTTTATGTGTGATTTTAGTATTTTTCCATGTTTCATGCATACTTTCTTCTTGTATTTTCTTGGATTTTCTTGATATTGATAGGGGAGATGGTGGAGTTACAAATTTTTACTTCATCTCGTCAATTTCCTAGAGTTTTGGAGCATTTGAGAAAGGTTTGAATCAATTTTGGCAATTTCTAAATCAAATTGCCACGAGACTAATTTTCGGGAACTACGAACCAAAAATGCGAGAAATTTTTGCATCTCCACGTTTTTCCTCTTCTCCCTTCCTTGTCTTGAGTTTTCCATAGCCAAATCTTACCTCTCTTGCCTATTTAGCTTGCCAATGCTTAGGGCAATGAACCTATGGACTCTAAGCTACACCTGAAGTAGCACTTATGCAAGAGAAGGGCATCGTTTTGCCATGAAGATACTGATTTTCATGCACAATTTGTGGAGGAAGATGGTGTGAATGGGATGTTCTTCGTGCTCCAAAAAACAAGCTAATGGGACTTCTAATCAAGGCAAGGGATGTGTTGGAAGAGTTTACAAGCTTCTTCTTCAGTGAGATTTCAGAGCATTTTCAAGATTTGAATAATTTTGAAAAAATAGGGTTTTTAAATGGATTATGCACAAATTAATACCATAATTTTGTTCCTCATGCTCTTCCCTATTCATTCATGTCTTTGATTTGACTTTCAAACCACCATGGGATTAGGGTTTCTCGATCTTCTTCTTCAATTTGGGGGTTTTTTCGAAATTAGGGTTTCTTCACACAATTTCATGAAATTGATATTGCCTTTCTCGTCCCCACACTCCTCTCTACCCATAGATACCACCCTTGTTACATTCTTGATAAGAAATTAGGGTTTTTTGGCTACTTTGGGGATTTGGGGTTCCTTGCCAAAATTAGGGTTTCCACTTAAACTTTTTGAGATCTAGGGTTTTATTTCTCTTCCCCTACCTCTCCTCTACCCTCTCATATTGGCAATAATGATCATAATTTTAGAGTTTCTTGGGAGAAACAAGGTTTTGGAAATTCTCAGCTACATTAGGGTTTCTTGACTAATTGGGATTCATAAGTGTTAATCATGCCTTCTCATGCCATAATCCACACTAATATCCACAAACTTTGTTGCTTATATCACACACTAATTAGGGTTTCTCAAAAATCAAGGTTTCTTGAGTCCATTTGGTGCATTGATTACTTGCATTACACTCTCACCCTCCTAATGTGGGAGTTGAGTTTGGTGGCATATTGGTGGTTTTGGTGAATTGTGGCAATATGGGATATTGATCTTGTGGAAATAATACTATGAGATGTAACTTTGCATGAGTCATACTAAGATTTGAAATGTAAGCTCCTATACAGTACTCTCTTTACATTACTAGCATTTTCATTGTGCAATCTCAATTCAAATAAGCACTAGAATCTAGCATGTGGAGAGGGTATCCTTGGCGTAGGGTAGAGAGACCAAGCAACAAGAAGGGAGATTAGGTACATGATGGTGATCAAGACATGGCCCACCAACCCTTGGCATCAAAAATTAAACCTTGATAAGGGGGTAGAAAGGCTTGGCCAAGATATTGATAAGCAAAAGCTCTTCATTGACTCGCTACATCGAATCAAATTGGCAATGGTTCTTTGCATTCAAGTGGCAATGAGTTTAAATGCAATTGACAATCAATGGGATTATGTAAGGATGCATAGTTAGCATTATTGGGGACACATTGATATTGGATATAGTGATTGACATTAGCTCATAAATGCACCAAGATTATGCAAAAATTTTACCAAATTCCAGTCAAAATTCCTAACATGGATGCATTGTGTTGCTTTGGATATGCTAGGATACATATATGCATTATTTGAAAGTTGGTTGCTTACGGTTGATAATTTAACATAATCTGTAGTTTTTCAAAAAGTGTGATTCAGCCCGGGAAGTTTTAGATGAAACCTAAATTGAATATTGGGGGTTATTCCACACCATGAGGGCTTCCCATCGAGCCCTCAACAACGCCCTTTGGTTTCCAGGTTAAGAAGTTACACATGTTTCTCTACTATATATCTTGTTTGGATATAATTTGTACCAAATCTCTGATCATAAATTTGACTTCACAATTGTGTTCTCTCCAAGCTAAATACCTTAATCGCCAAGTTTCAATTCATTTGGAGCATTGTAGTGTTAGCGATGGACCAAACTATTACTATTTGATTTGCGAGAAAAAGTCAAAACAGAGGCATATATAGGTTTAATTGAACCCAAATTGACATCATAGGCTTACCCCTTATCCTAACACCTTTCCATAGAGCCCTAGAACACCTAAATCCGACACCCCTACATCGTCCTATTACAAATTTGCCAAAACATTCTTATTATGGCCGGTAAGCCAAAAGGTAGACCTAGAAAGCTATCATTGGCAACAAACAGAGGATATGGAAGGGGAGGAATTCATGGAAAATGGCACTATGGACACAATGAAAGATCTTGAAGAGAAAATTCTTGGGGGAAGAACTCATAAAAATGCCTCTCAATCGATGAGTCAAACTTCAAAGGTAGTTGAAGAGGATGCTAATGTGGGAAGTGCCCATAAGCATACTCGTCAAAGCTCGCAAGCTATTTCAAACGACACTCTCTTGCAATTTCTTGTGAATAAAGTTGATTTTAAACCACTCATGGATAGATTGGATATCATCAACCATACCTTAAATTCAAAGTTTGAATCTATGTGACTACCAAGATGGTAGAAAGCTATCATTGGAAATAAAGCATATGGAAGGGGAGGAACAGAGCATATGGAAGGGGAGGAACAGAGTATATGGAAGGGGAAAAATTGATGGAACACGGCACTATGGACATAATGGAAGAGGTTAAAGAGCAAATGCTTGGGGAAAGAACTCATAAAAATGCCTCTTAATCCATGGGTCAAACTTCAAAGGGAGTTGAAGAGGATGCTAATGTGGGAGGTGCCCATATAAGCATACCCCTCAAAGTTTGCAAGCTATTTCAAACAACACTCTTGCAATTTCTTGTGAATAAACTTGATTTTAAAATATTGGATATCATCAACCATACCTTGAATTCAAAGTTGAATCTGTGACTACCAAGATGGGAGCTATTGAAGATCAATTGGGTCAATCCATGAATCAACACCATGAAGAAGCCAATGACGGTAGAATTGGTGGGGTTCATAAGGGCAAGAAACCTATGCATAAAGCTCATTATGGTGGTCACAAGGAAGGCAAATAAGCTATGCAAGAGGCTTCCGTGAAGGCTCCTTCATTGGGGTTTATGATAAATGCTAGGAGATCTCTCATAAAAAATTTGAGGCCTTCTTCATTTCCATCTAGTACTTCTCAAGTGAATAGCAAACCAACACAAGATTCATTCAAGCCAATGCATCCATGCTATGGGGATGCCAAGAGCGTACCATTTCATCCAAAAGCAAATCATCCCATCATGGTAGATGAGGAGATGCATTGGGATAAGGATGGGGCCGATGGGAGCACATGTCTTTTGCACAAAGACAAGTGGAAGCTCATATAGTTGGATGGAGTTACCTTCGTTTCATTAAGGAGTACAAAGACTTTGCTCAATTTGCCAACTCCCGCATGCAATCGCAAATGAACAAGCCACACGAAAAGAATTCCTCTTCTCGAACACTTCCAAGGATATCAAAGACAATGTATCCGTCTCCAAATTCAAGGGTGATGGTTCCACACATCAGTTGGAGGAGTAGATTACCAAGTTAGATACTTATTTTAAGCTTTACCCCAAGAGTGAGGAAGACAAAGTGCAATTTTCTTCATTACACATGGAGGATTATACTCATCAATGTAGGAACCCCATTCCATGCATTGATGAGTGATGAGCTCAAGAGAGCAAGATTTTCACCAAGATTGATTTAAAATCGAGATACCATCTAATAAGGATAAAGGAGAGTGATGAAAAGAAGATTGCATTTACGACCGAAAGACAATTGTTTCACTTCATGGTCATGCCCTTTGGTCTTACAAATGCAGTGGCTACTTTCCAAGCATTACTGAAAAGGTATTGGCTCCTTTTGTATTGAAGTTTATGCTATTTTTCTTCAATGATATATTGATATATAGCAAGAGCAAGGAAGAGCACCTGTCTGATGTAAAGCAAGTGTTTGAATTGATGAGTGAGCACAAAGCTATACGCAAAAGAGAGCAAATGTTCGTTCATGATCAATGAAGTGGAATATCTTGGGCATTTGATGGAAGAGAATGGTATAAGAGTGGATCCAAAGAAAGTGGCATGTGTCAAAGATTGGCCAACACCAAGAATTCAACTCAATTGAGAGGATTTTTGGGGTTATCTTCTTTCTATAGAAGATCTTTGAAGCACTATGCATTAATAGCAGCACATCTTACCGATCTTCTCAAGAGGGAAGCTTTCTTTTGGAATTCCATCGCCAACAAAAGCTTCAATGAGCTCAAAGCTTTACTTAAATTGGCCCATGTTCTTGTTTGTCCCAATTTCTCCAAGAGTTGCTATGTGAGAGCAGATACAAGTGGAAGAGGACTTGGGGCTATTTTGTATCAAGAGCATGAAGTCATTGCCTTGGAGAGTAGGAAGCTTACCGAAAAGGAGATGGCATTGCATGTTTATGAGCAAGAGATACTTGATATCCTTTATGCAATCAAGAAGTGGCATCATTATTTATATGGTTCCCACTACAAGGTGAGACGTGATCATAGGATACTAAATTCGAAGCTAAAGAGCTGCCTGGCCACTCTTCAAAGTTATGATTTCGACATATCATACACACTAGGCAAGGACAATGTAGTAACAGGAATGTGGGCTTGCACTATGGCTACATGGACTCTCATAACAATCTACTATGCATCAAGAGCACTTCTTTCATGTTTGGAGGATCTAATTCCACATCAACTATGCTATGGATTCATGGAACCTCTCTATGGTTCATACGACATAAGCATGACTACTTTTGGAGATCCTTCCATAGCTTTGTGGTTATGATTAGAACCTTCCCTTCTCATTGATGTATATGTGTGACGTGTTGACTGTACATATCATAAATTTTGAAGACAATCTTTGGAACTCAATAATTTGTAATAAAGTTGCAACTTTAATAGTTAGGCTTAGGATTATGGCCGTTGGGAACACGTGGACTCTTATTTGTATCTTTTCATCATTTGACATTTGAATGAACCATGGAGCCCTGAGCTACCACACTTTGGCTTATGGAAGGCTATTTCCCTTCTCATGGGGCGAGAGATTAAACCACTTAGACATTATGTGTGCTATTTGTGTGATTCTTGCTAATTGCATGCTAACCTACATGATGATTTGTCCCATATCTTAGCTTCTTAATCTTGCATTAATGATTCTCCATTATTTCAGCCAGGAGAACTCTCAATGTTAGAATTGGATGGACCTTCAGTGCCACCAAGCTCTGCGAATGGCACATCTCCTAGCTTTATAAGAGCTTCGAAACCACACTTCTCCAAGTCCTCCAAGAAAGCCTTTCGCAAGCCTTAGTTAGAAACAGCTGCCCTATATACACCCACGCCAACTTTGTTATTCTTCCTTACCTATACTTTTGGGATACGATGCAGCTTCATTAAGACCCACGCCAACTTTGTTATTCTTCCTTACCTATACTTTTGGCATACGATGCAGCTTCATTAAGACAGACGCGAGCAGCGTGGCTACCAAGGGCATGACATGCCCCAACCTTGCAGAGTCTGGCATCGCCTCTAAAGCGAAATTCGGCCCTTCACGATTTGCATGTTCGTTCATTAGGGTTTCTTGACAAATTGGTATTCATAAGTATGTTAATCATGCCTTCTCATGCCATAATCCACACTAATATCCACAAACTTTGTTGCTTATATCACACACTAATTAGGGTTTCTCAAAAATCAAGGTTTCTTGAGTGCATTTGGTGCATTTATTACTTGCATTACACTCTCACCCTCCTAATGTGGGAATTGAGTTTGGTGGCATATTGGTGGTTTTGGTGAATTGAGGCCAAGTGGGGACAAAACGTAGCTTTTTTTGTGCATATAGAGCCCCTAGCCTTTTTGCAACTCTTCTTTCCGCGTCCTCACGCTCCCAAAACTGTGGGCCATGTTTCTTTTTTTTTTGGGGGGGGGGGGGGAATAAAAGTTTTCAGCAAAAGAGTCCCCTATGCCATATACTATTACCCTTGAGAAAGGAAAAAAATGTTGATCAAAATCTTGAATTTTATAAGCTAAAACTGCCTTTTTTCTTTTGACTGAAATACACCGTAACACCTTGAAGACTTTTGACTAGAAAGGAAAAATATTTGTTAATCAAATACACCGATACACATTGAAGACTTTCAACACTTAAATATCATCTCCATTCTTTTGAACTTGATCAAAACCTATAACCATCGGAGATCCATTCAACCCACAATGCTTAACCTCTTAATGCAAAGTTTGCATGATATTCATCAACACTCCCATTTGATACACAACACTTGCCCTCTAATGCCCTTTATGCCATCTCAATGATGAGGGTATTGTCCAGACTTTATCCAAAACCTTATGCAACCAGAATAATGGTGGATGCACACAGGCAAATAGCTCAAGCACTTCACATGTTTCTACTCAATAAAAAGACAGAAAAAGGAGGTACTTAAGAGGAAATTCGGACCACTAGCAAAGACATGTTTCTGCAATGAAAAACATGTGGAGGCCAATGGATAAAACACATGCGTTCCAAAACTACAACTGCACGATTTAGTGTGGTGAGAAATTGGCAGCCACCCTCAGCCAAAAAAAGTGTTTTTCCAAACTGAGATGCAAAGTCCAATCTCAGTAAATTCCTTCAAGCACCTGAGTGTAGTGTTACACATCTTCCACATCCTCATGCCTCACATCAAAAGACGACAGATGTACTTGCATGCTGTTGAAGGCTAGCATATAAGCGTGAGGGCTGTGCACACAACTAGGAAAGCGTTACACAAACGATGCATGATTTCCACGACATGCAAGCCTTTGCCACAACTTACTTCATGCATGCAGTACTCTTGTGAAAAAGCACACATTGTGTGTGTGTGTGTGTGTGTGTGAGAGAGAGAGAGAGAGAGAGAGAGAGAGAGAGAGAGAATCCTAGTCTTTTGATGTGCAAGCCCACAAAGCTCACCTGATTCAGAAAACAAACTCAAACCAAGGATTGAGACCGAGATTGGCCTGATAATGAGTGTGTGTGTGTGTGCATGCGCGCGCGTGTGTGTGTGTGTGTGTGTGTGTGAGAGAGAGAGAGAGAGAGAGAGAGAGAGAGAGAGATCACTTGAGTCGAAACTAGAGCACACAATCACAAGGGTCAGACACAAGTGCTACACTTTTTGCCATCTTGCATAAACTGCTCATTACTGCGCACAAGCTTACATTGTAAGTTTCTGCACCAAGCAATGCAGCATGCATACATAGAAATGCATTCAGTAGTATTGTAAATACGAGCCACTTGCATCAATAAAAACCCTCTCAACTCATTTCATTAAAGTTGTGAACCACTGTTGTGCCCACATATTCAGCAACTATATTAATCGTCATGCAACTTCCTTCTCTTCTTTGCTGCCTTGGTGTCGAAAAACACAAGTGCCAGCTGGTTTGACAGACATGAAAGCTTCCTTCTCTTCTTTGCTGCCTTGGTGTCAAGAAAGTAAAAGTGCCAGCAGGTGACTGCTTTGCTTGACAGAAAAAAGTCCAAGCCCATGCAACCCCCTTCCTCTTCCAAACCTAACGATTGAACAGACCAAGAAGCTTGCTCATCAAGTAGTCAGTACAACCAGCGGAATAATCCTGGTTTTCTCTTAGAACATTATCGATTTCATATATGCATACAATTTTACATCGATTTCAAATGATTTGGGAAAAACAAGCAACCAAGACAACCAAGCAAACATTCCTTTCGTAACATCATACACATCTAAAAACTGCACAGCTGTCCAAAGGAATCAGTAAAACATTGTGCATGCCTTCTCCCTCCCCCAAACATGTGTTAAAGAAATGCAACATCAAAACCAAAATCTTTTAAAGCAGCTTCTGTCCATTTCTTCAGCATCCCACTTCCCAAAACCAATGCACCAAAATTACCACCATCAAAATCCTCATGTTTATAAACCTGGAGAGGCTTGCCTTGCCTGTAAGACCTTTCAGAGACTTCATGAATAGGACCTTGATTTACGTGATACTCACCTGTGGCTATCTCAACCATCTGAAATCCCCTACATTAGAACCAATCAACCATGATTGAGCTAGGCCCCTTTCTCCTAGCTCTAATCAGTGCTATAGATAGGCTTCTCGTCTCTGCACGGCACAGAAAGCTTCCCCACGGAGAATGTAAGATCTCCACACACCAAGTCCAAGGAAAATTTGACCTAGAATAGAAACCCTAACGACGTTGTTGTACGCATTACATGACCACGACAGATTGTGGCTAACAACTCACCACCCAACTGTAGGTTCAATGCCTCAAACAGCCCTGAGCCTAAGGTCTAATCGCCACAAGCCTGCTTAGTACCAATGGCCCCAACCTAGCGTACCATTCTATTAGGCCAAACCACACACCTTGCAACTCCATGGCCACGAGATCCAGAATGCTTCCTTGGTAGCTCCAAGCCACCACGTGACTACGTGACCTCTTTTACCTAATAAGTGACCCCACGGTCACTTATATAGTAATAACCCGGCTATTATTGACCCTTGCTTTATTTATAAGCTTTTAGCCATTATTAACCTTAAGCTATTAATTATAAGCTATTAATTAATCTAGACCTCTTCTTGATAGAGCCTAGCGCCCTTAGCCCACGTGTGAACCCTCCAAGTCCCCACACCCCGAGTAAGCCTTAATCCTAATCTTGGGTTAGCCATAGCCTGCTTACTACCAATCCAACTGTCACCATTTTCGGCATCTCCAAAATTCATGTGTGGATGGACTTTGGATGCCCAAAAGATCAAGAATGTACAAGCTTTGGGAATGGGGGATTATCCAGTACAGAGGACCAAGTGATCGTAGCATGGTCCATGCACTTGAGACGGTTTCTTGGACATAGAAATGGGTTTTGGAGCTCACGTGTCAAGTGGAAAGTATGTATGGCGAACTCTTGAGGATTTGGGAGAGATCAAGCAATGAAACAAGTTTCTACATGGTGCTTACATGTATTTCTCATGTGGTGGAACACAAAGAGATCATCTCCTAAATTTTAGGAGAAGTTGCTATTTTTGGCAATCTCCAATGGAATTTTTGTTCGCGTAATTACCTCCGGAATTCAACAAAGATCGTTGCCAAAGCGCCGATGTGAAATTAGCTATCATCTGGGATATTTTTAGAGCTGAAGATTGTGGAATTTTTGGCCTTTGGATTTGGGACATGTGACAGATAAGAGGATAAAAATGAGACAAGTGTTCTCACACTTGTCAATTCAGCTTTACACATGGCATTGTAGCATTTTCTTGCTTATTTGAACATGAGAGAGTTATCTCTTGGACGAGTTTGAGCTTCAAGGAGGTTTTTGGAGGCTGAAAACTCTGATTTTTCTGCATTTCTCTTCATTTCTAAGCCCACCATAGCCATATCCAGCTTAGGGAAGATGATTTTCACTACTCTACACCATCTTGCACACCCCGGAAGGCTGTTTTTCAGCAAAACAGTCCTAAAGCTTGCTGAAATTTCTGGCTTTATGCGATATACAGGTTTTGGCGCTCATGGATGCAACATACAGGCTGTTATACAGGTTTATGAGCTCATGAATGAGTCACATGGGCTGGTTTAGAGGTTTATGAGTTCATGGATGAGCCACATGGACTCGTTTACAGGTTTATGTGCTCGTGGAAGAGCCATATGGGCTGTCAATACAAGTTTATGCGCGTATGGAAGAGCCATGTGGGCTGTTATAAACGTTTGTGCGCCTATGGAAGGACATGTTGGATAGCCATATTTGTCATGTGCACAGTGTGTATCTACCGTGTGTTACACGCACACAAGACTACAAGGTTTGGGGAAGCTTGGAGCTACGCAGGCTGATTAGTGAGCTAACGGACGGGCACCCAAGTATGGGCGGACGGGCGCCCAAGTGTGGACGCCCGATGACCGGCCAAGAGCCTATAAAAGGGTGGCCAAGGTTAGTCATTAGTCATATAGAGTCTTGCATGTTTTGTGAGAGCTCTATGGTCTAGAGCCTAGATCTGGTGCAGACGTGCACCTGCTTTACGCAACCGAGGCCGACAGCAATCTCGAGGCCCGCGAGGGTAGCTTCGCGGCGGTATGGGACGTTGCGAGGTAGAGATTGGTCGGTACGTCAACCTGGTTAGCTCAGCTCATGGCTCAGTGGGGACAGCCAAGACTGTGGGCTTGCCCACGACTGTCATGGTTGGGAGGTGAGTCAGGCCTGCACCCCCTTCTTGTTTGTTTGGTTTGTTAGCAGGTTTCGAGTCTTGTACCAGGAGCGTTCCACGAGGAGATCCTTTGGGATTTTGACAATGGTATCAGAGCGTGTCTCGTGAACGAGCAAGTCGGTAGGTAGAGAAGAAGACAGGTATGTGTTCAAGAAGCTTGCTGTTTTGTTTATGCATGCTGCTGTTTTTTCAGATAGTATGTGCTTTTTCATCAAAGAACCCGTGATGGACAAGGTAGTCTAGTAGGGTTGCTTTGTTTTGCAAGAAGAAGGCTAGATTCGGTGTTTGTGCAGTCGCACGAACTGTTGAGAGAAAACCAAAAAAAAAAGCTTTTGGTTGAACGCGAGAGAGAGAGAGAGAGAGAGAGAGAGAGAGAGAGAGAGAGATGCGAAGAAGGTGATCGTTGGCAGTCGCGTGCTGGTCGTGGGCTACCGGCTGTTGGGAGCGCACACATTAAGTCGGCCAGGCCTACGTAGGCAGTCGGCAAGGCCTACGCAGGCAGGCGCCTATGCCTACGTAGGCAAGCGCCTAGGCCAGGCTGGGCGACGGCAGCAGACAGCCACGCATACCTGAGCGTAGGTGGCGCCAGCAGAAACAAAAGCGCCTATAGTTCGGTCGGTGACGGCAGTAGCGCAGGTGACGAAAGCACACAAGCCGGCGGCGCTAAGTCCAGAGGGGGGGAGGGAGGGGAACCAGAAAAAGCATTCGACAATTTGGGTGCTTTTGTTTTTTTTTTAGATTAAACTTTTTTTTTTAAAGAGTTTAAAGGCCCCCTCTTTAAAGGTGTGTTTTTTTTAAGAAAGCAGAATATATATATCCATATATATATATATATATATATATATATATATATATATATATAAACACAAAAGCAAAAGCTCAAGTTGCTTTCTGGGAAGGTTATATAAACCCCTTAAGTGGGCTTCTTGCCACACATCTCTCAAGTTTTCAAGCTCTCAAGCTCTCAAGTTCTCTAGCACTTTTCTTGTGCAAGATTGAATTTTCTCTCCGCTTGCATTATTGTGGAGGATGGGTCTCTGTCTAATTAATTTTCTTTGAGGTGTACTAGTTTTACTTATTCTATAGTGTGCAAGATAAGGTTCAATAGAATAGGTATCCCTCTCTGTGATCGGAGGGTCTATGGTTCTAAGCTATGATACCATGTTGGATTTCTTGGTGGATCCCAAAAGATGATTAGGGTCATGGTGAACGCAATAGAGGATTAATCTAATCACATAAGATTAAGCTAATGACAAGAAGCAAGTGAGAGTGTAGTATTCCATTAGATGATAGACTTAGGTTGAGTACATATGATTAGGAGTGAGATTAGGTACTAATCTCCACCTAGAATCTCTAAACCATCTCCTAGATTTGAGCACCTATAAGTGAGCACCAAGTGCCTAGTTTTGAGGGCATGGAATCTTCTCCCCCCCCTGATCTCCACAAGTTTCTGTGCTCAGGTAGAGGCCATCCTCGACCACTTTCATTGCTTGGTAAATGTTGCTCTTGACCATTGAACCATATGCCCTTAGCCACTATGCCATGTACATGATATTTTGGTGCATATTTCAACAGCCTTACCCTAGGTTGGCTCAGCCTCATGACCACCTAGGTCCTACTGCACCCTCTTCATGTATATCAAGCTACCATCCGGTCCCCTTTCCCATGCGATGCAGCCACACTGGTTGCTTTACTGCCCATCCCTATCTGCCAACATCAAAGGGCAAAAGCAAGGGGCAAAAAACTACCAACCATGTTGTGGTTTTGTGCTCGACAAGGAGGCGATTTTCAGCTTGCATGACAAGGGTGCTTTTTTATCCTCTCTCAGATCCTTGCACATCCGCACGAGAAATTTCTCTTTTCTTGCTTTGCCACATCCATGCAGAAAAACCATGGCTTTCTTGCCAAAACAGCCCGCACAAGGGTACTATCTTGTACATCCTTCATGCCTCAAGTTCTAGCACTTGTAGGTCTCCACAGACCATGCCCAAGGAATTTCTAACCTAGAACCAAAACCCTAACGAGGTTTCATAGACCAAACATCATACGCATCGTTTGACCGCGAAGAAAGATTGTGGCTAGCGACTCACCAACCAAACATAGGTTCAATGTCTTGAACCACCCCGAGTCCTAAGATTTAATTGCCACGAGCCTGCTAAGTACCAATGGCCCCAACCTAGTGTCCCCCCATACCACTGTTAGAAGTCATCTCCTGACTTCACCAGACACCAGGGCCTCTGTTGTGGGTGTGCCCGCCCTTTTAGGTGTTTTCTCATTTTTCCTCACTCCCCGTATTTTTCCCCCATTTTTCCTATTTTTTATGTGGCTTGGGTGGCAGTCCTGTGTTGGCAGGAGGGCCTATGAGCTAGCTGACTGTACCTTCAGGTCCCCGACCTCAGATATGTACTAGCCGACAGAGGACAGCTGGCCGACTGGTGATCTTGGATGGTCGTGGAGGTTCAAGCCCTGTCGGCTGCCTATGAACAGGCCGACTGCATCTTTGGTGCCATATAAAATGGCCCCCAGCCCCTTGCCACTTTGTGTCTTGTATTGTATTGTATTCGGGATCTTCTTGTGTATATAGAGCAGAGTTACACGCCTCTATCTCTCTCCTTCTCTTGTGCTGTTTTTCTGCAGTGTTCTTGCTCAAGTGTTTCCAGATTTGATCATCATCTCCGCTGCGTATTCTGACAGCCACTAGGCCGAACCACCCACCTTACAACTCCATGACCACGAGATCTTGCACGCTTCCTTGGTAGCCCCAAACCACCGTGACTACTAGCCCTCTGTCTAATAAGTGACCCCAAAGTCACTTACATGGTAATAACCTGGCTATTATTGGCCCTTGCTTTATTTATAAGCTCTCATGCTTTATTTATAAGCTTTTAGCCATTATTAGCCCTAGGCTATTAATTAAAAGCTCTTAGCCAATCTAGATCTCTTCTTGCTAGCACCCATAGCCCACATGAGAACAGTGAACGAGGCCTCCAAGTTCCACGCACTGGATAAGCCTTAACCCTAATCTTGGGTTAATCCTAAGCACACGCTTCTAGCCCTTATCATATGCATGTCAAGATGTCGCAGAGAAGTTGATGTTTGTTGTGCAAAGACAAAACGCACGACATGTTATGTACCTAGACACTAATCTATGGATTAGGAAACTAATCCAACGAGGTTAGGGGGGACCGAGATTAGGGATTAACAAGCTAATACTTGGCTACGGTTCCTCGATTAATAAAACAAGTTTAATGGCCTTTCATAGCAAGTTAGCTATTTATGGCGTAGTTATCACTATATAAGTGAGAGTTGCACTGTTAATGGTCTAGCTTGGACCAGAAGAGCAGACATGCTCATGCCACGCAGATGGCGTGTACATAGGTTGTCGTGCCAAAGGCCTACGGGTAGGATTCAGTGGTAAGGGACACCAGAGTTAAGACACGGGCCTATGGGGCCCTAGCCTTGGCTCAAGGGAGAGTGGTGGATGCCTTGAGTAGAGTTGGGGAGGTGAACTCTTTGAGCTTCATCGAGATTAGCTCTGACTTTTATGACTCTTTGAGAGGACCATGTGAGACCAATAGTCACTTTGGTCGGTATTGGCAAAAGGTGCAAGAAGGCAGGGAGCTCCATAGATTTAGATCAAGACTTAGGAGTCATGCCATCTGTGAGTGTGGCACGTGGTCAATTCCTCATTCCGAATGGATTATTGTTCCGGAATGAGAAGGTTTGTGTTCCGGATAATGCGAAGATTAGGAAAAGGATCCTGTATGAATGTCATGACACTCCTCTAGCAGGTCATCCAAGGGTACAACAACGAACATATGATTTAGTAAAACGGACGTTTTACTGGCCTAAGATGAGGGCGTATGTTCAAGACTATGTGGTAAAGTGTCGTCAATGTCAAGTGAATAAGACTAAATGCCTTAGGGCTGGAGGTATGTTACATCCTCTAGAAATCCAAGGAGGTAAATGGGAGAGTATTTCCATGGACTTCATTGTAGGTTTGCCACGGACCAACAGAGGGCATGATGCTATCCGGGTAGTAGTAGACTGATTGGCGAAGATGGCACGATTTTTACCTACAAGAGTGACATTGAAGGCAACCGAATCGGCACAACAGTTTGTTGAGCAGCTTTTCAGGTTGTATGGACTACCTTTGATATAGTTAGTGAGAGAGATTCGAAGTTTTCTAGACATTTCTGGTAGCTAGTTTTCCAGAGATAAGAGACTACACTGAGTATGAGTTTCCCTGATCATCCTCAGTCTGATGGGCAAACAGAGAGGATGACTCACATTTTTTGGAGGATATGCTTCGTGCATACATCTCTGAGAGACCATCAGATTGGGAGAAGTACATCCCAATGGTTGAGTTTGCCTATAGCAATGCTCAACATGCAGCTATTGGTTATAGTCTGTTTATGTTGATGTACGAATACCAGATCTCTATCAATAGTTGGACTTAAGGATATTCAGATTGATGCGGCTAGAGATTATTTAGCAAATATGTAGGAAATGCTAGTCAATGCACGAGAAGCTATCACAAGTGCACAAGATCGTGCACAATTTTATGCTAATAGGCAGCATTCACTAAGGGAGTTTACCAAGGGAATGCTAGTTTATTTGACAGTGCCCAAGAGTTCAAAGACGCCACGTACGAGGAAGGTTGGAAATTATCCCCTAGATATTGTGGACCTTACAATATCTTGAAAAAGATTGATTAGAGTTGTCTCCAATTGTGAAAGTTCATCCAAGCTTTCACGTCAGTCGACTAAAAGAGATGCTAGGAGCTGAGGATAACCTTGTTGACAACTTAGGAACAAGCTGATCCCTGAATATAAGATTAAGTGGAAAGATAGGGTACCGGAGGACTCAACTTGGGAGTCCCCAGCTCGTTTGAGTAAGTGCTTTCCTAATTTCATTTAAGAGTAAATGTTTGAAGAGGGAAACAATGTTATGTGCCTAGACACTAATCTATGGATTAGGGAATTAATCCAACGGGGTTAGGGACCCTCGAGATTAGGGATTAACAGGTTGATACTTGGCTACGCTTCTTGGATTATTAAAACAAGCTTAATGGCCTTTTATAGCAAGTTAGCTATTTATGGTGTAATTATCACTATATGAGTGAGAGCTTGGGTTATTATGAGATATAGTTGTGCGGATGTACCACTGACAGTCTCGCTTGGACAAGGAGAGCAGACATGCTCATGCCATGAACATGGCGAGTACATAGGTTGGCGTATCAAAGGCCTACAGGCAAGCTTTGGTGGTATGGGACGCCGGAGTTAGACACAAGCCTATGGGATTGTGCAAGGAGATCAGTGGATGCCGGTCACAGTTGGGAGGTGAGCTAGCTTGTTACCTCGTGATTTGGTTTAAGACTAACCTTGGGTTTCAGCTGAGATTCAGGGAGGACTTTACATGACACTTGGTGGAGTTCCAATACCTCCCAAAGAGGTTCACCTTGCACTTGGACCATCATATGAGAGGTAATATGTGGGTGAGTGGGCTGTTGACAGGGGTAACTTGCATGATACTCTAGTTGGCAGGCCATCAATAATGCAGGAGCAAATGGAGATCAATAATGATAAGACATCCAACGCACCAAGGTTGCCACCTTCTCTAGACATGCTCCCGTACTGCTCTACTCGATAGAGGGTAAGACAACAAATGTGTAAAATCTTTGCTGCTGGAGACGGGAATACAATTCGAAGTGGGGGATATTTTGTGGTGGAGGAGGTCCACCATCCGCCTTGATGAGCCGCTTAAGGAAACATAAGTTTTCCCTATAATCCCTTGTCACCTTTCAAGAGCTAACTTTTTATGCAATGCCTACAAGAGTTCAAACTGCCAAAGGATGAAGGCACATCAACGGGCTGCCTGGACTCCCCAACTGAGTATTGTTATCATGCCGATGCCTATTTTTGGACTCAGGCAGCAGACCCAGTCACCGGGAACTACAGGTCACAGAGTCAGGTATGCTCCCTTAAACATCCTGTAGAACACTCCAGTCTGAACAGGCAGAGGTTGTGTTTCTTTTCCTGTAAGTCAGCACAGCCAATGTAGTACCATAAAACATTAAAAAGAGTGCATTTGGGAGTCAGATAAGCCACCAAGACATGTAATCAACTTGATATGGAAACCTAGATCACAAAAATTCCTGCAACCAGGAAACATGAGCTCTTAATTTCTGTCCATACTGATAGATAGCCGGTGTCAATCTGTTTGTTGCCACAAAAGGCATGCCTCTTGAGAGAAAATGTCAAGAATCTTTGTGCTAGAACCTTGCATTTGACCTTTAAATAGAACAGCGAGCAGTAATCCTGCCCCAAGACCATACACCAATCACTGTAGGGTGTGGCAAAAAGGAGTAAATGTGGAATTGGTCACACAAGAACTAACCTAAGGGTGCTCAAGTGAAATTTGGATGGGTTTAAGGCTAACAGGATTTAGGACTAAAGCTACAGGTCTGGGTTTCCAATGATTTTCAGAGTGAGGTGCCACTTGGGAAATTAGGGTTAAGGCTAAGGGATGAGCAGACCAAAGAAAACAGACATTAGGGTTGAGAGAGACCTTGTATCAGGCGTTGAGCTGATCGAGCTCGGCCTTGAGTTGCTCCATCTTGAGGCCCATGGACCTCTGCAGGGCTCCCTTGTCGGAGTCTGGAAGCCTGGCGAGGAGACCCTGATACTTGTTCAGGACCAGCTTCACGGCCTCGCGGGCGGTCTGAGCCTCCTCGTCGAAGTAGACGGTGTCCTTGGACTCTATAGCCATCTCGATCTCCTCCCGCGCCTCTGCAAACTTGGAGTTTATCTCGTCTACTTCACCCGAGTAGTCTGAGGCGCCCGACGCAGACGACGATAGAGCCTGCCGGCCCGTCCACATAGCTGTTTGCGCGGGGGAGGACGAATTCAAGGCTCGCCTTGAGGCTGACACGAGAACGCCCAACGCTCTCCTGCAGGCCGCCGCCATAGCCAAGCGCAATGAAAACTTGACGCTTAGACGCTGTAGAGTTCGTATTCATGAGGATCTATAGAGTGGTATTTGATTGAGTGGCTAGTGTGCTTTTCATTTCACCTTGTAAAGTGTCACGACCTATTTATTGGTATAACAGCGTGACATGTCATTTTGTAATAGAGTGAAGTGTCATTGTTGATGCAAATGATGAATTGCGTCTTTCAAACTTTTTTTTTAATTACAAAGTAAGTAGAATATCACCAACAATAGACCAACAAAGATAAAGAGGACCCACAAGTCTTCTTCATAATAACCAGAAAGGGGTTACCACCGAGAGTGATGGACCACCAAGGGGTTATCCACCCAGTAAAGTCACCATTGAAGATGGAAATCTGTGGTGACTCACATCCCCACAAATAGACGATAATGTGCTCCCTTTCTACCTTCACCATCACAACAATTACCTCACCATCAAAGAAACAACTAGCAACAATGAAGCACTTGCCACGCCAAACCTTTCACGGCCATTGCCAATCAATTTGTTGAAACCAAACAACACTAGGAGATTACAAAGTCTAAGATTACACACTAGTGAACTCAATTCAGAGATGACTAAGTAGTATAGAAAATGTGTAAAAAGCCTAAGAACCATGATTCATAGCATGTAGGTTTTCATATCCACCATAAACCTCTGGCAAGAAACAAGAAAGAAGGGGGTTGTTCCTGCACCCTTTCTACAAGAACTCGAAAAACAAAAGAAGAGAGGAGGGCGATGAGTGAGTATGACTCTAGCAGCAAGGATGATGTCCACACCCTCTTCATCTCTAGCCTCCTCGGACGATGTCAAGGAGCATGAGATCTACAACCTCCTCTGGAGCCATCACGACTATGAGTCATGTCAGCTCAAATACACACACACACACACACCCTCTCTCTCCACACACCCCCCACCACCTAGGTACGTTGGCTCACTCCTCGCCAAATTTAGTTCAACATAGATTTTACGGTTATTCAAATACTATTTTTTGGGTTTCCAATGATTTTAAGGTTCTCATGTCTGATACCCCTTCACATAATGTCTTAAGATCTCCACTATTCAAAGTGCCTTTCACTATTTTTCATACTTTTTTCATGCCCTCTTGCTTTCTCTTTCTTTTCTTTGCCTCTCTCTCTCTCTCTCTCTCTCTCTCTCTCTCTCTCTCTCTCTCGTGTCGTCAGAGGTTGACATAAACCCAATGAATTGATTGTAACCATATAAGAGCATTCATAAATATTTCATGAATTAACTCCTAACATAATCTCTCTCTCTCTCTCTCTCTCTCTCTCTCTCTCTCTCGTGCACCTACAAAGGCATTTCTCTTATAGAGATTCTTCTCTTGATTCTAAATTTATTAATGCTAAGAACATGATTTATTAGTTTGATTTTGATTCTAATGGTGTACTCTCCGCTTGTGGAAGCAGTTAATAGTTATATAGTTACTTTGAAATAATGTTGATGCTATTTTGTTAATCTATGGCTAATGAATCACATTAGTAGGATCAGATTAGTTTATCTCAAGTCATTGGCCTTATCTTTACTTTGCCCACTGGTAAAATAGTACCCCAAAATAGCTTAAAACTCTAAAATGACTCACAAAAGTCTCGCACTCGTAAATTGTACCATTTGAACTACACTTGCATCATCATGTGTTTGTAGATTAATGAACCCCGTGGTGTATGGTACACACTGACTCACTCCAGTGGATTGGGTTCAATTCCCAACACGGCCATACTTGCTGTTGTCATTCTCTATGTAGATGGCATGCTAGTGATAGGCACCAAATGAGGATTTCATTACAGCCTTCAAGGTTGACCTTGCCTCTAATTTTGAGATGCTAAATCTTGGTCTTTTGCACTACTACTTGGGTATGCAATTTATACAACAAAGATGATGGATGGTATAGTCATTAAGCAATCAAAGTACATTAAAGCACTACTTAAGAGGTTCAATATGAAAAGTTACAAACTAGTCTCTTCACCACTACTTAAGAGGTTCAATATGAAAAGTTGCAAACTAGTCTCTTCACCAATGTAGCCACGTGTAAAGCTTAGTCTATAGGATATCAATAAACCATTCGATCTAAACACTTATGAGAGCTATTGAATGCCTAATCTATTTGTAACTCACAACCAGACATCCAATATGGTGTGTCACACCATTGGAGCCTCATGTAAAGCTTAGTTAACATGATGTCGGTGAACCATATGATCTAAACACTTATGAAAGCTGTTGGATGCCTAATCTATTCATGCAACTCACAACCAGACATCCAGTATGGTGTGTCACAACTTTCAAAGCTAATGCACTGCCCAGACACTAAGCATTAGAGCAGTTAAATGTATCTTTAGATACTTGCAAGTATCTTTACTTGCAAGGCACTCAAGATATTGGATTGTTCTATGGCAAGGGAGGTGATTTATAACTGCAGACCTTCAGTGAATCTAACTGTGGGTAGACATGATAGTCTACATTTAGAAATTGTTTCTTTATTAGCAATTTGTACATATCTTGGCTAACCAAGAAGCAATCAACTGTGGCACCATCATCCTGTGAAGCTAAATACAGAGTAGCATTCACTATGATAGTTAAATGTGTATGGTTGAGAAGATTGGTGGAGGATCTTTGTGTCCCTTCAGACACTCCTACTCCTATTCTAAGTGATTATCAGAGTGCAATGGTAGTTACAAAGTATCCTACCTTTCATGCCAAGACCAAGCACATTGAAGTGCATTACCATTATGTTAGAGAGAGACTCCATGTAAGAGAGATCAATCTGACATATTACAGTACACATGACAATGTGGTAGATCTTTTCTCTAAAGCCTTATCACGTGAAAAGTTTGAGGCCTTCCATAAAGCTTTGGGCCTCTTCCCTTTCAGAGACTAATCTACAATCCCTATAAACCTCAAATTTCTATTACAAGGGGATTTGTTAGAAATTTGGTAGTACTATAGTGTGAGGTCGTGCACTTATTATGCCATGGGCACTTTTCTCCCACTGGGTTTTTCCCCATGGCCATTAGGTGTGAACGGACACTTTAGGGTTAGCTAGTGTATAAGTTGTCCTTTGAGCTTGCCAATCTTTCTCACATTCTCTTTAAACTTTACAGAGAGCTTTATCTCTCTTCTTTGGCTTACCAATATCTGTCTCCTTTGAGCTTTCCATGGCCTTTTTTATCCCACTGGGTTTTTCCCCATGGCCATTAAAGTGTGAACGGGCACCTTAGGATTAGTCAGTATATAAGCAACCTCATCCTCTGGGTTACCAATATCTGTCTCCTTTGAGCTTTCCATGGCCATTTTTGTCCCACTGGGTTTTTTCCCATGGCCATTAAAGTGTGAACGGGCACCTTAGGAGGATTAGTCAGTATATAAGCAACCTCATCCTCAGTTTAGGGTTGCTTGCTCATTTGTGTGAGTCCAGCTCTCCATTGTGTGTGAACTATCAAAAAATGACTAGCACCGGCAAACGAACTCTGATTGAGGAGCTTTCTTTGCGGAGAAGAGCTACAGGGCAACTGTACTGTCCTCCATTTTTTAGTTCGCAGGCGTTCATGGGCATTGCGGGTAAGTTTCGATTCTCTACAGAACTCTGCTTTTGGAACTACAAGAAGGGCGATTGGTTGTGCAGACACTGTGTGTACTGTAAAGAGGTCTTAAAGTTGTCATTGGGTGTATGTATACAAATTGAGGTCACTGGTTGTGACAGTTTGGGTGCAGTATAGTATCGTTGCAGAGAATACAACAGTTTGTGCAAGTCAAACAAGAGTAGTTTTTTTTAGTAAATTTGTATTGTAGACAAGATGTCGATTCATGGAATAAACCAAATTGTTGCAAAGAAGCTTGACAAGAACAACTTCCATGATTGAAGGTTTAGATTTACAAATTTCTTGATGGAAAAAGGTTAACGGGACTGCATTGAAGGTGAAAACGAGGAGTGTAAATTTCTCCTCTGGCGTTACATCATGTATGGCTGCAGTAGGACTCCTATTCATAATATAAACTACTGTAGACACAGCCACTATCAATGTTTGTGCTATCTTTGCAATGTGCCTATTTTTTCAATGAGAGCAATGTGCCTATTTTTCCATTGAGCAACTCCATTTTGTTGCAGAGTGTATCTACATATGTAAATTGTCTCTAAATCCCATTCTTTCGCAAGAATTCAGAGAACTCATTGGAGAAGTATTCTCCTCTTCCATTTGACCTTAGGCACTTCACAGCTATCTATTTTTCAACCATCACTCCGAAATTCTGAAAATGAGTGAACACTTCAATCTTCTCCTTCATGAAATACACCCACACTTTCCTCGTGTGGATGTTACGTAGCCACCCATAGACATAGTCTTTACAGGACCCCATACATCTGAATGCACAACATCTAGTACATTCCTGCTCACATTTTTGTCATGTGGAAATACATACTTTGTTTGCTCTCCAAATTGACATGCTTCACATACTTTCTACATAGACTTCATTCTTTACACATTTACATGCCCAATTCTCTTATGCTAAATGTTTGTATCTGCAACAACTCTTGAACCATTTGCAAACATTGCAGCACTCACTTCAGGTATATTTACATTCAATGTAAACATTCTACCCACTCTGTTGCCTTTTGCAACCAACCTGCACTTATCTTTAAAGTCTTCTACATAACAGCATCAGGGTTAAACCGGACTTACAAACCCTGCTCAATCATCTTGCCAAATGAAACTAGATTCTTTGTAATGTTCAGAACATGAAGTACATCTACAAGGTACTTTACCTTGCCGTCTTGCATAGACAATGGCACATCTCCAACATTGGCAATCGGATGAGCAGTGTCATTCCCTGTTTCAACAAAACCTGGTCTTTGAAGACTCTTCATTTCCTTGAACCACTCGCCCATGACTTGTCATGTGGTTCAAAGAACCTAAATCATTATACTATACATTATCCTTACATGCTGCTACATCATTTCCAGACACAACATTAACCACATGTTACATAACAAACAACCTCTCATTATCCTCATTATTTGTGTAGGATGCATAGTTGTTTTGTTGCACTTTTCCATTTTGCATGTCACTCTACTTCTTATAGCAACGTGCTTGCACATGTCCAGGCTTACCACAGTAAAAACAGTCTCGTGTATCATTATGTTGTCTTTGCCAATTACCACGGCCTCTTTGACTTCCCCTGCCTCTAAACTGGCCTCTTCCACACCTATGTGTTGTTGTTGTGAATCTTGGGACTGTTATTGCTCTGCTGGCCATAATTCTAATTACCTATTCGGCCACCACCTTGGCCACGTCCATGTCCACGACCTCTACCTCATCCTCTACCTGCACTTGTGTAGAAGGCCTGCTGCTCTGAGCTGTCTTTATTTTGTGAAGACTGTTGATCTGCACCCAAATTCTTCTCTTTAACGATCAGCATTGATACCAAATCTATGAAGTTGAGAATGTTCTCCCAAGTCTGAATAGACGTCACACATGGGATTGATTATGAGGAGATATTTGCCCCAGTTGCAAAGATGGCAACTGTGAGAACTATGATTGCGATGGCTGTAGCTAAAGGCTAGTTTTTACATCAGATGGATGTAAAAAATGCATTCTTGCATGGTGACTTGAAAGAAGAAGTGTATATGGATTAGCCACCTGGTTTTGAGGATACAGGTCACCCGCAGTATATATGTAAGCTTCGTAAGGCTTTATATGGGCTGAAGCAAGCTCCACGAGCATGGCATGATAAGATTGCTAAGTACCGTATTACTATTGGTTTTCATATGGCAGATGCAAATCAATCTTTGTATGTGTGCAAGAGTGATAAGGGTATATGTAGATGATCTTATTGTTGGGAGTGACAACTTGGATGAGATTGAGCATGTGAAAAGTCTTCTCAAAAGGAAGTTTGAGATGAAGGATTTGAGAGATCTGCCCTACTTTTTGGGAATTGAGGTCATTCGCACACCTAATGGTATTTGGCTGTCACACAGAGACAATATGTATTAGACATGTTGTCCAAGTATGGGATGGCTAATTGTAAGTCAATCTCGCTGCCATTAGATCAAAATGGCAAGCTTAGTGCGGATGTAGGTTATGTGTTAGAGGATCCCACTATGTATAGGAAGATTGTGGGGAGTTTGATTTATGTCACGATCAGTAGGCCAGATTTAAGTTACATTATTGGCTTAGGGAGCTAGTTTATGTAGGTTCCGCACAACCACATCTGACGCACACTTCGGTATTTGAGAGCCATTGTTGATTATACATTGTTTTATGCAATAAGTGTACCAGTAGAGCTATATGGGTACACAGATGCAGATTGGGCAGGTAGCATCTCAGACAGGAGATCTACCAGTGGATTTATGTTTTCATTAGGGAGTGCTGTTGTGTGACATGGAGCAGCAAGAAGCAGCCCATAGTTGCCTTGTCGAGTACAGAGGAGCTGCGATGGTGGCAGAGTGTGAGGTAGCTTGGTTGCGCAAGCTACTTGCTGATTTGAGGTTGCATGTGGAGAGAAAGGTTGTCATATATTGTGACAATCTTAGCAGTATATAGTTGGCAAGGAACCCAATCTTCCATGTGCGGACGAAACACATTGAGGTACATTACCACTTCATATCAGGGAGAGAGTCTTGGCTGGCAACATTGACTTGGCCTATGTCAGCACACAGGATCAGGTTGCTGACATCTTCATGAAGGCCTTAAGAGCTGAGAAGCTTTGCAGATTTCGAGATATGCTTGGAGTTCATGAGCTAGAGTTAAGCTTGAGGGGGAGTGTTGCGATGTCAAGCTCAACATGAGCTGACACTCACGAGGTGCCTTCATGAACTGTTCGACACTTACATCACTGGCGTCTTCATAAACTGTTCCACATTTACATCACTGGCGAGTTTGGTAGCTAGCACCGACATATCTTCGCCAAAGATTCTACAGCTGAACTACACCGACTAGTCCACACCTACCCACTCTACTTAGCGTGTTCACATTATGGACCGCTTGTATATACTCTATTATGTGTGTTAGTCACTTTATCTTCTTTGTAGACCTCTTTGGTTGTGTGAAGAAGAAGGAGATTTTTCGGCCTCTCACCTTGTATGTTCTCTTCTAGGGTTTGTGTGAGTGTGTGTGTGCTTGCAAGAGCTCAAGCTCTCTTCTCCCCTGCAACTTTAAAAAACCATGCTAACCTATAGAACATATGTCCATACATTTATGAATACATCTTATGGAACTAACACGATAGGTTGGTTTGAATTTTGCTTAAACAAGGGCAACAAATGCTAGCCTTTTAGTAGATATCTTGGATGCAAGGGTATTCCAATATGCCTAGATGCTAGCCTCTCTCGCGAATTTAGAGATGGCTTATTGTTATGATGCTACATATGGTGGCATAGAGGCATTTAGATAGCACTCCAAGTCTATTACTCATCTCATTCCATCTCACTACACTTATAAAGATTGCAAAGTTATTACCCAGCACATACATCAATTGAAGTACTTGTGCAAATGCAAATTGTGCAGGAGTGCTCTCTTATGTGAATAATGTTAGCTTATTACTTATATTAGAGAGCTACATAAACTTGGAGGTCTTGGCTTTCTTAGATACAGTGTCATGTGATGAGATCATGTTTCATGATCAACAAGCAAGATAATCCCCCAAAATTGATGGCCATAGCTTATCTTTCTTCATTTACTAAGGGTTTGCACTAAGGTTTTATGATTGGGTTGAATGTGTCTTTGTTTTGGGTTGCATGTGTCTTGATTTCGTGATGCAATCTAAAAAGTAAGTTTTTTAATCTTTTGGTATACAAAGTGAAGAAATTACTACTATATAGTTTTGCATTTAATCAACCTAGGACACCGAGGCAACCTAGGTCTTCTACAACCATCTCTGTTCTCCATGGATTTTATACATCTCCTAGATGCTAGAGTTTGATTTCATATGCTAGGTTCTCTCTCTCATGTTGGAGTGTTTTTTGGTTTTATTGTGTTTGATACGGCAGGGTCTCTATTGTTTGTTGATACCATTGGCTTAGATGGGCATTCTTATAAGGCTCTTCCTTTAATGGCTAGTGTTATTTGTGTCTTCATCCTTTAGTATATTATAAGGCAAGGCTCCTTCCTTTACTGGCTGGTGTCATTTGTGTCTTCATCCTAAATTTAGTAGATTATAAGGCAAGGCTCCTTCCATGATTTAGATGCCACTATGCACTCAAATGTTAGCATATGCCACCATGGGATGGTTGTGTCAGCAACATCATATGCCAAACGAGAGGTCCCCCTTGTTAGAAAAACTCTCCTACTGTGTCAAGGTGTCTCGACCATCTACAACCCCTGTACAGAATACCAGTGTTCAACAATTTACAATAACTCTAAATGCTAGTATGAAAGGGTCTTGGGACCTATGTCGTATTGCATGAGATAACACAAGAAAGTGCTAAGCAGGGAGCATGCTAGTTAAGGGTAGTCAAAGTGGTGTCCAACCAGGCTCTTCCACATAACCCACATACGGTCTACATCGGCATGGTATAAAAAAGGTCAATCATCATTATGTATTATATATGTTTCTATAATTCTAATTCATGATTCGTCTTGGTTAACATCCCTTGAACTACATTTATGAATCTCTCTTTTTTGGTTTATTAACACTAGATATAAAAGTGAGACTCGATAGCCTTTAGAAACCAAATGCCAGGGGTGCCTCACAACTTCAAGTGTGGCAGCATGAAATATAAAAATATGGGTTACAACATTTGGATGTTAAGGTTATGGTGATGATGAGTACAGATATGATCCTCCTCTCCTTCCCCTTAAATAGGCTCTTACCACACATAATCAACTCCCCCCAATTATGTTGCAAGCATCTAGATGTGTATGGAGTCTTGATGGAGTCTTGATGCTCTAGTTTTGCTTTGGGTAATCTTCTAGTGTATTTGGTTAAGATATTGGAAGAAGACATAATGCAATTCCTTGGTATAGTCTTCTAATGATAAGATCATGTATCATGTGTGAGAGCTTTAAAGAATTAAGAAACTCTTAAGGGGGTGATTGGCCAAGAGAAACATGTCCATTTCCATGTGGGAAACAATAAATCCCTCAATATATATTACTTTCCCCTCTACAAAAAAGCACATCATGTCATAGGTTTCATTCCCAGTGTATCCTAGGCATGTTGTATTGGAACATCATTGAACCGTTCAAGAATTAGGCTAGCAACCCTCATCACATTCCTTTGGCTACCAAGTAGTAGTCATACATAAGTGCAAATACATGTTCATGTGTATGACTTTGTTTTGTGCAATACTATGCATTCATAAAATCAAATCATAACATTATCACGGAAAGGCAAGGGCTGGCCATATACTATCCACAAATATAATGTAACTCCTCATGGTTTAGGCTGGTTTATAACACTTCTTGTGACCTAGCTCTTAGGACTATAGAGACATGGTTGGAAGATGTTGGCAATAGAATTAGGTCGTGTGCATATATATGGTAATCACTGTGATCATGCACATGGAAAACCATGTCTCCAATACAAGGAACCTAGATATCTAGGAAAAGTGCAAACTATGGAAAATGGAACACTTTCCTAGATAGGCTAACTTGAAAATGTAGTGCATAGATTTCTCAATATAGGAAATTTTTTCTACATATGAAAATTTTCCTATATAGAGAAATCTATACTTCACATTTTGTAGTGAGCCTATGTAATGAAGTAGCGACTTCATTAGTTAGATTTAGGGATCATGGTCATGGGCTCAAGTATTAAAGGGGACTCATGGGCCATTATTGTATCTTTTGGACATTTTATCATTTGGACAATCGTGGACCCTTTGGCTTATGGAAGGCTATTTCCATCCTCTTGGTGTGAGAGGTTAGTTCACTTAGGCATCATGGCTTTTTGTATGAGATTATCTTCTTAATATATGCAAGAATCCATGGTGATTTCCTACATCTTAGGTTCCAATTTTCCACCCGTAAGGTTACCATTTCTATGTGCGATTTCATGGCTCTACCACCACCCTTGCGTTCTTGATAAGAAATTAGGGTTTCTCAGCTACTTTGGGGATTTAGGGGTTTCTTGCAAAAATTAAGATTTCACTCAAATTTTTTGGGATCTAAGGTGTTAGCTTCCTCCCTTCTCCTAACTCTCCTCTACCCTTCTATACCATTGATTTGCAATAATGAATATAATTTTAGGGTTTCTTAGGAGAAACAGGGCTTTGCAAATTTCCTTCAAGATTAGGGTCTATTTCTTGAGCTTTCAATCCATAATCCTTTTTCCCTTGATCTCCTCTACACACAACTATGCACTCCTTGATCAATTTAGCTAAGGGCAATAGGGTTTTGGGAGAAAACAGGGTTTAGAGCAAATCCTTACAATCAAGGGATTCTCTTCATTTCTTTTTATAATGCTTACATTGCCTTGAACCTCTACATACTTGGTCATTTCACAAGAGGGGGAATGTGAGAATAATGCAATTGAATAATAATAATTAAACTAATAGATTAGACCCTTTAAAGGGAGTAATCTTTCAATTCTATGAGACTTTCTCTATAATGTAATCGATCATCAATAGAAAACAATCAATCAAATCATTTGCTCTCTCTCCAACCCGGCGTGTATCATCTCCCTCTCTTAGTAACTACTCACACACACACCCACACACACACACAAACACACACGTTTTGACTTTGTATTAAGCACTTAATCAAGCATACATATCTGTATAATTATCACAAGATAGAAGACCTAGAAGAGCTTAGGGTTTTATGTCTTCTGATATTATGTAACCAATGCTAGAAATTAAGGCTTCATGTAAATCCTGCAGGACCATTGTGTGTGAATATTGGTGTGGATGTTTGAGCAGAGAATTTCATGTCAAGCGAGAAGAAGTCTTCGAATAAATCTTCTTTCTCCTTCGCAACATCAAAACATGATTACAACATGAAGACTATGAAGCTAAGATTTCACAAGCTACTATCCTACAGCCATAATTCACAAGGAGCTTTTTTTCATTCTCTAAATATGGGGGGGGGGGGGAAAGAATCACTAGATAATTCCATAGATATAAATGAGCATACCTAGGAAAAGTGCAACCCATGAAAAATGGAATACTTTCCTAGATAATCTGTAGTAGTGAAGAATCACTAATGCAAAATTTGGAAGCTAAGATGTGAATCACCATGGATTGTTGCATGTATTAAGAAGATAATCTCATACAAAAGCCATGATACCCAAGTGAGCTAACCTATGAGCAAGAGGATGGAAATAGCCTTCCATAAGCCAAAGTAAGAAAGCTAAAGGCTCCATGATTATCCAAATGATAAAATGTCTAAAAGATACAATAATAGCCCATGAGTCCCCTTTTACACTTGAGCCCATGATCATGATCCCTAAATCTAACTAATGAAGTTGCTACTTCATTACAAACCATCCCTTCCCAAAGATTTTATCCTCAAAATCTATCATATGTACAAGTATGCATCAATGAGAAGTGACGGTTCCATCATGCCTATAAGACCATAAAAAGTAGATGGAGAGATCTCCAAAAGTAGCCATGTCAATAGCATAGTAGGTGTAGAACTAGATCCTCCAAGTATTTTAAAAAAATGTCAGTCTTCTCTGTATGGTCCCATGAATAGAGTCTCTAAGGAATGATTGAGTGAGCCTTCAATCAATCTTATAAAACTTCAACCCATAAGCTTTGACTATCCAATGAAGAATAATCTTATATGTACGAGACTACCTGGACATCCATGTCATAGTTGAAGCCCTTGCAATTCCTTCATAGAAACACCTTGAAATGGGCTGCAAATGAGTTATGCACAATATCAAAACATCCTCTCGTCTCATAAGTATTCATCATAGTAGCCATTGGAGTCTATTACGATAGAGAAAAGACCTTAAAATTTCCTCTAGAAAATCTGTCCAAAAAATTACAGAATATATATCTCCCCATATAAGAGGCAAAATGTCCATAGGAATCATGCTACATGGTTAAGAACAATCTTCCATAGATAGACCTTATTTTGGCACATAGGAAAGTGGTTGCCATGTAGCTTCATTCAAGGGTTTTAAATGCTTTCATTTAATAAGGAACTCTTCTATGCTTCTATTCCTCAACTCTCTTGTTCTTCTTTCCACAATCCTCTCCAGAGCTCATAAATGATATCTCCTTCTTCATCCATAGGTGGAAGCTCTTTCACCTCTTGAGGTATAGAACCCACATACTTATTGAGATTAGATGTATGGAATACATTATGAATTCTTGTAGAAGAAGGAAGGTCAAGCTTGTAAGCCAAATCACCAACCCTTTTGAGTACTAGGTATGGACAAACTTGGGGTTGGTAGAATCCTTGAGAGGGTTGTGGTGGCTCTTTGGTAGCTTTGAGAGTACATAATCTCCTTCTTGAAACTTCACATCATGCCTATACTCATCTACATTAGCCTTCATAACCGTTTGGGCTTTCTTCGTATTGTCCTTGCATAGTTGAAGAAGTTGGCTTATACTCTCTAGCCAATGGATTAACCACCTTGTCTGCTAGAAGGCTATGGATGGCACATGCACTTGATACCCATAAAGAGCATCAAAGGGAGACATCCCAATTCTCAAATGCTTGCTTAGAATTATGGCAAAATTCAACAAGATATAGCCATTCATCCCATGAAGATTGTATGTCATGACAATAATGCCTCAAATACACCTCAAGCCATTTGTTGGTACACTTCATTTTACCATCTGTTTGAGGATGATAGGATTTAGATGGAGTAATTTGTGTACCCATTTTCTCATACAAATATATCCAAAGATTTCCCATGAATTTATCCATGTATCTTGAATACATTCTCCATGAATTGTTTGGCAATTTGAGATGCTCCATATGTGGTCTTAGGAGCAATGAAGTGAGCTAATTTGGTAGGCCTATCAACCACCCCAAATATATTTGATCCCACCCATTCTTAGTCATGGGAAGACTCGTAGTCCACTTCCCATCCCGAATGGGTAAAGGTGACTATCCTTATTCCTTTAATATGAAGAACATTCCATCATAAACTTGTTGACATATTTCCACATGCATTTCCAAAAGAAATTCTTGCTCACTTTGTCATAAATATTTAGCACACCAAGATGACCCACATGCATCTCATGAAGCACCCTAGGTATGAAGGATGAAGTGGAAACAAGATACACTCTATCCTTGTATCATAAGAGGTTATTGTGACGCTCATAATGAGGGATATATTCATGATCACCTTGCTGTAATTTCCTGTGCATATGGGCAGAACCCTTATTTAAAAGATATTCCTCTTCAATCCCTTTGATCTAATTCCTATAAACCTCCATGAATGATGTCAGAGTGCATCAACTAGAATGTGAGTAACTCTCCCATTGATGGATCCCACCAATCTTAGAGTACTTGGGCCCTTGCAACTTGCCTTTAGCTCTTGAGATATAAGCAAGCACATGCTAAAAATTTAGAAATTTCTGACTTTTGAGACATCATGTCAATCACAACGTGTCCATCATGCTTACCCCTAGGATCAAATGGGAATTCATTATCCATTTTTATAAATGAGCAGTCCTCTTGTAACTCCTCATCTTGCGTATCTTCATGACAATCCTCAAAATTCTCATTCTCGTGAGAATCATTGGCCTCCTCCCCTTCATCCATGAGAATCATAGTGGCCACAACTTTCTTAGTTTTACATATATGCTTGGGTGACCATATCTCTTTGCACTTAAAACATAAGCCCTTGCTTCCCAACTATTCAATCTTTGGATCATCCATCCTTTGAGTCTTGTTGGAGGTTTGTAAAGGCTTTTTGTTAAAAGAATTCCCCTTATTTACATCAAAATAGGAAGATGGTGGTGTAGGAAGAGAGTTTATATTCATGTTAGAATTAGTAATAAGTGGCTTGTGTGAATCCTTCATGAATGAAATAGGCTAAGATTTCCTATATTTATGCTCATAAAGCTCCAATCTCATAGCCTCCTTGAGAGAAATTTGGCCTTTAAGCTGATACATCTGATTTAATGAAGGAATCCAACCCATGTATGAACATTTTTATCTTCATTTCCTCATTTATACATGGAAAGCTTCATGAAACTTTTAACATATTCTCCCACCACCATGTCCTTTTGAGAGACTTCATATTATTGCTTATGGTACCTATCAAGTACTAAGGGTGAAGTGAAAGCCAAATTAATCTCTTTTTTAAGATCTTCCCATAAGTGCAGCGTATTTCCTGATCCATATCGCCTAGACCTTAGATGACATGCATTTTGTATCATTAACTATTCTAGATCTGGCGATTCCAATCTTAGATCGTGGACATTTTTTGATCTAATCTCTAGATCATTGACAATCCAAATTGCGCTTATATTAAGATGATGGACCCAATCCTTGGATTGTCAAAACATTCGGAATGCTAGACTTCAAGATTGTTACCTATCCAAATTGTTCTACTGTTCGAATCGTTTGGCTGTTCAGATCGTTTGGCTTCTTGATCGTCCATCTATTATCCTGATTATCATTGATTTGATTGGATTCTTAAGAGTGGGAAAAAAGAAGAAAACACAAAAAGATTCACATATGCATTTTGCATGTTTTTTCCTTTCCCTTTTAACTTTATTGTTTTCATGTCAAAAATCTTTAAAAATACAAAAAACATTACAAAAAATCATACAAATTCATTAAAAACTCAAAAACCATAAAAGAATATCATAAAAATAAATTTCCCAAGCAATTTTGATGCTAGATGAAGTGCATTTGTAATTAGGCAGAATCATTACCCTATCTTATTCTAACTTGACCTTTGAATATGAGACACGCCAACGTTAGGGAGTGGTATTGGACCATGATTTAAATTAACCTCCCTTATTATGCCACACACAAGTTCGGAAGCAGAACAAGAAGCCTTCACAACGCAAGAGACTAGACCAATATTATGGGGTATGAACCCTGTAACGTTTTTGCAACAATAAATGAGAATGTAGCTAGGTGAGTGTCAAGTATTCGTGGGTGAATCATCAAGATGGGCTGAGAGAGCTCAAGAAAATCGTTTCATTGGAGAGAGAGAGAGAGAGAGACGAGCCATGAATGAAAATGTTAAGGAACAAGTTCGCACTCAAATTGCAAAAGAAACCTATGTGCTACAACGCTATGGGTATAATGAATCTAATAAGGTTCCCATCCGCATTGACCATGATGGGGGCTCTTAGAGTGATGGTCACTTTCGGCTGTGCTAGTGTGTGAACCAAAGATCTTGGATAACCCAAAAGTGGTAGTCACTTCATGCAAACAAACATGAGTTTTATGTAGATCTTGAGGGAAATACGTGTATCCCTATGTGAGGACACCTCATATTAGATTGTTTGGTGTGCCGATTGGGACACAAGGACCTTATAGAGTCCTTGAAAGTTCGAGAGCTTTCAGGGATTCAATCGCCGCCGTGAGTGACTGAACCTCTAAACTTGATAGGTAGATTCTTTTTTAGGAGACTTAGGCTAGTTCGAGGATGCCCAAAGGAACCTCTTCAGCATCACCAACACATAGAGGGATATGGAGGGAAGCCATAAGTTTCCAGTTGCACTTCTAGTTAGCATGTGTTATCATCCTACCAGTGATTAAATGTTATATGTGGATGAAGATGGTAGCATATGCACCCCAAGAGCGATCAGGGAAGTTAGAAGGATAGAAAGTTCTAGGTAAGGAAGAATTTTTCCATCTAACATAGGCTTGGAGCAAAGGACTTCAAGGCCACATGAGTGAGGACCTCTCTAGAGGAAATGACCTCGAGACTAGGAAGCTTAGCGCAGCAAGGGGAGCATTTTCTTTTTACTCTACAAGGTAAACAAACCACAAAACCGAAGCTAAGGTGAGGCTTCCCTCCACATTAGACCCAATCCGGGAGGAACATTCAACTTTCATAGGGATGAGAACCATTAGGCGAAAGCCTTTCGAAAGAATCAGGTTGGTAACCCTAATTGAACTAGTGGTGCCAATTTAGTTAGGATGGGGAATTTTGAGAATTGAAGGCCAAGAATTAACTTTCTCACTCTACTCACACCCAATGGAGCTCAAAGCTTATGTTTTTAGAGTGGATTCAACCACTCATTACAATTGCGAAGCTATTCCTTGGATTAATGAAATAAGATCAAAGTCTTGTGGGCTTCAAAATCATGCAAAAGATCAATAAAATCAAGGTTTTCTACTTCCAATGTAAATAGAATGGCATAACCTAATGTAAACAAGCACAGGAAATATTGGGTGATCCCCCACCAATTGTTAGGAATTTATGGAAGAATGAAGCTAACTAGTCCCCATCGGTGGTGCCAAATGTGTTCAAGTTAAGTGCTTACCGAATGATTACCTTTGAGCTGCAAATATGGGTGCTCTACCTCATTCTCGCATCCTCACTCCATTGTCACGCTTGAATGCTCCATGGCTATGGGGGTGAAAGAAGAGCTCTCTATGCATTGATCAAGGCAAGAAGAGAATAACCTTCGTGGTGGTTCTCTCTCACAAAAGGTGGATGAAGAAGAAGAAGCTAATGAGAGGGAGCAACATATAAGTAAAACTATTCAAGCAGGCAAACCATCCTTGCATGCAAGAATCCAATAGAACACATGATGCAAGTAAGAGAATAGAAGAAAAGAGCTCACAAGTATTCTATTGCAAGGGAATGAATACATATTACTTAGCGTTAAAATGAATTTATGTACAAGTGATTACTTTCACACTAGGCCGACCAAAATTAAAAAATGGTCCGACCACTATTACTAGCCTTAAACAAGTATGTACACGAAGTCCTTAGACTTTTTTTAAAGGACATATCTTCATAGGGTTGCAGGGCCTTGAAGTCCAAATTGCATCACCGTATCTTACTTAGACTACCAAGAGCCTATTGGATTGGTAAGCTATTGGGCATGGTCGTAATGATGAGTGGTCCTTATATAGGTTACGATGGCCTTCCTGTGTGAAACATTTTGGTTACCACATTTAAGTATGGTCCATTATATATGAGATTCTTTGGTAACACTATATAGCTTATGAGGACTTTTGTATGTAAAGCATTTTAAGTACCACATTTTCGTGTAGTTTTCAAATGTATTATTTTTTGTGTATAATGTTCATTTAGGTTTCCAATTATAGCTTTCATCATTTACAAAATTTCAAGTTTTGAGAGAGAGAGAGAGAGAGAGAGAGAGAGAGAGAGAGAGAGAGAAGAGATTAGATTGTAGGAGATAATGTAATTTTACAGGAGAGAGTGGATTACCTATTGAGTTGGAGTAGATTTGTGCCTATGTCCAACCCATCATCTTGGGACCAACCCAATAAGTTAGTTTTGCTACACTAAAGTGAACACACTACATAATTTGTTTGAGACTTGGTGCTATAAGTCAAGTTGTGACCATTGATGTTCTGACACCCATCATTCGCATCCCAAGTGGAAGCTTTGGACATTAGAACTAGATGGCAAGATCGTGAGATAAATGAGAAGAAGGTAGGGAGATGTATAGGCCAATATAAGAAGGGCCATGAAGATGTGGTAGGCAAAGTCCACATTTCACTTTGTGGAAGTATGTTTGAGTGAAATTGTGCCCAATCCCTTCGGCGGTGAGGTTCCTTGTCTATCACATATTATCCATGGACAACTTTTTGTGACGTGGCACAAGGAGAGGAGAGAAAAGAGAAATCTTGGATTTCTAAAAAAATAAGAGAAAAAAATCCCCCTACTGCCATGTGGCAATAGGAGAATTTTTATTTCTTTAGTGCCCTACGATTTTTTTCTTCAGTGTCCCTTGAGGCCAGACC